>NC_072468.1:9874848-10594266 GCF_027596085.1 Anoplopoma fimbria | reverse complement strand
TTTGGCTTGACTGGCAACTATGTTTTGTGGGGAAGGCATGACCCGTCCTTCTCGGCTTCTGATTGGCTAATTCTCACCCTAACCCCAACCAATCTCACGCCTAACGACTACTAGCCAATCAGAGGCCCAGTAGGGCGGGGTCATGCTTCACCATAGCAGGATTTGTAAGTTAGTGGACCGGCTGGACTGCAGCACAGCGGGTGTGACAGTGTTTCTGCTGGTAACATCTTTGCCAGCCAACTGTTGGAAACGGCAGTCTGTGCTTGTGAAAGCCGCTCCGTGCCCATCTACATGTGTGCCTGAACTACAACGCCAGTGTGCGTCTGTCTACAACGATGAAATGTACAGACATTTTTTTAAATCAACTTTTTAATACATTTTTATCCAGCACAAAAGTTTAAAGCAGACTTCTGTAAACTATGATATTAGTTCTTTACAATAGCCTATATCTGAGAACATGACTGCTACAAATACTACTGAAAAACGTAAATAATATGAATCAGGAAGTTAATTAAACAAGATAAATTGTAAAAGAAAATAAATGGATAATCTGTTTTTATTAATAAGTGTCTTGTAAAAGCGAGAGGGTGGATTACTATTACTATTTCTATCAAATCCTGATATTTTATTAATGATTAAAAAATATATATTATTTTTAATTTATTTTGTATATATATGCATTTGTGGTCATGTTCTCAGTCTCAACATAGGCCTTGCCACCACGGTACACATGCACGTTTGTGCACATGATCCGGATGGCACCACCAGAAAAATACCCGGGGTTATACTCATCAAAATAAGCAATACAAAGTCTTCTAGTTTTCTTTCTAACCACCACTCAAGTGTCATATTGGCACAGGTACTGACAAACGCCACATAACACCAAGCCCCTGGCCCATGTCTCAAGTCATGGAATCTACTTTGTTGTAGACCAAACTCTTAAAAGCACACGGAGGATCTGCTGCTGCCAATAGCTGCAGGTTGTCAGCCAGTCAGCCAAGTTACTGTTGCTGAGGTATAATCTGTCACAGGTACTTTGTAAATCAGTCTGAATTTGATGCTGCCTCTACCCCTCCCAGATCCACTAGCTTAAGATGAACAGCAAACCTGATTTGATATGTCACACCGAGCATGCTGTGGTACTCTGCAGCAGCATCTGTTTTCAACCTCGGTGCAACATGTTTCTCATTGTGGCTTGCCGTTTCCTGTACTCCCTCCCCTTCCACTTCCCTGACAACGGCGCAGGTTTATCTCTGCTCCGTCTGCTATTAATACACACACTGAGCCACCGAGTGGGACAGGCACTCTTCTGGCTGACTTATCCAAAAGTTCACATCCTAGACGGCCAGCCAAACGGTGAATCAGTCGGATGCGTTCACATTCTTTCCGCTGCCAGTTGACACGGAAGTGGGGCGTAATATTTTATCACAGCGACATTCTATTAGTTCTTTTCTTGATCACAGACTCAATCAGGACTTTGTGACGTGTGTCCCCTTTTGAAAAGAGAGAGATAAAGGACAGTAGCTGAAGAAAGGCCTTGGTTCTAACTAAAGACAGAGCTGCTGGATTAACTATTATCCCAGTATCACTCCACTGTAGACAAAAGACAGCGAGAGAGCGAGCAAGCAGGCAAACACAGGTGATTAAGTGTAATTATTCCTCTCAGTGATCCGTGGTGCTGCTGTGTGCGACGAGGCCCATCACTCTGCATCATCACAGGCCACTGGGCTGAGCTGGCTGTTTGGCGTGCTGACTGACTGACTGGTTGATATACAGACATGTTTGTCATCCATCGGCTGACTTTTAAGTCTTTTACAAGTATTATGGACAATACAGGGGTTTCTGAGCAGTTTCCCAAACAGACGTGCTCGTCATCCAACCGCTGAAAAATGCAATTCTTGCAGAAATCTCAAAAGCTTTTGATACCAAATGACCGCATTGATTTTTTTATTGTTTGTTCCTCAAGAATTTGGTGTCTTAAATGGGCATTTAGGAGGCATTTTTCATCATTGTTCATCAATTCCTGAGTGGTTAAAAAAATATGAAAAATGAAATGCACACTTAAACGTGTTTTTTAAGATGTGAACTAAAACATATGACTGTACTTTGATGAAACACAATCAAACGCTGTTGTTAAGATTGACAATGCCTACCTAATTGTGACACTCGTGTTTGGATGTAGCTTTAAGTTAGTTAGCAAGCTAACATTAGCTCGCTAATTCCACCATCTTTTCATGCTAGCGTTACACTGGCTACTTAAAGTGAGCAGAATAGCGAACTGGTGGTCAGTGGCAGCGCTGGGTTCCCTGCACCGGGCCACGAGGAGACTACAGCCGGGAGGAGAGCAGACATGAGGAGGTTAACTTAGAGGACGGCTAGTTTACCCGGATCCTGTTGTTGCCAAAAGATGAACGTCTGCTTATTTTGATGACTGCTGTATTGACTAGCCTTAAAGTTCATCCCCTCCTTAAAATATTTAGACAGGTTGTGCCTGGTTGGGACTTGTAGGCAACTAATTCAGCTGAGAAAAGGAGAGCGGGGGAGGTTTTAGGGCAAGAGAGAATCAGAGTCTTCATCCGGAACAAACCACACCAAGATCAGACTGAGTCCGATTGGTTGATAAGTGAGCAGTCGTACCACTATGAGTGGTATGTTGTTATTCTCTGTGTTGTCTGATAAAGCCAGCAAAACTGTGGAAATTTTTGCAAGAAATGCGGTTTCTTTCTTGTGATTAAAACTGTTTTGCACAGACAGGCCCTTTAAAAATACACATTTGAATCATCATTTGGTCTTTTTGCTTAAAAAAATAAAAATAAAATCCATTTTCTTAAAGGATTTAATTTTGGGGAAAAATTGCCCAGCCATTCTCTAAGTAAAATAATGAGTTTCTATCTCATAGAGAATAGTTAATGGTGCGTTGAGTGAATGGTGCGTTGATTTTTGACTGAATTAAGAGGACTGTTAGCTTTTCAAGCTAAATGAACCTTTAGCTGAAATAGTTTTGTCAACTCTGTAATACCATTTTAAAATGCACAATCCTTTGAATAATTCTAGTGTTTCTCAGTGTTGATCTGGTCCAGTTCCTCCAACACGGTCCCGTTTATTGGCCCTTTGTGGCTGCTGTCACTTCAAGCTGCTTGCTAGTTTATCAGAGCGAATCGCCTGAATGCAGAGTAGGAGAGGATAAGACGCCAGGAGACAAACCCCACGGTCGCTAATTAAAGCATCACAATGCCACAGTAATACAGAGGAGGGGAGGATGCTCATGATATCACACATGTATAAGTTTGCGTGTGTATTGAGAATTCAGGTTGAAGATTTAGGAAGAAGCGAGCTAGCTGGTGTGAAGGATGGGAGGATGACGGTGCAGGATGACAGGACGATAGATAGTTAAAAAAAGAATCTGAATTCCCTGTTTGTAAATGACGCGAGAACATTGCCCTTAAAATGTAAATGTGAAATATAATTGCAGACCTACACGCTTGACTTGACAGAAAGATTATAGACAAATATTGATGTGCAGAGCTGCCATGGTATTGTTTTGCCAGAGGGGCCCGACACGTTTCTGTCTTCAAATTGAGACAGGGAGCGTTGCTATGGTAGCGAACGCTTCTGCGAGTGAGCCAGGTGTGAGGCAGGTCGCCGATGGTCCCTGGGGGTCTCTGCCTCAACTCCCCACCCCTTCTCTGTCTCTGGCTCAGGTCGAAACTTGGGCTTTTTTTTCATTCTTATAAACAAACAAGGCCAACAAAAGACAAATGAATTATTCAAGTAAGCTTTGTTTTTATTTATAACGGTAAAAATGACAAACAAAAGCAATCAAACATGAACTCCCCTGATGGGATAAACAAAAAGGGCAAACCTTAATTTAAATGAACTTCACGTTTTTTTTTTTTTTAAATACAGATGCTTCTTGAAAAAACACACTCTTAAAACCCTCTCCGTCGGGCACTCGTAGCAGGGAAGTGTTTCTTGGCCAGAGAACAGCAAATGTGCTTTAGCATGTTGGATGTGTTTCCATTCAAATCCCCTAAAACAGTGACGCAACTCTTGACACTCCTTCCTCGTCCAACACAGCACCTAACACACCTCCTTTTTCTGACGTTGATGTGGTTGACCGGGAACCAGCAGTGAGGTCTTCCATTTCCCGCGTTTCATTTAGGCTCGCCTACTCTCACGTGGAATTCTACGAGAAACTTATTCCACTAATGTTATTTCTTTTGGGCAATTGTTTCAGGGCTGCTGCTGCTGCCTTATGCAAGTCGCAACGCACTCAGTTGTGTGCCTTGGTTTGAGATGCTAGAACAGTTTAGTTTTGCTACTGTTTTATTTGCCTCAGACTTTAGAGAAACTTAACAGAGGACAGTGTTTTCTGTTTGAGGAAAACTCTAGTGTAGAGTTTATTAACTGCAGTAGCTCAGAGAAGCGGCCGCTTTCCCGTACCATCATTACCCAATTTAAAGTCAAATTTTAACGCTGATTTACTGCTGAGCTCTACGTGCAGGAGACAATGTTAAACACAAAAATAAATTGACCGCAAAAATGAAAAGATAAATGCTACCTGAGAAGTAGTAATCCCTTGAGGTTTAAGCCGTGCTTGTGCAGATACGCAGCAGGACACTCCTGTGTCCAGGACGAAGTTAAACATGTTCATAAGAGCAGTTGGCACTGATGGTTATGGGAAACTGCAGCAGGAGCATAAACTATAAATCATCTATTTCCTAACTAAATACTCCTAGAATTAAAATCGAGCGTATCAAACCTTTTTGTCAGACGTTTTTTGTAACAGTAAATGCCAGTATGCCAGCATGGGACGTACAAGCTCTCACACACCCCAGAATAGTGTTGGTTTCCTGCTGTTAGACAGGACTCAAGGACATACGCATGAGTAATTATATGCTGTTTGCTTAATTAGATGTGCCAAGGAGAAATGATGGATGATCACTCTGCTTGGAATCGTTTTCATAATGGTTTGCCCTAGTTTTCTGCTATGAGAAAGCTAACCGAGATAGGGCTTGTATCCAAATTGTGTTTTTATTTTTATTTTTAGTCATGCTAAAAAAACATTTTGGTCTATGAAATACCTCAACTATTGGATGTTTTGCCAGAATATTAGTTGCACACATTCTAGCCCCCTTGCAGAATGTCCCGTCAGTCTTTTGTTTTTTATATTATTAGATTGTCATTATTGATGCAGTAACATGTAAGCAGTACTTTAAGCTACCTTTTAATAAATGTAGTCAAATTAACTTTTTGTCATGTTTGTTGGAACTGTTCATCTGCCTCTTTTTGCCTCCTAATGGCATTTACAAGATTCCACCGAGCCCGAAGGCAAACAACCAATCAGAGCTGAGGAGTCTGTAACGCAGCTGTCAATCACTGTTCGGCGGCTCGAGAACTCCGATCAAACAGTCAAAATGGGATCCAAACATGGATGAAGTTTATGTTACTGCACTGCCTATTTCTTGATTTTAAATGTTTTCAGAAACATATTTTAGTGAACCGTTTAGCTGTAAAATGAGAGAGTTGGCTCCAGGCGTTGGGCGGTGCTTGGTTTTGGCTCGACTGTTCTGAAAAAGGAGGCCTGGTCTCAAACTTCTCATCGTGGTATATCTTGAGTAACCATAATTTCTGGTAATACGAATGTTTTTTTTTTTGTTGGCGCTTTGAGCACCACATGTCAAATGCCATCTAGTTCCATCCTTACGAAGGAAATCTCTAAAACTACTAGTACTTGCACTTTGGATACCCCTCAACCCCAAATTGCCCCGCTTTACATGTATTTATACCATTTTTGTTTAGTTGTTAAGTATACTGCATATTGCCTTGTTTTTTTTATGTATGCTGTCTGATGTCTGATGGCTCATGGCTCATGGGCGGCACAGTGGTGGGGTGGTTTACACTGTTGCCTCACAGCAAGAGGGGCCCGGGTTCAATTACCGGGCTAGCCAGGCCGGGTCCAAAGACATGCAGCTTAGGTCTAGGATTGATTGATGACTCTAAATTGCCTGTAGGTGTGGATGTGAGCGTGATAATCTGGCGACCTGTCAAGGGTGTACCTTCGCCCAATGTCAGCTGGGATAGGCTCCAGCCCCCCCCCCCCCGCAGCCCTGACCAGGATAAGCAGTTAAAGCTAATTGATGGATGGAGGGGCTCTGGACAGTTGTGACATTTTATTGTCCAGACAATTAAGGGAGAAAATAATGGCATATTAACTAAACTATTTGTTCCTGCACTCTTGAATGTCCAGGGTTCGGTCTGCTCGGTCTCTATCAGCTTTCTTTTAAAGACCTCCAGTGTCCGTAGCAGTCTTTGAGATGTCCAAATGATTGTTTTGGTCCGTTCACTACCATTCACTTTGAATGCCACAGTTGGCTAACGGCACAAAAGAAGAGGGTTGAAAGAAAGAAAGAAAGAAAGAAAGAAAGAAAGAAAGAAAGAAAGAAAGAAAGAAAGAAAGAAAGAAAGAGAGTTGTTCAATGAAAATAAAAAGTGATTCAAAAATGCTGAATGGGAGCTCAGAGCAGGATATAGGCTGAAGAATCACTATGCTTTTCTTTGAAATTCAGATGTATAGCGAGTATATTGTGCAGTGCCCCCAGGTTTCAAGGCTAATGTCACACGATGACAATCCCAGAATATTTTCTAGCTGTATTTGCATGTGTGTGTGTGTTACCATTTTTTACAATTTGCTACGGCCTAAAGCGGAATTAGCACATTGAGACCCGTCAGGAGGATGTATAAGCGGAGAACAGGAGGAGGCTTCATGAAACTAGTATCATGGCAGTGTTACATTTTTTTTAATCTTTTCCAAGGACCTGACTGCTGTTGCCTGAATTCCTCTCCTGTTTTCTTGGGTATTTGTTGCAAGTAGTGGAGATCCTGAACTCTACATCTTGTTTGATACTTATAAAATGTTTTATGTCATTGTCAACACAAGAACAACTTCAATTTCAACAATCTGATCACTTGGAAAGTTTAATCCCTTATTTGGTTTCCTCAACTCTGCTCAAACATCAGACTATAATGGCTCAAAAGTGTCAGACAACTGTGGTATTTTAAAGTACACACTGAGCGCTCCCCCCATAACTCCCCCTTTTATAAGCAGAGCTGTGCTTGATGAAGCCTCAGACAAGCCAGCAGAGGAAAGCAAAGTGCAGTAATGGCTCTCCAGACTGAGAACAGGCGGCCACTAACAAAGTCTTTGGAGCTGCAGACCAAGATGAGGTTCAGACCTTCTGTCAATCAGAAGCGGTGAGAAAAAAAAAAAAATCACTTTCAAACACAAACCTTGTATTAGACCAAGTCTTATGACTTTGGTCAATTTCCAGTTTTGCCGGTCCGGGTTCAAGTCCAAAAATGGTGGATTTCAAGCAAACCTACTGAACCCCACTTGACAATATGAAAAGTAAATCAAATACAAAAAGCCTACAACAGCAACATGTCCCGACGGCCTTAAAGGCATTTATTTTTAGGGATTGTTTTATTGAATTAGATGCATTTTCAGTGAGGTTTCCCAAAAGTCAGGTGTGTTTTATGCATATCTGTCATCCTGAGTGGTTAAAACAACTAATATATAGATATATATCTCAGAATACCAAAAATGTATTATGTAACCAAAGAACTAATATTTCATTACTATATATTTGAATATTCGTGTTTGGCACAAGGTTTTAAACTGGTTCTCAGACAAAGCAAGAAATCTTACGTCAACTTGGGTTTTGTGGAATTCTCGGTTCGACAACAATATGGGTAAGCGATTAATAAAAAAAGAAAAACAGTCTTCAGATAAATTGATAAGGAAAGTGATCTTGGTTGCAGACCTATCAGACACCACCACCAAGAAGTACTGGATGCCAGTTCTAGAACTGAAGGGGCCTAAAGCTTGCCATGGAGCAGCGTGTTGATAGAAACACAGATATAATTGATTAATTCATCTTGAGAATTTGCACATGGAGCGAGTCCTGCATGTGAAGCCGCAGCAGGTCTGTCTGTGACAGCGGATCTAACAGCTGTCACCCAGAGTGCTCTCTCCACTCTTATCCGCCTGCCAGTGACACTACCATTCATGTTGATGTGATGAGTGTGTATGTGTGTGTGTTTGTGTGTTTGTGTGTGTGAGAGAGCTCTTCAGGATGGCAGCTCTGTGTGTGTTGGTGACAGCCTCTAGAACTGCTGTCCATTACTAGGACCACAGGTGTGTGCTCCTTATGCATGTCTTCTTATCGTACAGCTGAACATTTCATATGGAGATACTTTGAAAACTATCTACCTGAACTGATGGATGTTCTTTTTTTTACAACGGTCATCAAGTATGGCAAGATGAAAGTTATGGACACATTCCAATTAAATTGTTTTTAATTAATAAGTAATAATGTTAACAATAAAATAGGCCCTCTTGGGGTGGCTGCCTCCACATACATTTTCTCAGATGCAGAGCGATACTGAAAGTGCAAAGAAATTTGACTTCATGCCATTGGTATGTGTTTTTAAAAAAATCACATCTATGAATCAAGCGCCAACCAGTTTGAACTTCACAACTGCTCTTTAGAAACCTACTGTTGAGGTCACAGAGACTACGTCCAGGTTTTACAAAGTCTATGTTAGGAACCAATCAGATGGCTTGACTTTGCTGGTTAGTTTTTAGCTTCCCAGAGCCATTTCCTCTGCGGGGTTTAAACTATAAAACTGGCTTCTTTACTTTAAATTCATTTTGGTTTTGATCCCTTTGGCTGTTCTTCTGTGTGAGCCCCCACACAGCTTTGGGAGCTGTGTGGCATTATCTGCTGCCTTCTTCCTGTTTACACTTGTTTTCTATTTTGGCCAGAACTGCTCACGTCTGTGTGGGAACACACTTTTTTGAGTTATGAGTGTGCCAATACACAAGAAAGACCTAGAAAAAACATTTTATTATTACTTTATTTGTGTTGCCTAACTGTGTTTACAAGTTTAAACTCACTAAAAAGTCACAATATAGTGAATGATACACACACAGTCTACAATGAAGATGTAGGAGTATTATAGCTGTATTTAGTCTGTGGTTATCTCTGCTGTTTCCTCAATGGGGTCGTCAGCTGTGTGACTGTTGTTAAGACAGTATGTATGGAGTCTCTATTAAATATCTCTTTGATAAACCCAGATGTTGCTGTGTTACAGGAAAGGCTTTAATGACAACTTTGTAACACCATAAAAATCTGTTCCAAACTAAATATTTTCTTTCACAGTTTATAGTTCTCTGACACTCTGTAGAGCTGGAACGATCTGCTAAGCAATCTATTAGTTAATTGTTATGAAAATAAGTCGGCTACTCATAAGTGAATATGAGTCAGCTTTCAAGCATTTGCCAGTTCCACCTTAATTTATGGACGGTTTGCCTTATTAACGGTTGAGTGATGTTAAATTGCTAAGCAGGTTGGGTTCAGTTGCTAAAGTTGACGTGCTTGCTAAGTCAATTCACCTGAATAGGTTTAAGGTTTGTGATTCAGCTCTGGCTTGGAGCAATGGTTTCAAATATATATGTTTTGGGCGTCAAAAGGGCACAGTGGCACATCAAATTGTTCTGCTGTGACCCAGATCCTGTTTAGGTATGGATTTATTTTATGCTGCCCTCACTGGTGTTTCCGGCAAAGCCAGACAGCCAGGCATGTAGTGCTCTGTAACATAACAAAGGTACAAAGTAGGCAGCTGAGAGGGGGGAATAGAAGTGTACTCATTTTTTAAACACTTATTTTAAACAATTCATGACCTTTTATAGTCGTACTTAATTGGAGATCCAGGCTTAAGTTGGAATATTAAGAGGCAGGGAAATCTATCTTAAGCAGCCAAGCAACAAAAAATAATGTGAGAAAATCCACCTTTTTGCTTGATTAAACATGCTCTTAAAGCAAATGTTCAAAGCACTCTCCCAAACAGCTTTAACTGGCTGTGAAGGACGGTTTATTTCTTAACCCATCAACCCGTCCCTCAAATCAGACGCTTAGCACTTTCACAGCATTCCACTGCATGGGTTTCAGGCCAAGGTTGCCATGTCTGCACACTGTCAGGGTAATGGGACAGAGAGCCCCGTGGAAATAAAGCGATAATTAAATTTTGGTGCTGTCAGCTCTGAATGTTCACAGAATAAATATACGTTTTCTGATGGTCGCGCAAAACAAATTGATTGCTTGACATGCTGGGAGAATCAATCATCACATCTGGAATACAGATGAATCAGACTGTAGCTTTATAAACTTCTTTGAGAATTGTTGTTCTATATCTATATATATATATATATATTTTGTGTCCTCGCTACGTTTGTTTTATTGTAGCTTTGTGAGTTCCTTGTTCCATGTTATCTCCACTGAGGCTTTTTTCCAAGAATGCAGCAGGAGGCAAACCCCTGACCTGTCTCAAAGTGGTTTCGCCAAACTTGCCATTGCATTGCGACCTCCTTTCTCTCCCTCAAACAAGGTTGTGTTACGAGACTCAACTCACGTTTGTGGAGGAGACACGAGAGAAGGGCGTTGTGTGTCTTCACTTTTGTAGTTTACAGATGAACTTCTGTGGTCTGAAGTTTTATTACACTCCCCCATCCCTGTTTGCACTCTAAGATATCTGCTTGATTTTGATGTTTGTCTTTCAGCCGTAAACGATGCGTGTTAAGATGCTACGAAGGAAATGTTGATTCTTCCTCAGGGCATGTAGTTAATGACCGTGTGGGCTCCATTGTAAGGTAGAGTAGCAACGCGGGGTGGGGCTTAGTAAAGACTCAATTGTTTCACTGAGCAGTGAGATGATCATGCTGAGCTAACCTTTGTATTACTTTATGTTATTCAACCTCTGTACCCGGGTGTGTTCATATTGCAACGGGTGAAGAGACATCGGTACAGGCTGGAGATGAGCTGTCGTAGGTTTCAAAGAAATATTGCTGGCGTGACAGTGTGCTCCTAGAAAAAACTTTGCTTGAATCAAACCATTGCACTGGCTTTTTATGAACGGGTTTATGGACACAGTGACCCTGCTGATGTATTTAGACAAAATCATCAACTGCCTCTGTTGTCCCTGAAACACCCCCATTTGTCCAGCTTAAGCACAGGCTAACCGTCTCTAATGCCTTTTCACTTTTGCCAACTCTCAGAACAAAATGCCATCTGGAAGTCGGACAGAGAACAGGAATTATGCTCTAAACCGCTCTACAGCCTGTGTTCTGCTCGAGGGGACTCTGCTCACACAGGACAAGCTAGACCACCGTCGCCCAAAGCTGCTTCCTTATGCACGCTGTGTCCAGAGTTTATACCGTCTCGTTATTTTACCGCTGCTGCATGAACATGGGTAAATGGAATAAACATGCCTCAGGGCCAAGTCCTCTCCTAGAGAGACCTTGACCCTGGTGGCTGTGACAGAAAGGATGGAGGACAGCTCCATAGAGCGGTCTACCGTGCTGGTAGAGCACAGGTGTGCCTTGAGATTTAATTTTGGATGGACGGTTTTAAAATCCAAACCAGTGCTCTTAAAAGCACCGTGAGCTTGAGTCCAGCTCATTCTGCCTTAGCTCTCTTGAGTGATCACTCGCTCAGTTTAATTAAACAAAGTACTGCTCAGCCTGAGGCCAAGGCCTGCAACGCTGACTCTAACTCTAACCCAGCAAAGTGGGGGTCTAAAGTTAGGACCAAACAATTAAGAACGCCTCAGATAGCCAAGCCTGTGGCTAGAAGCATGTTACAATCTGCGTGACGAGTCTTGATGGTGCATTCCGGCCACAACAAAAAGTAAAGTGTGTGGCTTTTTTTCTCGTGCATCATCAGGTCTCCATTTCTGCCAACACCGTTAAGCGTTGAGGGCATCTGAGCGTTTGAGCTTAATTGGAAAGTTACTTAAAAATCCTCATCATGGTAATTACCTCAGCGCTGCCAATATTTGACTGAAGCTGCTGCTGATGTCTTTTTTTTTTTTATTTCCTCCCAGCCAGAATGATTTGGCTCTGCCTCACTGCTGAACAAGGGGAAATGAATTCACAGATTCATGCAAGTACTTATACTTATACCCAGGCTGTTTGTGTAGAAGTAGTGCCTGAATATGTGTTCAATGAACTCAAATATCTGTGTGTGTGTGTGGAAGACACTGCATACTATAAGTAGTGACAGGAAGGTGTTGGCCGTCCTAGATGCATGCCGGAGGCTCTCTCTCACCCTCCTGCTGCAAATTTCCCGCAGCGGGACTAATAAAGGATTATCTTATCTTATCTTATCTTATCTTATCCTGCTTTCAGTTCTGTTAGGACTGTTCACACTGGTGTGTGTGTGTGTGTGTGTGTGTGTGTGCATGATGTGTCTCTGATTGCATAAAGTATGTAAGGCCCAGTGCTTCTGCATGTTGACAGTTTGCTTTCTCAGGGTGCAACTAGCTTGAATGAGCCCACATACGCACATGGGGAATTGATTTGACATTCATTACACTGTTGGCACACGCACACGTTAGCGTGACAACGTTACGGCTGAGAGCTTAGTTTTGGGTTTTGATGAAATGGACCTAATGTGCTTGCGGCCCCTTCTTTTGTTCCAGCTGTGATGAGACAGTTGTGAGGGCATGGGATTGGTTAAAATGCCACGGGAGAGAGAAAAACGGGAAATAACTGACATTTACTTGCAGGACTCTCAACACTTCCCTCGTTCCCTGCGGTGCACCGGACTCTGAGCACATGCCACTTCCCCTTAATTGTCTCCTCGTTTCCATTCAGTGGTGTCTTTTCCATAGGAGTCACTCTTTTCCTAAGAAAGAAGGAGGTATAGAGGAAAAACATATTTGTATGAATGAGACGTCCTTCCCACTCAAGTGACGTTAGCACAGCAGGACTAGCTGTTCGTAAGCATAAACTTCTCTGTAGCATTGGTCGTTGCTTTGTGGTTCATATTTGAACAGATTATAAAATCCACAGCCCAAAGAATAAGCGGGTACAGTCATCAATATTCACACAAAATCTAGGGAACCATCGGTATTGATCTGACCAATCGCCAGGCTTTGAAGCAAATTTTTACATAATGACCAAACCATGGAATTATAACTTCCTGGTTCATCACATTATTCCATTGGGCCAAAAAAAAGACTATTTTTTACCAAACAATGGGATAGAGACAGGTTGTCTGTCCGTTCCATTCTGGGACGGACAGACTGTTCCAGACTGTTTACCTGCATTCAACCAAAGCCTGCTCGAACCTGATTCTCGGGCTACGATCAGACACCAAAGCCCTTCCAGTACCAAAATATTGTCCCTTTGCCTACCGATTGTACACATGAATCCATAATCTGTTAATGGAGATTTCTTCCCACATGACTAAACGCTCCTTTAGAACAAAGCTCCATTTAGACTGTACAGATTCAGACGTGTATTTCATCTCAACCTCATCTTTTCCAGTTGCCTTTTTGAGAACATTGAAATGTTCGTGGCTCCTTTTGAAGATTCCACAGGGTGTGCTTGAATTGGGCTTTAATTACTATATGTCACAAAATATAATATTACAACAGTACAATAATGTGAGTGTGTCTGACTTGAGATATTTCTAGCAGCAAGCCCTTGTGTCGCGTTTATAGCTTTCACTTTTCTTAATGTAAATCTTTAAGTGATAATGTTGAAATTATGTTGACAGTGTTTCATTTTATAAAGAAAAAACGTAGTATTCTATCCATCCAGAGTTTTTGTAATATGTGTATACAGTTTAATTTAAATGCTGGAAAAAACAAAACAAAAAAAACAATAACCTGGCAGTACACATTGATTGAGATTGCGCTTCTGTTTTTCTTTCCCTCTGCCTCAGATATCTGGAGTCTCGGTGTAATCCTGTTCATGTTGGTATGTGGCCAGCCGCCCTTCCAGGAAGCCAACGACAGTGAGACTCTCACCATGATCATGGACTGTAAATACACTGTGCCGGCCCACGTCTCCAGCGCCTGCAAAGAGTGAGTGACACACACACACACACACGCACGCACACACACACACACACACACACACACACACACACACACACACACACACACACACACACACACACATACACACACACTGTTTCTGATGGACACCATTGGAAATAAATCTCTCTATGTCAGGCCTATACAGGACAGCAAATCACATTAAGCTGACATGGCCTCTTGACCTGTAACCATGCTGCAGTTACTGAAGCTTGCACACCTGGTCACAGTCTGGTTAGCTCACATTGAGCTATGGCTGTCTGTAAGACACGTCTTATATACTACATGTTACAACACAATCATTTCACTGTGTAGTAAAGCTCAACTACCATATGGGCCAATCTTCTCAAGGTTTGTTGAGTCTCATGATAACCCCATGTCCTATAGGTGAATGGAAACCATGACTCGCCATGTTTTAGTCAACATTCAGTGTTTCACATCCAAAAAAAAAAGAAACAGCAGGAGAAATATTTTATATTAGCACTGTACTGTAATAATGTTTCCATTAGCAACCTTCTCTCAGGCATTGTTTTATGACATCACTGAATCAGTTCACACCAAATAATAACATATAAATACTCTGAAAGGTGAAGCCATTGCTGAATTGTCTTAAACTTGCATTCTCTCTACTCTCCATCAGGGGGCGACTTCTGGTTGCATAGAAGTCTATGAGAAAATGACCCTAATTCTCTCTTGATTTATTACCTCAGTAAACATTGTAAACATGAGTTTATGGTCTCAATCTCTAGTTTCAAGTGTTCTTCAATACAGCATGATGTTCATTTAGTAAATTATGGTCCATTTAGAGTCAAATAAACCATAAAGCAGAGTATGATTTAGGACGGGGCTAATTTGTGATTGAGAGACCACTACCACAGAGTTGTATGGTCTGTGAGTTGTCTCTGTGTCCATCTTAAAATGTTAACCCTTTATGGGATTGTAACATTTTGGTCGCTCAAAAATGTCTTATTAATTGTTTTGGTTGTACTTAGCTCCACCCTCTCATGTCACTTCTGATTGCAAATACACAAGATGGCGACAGCCAAAAATGCCGAACTCGAGGCTTCCAAATCCTAGTCCACAAACCAACGGGTAACGTCACGGTAACTACATCCACTCTTTAGTCCATGGTTTCAGTAATAATACAGTATGTTTAACCACATTGAAACACCTATATATATATATATATACTGTGTAGCTTTTAGAGCATCAGCATTTCAAAAATGTTAGATCTCAGTTAGGGTAGAAACCAAATTTCGACTCTTTAATTTCTAGTTTGGTAGCATGACTCTCCTGACTGTCACTACAGCATTTAATAAGCATTTGATAAGCCCACCTGTGGAGCTAGACCCAGTCACTGGCACACGGTAGTAGCTCACTTGTTTTCCGAAGCCCTGCGGACCAATTTGCTCCAGTAGCTGGCAGAGACTTAAAAGCCTTCAAGCAGTTGGAGCAGCCCAGCTGCAGAGCAGCACAGTCCAGCTACACACCAAAACCACATGTTCCACGCTCAAAGTGAGTGAGGCAGTTGGGTTGATAAATTAGCAGTCCCTCAATTCGCCATGTGGGTTTGTAAGCTCCTAATTTTGTACTAATTCATTCTCTCCAGATGCACGGTGGGAATTCTTTGAAGCGGTATAAATTCCAACAACATTTGGCCAGAATTAATCGAGAAATAATCTGCTCTCCACACAGAACTTAATCAGAGACCAGACTCTTTGGGTATCCACTCTTTACCTTTTATTTATACCTTGTTTTTTATTTAGTAGCTCAGAAGTCCTGTTGCAGGATTGCTTGAAAACGACAGTAGCACACATCCTGTGTATAAAAGTGGAACAGATTAGACACATTTTTTAAAGATAAGACAAGCTACTGTTATTTCAGTTCAACGTCCATATATTTTCTTTTGTACTGACGCAATGCTGTAATGAGTGGATTTCATGGGCATGAGCAATGGCTTCAGAGCCAGTGTTGTGAAGGCCAGTGCTATATCCACACTCTCATGTGCTGCACATCGGAGTATTCTTAGACACAGGAAATAAATGCTTATCTCCTCTGAGTCCATGGAGAGACGCGACTAGATTGAAGTGCTAAGCTGAAGCAGTGATCAATCTGACGGGTTTTGGCTTCAGAGCAGAAGAGCTATTTGTTCCATGCTGTGTCCAGAGCTTTTTTGCCACGTCACTCATGGGTGAGTAATCCACAAATGGCACAGGTTTGGGGTTTCCAACCAGCCTCTGCTGATGCTGCAGTGCTTCATCTTACTAAAGTGCAGTATTTGTGTGGCTTCACCTTGGTCTCTTAAAGTTGTCAAATAGAGAAAAAGAAGGACAAGACCCAGGAATCAACCATTTCCAGATACTTGGGTTGGATTTCATAAATGAGAGAGAAGGTGAAATGACAAAAAGACAAATTAAGTGTGGGCATCTTAAAACAAACAATATAATACGGAAACATGTAGATTGCACTTAAACCTGGACTTGATCATTTTCACTTGGGATTGGCAGTAGTTTTCTTCATCTACACTCATTGGCTTGTATATCATATAGTGTTAGATTTTTTGCACCAGGTCACGAGACTTCTAATAAATCACGAGATAATTGGGGGGTGATTTGTGGGTGTGGGCTTACAGAACTGGACTCGTGATGGACCCTGGCCTAGTGCAGTGTGTGTGTGCGCGTTAAGCCCACAGGGTCAGGTTTTTCCAACCCTCCGGTTGGTTAGATTAAGAAGCATTAGTAAATGTATTTTTAATTACAGGTTTTTGCGATTTGAATCTTGCGTTCTATTACAACACAATGTCGGCTGTAAGTCAGTTAATCATTCTGCCCGCTGAGTAACATGCGTGTTGCACCGCTAATGCTGATGATTTACTTTGGTTTATCAAGAAGGGGAATCATAATGTGTGTGTGTGTGTGTGTGTGTTCGGTGTCTTTGCTGGTCAATGTTGGAGTTCTAGTAATAAATGTACTACTACGTAGAGCCGCTGACACAAGTGAAAATAAATTGCCTTGCTTAAATGCTAATATGTTTAATCAAGAGAGGTTGTAGTGTCAACACCGTGGCCAAGGGAGAAACACCTGTTGTTTCTGCACCGTCTGCTCTCAGTGTGACTTTGTGGCTAGTTGTGAGGGACCTTGTCCACTGCCTTATGTTTAGGGCCTGAGGATGAGAGACAAAGGCAGACAGACACAGAGAACGGAGCGGGGGTCATGAACAGATGCACTGTGTGTATCTCGTAGATAAGACAGGTATGGTTTGTATAGGGAAGTGAAAAGTACAGGTGGACACTGACACCAGTGAGAGAATGAAAGAAGAAACAAATGTGAAAATGATGGGAAAGTCCAAACCTTAAAGGTTTTCTGTTGCCCTCTCCCAGCTGATGGATCAGTTATTGGTGACACAGAGAGGAACCAGGTGATCCAAATCTGTTGACGCAATATCAGATACATCAGGCAATATCCACCCTCATGCAACTTGTCCTGGAAAGAGGTATTATTTTAAAGTAGGTCTATGATGTGATGAAAAGTACAGTAGACTCCATTGTCTGTATGTCCTTAGTTTAAACAAGCCCCTTTTCAGACTTTGTAATAGTTGCAAACAATGGAACTTGGTACTTTTTTTTATAGCAAGCCAATACCAAGTTATAAAATCATGACACATGCATTAGAGAAATGTATTGAGGCTTACTATTATTTTTTGTATAACAAGTTTTCTGAAAATGTGTGTTAAAATATGCAGAGGAGGTTTTGCTAATGCTTACTTCTGGAGAATTTACAAAAAAAATGAGACGGAAGCAAATAGACAAAGTAGTAAAAAAAAAAACCAACTACATGTGTATTTTGGATGTTTTCTCTCCACTAGTTTAAAGGAAGACATGTTATGGAGGATACATCGCCAAAATCCCAAGATGTAGCAGTGCATGGACTCAACTATGGTCGCTTGTATTTTACCTGCTTATATAAAATCTTTGACAGAAGGAGAGCAAAGAGTCAGAGGCCTTGTTAGTTATGAGGTTAGAGGGACAAGTCTTGGTTTTAGACATCAGCGTCATAAAGGTCAAGGGTAGTTTTTAGTGTCCTCTTGGGTTGATTTCTGATGTGCTCGTCCTCTTAATAAGAATTCCCATGAGGTCCACATTCCTGTTCCCTGGATGCCAGTGTTCTCTACATGTGTGTTTCTGTCCGTGGCTCGTCTCTATGTGAGCGGATGTCTTTCTGCTCTCTACTCCCCGTTGACTCATCAAAAATGAATTTACGCACCTCAATTAAATAATTACTCACTGGCTCCCACTTGCAAACCCACACCCTCCTCTTTCCGAGCTTTGTTTGGTTTTTGTCATCCTTGATTTTAATCCCTGGAGATTAGACTCAATATAAAAATGTTTGTTTTACACCTCCGTCACCCCTTCCCTAGCCACGGCCACCGTCACCCCCCATCCACACATAGAAACAGACAATTGTACTCTAGCTCCTGTCTCCGTCACAGCGTGACGTCTGCGTGGCGGACTCCTGGAGCCAATTGCTACCAAACAGAACACGGTGTTCCTTCATTTCCTGTCATCACTGTACAAACCACAAGGGAGTGCACACAAACACTCAGCCCCCTTCTATGTATTTGTCTCACACACATCACTGACACAGATTTAGGTAGTTCATTGCCTGCTGGTATCCATTGTTTGGATAGAATTGTCATTGTTCAAACGGAGAATTTAATGTCCATGCATGTTTTGATGCTAATTTCTCTCTCGATGTCCTTTTCACACACTAACACTTTCTCTGGCTCATGGGTCTAAGAATGTGTGGACTATTATAGACTAGTGTGAATGTGTGCAACTTGTAGGGAAAGAAAGTATAAGAGCAGGCAGCCCTGTGTGGCTGTATAGGTCCCAAGGGACAGAGAAAGAGAGAGAAGATCGGTACAAGACAGCTATTTGTAGGGCAGAAAGTGTTAGTTAGAGTACCACATACTGAGAATTCAAGAGGGCTTCCTTTTCCATGCCTGTGCACCAGTGACCAGTCTTTTTTGCTTGTAAGAGGTAGCGTGTTGTAATGTGTGCAGACACATTCTTCAGGTGTGTCTAAAGTTTATGTTCTGTCATTCAGAGATTCAGAGGTGTGTGTTGCACTTTACAGGAGTGTCAATTATTTGGTGCCCTTTGCCAATCAAGCAGGTTCTTTCATATAAGTACTTGGGTTTAATGATAGACCACCTGCTATCCTGGAAAGACGCCATTAAATCTGCACAAGGACAAAACTTGACTTTACATCTGTAATTATGAGTGTTCTATGGTGGGGATTAGTGTGCGAAATAATGATATCATTATTTATCACAAGCAAGTGCCGCTAAAATTAGTTTAATGATCTTACTCCAGCAGTTTTCATTATTATTATTTACTGCAAAACATCTATTCACAAATATGAGAAGTCAGTGCGAGAGAGGATTTGCCGCCGTAAATGACAGTCCTGTTGGGCGAGTCTTCAGGCCTGTTGGTGAACCTAAACGGATCCCCTTTGGACAAATTTGATCAGGTGCCTTTCGTGAGAACCCCAGGTTAAAGCAGGATATCGTCTTCCCTCTTCTTGGATACCAGGACGGCAACTAGAAGCCGAGCCAAGGTCTGTGTGTCGGGTTGGAGCGTGTGAATGTGTTTCCAGTTAGCGAGCTAGATAGGCCAGAGTTTTTGCGTTGTGTGAGTGGCCCTATTGTATGCCATATAAGCCTTAGTGATGTATGTACAAAGAGTGTATAGCCTAGTTGACTTGGTTTGCATCCATGAAATTTTGTGATTTGCGTATTGAGTCTCAGTCGGACTTCAGCATAATACTGGAGCACAATGTGAGATAATTGGCACCCTGATAGAAATATTCCAATACCATTTTTTCCTCCCTGATTCCGATACCTGAACTTGTGTATCATCCGATACAGAGTACTGATCCAATACCAGTGTGTAAAAACAAAAAAAGTGGACGTTAGTTATCTCTCCTGCTGATTTCAATATGGTTTTGTTGTTCACAATGTAGCATTAAATGACCCCAGCTAGCCAAGTTGGGAAGCAGCCGCCACAGCTTTTCCTATTCATGGCGTCAGCGCAACAGGTTTTCTCTTTTTCTCTCTGTTTTTGAATACATTTTAGACCACATTTGAATCGATGGCATAGATATAGTATGTGAAACTGGCTAAACAGACCATAATAGTTATAAATCTGGTTTAGGTCTTTTCATGGGAATTGTCGATAATGATTGTTTAAGTATTTTAGAAGAATGTGGGCTAAATAACTCGCAGATTCACTTGTGGTTATTTTTTTTTATCTTATGCAATATTTTAAGTGTTGCAATGTTATCTTAAGCCTATTATATTTGTTTTTATATCTATTTTTAGGGTGCCTTTTTAACATCCAGCCAGAGATTATAGATACAAATGAGCTTTCTAGTCCTAACTCAAGTTGATGAGCATTGACCCTGATCTATAAACTAAAAACCATCAATCATCATCATCATTAATCCTTAATTTGTCTCAATATATATGTCCATGCTTACATATTCTACAGTACATCTCTATATACTGTGTCATTGTAAGTGTGATTGATGAACCAACTTGGTAGTACTGCAGTGTTTGCCATCAGTGCGCAGATAGAGGGGCCCTCCTCTCCGTCTCTATCTCCCCTCCGCTACTGCTGCTGCTGGCTGTAGTCCTCAGGGAGCCTGGCTTGCTTTGACTAATCCCCAACATGACTGACAGACAGCGGAGCACCACTCTGCCCAGCCTGTTATCCTCCAGCCTCCATCCCATGGTCTGATCCCACTGCAGCAGAAATACATTCTATACACAATAAATCAGTAAAGCTCAAATGAGTTGGGAGAGGCCTTGACTGTCCATATTGTATTACTCAAAATAGATTTGTACACTTAAAGTTCCCTTGTGAAATCTTTCCATTTGAAGCAAGTTATTTGCACTGTTTTATTGTCACACATTTCTTTTTCCCATCTGTCAGTCCATCATCTGCCTATCTATCTGCCTTATTATGCAGATGATAGAGATGGCTTACCCCTTAATGCATAATGCTTTTTGTTTCTGTATTAATATTAGTTTTCCCACTAGACTCCATATCCCATCTAATCCTATCAAATTGCAATCTCAGCTTTCATTGTGTGTCATTTGTGTTGAATTTAAGCTCCCAGCTGACCAGCTGTAGTTCCACATCCTCAACTCTGTCAGAGCCAATGCCTCGCACAGTCTGTCACCGTACATTATAGCCCGCTCCATATATCCAATGCCTCCATCTGCTCCTACCTCACATACTGTGTGTCACACCGACATAATGGGTTGGATTGCACTAGAACAACAAGTCCTACTTCAGCAGAAACGTTATCTCACTGCAAAAATAAAGTATCCACCCAGGGAGAATGAGGCGGATCTTGGCACATCTAACGGATCGGTATCAGTTGAAATAAAGCAAAAAATCTGATCCTTTCTTTACTGTATTTGTTTGCATTTTGTCTACTTCATGCTTGCTCTGGGCTTTTGAGACACAACTGTCACAAATGGAACCATTAAAATGTCGGAGGATTTTCAGAGACGGTCAATTTGTTTATAAATGCTTTAAAAACAGGAAGTCTAAAAGAATCTACATTTAAGTATATAATTTGCCATCAAAATCTGATTCTTTACAAGATATTTAACCTTGGTTTCATTATGATGTATTTAATACACCTTCTTTGGATGAAAGCACTGAAGTGTGTCCATAAATAAGAGATACGTGTTAACAGTGAATTACCATTCCTCCTCGGCATTGTGAAGGTCAAGGTCAGTTTTACTGGAAACACTTGTTGACTTCCTGCTTCTTCCCATTATATATTGTTTGTGCGCACTCTGGTATTTTGGAGAATACAGCAACAAACAGCGCGTTTAACTGGTGCTCCATTTGTGGAGGCTAGCAGCTTCTCAATTTTAGCTCTCACAGAGCGACGCTTTCACCAAGTAGATTGACAAATGTTGTTGTCAGGAGGTAGGCCTGTTGCAACTATTACATAACTGGGATAAGTGGAGCTGACCAGGATCATTGAGCATAATCATTAGATTTTACAATCAAGGGATCTTAAAACCAATGATACAAATGTGGCAACAAAAACAAAGTGAATTTGTTGCTTTTCCATCAGCTGGGTTGAGTGTAGAATACCTGGGAGCAAGGTTCTAATGTCAGGAACAAAAACATGGTTAATAAGCTTAGTTGTCCAGATCTTACTGCTGATTCAGCTCTGTAGAGACCCAATATTTTTCTTTCTCCAAAGCAACGTGATGACTGAGAGGTGCTGATAACAGCTCTCCTGATTTATAGTGGAGAGTCTCCCTTATAGAAGCAGCAGTGTATTGGAAGGGATCTCTGGAAAAAGTAATGCTGGAGTTGTTGCGTCCATCCATCTTTTCTAGTTAAAGTTTAAAGTTGTCTAGTGGTAGTAAATGTACAGCATAGGTTTCAGTTTGTTCCTCAAGACCCATCTGAGTGGTAAACTGAAGGTGGTCAGTCAGCTTCCCGACCCAGGATCGACAAAGGTCATGAAGCTTAAGCAGGAACAAATGGCTTAGTGTTTCCCCATTGCGTTTTACGAATCACGGTCTTGAACCGCGTTGTCGTGACATCATGTCGACCTACACATCAACAAGCTATTTAAAATACATCTGTGTGCAGCAGAGTGAGAGACGAAACATTGTTTCAGCAAACTATTTGAGGATCAGATGACCTCCTTTGCCAACAATCGCACCATTTCCATTAGCTGACATTGAAATTAACAACACGGATTTAGGTGTAGTTGCAAAGCCAAAAACAATGACACCTCTGAGTGACATAAAATTTAAACAATTCAATCCTAATTATTTTTATTACAATTAATCATCAACCAAAATGTCATGATTGTGACAGCCGTGGGGTAGGTCATATCAGCTGACTCTAATTAACATTAATTATGTGAGTATCTTTGTTTATGAGGTAAAAGAAGCCTCACTTTGTAACACCTTTTCGTTGCTAGGGAAATGGCTTCAGTCCAAGTTTACATCCCCCGTCAGCTACTGCACTAACAAACATTGCAACAGAATTTTCAACAGAAGAGGCCGATTTAGGATGCTTATGTTGTCAAGTTTGAAAAGGTCTACAGCTGAGAGTGGTTTTCACAACTCCCAAGGGAGTGATGCATCTTATCACTAATGGATCCTGTCACGGCAGCTTTAGGAGTAGCATTCTCCCACTTAATTCTAAATCATATCATTCCATTAATTTAAGTTAATTAACTTTATAGTTTTGAGTCTTTATTTTACCTGCATAAAAATGGTTCATCTCCTCTGCAGATATGTACAACACCAGGCCCTCCGAAAAAAATCTGATCAGACAAACTGAGGGAACAGTTCAGCACTGTTAGGGTCAAGAGTTGTGCGACAGCGTTTACATAGTGAGAAGCAGAGCTCTAGAGTCGCACCAGTCAGTTATCAATCATTCCGACAACGTGGTCCTGATAGGTCTCCTCCCTCAGGCGGAAGAGACAGACAGCGGAGCAGGTGGTGACCTCCGAGCACATGGGAGGCAGTCAGTAAGCACGGGTACTCCGCAAGCATACACCTGGGGTCCTCAAGACCCAGGAGCAACTATGTCTCCTCTAGTCACTCAGCTAATCTGCTCTCACTGCCAGCATCAACCAGAATGGGTCTAGTTTTTTTTTTTTTTTTTTAAACCCACTTTAAAATTTAAATCACGCCTGCTTCCGTGTGACAAAAACCTCAACACTTTGTTTATTGTACTCTGATTGTCTAATTCTCCTTGCCTCAACACAACCTTGTGATTGGATGCCTTGCGGACAACTTCGTTTGACTTATTTTCCATAACCAGTGTACAATTAAAATCACAGCACATGCCTTTTCTTTTCTTTCTGTGGACTTTAAATTATTTGGATGAAGCATTACGTTTTACTCATTAAGCAACAGCCAGCTTGCTAATTCCACCATGATTTCATGCTAAACTGGGTGCAGAAAATGAGCCGGATAGCGGGTTGGTATCCGGCAGCAGTGCTAGGTGTAGTGCTCCCTAAGCCTTACCTCCCCTCTGGCTGGAAGTGGGTGTGGTTTAATCTAAAGTGGGTTGGAAGAACAATAGACTCAACCAGAACCGAATATCCCGTTGGTTTGATTGTTACCATGTCCCTCACCACATTAGCATCAATATGATAGGGTGTAATGTTTTTTTTAAAGGATTTCTGTGTCTCTCGCATTCAGACAAATATTAATTGTGTTCTCTTTCTCATTTATCCTCCCTCTCTTCCCATCCCTTTGCTCCCGCCTCCTCACCTCTCCAGTCTGATAGACCGCATGCTTCAGAGGGACCCCAAGCGACGGGCCTCCCTGGAGGAGATTGAGAGCCATGCCTGGCTGCAGGGGGTCGACCCGTCCCCGGCCACCAAGTACAACACTCCCCTGGTCTCCCACAAGAACCTGTCGGAGGAGGAACACAACAGCATCATCCAGCGCATGGTGCTCGGAGACATCGCAGACCGAGAGGCCATTGTGGAGTAAGTTGTGTGGAAAATCTTTCTCTCTGGTGTACATACAGCAGTATAGAGCTCAAAGACATGCTTTCATTCTGGTAACATTGGTGGTTGGCAATGCTCCGTAACATTGCTTGCATATAGTCTTGGTGTAACATCCTGCTTTTCCTTGGCCATTTTTCAAGTATGTTCAAATGTGGTGAGCAGAAACAGAACTGCAGCTGTTTTCTTCTTCAGTCAGAACTGGTCGTGAAAATTCTTCCATTTGCTAATGAAATGACAAAAACTACTTTCAATAGGAGTAAAAGAGTTGAGCGGGCAGTGGTGCATGTTTTGGTGTGATGGTGATGACGATCCTTGAGTTTTAAGGCCAAAACACTGCACAGTGATTTAGTGAACATTATTTAATTCACTTCATTTATGTCATTTTATGCATTTATGCCTCAATGATCACTAAGTATCATAACCCGGGCCGTGAGTGGTGACAATAATGGGAACGGACATATAGAAAACAGATATAAGACATTTATTGTAAAACAGAAGATAAACTGAGAGGTATATCAGGATGTGACCTGTGTTTGTCAGTGACATCAGTAGTGTTCATGTGTGCGTATAATGATGAAACAAATAAAGTGAAACAAAAGGCCAACAAATATACGTATATACAGCCTATATCCAGGTGTTCCAGATGTGGCTGGACACTGCTCAGGCTCCTCTGGCACCTTTAAGGCAGCATAAGTAGACACAGTTAAGACACAAGCAGACTAAGCAGGGGCCATCACTCAAGGCATTGTATGGAAATATGCAGTTCACGTTGCATTTGATTGGCCAACTGAGGGGAATGTAGGTCATCAATATCTATCTATTCTATCTTTTGAAAGAACAACATTGTGGTCAGCGTAAAATCAAACACCAGCATCATCAACAACTCCTTCCTGCACAAACACAAGTGTATTTAAAAGCGCTGCACGAAATCACTAAACACCAGTTTAACTGGTAATTCAGCTGTAATTTATGTTCACACATACACACACACGAGTCAATGAAAACCTGACCCACAGCCTGCATACAGCCACACGAGATTACTTTGATACGGTGTTGCACATTATACAGATACCATAAAGGTATCACAATTCCGTACATATTTGCTGGCATTCAGCCTTTCAAAAACATTTTTACTGCGGTCAAAGCTGTTTGCTCTTCCACTTGCTGACACACACACACACACACACACACACACACACACACACACACACACACACACACACACACACACACACACACACACACACACACACACACACACACACACACACACACACACAAAGAGAGACTCACACATTCAGTAAAGCCATAGTGGCTTGGTCTGATCTACTTCGTATGGACAACAGCCAGCAGGAATTTGACAAAAAGTTTACTAGATTAGAATCATAGACTCTCAAAATGACGGAGAATAACAGATTATGATGGAATTTTTAACGCAACCACTGACTTCACTATTGCTTTCATAGTACTTTAGCAGGTATCGTATCGAGGCCATAGTCTCGGTATGGTGACAACCCCACTTTGATGGCAGTCATACTGTTCCACTTTGTGCCTCTATAAAATGTGAATCAACCTGTTTCACTTCACATTACAACACAGCACACACTTTAACTCTTTACCCCTCAGCTATAAGAGAAACCTGGTGCGCTGCTACACGCTGAGAAATAGTTGCATGAGTAGAAAATAAAAGGAATAAAAGAGAGAACAGCTGTTGATTTCAGAGTCATGATTAGACAGTTCACCTAAACCTTCCTTTATGGAGCTGCCTGTGGCGTGATGGAGAGAAACACTTTGAGTATCTACTAGGGTTGCGAAAATTCAGCAATATATAAACTTTTCATGGGAACCAACTGGAATGAAATGTAAATGGTTAATTATTTGCTCAGGTAGTATTTACAGTGTCATATGCAGATAGAAAAACACATTTTCCATCATAAGCAGACATAATTGTAAATCCTTCTGATGGAAATGGGAAAAAAATCTTTAGTTGAGTTTTACAATAAAAAAAACATTCGGTATGACCCTTCTCCAAAAAACAATGTCCATCTCAGGCCTCCGTCTCCTGTCCATGGACTCCCTCTATGTCGCACTCAGATGCCTCTGTCTCAAAGTTTTTCAACCTGCGGCCTTGGTCAGCCTGTTGCATGCGTTAGTGCAACTGATCCCAGACAAGGATCAGTTGCACTCTGAGGCGGCTATTGTAGTTAGGATCTGGAGAATGATAAATGCTGAACAAAGTACTTATTTACAATTCATTTAAATGGGCAGACATTTAACATGACATAACACCTAGTATTGCTTATTTTAATACAGTTTGAATTGTATTTGTTTAGCCCAATGTCACAAATAACAAAAATTGCCCCTGAGGGCTTTATAATCGGCGAAACATACAGACATCCTCTGTCCTTGGACCCTCGGAGCAGGTGAGGAAAAACTCCCCAAAAACCTTGAGGTGGATTTATTTCCCCCAAACCAGTCCACACCAAATAAAAAATGGACAGATTTTATTTTTAAATTGTGCATTATTATTATTTCTTTACCAACCCTGGTGTCCAGTTGACATTCTCCATTTGCACCTGTTGCCTTTGTTTTTCCTCCCTTGCCTTCAGAGCTACACACTACCACAAAGACACCACCATAAATCTGTTTTTACACTAACAGGGAGTGTTTATGTGAGTGCTGACAGATGAGCATACCAGTGTGTGTCTTGTACAGATTCTTTGCATATCAGCTTATGAGAGAAACCGTACTTCTGTAGCTCACAGGTTATGGTATTTATAGGCCATTAGTCTACAATTAATTTTTTTTTTTAATTATATTTGACACTCTGGAACAGTGTCGGCAGCACAACATATATATATATAATATATATATATATATATATATATATATATATATATTATAATACACCAAAAGCACATGGTGTAATGAACAAGAGAACGCAGCACTGCACTGTTCAACATTAGTCATCGTGAACTGGTCACCACATGTCTGAATCAACAGAAATGTGTTGAATGATTTATGAGATACATACCATGTTATGACTCCTCTAAAGGGTATCTAAGGCACCGAGTTATTTGCTGTAACGTTGCAGAACAGAAATTGCACAAATGTTCTCGCTCCTCCAGTGTGAACAGCTGTTGGCAGCGTCAGTTTCATCAATATGCAGAGGTGAAGCATTAATGCTTACTGGAGGAATGTGCTCCTCTGTACAGACTCCACATGTTCCATCTGGGTCACAGAGGGTCAACGGGTTGTGTGCTTCACAATGATTTGAACTGAAACATTGTAAACATGAGTTTATGGTCTCAATCTCTAGTTTAAAGTCTTCTTCAATGCAGCAAGATGTTCATTTAGTACATTATGATCCATTTAGAGACAAATAGACCATAAAGCAGGGTATGATTTAGGGCGGGCTTACTGTGATTGACAGGTCGCTGCCGCTACTAGAGCTGAATTCCAAGATGTAGACGGCAAATTCGCTAAACTGGAGGCTTCATAACAGCAGTCCACCAACCAATGGGTGACGTCGCGATGACTACGTCCCCTTGTTATATACAACCTATGATTGTGACAGGTCATATACAGGTTATTATAGCCTGGGCCTTTAGAAGCATTAGACTGTGACATCATTGTTTGTTGCTTCCATATTGAAGCACTCACATTAGATTGTTATAGAGCACTCTAGGACTTTCAGTAGGACTGTCATCAGAACAGCTTGTTGAAAATCGATGTTCCACAGACAAGCGGTGAATGAAAATGAATGAAATGGCAATGAGGTTTACAAATGATTTTGTGGTAAGAGCTGTCAGCTAGTCTAATAGCTACTTTGTCGGCAATTTTCAGGTTCAACTTCACCGCGTATTCCTAGTAACAGTACATCTTTTCCATTCTCGTGCTTGTTGTTCGCCATGATAGTAGCTTTTACTCAAGCCCAGCTCTTCTTCTGACGTAGTGACACGGTGCTGTGTCCAGTGGTAGCTCAACTACAGCACTTGTCCACCACTTGAGAGTTTCGCAGCTGCTGCTGGAACGTGGTCTCCTCTGTTGTGGTGTTTGGATTTCCGCACGGTCATCCGCTCTAACTGCGATGTGCGTCAGTTGCTACGCAGCCTGCTGTTGTCCTGTGTAAAGACCCTGTGTTGATGTTGCTGAAATAATTCCGCTGCTTTCGGAATTCCAGTTTTCACCTATGTAGAGATGCAACAGTTAGGTACTTAATCGATTGACAGAAAATGAATCTGCGACTCTTTCTGAGAATCAAATAATGGTTCCAACTTCTCAAATGTTTATTTTTATGATAGTTAAAAAAATATCTTGTGGTGTTGGACTATTGGGCAGACAAAACAAGACATATAAAGACATATCCTTGGACTCTGGGAATGCTTTTTTCTTCACTATTTTCTAATAGACAAAACAATCAATTAAATGACTAAATAATCTTCAGACGAATTGATAATAAAAGTCGTCCTTGCAGCCCTAGGAAGATGTAGAAATCTGCAAATTCAACCACTCTGCCACAATTATTTTTAATTGATTCATGACATTTATCTATTATTGTCCTTGACTCTGTTGATACCTTTGCCCACGTCTTGTTCTCCATTTGTAATAGTTGACAATGTGACTGTGTTTTTTTCAGTGCCCTGGAGACCAACAAGTACAACCATATCACAGCCACATACTACCTGCTAGCAGAGAGGATCCTGAGGGAGAAGCAGGAGAAGGAGGTGCAGACTCGCTCCTCCAGCCCCAGCAACATCAAGGCGCACTTCAGGTAAGGGAACAAGCTTATCTTAGAGCCCAAGGGCCACCTGCCTCATGCTGTCGCCCACGTGCACCATTCCAGATTCCTTTTTAAGTGAACACAATTAGCACTGCTCATCATCATCATAATGACTATCTGAGTCACGGCACTAGCCATGAACATGGTAATTGACCTACCTCACTCCACTGCCTGTCTGGCCCCCTTGGCAGAGCCCTGTCGCATTTGCTTAAGACTAGGTTAGATCTCCAAAGGTTTCATTTCCATTTCTGGCTTCACTAGGCCTCCACCTGCTGGGCTGAGAGGAGGAAGTAGAGCGGAAGAAATGGGAGAGAAAATAGTCAACAGATACTCGCTACATTTCTAATATGGGCCTTAGTCTCTTTGATTTCCCTTGACTTTCACACTTAAAGATGATAAATCCAAGATTCAGATCAAATTTATTGCCTCCACACGCCGATGGCTGAGCCTGCAGCGAATCATGCTAACGGCGCTAACAGCCAAACAAAGCAACAGAGCTAACAGTGTTTAGCTTACCTGAGGGTAGGCGTTATGTTTCTGCGACAAGGCAGTGGGTTACTTCCTTCTCTGCTCAGGTAGACATTACTCCACTTTATCTCATAGGTAATAGTTGTTTTCTGCTATATTAACACTCTGAAGGTCGTATAAAGAACCTCTAACGCTTAACGTCCTCCCGTTCACTGGTGAGGTTAAGGGATGAAAGATTGACTCCAGCCAGTCGTCATAAACGAGGATGTATTTTTCTTAGTTTTTACATTGAGAAGTTTAGCTTTCCAAGTTTTCCCCTCTTTGCCTTGTTGCCAACATTGCTCCTCTTAAAAGGAAGGGGAGAGCTGGATGGTGACCAGTTATAAAAGGAACAGGAACAAATAAGGAAGAGAGGAGTGAGGAGGCTTCAGCGGGACAGCTGTGGTGGTGCAACACATTCCTCTTCCTGCTCTACAGAGGGGGCTTTAGGTCTAAGAATAAAACCTTTAGTTTTTTATTTACATCCAAGGTTTATTATTTACTTGATTATATTCTAGGAATCATTCAAGATTTAAAGAGTAAATACAGGTAAAGAGGAGACATGAGTCAGTCATCACATTTTCCACCGCTGCCCACAGACTGACAGTGAGTACATAGCAACAGTGACCAGCACAAACACTGTAAGTGACAAGTTTGAGCTGGCCTCTGTGGTGGGACCATAGACTTTATATAAGAAGTGAAGGTTGTCATCGTGACATCACCCATTGGTTTGTGGACCGCCGTTTTGACGCCTTGATTTCAGTATTTTTGCTGACGGTCCATCGCAGGTTGCTGCCTGGGTGAGACCCTGCAGGAGAATATTTGCACCTAACTGATGGCTAAAAAAAAAAAATGGAACTTCATGATCCTGGCCACCTCCTCCATCCTCACGCCTTCCAAAGTGCTGCATGTGAAGGTGCTTCTCCTCTGTCCCTCAGTGGTGCAGAAGCAGCCTGGTGTTACTGAGCTCTGGTGAAATGAGCCTTTAGCCTCCTGTGCTGTGATCCCCGTGTAGAGGATTGAGACTGAAGTGTTTAAGGGAGACCTGCTAATTGGCTCAGTCTGACCCACACTGTGGATAAGGCCCCTATCAGATAGGTGTGTGATGTGTGTGTGTGTGTGTGTGTGTGTGTGTGTGTGTGTGTGTGTGTGTGTGTGTGTGTGTGTGTGTGTGTGTGTGTGTGTGTGTGTGTGTGTGTGTGTGTGTGTGTGTGTGTGTGTGTGTGACACAGTGTGATGTGATGACTTGACTTAATGCAGATGACAGAATAGATGCAGATAGACTTGACTTAATGAACAGATAGATCAGCATCTGCTGAGTACATATATTGGTTTAGCTTATGTGCTTATGAGAAAGATATTGATCAATTTCAGATTATTAAAATGTCAAATCTTGACATCTCAAAAGCTGAGTTGTTAGTTACTTTATTAAGAATAAGAATAAAGACTCCTCACAATGGAGTTGGAATAAAACTGTGGACATAAATTTGGCAAATACATATTTTGTTCCTTTTTTTCAGCAATGGTAGGGGAAACATTTATGTTTTTTTCTTGAACTTCAAAAATGTCCTACCCTATTACATATCTTTGTCACATGTATTTGAGGGATTTAAAACACTTATTGTGCGATATATAGACACGTTTTTTTCTGCCCTTGATGTTTTTACATGACAATGTCACCAACATTTTAGGCAACACGATGCCAGGATAAACAGCAGGGTTTCCCCTTGCATCATAAAACTTGGACATTGCAATTTTTTTTAACAGAGCCTGAGAGTCCATTTAACTTATTTACGTTTCATCGCTAGTCCAAAGTCTTAATATTCTTAAGAATACAAAGTTCATTGCTCTTTGGTTTGCTTGCATTATTATGCTATTGTATTATCATTACAAGTGGCATAACATGGTCTTTAACAACAATAATATTGTAATTATATCTGGGACAATATATATCCAAATAAAGTAGTTATGGTAACGGGCCTATGTTGACTTAACGTTGTGTTTAACGTTGGGTATGTAACTTCAGTTAGGTAACGAGCATACTCCATTTTAACTGTGATCGTTTACAAAAAAAGTGGTTTAGTTGTACAAGCATAAACAAGACGTTTTGTTACAATTCTGTTTTGTGTCAAATTCACGTGGTTAACCAGGTGTTTAGAACTTAGACTGTTGTCTGGGACAAAATCCTTTTCCCTCAAAACCCAAGTGAGTTGTGTGGCAACTTGGACCAGCTGTATATATGGTTACCTGTTACCTGAGTGATGACATGTGATGACACACTTTCAGTGTTGTTTCTCTCACTTATTGTACACAGGATGACACCATCTACTTTATTAGTATAATGTTATGACATTCACATCTCTCTCTCTCTCTCTCTCTCTCTCTCTCTCTCCCCCCCCTCTCATTGTGACGCTGACTAACTAGCTGGATAAACTCTCTTCCTGGTCTAGAGTCCGGAGGCAGACTGTGTTTAATCAGGCTCATTACTCACTGTCGATGTACAGAGGATCAGTGGTTTAGCCAACAATGAAATCACACACACAGTGAGGCCTTTGTGTGGCGCTTGAGACGATGACCATCACTGAATGAAACACATAAATGACCTGTGATCAGATTCAAATCTGTTGGGCTTGTTATGTAAGATGACCCCCATTAAACACAGCAGAGTGTAGTGATAGCCCGTTTTGTACAGAGGATTTGGATTTATTGGTCCCACTTGGGTCAGATAGCATATTGTTTGACATTTCCATAATTTCAGTGGAACAACTTCTACGCAGCATCTTTGATTTTCACCGCTCCGCTCCATTGTCTACATTTGTCCGTATAATCACCATGTATTAGTCTGAGAAAAAGGTTTTACCTATTTGATAACTTAAGTCGCTTGAGGAGGGAACACAGTGACTTGTGTTAAAGCATAAAGAGTTATATTAATGATCGAAGGCTTAAGAAAACGTATTATAAAAAATGGATGAAATATGAAACTCATAGTTGAATCCCCCTGTCATAACTCCACAGGCAGTCGTGGCCAACCAGAGTGGACATGCACCAGGACATAGAGGACAGCTTGGCGGCCTCCTCCATCTCCCACGCTGGGGGCCCCCAGTCCCCGGCCCGCAGCGCAGAGAACCTGCTCAACGGACACCGCTCCAAAGGCCTGATGGAGCTGAGCCGACGCGGCGAGGATACGACGGTGACCGACTCTCCGGGACAGGTACGCCCCGTCTCCATCACACTTAGCTTTCATTATTCCACCGCTGGGAATATTTGGACACTTGGATACTTAACACCCTGTTTTGATTTATTCTGCTTTTATTTATTTTTTTATTTTTTTATTCCAGGGAGCCTGTGCTGCGGCCTCGGGCCCCACTTCTGGGTCTGGTTCCGGTACCATCAGGACCCCCACTCCATCCACCTCAGCAGCAGCCAAACAGCGAACCTGTCTGTTCAGGTGGGATTCAGTTTCAGTGGTGTTGTTGTTTATTTCCATTATCACTGAATGAAAGAGAAGAACCAGGAACCAGAGTAGATATAAAAAGGGAAATGCCTATTTTGATAATCAGTCATGATTCTAGAAAAAAGATCTCCAGCTGCTCAAGTCTTTTGAATATTTCTGGGTTCTGGACTGTGGATTCTTGAGTCTGATGGTCAATTTTCCCAGTTTTCTTTTTAGAGCAGTCAATCGATTGATGCAGAAGATAATGGGAATATTATTTGGTTGTGTAAATAATAGTTAGTTCAAGCTCTTCTAAATTGTCTAGCCTGATGTTGCTTTGTGATCCTGTTCTCATCTGACAAAGTCACACGTCTCATTAATTTTCAGGGTGGAGGAGGATGAAGAGGAGGAGGAAGAGCGGGACCAGACCCCCCTCCCAACCCAGGTGATCCTGAGGCGCAAGCCCCCCTCCATCACCAACCGCCTCACCTCCAGGAAGAGCGCCCCGGTGCTCAACCAGATCTTCGAGGAGGAGGGGGAGTCGGACGACGACTTCGTCATGGACGAGGGCCTGCCGCCAAAGCTCAGCCGCCTCAAGATGAACATGGCCGGAACGCCGCCGGCGTGAGCTCTGGGGCCGCCTCCTCCTCATCCCCGGGCTCCACGCAGAAGCGCTACCACCGGCGCAAGAGCCAGGGTCGGGGGTCGTCGTGCTCGAGCTCCGAGACGAGCGACGACGACTCGGAGAGCCACCGGCGGCGTCTGGACAAAGACTCGGGCTTCGGTTACGGCTTGAACCGAAGGGACAGCAGCGAGGGCCCGCCCGGCAGCTCGGGGGCAACGGGGGAGGCAGCGGCTCGGGGCAGAGCAAACCCCCGGAGAGGGAGGGGGAACCTCTGGTCAGGACAGGGGTAGTCCTCCAGGAGGGGGGGAACGGAGGAGGAGGGGGTGGTGGTGGCGGCGGAGGGGGAGTGGGGGAGGAGGAGGGGGAGTAAAGGACAAGACAGCCCCTCCAGTTGTTGTAACAACAGTAGCACCACCAACCCCTCCCTCAGCTCTCTGTCCCGCTCCTCCCGCACGGCGAGCCGCGGCACCGAGCTGGTGGAGAGCCTGAAGCTGATGAGCCTGTGCCTCAGCTCCCAGCTGCAGCACCACCGCGGGGGCGGGGGGTCGAGGGGGAGGAGGGGGAGGGGGAAGTTCATCATAGACCCTCGCGGCCTCTCCGGAGGGAGCGTGAAAATCCAGGAGAAGTCGGCCTGGCGGATGTGCATCGGCTCCACCGGGAGCCTGGACACCATCACCCTCCCCACCACCGCCGCCCTGCCTCGCACCCACGCCCCGCACCACCACCACCACCACCACCACCGCAAAACAGCGCTGCACGGCCCGGCTGGAAGGGACGCTCACAGCAACCTGAGCGCCCTGAAAAACGGCGTGCTCCAACTACCTCTGTGTGAGAAGACCATCTCCGTCAACATCCAGCGGGGCGGAGGCTCCAGGGACGGCCTACTCTGTACCTCAGCTCCGGCCAGCTGCTGCCAGGTCATCTGAAGCTAGACCAGCTCCACCCTCCACCCTCCACCCTCTCAGTCCCTCTGCACATCGGATTATTTACTGTGTTTGGTTGTCCATCGACACACCCGCCCTCCTTCTGATGTTTTTAACTTTTATTAGTTTGTTTAGTGCCGTTATCTTTCATCCTTGTGTCACGGCCCCAAACTAACAACCAGATTAGTGGAAGTTACTAGTGTGCTGGTTTTGTTGTTGGATGTTGGACGGATTTGATGGTAACTGGTTATGGGCTGGAAAATATAACGGTAGAAGTCCCATCTTTTAGCTGTAGTGTGAGGGGAAAAATGTTTTAATGATATGGGGTAAAGTCAATAATTTGGAGAAAAGGTCAATATCAAGGGTAGTAATAATAGTTGACAAAAGTCGTACTAATTTAGGAATAAAGTCGTCATTTAAACCAAACATTTTTAATATTTATAGATTGTCTTAATTCTATTAAAAAGACATATTTTGAGATTAAATTGTAATATTTTTAAAAAAAATGCCATAATTTTGAGATCACAATATTTCAAGAACAAAGGCAGAAACAAACTTATCCTCATAAATATGGGGACTTTTTGGAAAAGTTATGACTTTAGTCCACTATAATTACTTTTTTCCTGTATTTCTTTCATTTAAAATTACAACTTTATCCCCAAAACACTTCTGTCTTTTCTCTAAAAATGTCAGATGATTCTTTTTATTTTTTATTCTGGAAACAACAGCCCTAATACTCTGCAGTACTTGTAGTGTGCCGTAGTTCAAGTGCTGTACTGTAGCAGGCAGCCCACCCCCATCAGAAACCCCCCTCCTCTCCCTCTGAATGTTTGCAGCAGCCGGATTATAAAGTGGATTTTATTTCTACAAATCCACGCAGGAAGAGAGACATTTTTTTTATTTTGACTCCAGTCTGGACTCCATATTGCACTCAGACAATCCGTTTTATGTTGTTTAAAAAAAAAAAAAAAAAAAAAAAAAAAAAAATGAATTCAGCTCATCTGTCAATCAACCGTTAAGTTTTGGCAGTGGCTCTTTATTTAAAGAGGCAGGACACTTGAGTCAGAAAGAAACCCTGTCTTGTTTATCAGAGCGCGTGCACTCCTCTGTGGTGAGATAATGCTGAACACGTTACTGCTGACCATTTATTTAAAATGAGGTGTTCCTATTTTTTATTCCTATTTTAAATGATCGTTGTAGTCGCTGATAAAGAACATTAGCTGTGTCTGGCTCTCACTGTCTTTATCCAAGTAGTCCGTTCTGATCCGACCCCCCCCCCCCGCTGGATTCTTTCAGTCCCACCTGCACCCCACGTGTCACCCAAAGCTTACCGTACACGTGGGCGCAGCGCGTCGACTCACGTATGGAGTATGTATATATAAAGTATGTTGAAAAGTAAAGTTTATTTTTAAAAACTTGTACATTTTTGTTCGGAGCGATCTGCTGTTTGAAAAATGTGTGTGGGGGGGCAGCGTGAAGTCTCATCGGTTAGAATGAGAGCTCACCTGTGCAGGAGAGAAAAAAACAAATAAATAAAAATAAGCTTATGACTTCCAGCTTTATAGAAGCTGGCCAAGAGACAAAGGTGGGAATGGGGGAGTTCTCTAAGGGCATTGGCAATAAGCTATACGGTGTATTGCAGCTATCTGTACAGAAACATTTTTATTAGTTTCTTTTTTTTTTTTTTTTTTTATTCCAAACTTGTGCCGCCTCACAACGGCCACGTTGGACTGAACAGATTAAAAAAAAAAAAAGGAAAGCTGTTTGAAATATTTCTTTCTCTCTTTGTTTGTCGTCTCTGAATTCTCTTTTTAAAACCAAATGTAAATAGAGTTGTAAATACGGTGCTCTTTCTCTGTTTCTAGAACAGCGGAGTGAACCCTTTGGTGCATAGCTGTACAGTAATCTAGCCTTATGATAATTAGTACTACTGTATGGGTGTCTCAGATAAAAAAAAAAAAAACAAGCATATTCATTCTGTCAGGTCCGTTCGACTGTCGTCTTACTCGGCTGTATCCAGGTGAATGACGTGCATGTGTTTCAATGTTTGACATTCAGTGACACGGGGGGGGGGGGGGAATCAGCCACCAGAAAATGTTACTGGACCAAAAAGCAGCAGGAAAGAAGAAGAAAAAAAAAAAAAAGAAGAGTTGAAACCGACAGAAATATTCAGTGTATTATTCTGTAGTTGATACCTGTCGTCAGAAGTTGCATATAGCTATGGTAATATCCAAAAATAAAATGTGGAATACTGTCTCATACATGTGGTCTCCTGAGTCCTTATTTGGTGATTTTGTTTTTTCAAACTGGGCGATCCTCTAGTGCTGAAAGTTATTCTCCATGACCACTCCACTCTAGTGAGAATAACAATATGCCTTTTTCCACATCCTGTAAAAAAAATAATTCGGAGCAATATCAGTCATTGGGAGCAGATGATTGTGATATAACTCTCTTTTAGCTCTGGTTTGGTCGCTACCAACTGTAGGGATAGGGAGTTTTCCAGCCGTGTGAGTCATACGATGTGATCCAGGTCATTGAAGGTGTTGAAAAGCAGTCCGCTGTGATGGACGCGCTACATGACACTGAGGAGGATTTTACTCTCCATGCTTGGCACACTCGGTAACCAAACCAGACGGCAGACTCCCAGGTTTTCATTCAGAGTTGACCTTTCTATGAACTCTCCTCACCGTTCACTCAGACTTCGCTCCAACCAGGAAGTGGCGAGTTCCCGGTACGCGGTGTGAAGTATGTTTCGGGGTTTTGAAAGCTTAAATCCAACAAAGCACCAAACAGCAGCAGCAATTCACATTTAATTTCTTTTTTTTTTTTTATATAAGGTTTCAATCTACTTTGCTCTTTGTTCTTGATGACTTTTTCGGCATTTTCCAACATACTAAACTTAGACTCTTACTTTTTTTACCATTTTTTTGACATACTATATTACTTGTTTAACATTTTTGGACATACTATACTATGCCTTTTTTTTTTACTTTTTTCAAAATACTAAACATATTATGACTTTTTTATTACTTTTTTTAAACTACTTTTTTTGACAAACTATACTATGACATCTTTTAAAAAGACATACTATACCATGAGGTTATTATGACTTTTTTTACATTGAGGTTATGACTTTTTTTACATTCTATGCTATTATGACTTTTTCAACATATTAAGCTATGGAATTTTTTACTTTTATCGACATACTATAATATTAGGACTTTTTGACCTTTTTTCTACTTTTGTCGAAATACTATACTATGATTTTTAAACATTTTTTCTTTTTACTTATTAAACTTTTGTATGACCTTTTTTGAACATATTATACCATGACTTAATCATGACTTTTTGTTTATTACATACAATACTATGCTTTTTAATTTTTTATCGGCATACTATACCATGCTTTTTTTTTAATACTTATACTATGAGGTTTTTGTTTTACATTTTCAACATATTATACCTTGACTTAATTCTGATTTATTTTTGACATACTATACTATGAGTTTACTTTTACTTTATTCAACATTTGATACTATGACTTTTCGACATACTATTCTATGACTTTTTCCACGTGCTATACTATGATTGTTGTTAATTTTTCAACTTATTTAACTATGACTCTTTTATGATTTTTTCCGACATACTGTCCTATGAATTATTTTCTATATTTTACGACATACTTAACCATGAGGTTATTTTGACTTTTTTTGACATACGCATGAATGCAAAAAAAGTGATATGGTATAGTATGGCTTTTTTTTTCATACTATACTATGACTGTTTTTTAAATACTAAACAATGACTCTTTTATTACTTTTTTCTTTTTCAACATACTATACCATGCTTCTTTTTTAAATACTATTCTATGAGGCTTTTTTTTTAACATTTTTACCATCATATACTGACATACTTTTTTCAAAATATTATACTTTGATTTAATTCTGAGTTTTTTATTGACATACTATATGAGTCCAAAAAACCTGACTTTTTTTTCTTTTTTTAGATTTTATTTAACATACTTGACTACTATGACTTTTTTGAAATATTATAGTATGTCTTTTATCAACACACTATTAAAAAAGAAACCTTTAGAAATATATTTACTGAGAAAAATGGTGACGTGTTCAATACTTATTTTACCCGCTGTATGTATGCATGTACAGCGGGTAAAATAAGTATTGAACACGTCACCATTTTTCTCAGTAAATATATTTCTAAAGGTGCTACTGACATGAAATTTTCACCAGATGTCGGTAACAACCCAAGTAATCCATACATACAAAGAACACCAAACAAACAAGTTCAGAAATTAAGTTATGTGTAATAAAATGGAATGACACAGGGAAAAAGTATTGAGCACGCTTACTGAAATTTATTTAATACTTCGTCCAAAAGCCTTTGTTGGTAATGACAGCTTCAAGACGCCTCCTGTATGGAGAAACAAATCGCATGTGTTGCTCAGGTGTGATTTTGGCCCATTCTTCCACACAAACAGTCTTCAAATCTTGAAGTTTCCGTGGGCCTCTTCTATGAACTCTGATCTTTAGTTCTTTCCATAGATTTTCTATTGGATTCAAGTCAGGTGATTGGCTGGGCCATTCTAGCAGCTTTATTTTCTTTCTCTGAAACCAATTCAGAGTTTCCTTGGCTGTGTGTTTTGGATCATTGTCTTGCTGAAATGTCCACCCTCGTTTCATCTTCATCATCCTGGTAGATGGCAGCAGATTTTTATCCTTCCTTCAATTATATGAAGTTTGCCAGTGCCGTATGCTGAAAAACAGCCCCACACCATGATTGACTATATTCTCCCAGTATTTCACAGCCTTGTCTAAATGTTGTGCAGCAAACTTTAAACGAGCTTCAACATGCTTTTTCTTCAGCAATGGAGTCTTGCTTGGTGAGCGTGCATACAGGCCACGGCGGTTGAGTGCATTACTTATTGTTTTCTTTGAAACAATTGTACCTGCTAATTCCAGGTCTTTCTGAAGCTCTGCACAAGTGGCCCTTGGCTCTTGGACAACTCTTCTGATAATTATTTTCACTCCTCTGTCAGAAATCTTGCGAGGAGCACCTGGTCGTGGCCGGTTTATGGTGAAATGATGTTCTTTCCACTTCCGGATTATGGCCCCAACAGTGCTCACTGGAACATTCAGAAGTTTAGAAATCCTTCTGTAACCAATGCCATCAGTATGTTTTGCCACAATAAGGTTGCGAAGGTCTTGAGAGAGCTCTTTGCTTTTATCCATCATGAGATGTTTCTTGTGTGACACCTTGGTACTGAGACACCTTTTTATAGGCCATCAGTTGGGACTGAACCAGCTGATATTAATTTGCACTGACAAGGGGCAGGATTGCTTTCTAATTACTGATAGATTTCAGCTGGTGTCTTGGCTTTCCATGCCTTTTTGCACCTCCCTTTCTTCATGTGTTCAATACTTTTCCCTGTGTCATTCCATTTTATTACACATAACTTAATTTCTGAACTTGTTTGTTTGGTGTTCTTTGTATGTATGGATTACTTGGGTTGTTACCGACATCTGGTGAAAATTTCATGTCAATAGCACCTTTAGAAATATATTTACTGAGAGAAATGGTGACATGTTCAATACTTATTTTACCCACTGTCTGTATATAAATATTGTTTTTTTTAATTTACATTCAAAAGTATAAAAGCAATAAGAAACAGTTTTTGCATACTTTGTTACACATTAACAATACAAATCTGTCTTTTACGCATCACTTTAGACATTTTGCTTTAATGCACCAGTTTTATAATAAATACATATTTTGATATTAATATCGTTTTGAGGTGTAGGGATATCAGGCCATATTAGCATATTTTAAAACTAACTCCAAGAAATAGTTGTAAAATGACAGCAGATTAAGAAGGCAGCACTGAAATCCAACAACAAAACAAATACACATCAGCAGGTACAGCTGGACACATTTAATTTCCTCCTTTATAAGCTTTCAATATACTTTATTCTCCACATCAGTTTCAATACATTAGGTAATGTCAATACCAGAGCATAGAAAAAAATAATATTCAGATTGCAATTCAAGGCACCAGGGGTGTTTTAAGAGTGTGTGGTTTAACTTCAAGTCATATTCATCGACACTGGAAGTAACAGACTGACATTATTACGAACTGATAATACCCTGGTCACAATGCATGCCAACATAAGAGCTGACATACGCCCAACTAAAAACATTGTTCATGATCTCTTGTCTATGAAAGCAATATGAAAGCAATATGAAAGCCATATTATCTCAATCTGATCAGCAAACAAATACCTAGTTATGGGATTCCAGGACTACCTGATACTAAATGTGGAAATATAAATACCACTACATTAATTTCATTAAACATTTGATTGCTTTTTCTTGGGAGCCACACATTCAAGTTTGAATTTCTAATTCTGATTTTGGTAACAGTCATTTTTTTAAAGATTTTAATAAAATGAGATACCCAGAAATGACAAAAAGTTTTAGCAACACGATTGTAGATTTTTATTTCTACTAGATGATTCAATTGTCTTTCCGAATTTGTTGGCCTTTAAAGAAATAATAAAAATATATAGTTTTTGAAATTTCCCCACTTGAAATGACCTAATGAAAAGTAAAAAGAGAAGAATTCAGACCACATAAATCAAGATGCTTTTCAAAGTAAAATACTGTGTTAAACATTTCAATACCACTGACGTATTGGGTAGTGATTCAGTTTCACAATAAGGTGTTTACTTGCCTAGAAGATTGAAACTTTATGGCCATAATTTGCTTCCTTACTTGGAGTGCAGAATTCAAGATGATCATGTGTTGTCAATTACAAGCAGCTTAAATAGTGAAAGACAGTCAGCATCACATAGTCAGTATTATTAAATGGAGGCTTTGGTTTACCGCATAAACACCATTAACATGTTGGTTCAGCGCTCATTAGTTATCATAATTGTAGGTTAACACACTTTAACATTTGCATAATCCCAAACATCAGTACAGATTCAACTCAACCCAAAGAACACATATATAACGGATATATGTCCTTTCATCAACCGTTATGGATATAAAATCTATATTTGCTACAGTATAATATGTAATAATACAGCATTCATCTGTGATTTTAACATCTGTTTATCCCACCGTATCTCATGTGACACCACCCCGACATAAAACCTCATTATAGTACATCTCATTCAGAGACCATCATATCACACTAGGTACATAGCTATGTGTCTAAAACCGTTTACCCATTCAGTCTTCATGCTGTGAAGATATTGCAGATAAGCATCAGGACCCTGTGTAAAAAAAAAAAAAAAAAAAAAAAAAAAATCAGCCCCCAATGCTCCAAAAGGTTTTTTCTTGATACATACATGTGACTCTGTGTAAACAGCAGTGAGGAGCTGTGCCGAGCTGTGTGGAGCTGTGTGGAGCTGTTTGGAGCATCTGTCTACTGTCCATCACCGCCTGAAGGTCCTCTGCTCCTCCTCCTCACTGGACACTCTTACTGAACTCCGAGGCCTCGAGTATTTTCTGAAACACAGCGACAGGTTCATGTGGACTTGTTTCACTGCAGCATAGTCACGTGTGTGTGCTGGTCAGGGTGTAATTTATTTAAAGGGGTTGGCATCCATCCTGCTTTGTTACAGTAGCTGTGGATTTTATTGGAATAATAAGCAAAAAGCCCCTTCCCATCAGCCCTCTGGCTGACTGAAGGAGCCGAGGAGGGACTTTGTTTGCCCTTGTTCTATTTACAGGACATCACCACCAGCAAGGCTAATTGGACATAGATTATTCAAGTTTATTACCATTTGAAATTATTTTATTTCTATATTTTTGGCCCTGATTTGTATCTTTAATAATAACACTGCATCAAGCTGACTGTTAAGATCCTCAATAAAAAAGAAAGACTTATTTGGAAGAGAAAACAGAGGTCGACATAAAATCCGTGTGTTGTGAACATTCATCAGTTTACTCTTTACTTTCTCTCTTTAATGACTTTTAATGAGAACAATGGAAGAGTCTCAGTATGCTTCAAAGGTTCATTGCCCCATATCCATTTTCTGAAAGCACAATCAGAAAGTCCAACAACAATCAGACAATCAAGTCAGACTAATGAATCAGTGCACTTCACAATTTGGTAAAACGAAGTGAAATACCATAAATTCCTTCAAGGAGAGTGGCTGAAAGCGTAATTTCTTCGAGACAACAAACACACGCAAAAGATGAAAAGAACGAAAGACGAAAAGAAAAAAAATCTAAATTAAAACCTTTACATGTTTTAACCAATAGTAATAAAATAAATATTGTATTTTGTATTAATATATTTATTGAAATATTACACAAAAAAAGCCCACAACAACCTTACTTTGTAGCTTACTAGATAGACCCCATCTCTGGGTTGCCTCATCATCACCCAGCACAAAGTAGTTTTCTAGCTAAAGTTAACATCAGTTACTCCCATCTTAAAAATAAAATATGTTCAGGTGTTTTCGGAATAAACTTCCATATCATTCTGAGAAATACAGTTGCGGTACAGTGCAATTTTGCTGCACGAACTATCCACTGTCAGGCAGAGGCGGTGTGACGCAAGCAGATGGAGGCCTTTATCACAACCAACACAATGCCAAAACTATAAAAAGACCCCAAGTTCTCTTTTAATGTCAAGATTTCAACAATTTATTGCACTTATATGCTGCCCTGCTATAGCATGAGATACTCAACATTTGAAGGTGCAATGTGTTATGTCCAGCCACATTCTCCAAACAAATAGGGGGCAGCAGTTCACGTTTACAAGAGGTCCATATCATTTAAATTTAGAGTCATCAATTAAATCTATAAGAAAAAGCCAACTACTAAGTAACAGCAGGATAAGATTTCGGAAATACAACCAAACTTCTGAAAGCCTGAGAGAGTCAAAATGACACTGCTATCTTGTAATCTTCACTTATTGTGTCGGCCTTTAGTTTACGTTAGCCATCTGTGTGTTTACAGTGCCAGTTGCTGCACGGTCACTGTACTTTTGTGAGTTTGTTTTTTTGGATTAAAGCTGACGTGGCAGAAACAAGAAAAAATGACCAACACATTCTTCTCCAGTGGCCAGGAGACCACCCAGTGGGTTGTAGAGCATTCCCGGCTCTGGGAGTCGAGCCCCCAGTGGGATGCTGCAGCGACTAGAATCCAGCCAGCACAAAACCCAGCACAGTCAGTCACAGCTCGATAAAAAGACTTATTTACAAAAAATACAGGAAAGCAGGCAGCAGTATTGTTTTACTTGTTTAGTGCTTTTCTAGTCTTCTGACCACTCAAAGCGCTTTAACACTACATGTCATCATTCACCCATTCACATCTATTCATACTCTGATGGTGGGGGCTACCATGCACGGTGACACCTGCCTATCAGGACTCTAAGCAATCATTCATACACTGTAGGCACAGTCTGCGGAACCAATTTGGGGTTAAATGTCTTGCCCAAAGACCCAAAGACACATCGATGTGGACTAGCGGAGGAGGGGATCGAACCGCCAATCCTCTGATTGAAGGACGATCCTGCTCTACCACTGAGCCACAGTTGCCCAAGAGCGTATGGAACACCTGAACCAGTGCATAAGAAATAAATTAAGAGTTTTTCATGTGAACACCTTTTCACTCTCTGGTGTTACCTGTGTCCTGATGCTGCGTTCACACCAAACCAGAAACGAAACAATTTTTGCAGTGATTTAAATGCAATAAACGGACAAAAGGGATGTCAAAATACCTCCAAAATGATTCAGATTTGTAAAAAGTCAGAATTAATTAATTGTTAGTTCTCTCCACAAGATGATAAGCAAATACCATTTTAAATGGTTGTTTTCTCAAAAGAACTCGGATCGATTGGTGCTAACATTGTAGAAGCTCCATTAACACTCAAAATGAAGTCATAAAGGCGTAAATTCGGCATCGTTGTTTGCTCTGCGTGAACACCTACAAGGTTTTTTTTCCTCCATTTCTAATTCAACAGCAGAAGCTTCTTGGCTTTCGCAAACACAGCGTCACGTACATCCCCCCCCCCCCGAGTTGAAAAATGTCAACTCATGTGAATATGCAAATGCCCGGTGTCTATCCTGTGCATTGACTTTGTATGCAATGTTCTTGCGCAAAAAATGTGTGCCGTATTTGGTATGAATGCAGCATAAGTCACCCAGAAGCAGAATGTCTCTTACTATTCTTCATAATGTCATTAGGTTCTGAACATTCGTTCATTCATTAATTAATTTTGCGTAACCTGCTTATCCAGTTAAGGGTCCCAGGGGTGCTATATATATATATATATCGTCACGTACATTTCCGTGATATATCGGGACGTGAACCCGGGAGCCTCTTGCTGTGAGGCGACAGTGCTAACCACTACACCACCGTGCAGCAGGTTCTGAACAGTGTTATCAAAATAGCGTTACATGTAAGCGAAGTAACGTAGGACTGGATCTCAGGATCATGCAGAGACCGGCAGGAACGGCAGGCGGGTATTGTTTGTAGCTCTTTGCTGACAGCAGACAACTCAGCGAGCGAAAGCGGAGCCGGAGTTACACTGTGAGCCAAAACCTGATCCTGAAACACAGATCGGATCTTTTAGCAGCTGTCCTAACACTGCTGGGGGGTTTTCCACAAGGTTACACAGGAGCGGAAAGAGGGCAAGACTGTGTGTGTAAAATAAGGACTGAAGAGGACTTGTACTGTACAGACAGTTGGCCCTGATGCTCTCCAACACTTCCCAGTTTCTCTTTAATCAATGTATTCCTTCATGCTTCTGGCCAGACACAAAGTAATCTGTTTCTGCTCCACAGACTGATCCATGGAGGGGTTTGTGCTGAGGCAGCAGTTTAGCTTTGGAGCTGATTCTTGAAGGGGGTTAAACACCAAAAGGGGCAATTAAAGCCTTTCAATAACAAGCTGAAGGCTAGAGGATTTCACTATAATGCAGTATATTACAGCGTGCTAAAAAGGGAAATGGATTCCTATAGGCTTCTGGTTGTGTATTATTTTTCAGATGGCTATGTTCTAAACTAGTTCTCAGAGAGGGAAGTTTACTGGTAAGTTGTAGCTTTTGTTTCTTGGCCAAGCAAGAGAGTTAATTTCAACCCAAAGTTTCCATTTTTAAAGAGTGGATTATTCTTGTTTTGATAACAAACAAATAATTCTGAATCAATAAATTAATTAAAATTATTAGTCATCTATTTTTGAGCAATGTTCTGCTTTTCTCTGTTTTATATCAGTGGAAAATAAAAAATCTTCTTTAGAGTTTTATAACATTTTATAGGACTGAACAATCTATTGGTAATGGAAACAATGATAAAGGTGGGATCATATCCGTGCCATTGCAAAAACATACAGCCTTTTCCTTGTGTGGTAATTTTCAATAACCTCACAGCTCCACCAAATCCACCCTGCTGTGTTTGGAGAATGAGCTCCTGTCTGCTCAACATGTCCTGATAAATGTCCCAATATGTCAGTGTAGATCAGAGAGGAGAGGGAGCAGCTACTGCAGGTCTGGTTTGATGTGACCCTCTGGGGTGTAGGGGGGCTACTCACTGGGATTACAGCACTCTGCATGTAGCATGAAGGGGTACTAGTTGTTATCCCTGCATGACTGATAGGGGCTTCTGGGCTTAAGGGATTGTTCCTTAAACACTGCTGCACCACAGGCCTGGCTTCCCACCATTTTCAAACACAACTACTTGTAGTAATCCGTGACATCACTACAACAACCCTCCACCTTTGACACTGTGGCATCACTCAACCAGTCCTGCTGTGCCCTCTGTGAACTCACACCCACTTCGCTTTCACTTGTCACACCTTTCCCTGCTCACAAAGATCACTTCAGCAACAACTTCATTCCGTCTGCCATAAAATAAACTCTCGCTCCTATAGAACTGATGTCTTTGTCTGTACAGTTTATATTTGGACCATAGACTGTATATAAAGATGGCAGCTTCCCAAAACCGAGTCCAAAATATCTTCATCGCCCCCCTGGTTGCTGGCAGCGGTAAAGGTTATAAACCCTGCCCCCTACATGTTAGGGGAGGGGACACAGGCCAAAATAAAAAGTCAAACAACCCTTCAAATACATTTTTTCCCAATGATGTTATTCACATGATCATTTTTTCAGATACATTTGGTTTTAATTACTTATCTGATGCTATAAAAAAGTGTGTGTGAGCCGGAGGAGATATTTAATTTTAACTTTCCACAATCGGGAGTGTTTCTTTCAAACATAGACTGTATATAAACATTCTGATATACTGCAGATGGTTCATACAGTTACTGACTGTAACGCTAGCTAGCTTGGCAACAATTCAACAGGTTTGCCAGCTCTGTTTTACCGCCATGTGTGTTCATATCAGACACACAAATGACTTCTTAAACAGCAATCACGAGCCTGCATGACAGAACATGAGTCAATTTGATCATTTATGTATTTATATATTTTTTTTAACTACCATGGTGCTAACCATGGTAGAGCTGGTGTGTGGGCAGGACCTTGATACCACGACTCCACTTCCTGATCACTACTGCACAGACACTGGTTTCAATCGCACAAGATGGCGGCGCCCGTATCCAGGATAGTTTGGCTTCATTTTTGTACAGTGGGAGCATGAGGAGACGCGTTGTCCAGCTTTACATACAGACTAAGGTTTGGACATGTAGGGATGTGTACAATATAGGTCTATAAGTGCTGTGGGCATCTTTTCATATGTTTTCATCGGGATGACATCAAATGGAAAGTTCTCAGCTGTATCTACTCTGTCTAATGAAGTCAGGGTTAAGATATGAGTTCATTCTGTGATTGATCTGCTCAGATGGCGGCGCAGAGGAAGGTGACTTGTATCTGGGGAGGTGCAGCCAAGAAAGTCACTTGTCCATCTGATCGAGTGTCTCCTGTGGGAATGTGAGATGTCCCTCACTTTATCTTACATACCCTGCTCTGACTGTGGGTGTGCATGTTGGCGCACAGAGCCAATGAGCAGTAACACTAATATCATAGCCTGCAGTAGGAGCTGTCAGCACCTGTCCCCAGCAACTACTGATCTGTAGGAGTTACTGTGCTGAGTTATGCTGAGAAGAATCTTTAAGTCTAAAAGGCTTCTCTAAGCTAGTATGATGATGTTATGGTGAACAGAATATTATTTTAATTAATTTCTGTCATCATATGGAAATTCAAAATTCATTCAGATTAAGGCATTATGATACTTAAATCAAACATGTGTTGGTATCAGGCAGCAACCTCCAGGTCTGAAAAGTGAAGCCAATGCTGAAGTGTCTTAAACTTGCATTCTCTCTACTGAGTATCAGGGGGCGACGCCTCTGGTTGCAAAAAGAAGTCAGATTGTATAGAAGTCTATGAGAATATGACGCTACTTTGATTATTGTTATTAATCACATTACTACTTACCCTATTTCATAATTATAATTCTACTATAATAATTGCTGCTGTTATTATAAGTAGTCTTATTATATGAATCATTTATGTCATATACATTGAATGTGTTGTATCTCTGTTATGTTGTTCATTCTGTACACATGACATCTATTGCATTCTGTCCATCCTGGGAGAAGGATCCCTCCTCTGTCGCTCTCCCATAGGTTTCTTCCTTTTTTCTCCCTGTTAAAGGGGTTTTTTAGGAGAGTTTTTCCTGTGCCGATGTGAGGGAAGGACAGAGGATGTCGCATGTGTACAGATTGTAAAGCCCTCTGAGGCAAATTTGTAATTTGTGATTCTGGGCTATACAAAATAAACTGAATTGAATTGAATTGAATTGACTCTACTTCTCTCTTGATTTATTTCCTCAGTAAACATTGTAAACATGAGTTTATGGTCTCAATCTCTAGTTTTAAGTCTTCTTCAATACAGCGGTCTGGAGGTGTCCGTGTTTTCATCTAAGAACTTTAACCCTTTTACAGCGTCTTTTCAGTTCAGGGAGGATAAGTGTTACATTTTGGTCGCTTAAAAATATCTTTAGCGTTCAGTTTAACTTAAAAAGATGGCGACAGCCAAAAAAACAAGATGGCAATGGATAAAATGCCGAACCGAAGCCTTCATTCCTGTAGTCCACAAACCAATCGGAGACATCAGGTTACTATGTCCACTTCTAATATACAGTCTATGGTTTGTTCCTTGGTTAAAATAATCTATTTGTTCATGACTAGTGCAATAGGTCGGGACCACTCATTTGTTTCATTTGTAACAAAGAGAAAATTCCAAAAAGGACAAAATTCCTCAACCCCATAAAATGTCTTAAATCATTCTTATGTGCCACTTTAGAATTAATTGCTTCTTAGCAGTACTTCTGGCATAAGGACCAATGCATGGTGATAAAAGTTAAGAATCTGTGCGCGTACCTCATCACTTCTACTGTATTAAGTTTGCACCAACTCTGGCTGAACGAGTTTGAACACACAAAAAAAAGTTAATTACACATCATAACCCAAATATAAATGTCTCTCTAATTTGGTTCCTTTTAACTATGCAGTCTACCTTATTGTTCCCCAACCATCTCATCTATTTCCCTGCCTGCTTTAGTCAATAAATTGTAATGGTTTGCATCATCTAGCATTCTAACTACCTTCATTTTGCTCTAACTCATTCTGAATGATTTGCTGTCTGTCTGCCTGATTTTCTGAGGTCAAACAGACTGTCATCCACTGCAAACAGGGTTCTTCAACAAGGTACGGAAAAAAAGGAAAACATTAAGCATGGTGCAAACTTGAGTAAATTAGATGTGATGAGGTTAAGTATTATGTCATGCTGTCTGTTAAATCGACTGGTTTTAAATCTTGGTTATGACCGGGAAAAAGGTGATTCTGCTAAATATTCCAACTCAGACATGTTATATCACAGAATCACAAACAAACCATTGGAGTTAGCGTATTAGATGAGCAGTCAACAATATAAATTAACTAACAGCATCCAAGGGCTCAACAGTAAAAAAAAATAAAAAACTCGCATTGCCAGAGCTACTCACCCTCCACGAAGCGGTCTCTGCAGAACCAAGAGACCACAGAGCAACACTGGTCAAACCAAACCAAACCAAACAAGACAAAAGAGTACACCAGGCCATGGCAAGCATGTCATCATGACTGCAGCCTCTGCAGGTCAGGAAATAAACTAGCATTGTACACAAGCGAGTTTAATCCAACTGAATAATGTAACAATGTGAATTTGTGACATTTCAGGGGTACGAAATCACCTAAAGTCTGAGTCATCTGTATTAGAAGGACCGGATTATGTAAATGGAAAAGAGTCAAACAGGTATAAATGGCTACGTACTGTGCAGCAGCCGAAGTCTGACAAAAATGAAAGAAATTATGAACCAAGAGCCAAACAGCTCATCAGAGAAGCACTCAGCCTCCGTCAGCCTCCGTCAGCCCACATCAAACAAATGGCTGCGGTGCCGAGCAAGCTAATGCTTCACTGTGGAGCCGTGTCAATACTATTAACATAGGGCACGCCATTTGTCTTTGGCAAAGTGCTCTGGGACAGGCATCAAGAGCTTATACTTAATGCTAAATGGGAAGCTATGGGCCAGCATGTTGTAATGGACATACACATAACATCACTCTGTGGACGTTGTGTGGGGACACTGGTAGCATGACTAGGGAGTTATTCCAGCCTCAACAGGGCCACCACATGTGTGTATGTTTTTCCTTATGCATGTTCAAGTAAATAACCATATGATAAAAACCTGATCAAGAAGTTACACTATGGCTGGACAAAATAATCTATTAGCATTAACATTGCAATGTATGCATATATTAATATAAACACAAATGAAACTACTTATACAGTGATTAATAGAGTTTAGTACAGTTTGACTGCATAGGTCACACATGGAGACCTTGGTTAACATGGTGGCCAGTAGTGTTGTGTAATGTCATGATGCTGGCGATACGATATATATCATGATACAGGTGTAGGATTCAATATTTACGCAATATTTTGTGATATTATTAAGGCGATATTGTTCTTCGTTTTATTGAATTTTGGTAAAAAAATGTGTGTATTATTAACATGATATCAATATTCGATTTAAAAAGATATCATGTTTATCGTAAGTACCGGTATAATTTGACACCTCTATGTTATAGTAAAAAGAACACACGACCATCTGTATAAATCCTGAAAAGAAAGTTAGATATCCCATACTATATGCAATCAGAACAGTGGGGTCTGCATTTGCATTTATCACAGTCCCTGTAACCTTCAACATCATATACTGCATTAAGACTATTGATTCAAAATCTTTAGTGTTTTTTCAGAATTGATACAGTAGCAAAAAACATAATATTTTGATGCTCAAGTAAAAAACATATTTCCTTAATCCCCTTATTGCTAGTCACTCACAATGGACAACCATTATTTGTTGAATTTAGCTGTGCTTTTAATCCAACGCAGAAAAATGTCCTTCTACAGCAGCTTCTGAGCTAAAGACTTTAAATGGCAGCCCACACTTTGTCTGCAATAAAAAAATAAAATTTTAAATTTTAATGAATACAGAGCCCCCCCGGTGATGTTATAGTGATGTTTCATCACTTTATAAATTTTGTTTTACACCAATGAATTTCAACTGCAGGACAGTAATGTTAAGATGTTCAAGTATGCTGATGATTATGGCTTTACTTGGTTTGTTCCATAAGAGTGGAAACCGTGAATACTTTGCTCAGGTATCAAAGTTTGGGAGAATTATGTAAATCTAGCTCCATGCCTGCTTATTGAGGTTGATGAAAATAAAGGGAATCATTTGAAACCATGCAGGTCCATTGCCACCTATTTCCCTTTTTGATCAGTTTGTTGAAGTTTCAAGTATCTGGGAACATACTGAAGTTCACAGACACTGTTGATGCCAAGTGTACAGAAATCCAGTCAGAGTGTTATTTTGTGTCAGTCGTCCTATCAAGGAAGCATCCTTGACTTTGATATGAAGATCCAGCCTTTTTGTCATTAAGCGTTTGAACTGGATAACAATGCTGATGAGGTCACACACTCTAACACACTGTTAATACTGAAGAGCTTTTTCTGAAGCCTGCACCAACACAACACATTCCATCAGGGCGGCTCGCTGCCTTTCTTAAAGGGGTCAGACATGTCCTACTGCTGTCCCTCAGAGGCTGAACCCTGTCAGCTCTGAGGGACAGCGGCTCCGGGATCCGACTACCTGCCCTTTCTGTGTGAAGTACTCCTTTTTAAGAAGAACACACACTTATGGAACATCTAGTGCTGAGAAATCTGTTCATGGTTTTCTTTGAATAATACAAGTCGGGGCATGTGTCTATATATTATTGGGGGGGGGTTAATTTTAAGTCATATCACATGCCAGAGCTCCCACCCCTTCTTAAACATAAAGCTCAAGGATCTTCCAAGCCCAATTTCCTCAAATACAAGGACCAAATACAGCATAGTTTGGTTACCTTTAAATGGATGATTTAAAAAATATTTAATTTGATATATTTTTGCTTGTGCTGTATTTTTCTTTTATAAATTTTCGCTGTTGGTTGCACTGTACACTGTTGTCAGGTTTTACCTTTTTCTTGAGGGCCTCCAAGGATTCAAACTCCAGGCGGGCCAGATTGATCTGGATGTGTTTGGGAACATCTGGGATGAGGAAGGTCAGGATGAACTTGATGGCCAGCAGCCCATGCTGAAATCACAGAATAACAGACACGTCACAAGGAAAATACTTTAGACTCTGTTGTTTTTTATGTGCATCCTTTAGAAACAAAAACAACAAAGCAGAGCATGCTTTGAAATTGAGATCAATATAACTTGATTATGTTTTTTTATGGGATGTTGTGCTGTATAATCAGAGAGGACAGAACAAGAACAGATGGACGTCAGGACGAGACACAGCCTCTGTACAAATGTCCTTGAAGCAGAAGAAATAAAGCAGTTTGGTTGTAGAGGACAGTCGGTGTTGTCTCTGTTCTCCAAAGTGCAAATTCAATATGTGGTCCATGTCAGTGACTGTCTGCTGATGGCTTCTACTTGAAGACTTCAGACACATTGGTATCAATTATTCCCTTGTGATGCTCTCTGTCTTAACTATGGCTACCTAAGCTTCTTGCTTGTTTGCTAGGCCTTTTGTATCAGCGAATTCCAGGCGAGATTTCATATGAGCTTTTTTCAACAGTGGCTTTCTCTTTGCCACTCTCCCATACAGCTTCGACTGGTGAAGAACCTGGGCAACAGTTGTTGTGTGTACAGTCTCTCCCATCTGAGCCACTGAAGCTTTTAACTCCTTCAGAGTGGTCGTAGGTGTCTTGGTGGCCTCCCTCACCAGTCTACTTCTTGCAGATTTAAACAAGTGCCATACTCCTTCCATTTCTTAATGATGGATTTAACTGAACTCTGTGGGATGTCCAGTGAGTTGGAAATCTTTTTGTAGCCATCTCCTGACTTATACTTTTCAATGATCTTTTCTCTGAGTTGCTTGGAGTGTTCTTTTGTCTTCATGTTGCAATTGTAGCAGGAATACTGATGAACCAGAGACTGGACCTCCCAGACACAGGTGTTTTTATACTACAATCACTTGACACACATCAACTGCACTCAGGTGATCTCCATTTCACTAATTGTGACACTGCTGGCATCAACTAGCTGGACCTCTGTTGAATTAGGTCAGTCACTTTAAAGGGGGTGAATATTTATGCAAACACTTATTTTACACTATATATTTTTAATTAATTGACATTAGTTTGTAAAAATCTGTTTTCACTTTGACATGATTTCATGTATAAAAGCAACAAAAGGGGAAAACATCCAAGGGGGGTGAATACTTTTTATAGGCATTGTATAAAAGGGCTAGGACTCTTATGCGCACTGTGTAACCAATATCTACTTAGGTACAGATAAAGCTTATAAAATCTAATAAAAATCCATCAAAGCCATTTAGAGGTTCAAAATGTCTCACTTCATAATTTTATCCTATGAGAAGTTTGTGTAATATTGTTATAATTAGCATGTCAATTCTTAAGATATGGCCATAAAGGTGTTTTCTGAGACCATAGTGAACTTAGTCTTATATAGCCACACCTATCTTCACAACACTGTGACAGCGCTAAAGAAAGGGCTGACTCAACACATCATCATTCTGGTATAGGGGGGACAAAAACTGTCACACTTATTTGTATTTCTTTGAACCAATCCCAATCGTTGTGGGCGGCGCCGATCACAGGATGCCGCGACGGTGGCCTTGTTAAAAATAGACAGCGAGATAGAGGTGGAGAATGCTGCGTGTGATGGGCTGCCAATGGCAAGCTTATACCAACAGTCTACTTTAGGGAAGTGACACTACAGTGACCTTGACCTTTGACCTCAAACTACCAAATATGTTAAGTTCAAGTGTATGTTTGTAGCAGATGATATAAAAATTCCCTCCTGGCGTCTCCTGGGACATTACCTTCCCGAGACGTGAGGTCTCAGTGACCTTGACCTTTGACCACCAAAAACTTACAACGTAATAAGTACGATATGTATGGACAGACAACCCAAAATCATTATGCCTCTGGTCAGGGCTGTCGATGGCGTGGTGGCATAAAAAGCCATTTATAGTCATTGTTTATAGTTATTACAAATTCAACATATTGGACTCCAGAGCCAAAACAATGACAAACATATCACTGGACTATTGCAAATAGTTCTTTGAACCAAAATATCACAATAAACCATCATCTTTATTCTATTGAAACCTGGTGTTTCAACACTGTACGGTTCATCCATATACAGAAAAGTACATGTGCTACATGAGGGTGCATGTGAAGCTATTACCCAGCAAATAGTGTGACCATAAATGTCTTATCTCAGCACATCTCAGCTCCTCTGGTTATCAGACACAGATGACCTGCTCACACTTGAATCAGCAGAAAGGTGCTTTCCCATGAAAAATGACAGTACACATTCACTTCCATTAATGCTGAGCAAACATAGCTCTCAACTGCCACCGTACACACACACACACACACACCTGTGCCAGTCCATCTGGAGGACAGTCAACTACCATCAGCTCCTTTGATTCAGTAGCCTTTTTCCTCATCATAGTAATGGACTCTTGCATGCTACAGTAGACAGGGAGCAGATCGGAGGGCAGACTGCTTCACAGAAATGGGTTCCTGGCTTATAGAAATAAGTGATTTGAGTGAGACTAATGATTATGAGCTTCTAGTGGTAATATGATTCCGTAACTCTCTAAGGTTAACATTATGAGGCTCACCCATACAATTTTGATACTAGCTTCCACCAAGGTTGTTAACCTACATTTTTGAAACCATTCTTTGTAGTCTGAGACTTTTAAATTGACAAAATTCTCCTGCAACCGTCCAATGATCTTTCTCAGGGGTCTTTAGTCAGGATGTTTTACAGATTTGTGCACCCATAACACAAGTTGAGGTTTCTGGGATTTTTGCAGAATGACTGCAGTGCCTCACTTTGCTTCCACAGTGAGCTGTTAGACAGAATTGGCATAAATGAGCCCTGGTAATGAAAAAAAGGTCTGTCCTGAGCCTTTCGCCATTTACAAGGGTTTTTACATTTCTGTCTTAAAGAAGCTCAGACTTAGAAGTTTTGTCATTCCAGTCAAGCACGGCAGCTCCGCTAATGAACAACGGACCGTGCAAAGAAACCCCTGACCTGGGTGACTTGTCACATTGATTGAAAGTGCACAATAAACATGCCAGCTCTTAGTTGATTGCTAATGCTATTCGAGTTTAATTTATAATTCTGAGTGTTCAGCAGCACAAGGTTAAACTGAGACTGAGAGGACGCCGGCTAAGAGCGGGAAGAGAACTTGACTTCTGAAATGTTGTTCTTTTCAAGGTCTGACCAAATTCTGTGTTGCCTGAAGTTAACGGATGTGATGGAACTTCAAATGCTGTTGGAGAGGTGTTTTCATTGTCATCGCTACACAGAACTTGACTCGTCCGGTCTTCTCCTTCAACTACATGATCCCTCATGTCTTGTCCTGTGCATTCATAATGTGTGAGTCCTCCTCTAGACAAAACCCAGTGGGGGGTCCCAATCCAAAGACTATAATCTTAAACCATGAGAGCAGACAGGTCTTTGAGAGCATACACTTTTCTACTGACAAGACTTCTTTTTCAGCACTTAAAGCCGTTACCATGGCACCCCTTCACTGTTAATTGGGATATTAGCATTTCAATCCACCATCAATCCAACTGATGAGGAACTACTAATTCTGCAGTTTCATGTGTAATCTGACATCAGAAGAATACAAGATTCAAATTTAGACTCTCTGGCATGTGAAATGGAGTCATCACTATAGTCTTCACTGGATACGTTGACAGTCGACATTTTTGTATTCCGTTAGAGAATGTGATGTAATATACTGATCAACCGTTATCTAAATGTTACTTGATGCAAGTAAAACATGTGAGAAAGTTTACTAAAAGGAAGGTGAGAGAGGCGCCAACACAGGACTTTCACCCTGGAGACCGCTATTAATTTCTAGGGACGGGTATCGTTAGGATTTTATTCTCCCGATCGGTTGGTTCCTTTTTGATGCTCTTATCAGTTATTTTGTCATTATATTGAGGATTAAAGCCAAATAATTAAGAAAGAATGGACATTGCTTTATTATTATTGTATGTATATTAAAAGTATTTTTGCCTTCAGTGGATGATCTCAACCTGTAGCTTCAAAAGGACCGATAGCAGAACCATAAACTCCGGGCCTCATCAATACTTGCAACGGGAATGCTATTGCCGATTAGAAAGGTTTCGTGGGGGAATCCCTATTCGTGTAAAAACCCAAACTAAACGTTGATTTTACGTGAGAAAGTAAAAGGGTAAACTAAGGGCGGTTGTTATTTATTTACGCTAGTTAAGTTGATACTGTTTTGACGCTTACGTTGTTGCGTTAGGTTGTTGCGTTACGCTAATGTCTACAAAGTGACTGAGTAGTTCTCAGCCACACTGACATGAACTGTTTTTATGTGTAACATGACATGTATTTGTTATCAAAAGCTGCTTGTCAAAAAAGATGTATTGCATTGTATTGTTTAGAACTTTGGATTAGACATTAGGGTTGTAAGAACAATTTTAATGTAGAATATTTTGCAATGATATTCTCACTGGCTGCATTAAATGTATGAAGCAAAGCAATAAGCCTAAAGGCACTAAAACCCCTCATACAAGTCAAAGTTTGATAATGTGGGTTTGTCACTATGAGTGACACCTTTGACATGACAGGTAGATATTTTACCCATTGTAATTACAAAAACATTGGTTGGTGCAGCTTCAATGGCAGTTCTAAATTATGACTATAAAACAGTAGACACTATTGTAGAGTCCACAGCAAAATGTCATTCAAAATTAATTATCCACGTTATAACAAGAGGTTCCTCTGAGTGCTACCAATCTCATAACTCTACAAACTAATACCTGAGGGCATCCTATTATATAATGTTAGGTCGGAAGATTAGGTTTCCTGGATCCCTGCTTTCCAAGTCACCTCAATACATGCAAAGCTCAGGCACACAGTAAATTGCTAGGCTAGGCTAGATTACTGGTGAGTTGGTAAATGGACTGTATTTGTATAGCACTTTTCTAGTCTTCCGACCACTCAAGGCGCTTTTACATTACATATCATTCACCCATTCACACCCATTCATACACTGATGACAGGGGCTACCATGCAAGGTGTCACCTGCACATCAGGACTCTAAGTCTAACTAACATTCATACAACATCCACACACCGATGGCGCATGGTGGCGCATGGTGAGTCCTAAACCATAGCTTTTGCAGTTGCCAGTGGGCGATAGCTAATCTGATGATCTAAATACACAGTGTAAGGAGATTAATGTGTGGTGGGCTGTGAAAATAACCTCGGAGAGGTCAGCTACTATAATGACTAAGCGTTTCTCTTTGCTGAAATTAAGCTGTACAACACCAGTCTAGACTTCATTAAACAGGATTATGATTTGACCTTTAACACTAAAGCTAATAAAAATCAACCTGCTTAACCTTTAATAAATAAAGCCTTACTGAGTATTTACTGAAATAGAATACTGTTTATTTAAAACTGATATGTCTTTACAGTGTTTTAGCATCTTTTGGCTCATTGTTAGTTTTTGGAGTTTTTATTGGAGCGGCTAAAGATATATTTTCATCATGGGTTGGTAGAGACCAAACCAGAGCTAAAAGGAGAGCAAATATTGGACTTGGATTCATTAGGTGATCAGAAACACGACAACATATTATCCATAATAACCAGCCAGCAATCATCAACTGTCAATGTTGTACTTACAGCCTGTTCTGCCAATAGCCCTGCTAAATGAATGCAACCTTTACAAATACAGCTCAGTATGCAGTATTTTCGGGCACTGATGGACAAAAACTGATGGAAAAACCTGAGCTGTTGGTTCAGGACTGTCTAGAAGCTCAACAAATCGTCTCTGCAACACGCAATTTTACCATGCAGGCTACTAATCCATCATAAAATTCTTATCTCTTGTGCGTACGGTTTTGTCAAATAAAACACACCCCTGCTTATTGTATTTTAAATCATAGATAAAATGACAAATCGTTGAAAATCGGGGGTATCCGGGCTTAATATTACTGGGGCAATGGCCCCACTTAGAACCACTGGCCCTGACTCGGCCCCCCTATAGAACCGCTGGCTCCCACTTGGCCCCCCTTAGAACCGTCGTTGTTTGTGAGCATACAGATTGGAGACGCTGAAGGAAAGTCTGTTTCTGTAGCTGGCTGGCCAGTTGCCTGGTTACTGCTTACTGATGTGTGTAAACCCTGTATAGTAATTACTCAGGTATCATGGCACCGCTGCTGGAGAGCGACGAGGCGCTGCTCTCCCTCCCGCCAGCCCTCACCCCATAACCAAGATAAGAGGAGCTGGCTGATTTGATTTTAACCCCTTCTTTAAAAAGTAAGTGAAATATGAATTGATGATGAAACATTGAACATTTAAAAATGCATGTACTCCCTGGCCTGTTAACGGCTTTAGATTATTAAAGAAAAGTACCTCTTGTGGCATTATACGTGATGTGTCAATAAGCAACATCTGTGTGTGTCTGCGTGTATCTCCCACTTGGATAACTGAACGTTATACAACCTGGCTATCATTATTCTTGTTGTCCCATCTCTTTAATAGCCTGCTCACTCTATTCTAGGAAACGCGCTGGATGGTGACAGGAAAGGAACGTGCTTGGATGTACAATCAGTTGGTGAGTCGGGTTCATCAGACACACACGTGTCCCGCTTTTTCTCTCACTCTCTCAGGTCATCTTCCTCCTCTCTCTCTCTCGCTCGCTCTCAACCCTCTCCACCCTGACTGCTTCTCCATCTCTGTCTGTTTCCGCCGTCATTTCATCTACTTACTCTGGTTCACTCCTCCCACCTCTATTGAGCCTTTACACTATAGAGTGGAGCGTTCACAGACGTCTGCACGCAGAGGTCTAACTGATTCAGTGTGTCACTGTGTGCAGGATGGGTCGCTGACACACATACATATCCGCACAGAAAAAGAGAGAGTAATAGCCAAACACATGCTGGGAGCTGCCCTCTTTTTTTCTTTTTTTTCTGTGCTCACCAGAGCAGCAACTCGCCTCCTCTCCTTATTGAGGTGAGGGGGGGCAGAGTATAAGTCAAACAGGGAACATCTCCCTCAGAGCCGGCGCTCAAGTCCATTGCTATAAAAAGTCATGTTCGGGAGACGACGGTGTGAAGGAGGCGGAGATGGATGAGAGGCGGCATGCTCCCCGTCAGCGGAAGAGGGCCTCACTTTCCTGACATCTCCTCGGCTGAGTTTTTTTAAAATCAACAAGACTCAAGTCCTAAAGCTCTGCAATCAGCTTCGAGAGTCTGGACCTTAAACCCGAACCAAACAATACAAGTGCAACAATCGGCATTCTAATGATTTTCTTAATCTTACAGCAGTGAGGTTTAAAGTTTTCAACCTGGACTATATGCTCCATGTTTCTGTGTCTAAGTGACTCATTGGTCCAATACTGAGAGAAACGCTAATCGGGGTGCAATTTAATCGCTCAACACCATCAATGTACGCCCACTAAAAGTGCTTGTTTTTGCAACTGACAGACTCAGAATTCTCACAATTGTCTGACAACATTATGGAAAGAACCCTACAGAGAAATAAAAAAAATGTCTTTACTTTTCGCTCAATCTGTAACAACATAAGTGAGAGTAGGAGAGAGGACTGACGTCGTTGTCAGAGTTTGTTGTGCTGGAGTACAGAAAGTGTAGCTTAGTGTTATCTGAAAGATTTTCAATGGCATAGCTGAATAATAAGATGATGTCCATTATGCGGAATGCGAGGTTTCAGAACGAGATTTCTCCTAACGAGACAAATAATAACAAACAGCCGATTCAAGCGAAAGGTAAAGAAGATTTTTTTTCTATGTAGGGTTCTTTCCATTATGTTGTCATACACTTTTACCAAAATTCTGAGATTACAGTGACAACAACAAGCACTTTTAGTGGACATATACGTTGACATAGTTACCCGAGCGATTACATTACAGCCTGTTAAGCGTCTGCTGTCTGCATCGTTCTCCCTCAATACTGGACCAGTTAGAAAAAATGTTCTCCCCTATTAGTCATCTTGACACAAAAACACAAGAACATAGGGGGCTGAAAAGGTTGAAAATAACAAAGTTACCCTTTAAGTTTGTCTTGAGGATGAAACTAAAGGTTATGAATTTTTTTTTTTTTTTAAACATAGTAATGCAACAAATGTGTTAAAGTTGACATGGTGTCCTGAAGGTGGACACCATATCAACTTTAACAAACTGGTTACTCAACTCAATCTATCTCCGACCAAAGGGATGGCTTAATGAAACACAAGGTTATCCCGACAGCTGCCGAGGGAGAAAGATCACTCACGGCGAACAACTTTTCCACCGACGGTGGAGTTTATCATTCGACTGTGCGGACCGCATGTTCAATCAAACGTGCAGACAATCAATATGACCCAGTTTCTGCCTCAGCCTCAGCAGAGAGCTACAGTGTGACTTTATGGAGCGTTTTACAGTCTGCTGGACAGTTAGAACAATAATCCCCCTCTGGAGCTTGTTAAAGCAGCGCAATCTTACACATGTTTTCTCTATGAATGTCCTGATCCTGAATGTCATCCCCCTCACTACGGTCTCGCTAATTCTCTGAGCTTTTTTTCCGACGGCATGACGTGCATGCGTGTGCGTTTGTGCTGTTTGAATAAAACACAGAGAAAAGGGGGAGGGAACAATGATGAGGACTGGAATACACACACTTATGCACATAAAATCTCTCTCCCCCTCCCCTCCATCTCTCTCACACATTCTCTATCTGTATGGATGTAGTTTGGACTCTGGCTCCATCTAGTGAGGAAAAATCTCCATCAACTCAACCGTTTTATAGACATCTTCAGGCACAGAGCGAGGCTGTACCTCCGCGAGGCTGTACCTCCATGCTTTCCTTAAATATATATGGTGTTAAAGATGTACGGCTCAAGCATAATAAAGTTTGAAAAAATTAGTTCAACCTGCCAAAAACTACAATGGGACTCTTCTACATTGCCAACATGGAGTCCGTCCTCACCTCCTCCATCACCGTTTGATGGAGCCACTGCCAAGGACAAGGGCAGATGAATCACTCGCTCTGCTGAGAAGGTGATTAACTGCAAACTGCCGTCCCTTCCGGGAGCTGTTCACCTCCAGGACCATGAGGCGGGAAAGATGAGATTGTGGCCGACCCCTCCCACCATGGACACAGACTCTTTGAACCACTCCCCTCTGGCAGGAGGCTTCAGTCCATCAGGACCAAAAACCTCACGCCACGAAAACATCTCATCCCATCTGCATCTGGGACCTCCACTGACTCTCACCCCGACACTACACATTACATTAACACACATCTTTTGCACATTCCCTGGTCAATATTTTGCGCGACAAAAGTTTTTCATTTATATGATGATATATTGTACCTTTTTCCAAAATTTGTTATTTTTATAATCAATCTTTCCATTTCATTCATGTGTTTGTTGACGGTGGCAGTACATGCTTTCTTTTTTTTTCTTACTAAGTTAATGTCATTCTCCAAAACACTGGGAAAACCATGTTAAAAACTTATCTGGGAACAACCATGATTCTAGATAATTTAATCACAGCTCAACCTAATTTCAGCCTGAGTAGAGGTCTAATCAGAATAACTAACTGTGTGGATGTTCAGGACCTTCTAACTCTGTTCATAATGTGGCTCCAACACTGAACAGTAGATGTATGAATGTTGTTGTAATGAACATATTAGGACAGAATGAGACTAGTTATTTTTTACAGACGACTTGTTCACATGTTAGGTGTAATTGACATCATTGAAAATGCATTTAGGAGTTTTTGTGTTGTAGATTCCTGATCACTAGCAAGGCCAGCTGGGAAACTTGATGTAGCTGAGCAAGTGTTAACTAAATGTGTTTCACATGTTAAAGTATATTCAATTCCAAATTAAATGAAGTCACAATTGTCTACAGTTTGTGTTCAACATGTCAAAAGTTTTTTAATTTATTTTCCAACATTATATGGCTGCACTCTACACTTAGCCTTAATACAATTATCTTCTATAGTTTCCTTTAGTGTTTATAACAGCTATTCCACTGGTGGGCCTCAGAGCGCCATCTAGATGGCCACAGATGGTTAGATTAAATTTAAAAGAATAATTAGGTAATTTGCAAACTAGTTATTTTTTATATCTTAATGTGCTCAACAATTACCATAAATAAAAATGTCAAATAAAAATGCATCATTTTAATGGGCAGTTTGTTTCAATATCACCAAGCCAATCATTCTCTCCTTTTTAGTCATGTTTTCTTTCTCATATATTTTAGCGGTTGGTCCTCTGGAATTTATTGTAACAATCACAAGTAGGCCTTAAGGTACAAAAGGTAGAGAACCCCTGGTTTATAATATCAGTAGAGAGGACAGAGACAGTTATGTAGTTGTGTAGCTCTGGACATAAATTCAGTCTCCAGACAGTTTGGCCCTGTCTTTGACCACTTTTGAGCTGTTCTAGCATTTCTCTCTCTAACAGACTAATTCAACTTTACTGTCACAAGGACTGATACAGGAAATCTTTCCTGCCCAAAGCAATAACCCTCTACAAGAATCAAGTTTTTGTCCCAACCATACTCCACTCAGTACTGCACCTTCAATAACATTGCACATGATTACATGTGCAATGTTGTATTGCACAATTAGCACCTATCTATAATCTCAGTCTGCCTCATTGCATTAAAAAAACTAAATTGCAATACATTTGCACACTATAACTGGTATTTTATATGTGCATATTTTATATTTTTGTTGTAACAGTTTGGTATATCTATAGTTTATTCTAATACAATCTATATATATTGTGTATTATATAGATATATATCTCTCTTCCAGTGTAGATATGTTCATTCATTGATGGTGTATTTACTGTTGTGTATTGCCTGGATAACCTGCTGCTGTAACAAAATAATTTTCCCCATTAGGGATCAATAAAGTCCATCCAACCATCCATTACAGCCTTGTAGGTTGCAGTAGTTGTAATGCAGCAAACTGCAGGATGTATTAGGTTGTGTAGCCAGAGCACAGTGAGTTACAATTAACAAGAAATGAGAAGTAGATCATTATTTATATAACCAATACTGATCAAATAAAAGAAACCTTGATCCTTGGTTTGAGAAAAGAAGACTTGTCCCTGCTTCTTAGACGCTGGCTGTGCTGTTGGCGATCTGATACGAAACAATCAGGTTCTGTATAGGATCACGCACTTCAGATGGTCTCTGTTTTCTATGTGTGTGTGTGTGTGTGTGTGTGTGTGAACTTACCTCAATAGCCACCGTCCACAGTATGAGCTGTGTGTCTGATTCGGGGAAGTAAGTCTTGACTTGTGGAGACATGCCTATCAGCGAGCAGTTGGTGACGACGGCGATCACGCTCATAGCCTCGAAGGCCAGCTGGACACAGTAGGAGAGACGGCAGCAGTCAGTGGCTGAGTTCCAGAAATGGAAAACTTTTTTCTTTTTCAGCGAAAAGTACGAGATATCTTGTTCTTAATCAACTTGGCACTGTTCCGATTAGGAACAATATTTTGTCCCCAGGGAGAATGTTATATTGTCATGGACAGTGTTTAAAATAAAGAACATCAGGTTATGTGTTTTCATTTCCTAAAAATAATATCAACTGCCTCCTTTTGTGTCACGAAAAATCTGATAAATCCTTAAAAATGCACAAGCAATCTGACATAGTGGTTCACAAACGAGTTAGAGGTCCGTGTGTCTCACCTGCCAGACTCCTATGTTGGCTGCCGGGTCGGAGAAAGGTCGTTTGAACACACGACACATCTTGAAGGCGTCGGAGTAAACCTCTGTGATGTTGTTCAACACCACAAGGACCGCAGCCAGCGGGTAGACACAGGAGAACAGACTCACGTAGCCAAACAGCAGGAAGAGCTCCAGGTAATCGTCAAAGGTTCCCTGAGAGAGACGGAGGCAAAGACGGACATATTGACCTACACGGATACCCACATTAATGGACTATGAAGGACGCGTGATAACAAAACAGCTTTCATTGTCTGGTACACCTACCAAGTAGGTGCTCATGTCGGCCTCCAGCCGGACTTGATCGGCCAGAGGAAGCTCTTTGTCCTCCAGGGATTTTCTCTTCTGGACTTTGCGGATCATCTTCTTGTTGCGTCTCCTCTGGAGCCAGTAGGGCAGGAAGGCCTCCATGAACTGATTCAAGATCTGACTGGTGATCAGCAACGTGGCCAGACTCTGGATACAGACGTAAACATGAAAACCAGGTGGGGTGGTATGTAAGAAAAGGTTGGAGGTAAAGGAAAGTAAATAAAAGTGGGGTAACAGGAAAAAAAGCCACAAAGAAAGTGAAGGTAGGAATGAAAGAGGGAAAGAGTGGAGAAAGGAAAGATGAATATGGAAGGTGAGAAGCAATAATGTTGGAGGAAATAAACAAAGAAAAGGCAAAAGGGGGGAGGAAAGATGTAAGAAGGGAAATATTAAAATAACCAAAGGAGGAGGAGAGGAAACAGAAGTAAATTAAGACCAAATCAAAACACGGGCACAAAGAGGAAGATAATAATACTTCAGAAAAATGATGTATTAAAGGAAAAGAAAAAACCTTGAAAGAATAAAGGAAAGATGCGAGGAATGAAGGCCTACCTGTCTGAGCAGCACCATGTCCTGCATAACAAAGGCGATGTAGAACAGCGAGGCGAAACAGTTGAAGAAGTTGAACTGCGGGGAAAAGAGTTGAGACGGTGTTGACAAGAAAAGCTGCACTCTGTAGGATCACTGAAGGATGAAATTGGCGACGTCATGTTTTAAATATGTGATTTATACTCACTACTAATACTTTGAGGACCAAGTGATTCTGATATGAGGACTCTAGCCTGTGGTTTTCTAAAGACACAGAGGGGAGAACACAAATGGGAGCAGGTCAGTTACAACAAATGAAATGCGGAAATCATCAGCTCCTTCCATTTCACACACAGCACATTTCCTCGCCTATCCTACAGAAATACATAGAAATAGATATCACAGACCATTTCCATTTGCATTTTACATCATATAGCCCAACGTCCAAAAAGACGAAGGAAAACATCAAAATGTCTCCTGATAAAAGTGTTACAATAATATTGTTTGTGTCCAATCATTGAAATACATTTGGGCTCTTGGTGCATGTTTCAGATTAAAAGAGCAGTGCGTTTCCTTTCTGTTACAAATGTCTTTTTTTCAGCACGAGTAGTTCTCCATGTGTCTCTGACCGCCCTAACAGGTAGATCTGTCCCTTGGTGTCAGATGTATGTAGGTGAGAGTAGATGTAGAGGTCATTTGATAGAAATAAATCGTTTTTCAGAGTTATACTTAAAGGGACGGTGTGTAGGATTTAGTGACATCTAGCGGTGAGGTTGCATATCGCAACCAACTGAAACTTCTCCCGTGTGACGAGCATTTAACCATACCCTCGACCTTGTTCTGGTATATGGTATTGAAATAGAAAATGTAATTGTCTCTCAACAGAACTCTCTTTTATCGGACCATTATCTAATAACCTTTGAATTTTTTCTACCAGAGTGTACGCCATTAGGCAAAAGTTTCTACACTAGATGTCTATCTGATAATGCTGTAGCTAAATTTAAAGAAGCGATTTCTTCAGGGTTTTATTCAGTACCATTGCTCAATATAACAGAGGACTCCTACGCTAACTTTAGTCCGTCTCAGATTGACCATCTCGTTGATAGTGCTGCATGCTCACTGCGAATGACACTAGACTCTCTCCTACCCTGGAGTCTTTGTGCTTTCTCGCTTCGCAGGCTTCTATAAATCGTGGCTGTACCTGGACCGTGGTCGTGCATCCTGCTACGGCCCTGCTGACACCGACTGCTACCACCATTATTATTACTAGTCACATTACTATTACTATTACCTGTACCATTAAGCATTTTAGCTTTACTTCCACCCTGAAGCCCTTTTTGCTTTCTCGCTCTGCAGGTTTCCATGAATCGTTGTGGTACCTGGACCGTAGTCGTGCCTCCTGCTGTGAGCCGACTGACACCCACTGCTACTTCGATTATTATTATTAATCACATTACTATCCCTATTTTCATAATTATAATTCTACTATAATAATTGCTGCTGTTATTATAAGTAGTCTTATTATATGAATCATTTATGTCATATACATTGAATGTGTTGTATCTCTGCTATGCTGTTCATTCTGTACACATGACATCTATTGCATTCTGTCCATCCTGGGAGAAGGATCCCTCCTCTGTCGTTCTCCCATAGGTTTCTTCCTTTTTTCTCCCTGTTAAAGGGGTTTTTCCTGTGCCGACGTGAGGGAAGGACAGAGGATGTCGCATTTGTACAGATTGTAAAGCCCTCTGAGGCAAATTTGTAATTTGTGATTCTGGGCTATACAAAATAAATTGAATTGAATTGAATTGAATTTAGGAGAACTACAGTGTCCCACGCCAAACATGAAAAGTCCTCTCTAAAGACAGTGGGCTAGGGTTTGAATCAGAACAGTGCTGCTTCGCTGCGTGGCAACCCCTCTCTCTCTCCCTTTCCTGTCTTCAGCAATATCAAATAAAGGCAAAAAAAACTAAACATGGGGGTGCAACATAGCAGACTCCATAAAGAGGATCCGATCCCTATATAGATATGACTGGCTCATTGAACACAGAATGTGTTCTGTGTTGAGGGTAATTTGGAAACCAGGGTACATATTTATACCTTTATGCTTGATTGTTTGACCCTTTGGAAATCATAAATATACTCTACTAAAAAGAAATCAACTATGTTTAATAGTCAAGGAAAGTTCAATCAATATATATGTGAACATGAGCAGCTCTCTCTCAAAGCCAGAAACCAGAGAACTAAGTCTGGAGCTATTCCATAGACAATGAATGGGAGATTGATTTTGTCTGTTATCGTTTTTACACACAAATTAGTTTTGTTCTAATGTTGATTCTCAGTTAAACTATATATAAGTACTATATACTCAGGACATTCTACTGGTGCTCAGTTTCATTTGTTACATGTTCTAATTAATTGTTTATGGAGCATCTCCTCACTTTATCACATCACTAGTTTGAGTTTTAGCATATTAGCTTTATATCTACCTATATTTTTGGACTGTATCTAAATGGGTGTGGCTCCCCTTTAAGAAGGTGGGATCTAATTGTTTGCTTACATTAAGTTGTATTTATTTATTTTTGTGAAGTTATAAGCGACTTAAAAATGGCAAGTGAAATAAACTTGTTCTTTCTGATTGTAGATTTTGTGCATCAGGACTACTCACCCCACTCAGTGAGGAACTCAGCCGCATATCTATAGATGAGGTTCATAACCTCTATGACCACAGCATAGATAATACTGGGGATGAAACACAGTATTCCAGTCCAGAACGTGGGCTCCTGGTCGTGGACCGAGAGCGCCCATCCCTCCATTAGGAAGTAGATCATCATGATGTAGAGGGACAGGTAGAGGCAGAGCAGGACGAAGGGCAGGGACACAAGGTAGACGCGCAACAGCCTCTTGGCGTTTGGGTAGAGCGGCTCCTCGCGGCCCGTCACAGGGTTGAACCCGAGGACGCCGTGGAAGCCGGGCCGGGGTTCCTCAAAGGCTTTCTTCCTGCTCAGCGTGCCCCAGCGGTAGGCTAGCGAGGCACTGCAACGCTTCCACAGCTGGTAGGGGGTGAAAAGGTTTGGGCTCTTCAGTTACACAGCTTTTACTGGATTGTTATTCATTCATGCTACAATGTATCATACTCCTTTTAAACTTTTCTGAATTCCACTTTAAGTGACTTGTATGTTGACGCCATCACCGTCCGTACCTCCAGGATCACGGTGCACCAGACCAAGTTGAATGCAGCAAAGATGACATATTTGTCGTAGTCCTCCCAGTCAAACAGGTAGTAAGGCACCCCGATGAGAGCCATGGGCACCAGGGCGAAGGTGAAGTACTCCAGGAAGCCAAAGTAGAGGGCCTGACCCTCGCCATAGTAGTGTCTGATATCATCTGGGAATAAAGAACGGAGAAGAAAGTGGAGGGCAAGTTAGCCAAAATAATTACAAAAGGAAAGGAAAATAGTATGAAATTAATCAAAAGAGAAACAAAACATCCATAAAAAGGTTGAGAAACAACCTCCCTACATCAAAACAACGAATTATAAAGTGGGTTGTGTGTCCTTTTCTAGTTAGGTGTTCACACAATGACATTGAGAGATAATTGACACTTTGTCTACTTACCCAGAGGTTGAAAGGACAGCTTCACCTTTTGGTACCAAGAAAATGAAAGCCTCTTCAGTTCCTCCTTTTCGTGGAGAGGAAAGACCTGGATCAGGATCCCCTTTGACAGCAGTCTGCGAACTAGGATGCGGATGACAAAACATTTGGCTACTTCCTGTGTTTTCGTTTTTTTGCTCAATGTTTTTGCAACTGATTTGACTTAAGAGCATTCATTAGGCCTGTCTCGATAATTACGTTATTGACTTATCTTACGATATATGGTCACGACCTCAATCATTTTTATGTTATCGACTTATTGTATGATAGTTAAGTTAAGTTAAGTAACTAAGTTAACTTAGTTGCTCCACATGTTTTATGATAGTACCAAATAGTAGTTAAATGAGTCAGCAGTTAATGGGCATTCGTGTTCAGAAACCAATGAATGGCCAACGAATGTGGCCGCGGCTCCAATCGAACACTTCTTTTTGTTAACAAAGGTCATAATCGTTGAGAAACCTCATTGTTAGTATATTGACTGTTGACTCTCTATACCCTTGTGTCAAATTTAAGTGCAAATCTTTTCAACAGAGCCCAAGAGTTTATTTATTGTTTTTGTTGCGTGCCTTTATTTTATCATTTTTATTATTAAGGATATAAAAATAAAAAAATCACATTCCATTTCAAAAGTCTAAATATTCTTAAGTGATTAATTGCTCTCTTAAAGGGTGAACTTGCATTATTATGCCATCATATTATTGTTATATCAGTGGCATAAAATGGTATTATAATGACAATAATATTGTTTATTGCAATTTTCAAACAAAAGTAGTTATTGTAACATGCTTAGCCAGCGTCATACTGTTCTTATCAGCTTCAGCCATGTACGTCATGATGAATGAAAATGTTGTATATAGGTAGTTGGGTGAATCGTTATTTGCTCAAAGTTTGAATTCTTTGGAGAAAGTTTCACTGACTTTTGAGTGACATGAAAACAGCCTTGCTGCATTTTTATCTCTGACTTTTGTTTGTCAGAACTTACTTTCCCAACCACATAAACATGCAGCTTCATTTTGTAAAACAAGGAATGGCAAACAATAGCTGTGAGCCAGCCATTTGTGAACAATGCACTGTCTATACCAATAATTTCCATTGTCTAATACAGAGCGACTAAAAATTAGTACATGAAAGCTCTATCTTGCCATCTGCCATTTCTTGAGTGCATCATTTGTGGAGAATGATTACATTCTGCTTTAACACCATTTGTCAAATAAAGGCACTGAATAGAGGCCCCCTATCTCCGCTGCAAGTTCATTGCTTCCTTATCTGGCTTTGGGATATTTCACGGAATTTGCATATTTATTGTTTCCATACTGCAGTCATAGAGAGAGCGAGAGACTAAGATAGAAAGAGAGAGAGTGAGGTGGAGAGACAGGCTGTGTTCAGTCTGCTCTAAAAGGAGAGGTGGAGGCGCAGTACTGCTGCCTCCTTTTCTTGCAACTTCGACATTTCACTACTACTAAGAAACTCTATGTTATACTGGAGGAAAAATGGAGATGTGCTACAATAGCTGCCAAGATAATGAAATCTAAAGCAAAAAAAAAAAACACACTGTTTATGTCAATAAGTATAATTCACTATTCAATGGCTATTGTTTATTAAATGGTTACCATTAGGGCTGTGTACGATACGTATCATGATGCAGGGGTTACGATTCATTACATTGCGATACTGTTAGCCAGGCAATAACATTTAAAAAAAAAAAATATATATATATATATATATATATATAAAACTGGCACTGAACAACAAACCACAATATGCATGAAATCTGGGTTAAAAAAACACAGGAAATGAGTCAGCATTTTTGTACTTTCAGTTTCTTCATCTTGATGTCAGTGAAATGAGACAAAATAAATTGTTATATTTAGAACCAAATCTGTAACAAATGGTATCAACCCAAAACTTATGAGACAAAAATGAGCACGGAAATATCCATCAAATACTTCAATCATAATATTTTAATACTTTTTACACTTTATTTTGATTAATTAATGTTGGGGGAAATATCAGAAGGTTAATTGATTATTAAAATGGACAATTAACTTTCTGTCAGTCTACTAACCGACTATGCAGGCTGATGTAGTAGTATATGGAGCTCATTTATGCTGTTTGTCTGCCTTTGTCTCATCCAATCCTCCTATTTGAATATCAAAGTGACAGGGTGAGAGGTGGATGGATACTCACTGATGGATTTCCCGGGGTAGAGCTTGACCTGGCTGTGTCCCGGTACGTGAGTCTCGTCTTTGGCCCGTAATGTGTCCAGCTCGTGTTTGATGATGTACTGACACTCCGCCACGCTGAGGAAGGAGTCTCCGTCCCCTGTGGAGACAAGACAGATCATATCAGACACCAGCAGCAAACACAGAGAAGGACACCGAGATTCACAAATGAGGCATGTTAAACAGCTAAAGAGGCTTTGATGGTGAGGATATTGATTTCAAACTGCGACCAGTGTGTCAATCACACTACTATTCACTTTCCAGCTCTTTTGATTGTGGAGCACTTTGCAAGACCTTAGAGTTGTGATGATTAGAAATCCACTAAACAGAGAAAAACAACAAATTGTCATGTAGGAGATGCTGAAAGCAAAAAGTTATTGCTGAAAAATCGATTATCAAAATAGTTACTCGTTACATTACAAGAAATCAACCAATCAATTCAGCTCTACTGGATGTGTGTTGCATTTGCCTTGTGCTGTTTAGGATCAAGCTTTTTTTCTAAGTCTTACTTACCAAAAACCCTTTAACATGCCTATTAAACACATATTATACTATTATTCATAACGGTACTTGAACGTTTGGTAGTCACCAGTTCAATCACAAATCTGAAAGTTTTTTGGTCACTAGGGGCAGCAGGAACAAGTTGCAAGCACAACAATGACATATAATCACCTTTTAAGTTAATACAGCAAACTTGTTTGCAAAAAGTTGCTTATTTATACATCCAGCAGTCACAGAGCAACAGTATCATTCAACTGGACTTGTATTTGTGTCCAACTAAAATATTCTCACTTAAAGCTCTGTTTTTGTTCTCCAACTTCTGAGGGAAATACCTTTTTTTTAGCTTCTTAATGGTCCTCTAGGTTCACCAGCTAGCCTCTTACTGTGTCTGTCAGCTGTTTGCTGCTGCAGGTAGAGTACAGTGGGTTTGTACAACTTCTTCTGCTGCAGCTATAAACAATGCTGAGAGCACTGACTGTGGAACAGTAAGAAAGCTGTGTGTGTGTGTGTGTCTGGACCGCAGTAAAGCAGTTAAAGTCTGTCACTGAGTGAGTGAGTGAGTGAGTGAGTGAGTGAGTGAGTGAGTGAGTGATTAAGTTACACTACTGGCCTGTCAGATTGGAGTTTCCCAATTGATATTTCAAAATAAATAAATAAAAACGTCTTTGCCTCCAGGATTAACTCATCCAAACCACTTCCTCATTAGATGTGCAGTTGTAAAAAGAAAGCATCTTTAGAGAAATTTAGGGGGAGCTCTGAAATATTGCAATGTTTGGTGCCACTTCTTTTTTTTATAAATTTGTATTTTCCTGTAAATGTGATTCAAACTTGGCGTCCCAATTCTAGTGTTGTTGACACAGTTTGTCTCATAGTGTTTCTCCATGTTATAAGAGTATCATAGCTGCTTTAAGTAATAAACACTGCAGCTCCTCCAGATACGAGGAGCTTCCTGACCACGGTCTGGGAGCTGCAGCAGGAAAGTTGCTACGTTGCTATGTTTTTGGCAAGACAGTTGTTGAGAATGTGGCCACGTTCACAACCTAGCTCTGGTCTGTTTAACACAGGAGCACACGTTGAAAAGGTCAGCATTAGGGCCTTTGGAAAATCCTTGAGCGCCCCCTTGTGGACAAATAAAGTGGCCTGTTTCAGTAAATTTTAATGATAAAGTACCAATTGAGGCCTGGCCAATCATGGAAGGACACAAATCAGATGAGTGGCTCGAGATATGTCTCTCACACACACACACACACGCACGCACGCACACACACACTTATATATATGTACAGACAGAGGTTCCTTGTTTTATAGTTAAAGAGGCACTACAACTGACTGTCCCTAAAACGAAAGTGGTCAAACCATATACAATGTTTCAACCTAGTCTTGTGATGACAGCTGTTTTTTGTAAGACTAAATTGTAGAACAGGAACACTCCTCCTGGACTTTACCTTTAAAGTCTTTGAAGTTATGTTTGTTGGCACAGGTGAAGCCTCTCATGGATCCATCGTGGAACTCCTTGAAGAGGCCCACAGCCTCAGCCCCAGAGAGCAGCCTCTGCCATGTGGCCCCCACCAGGAACATGTTGGGGTTTTCCTTCTCCTGGGCGTTGACCCCAGGGCCCAGCTGCTCCACCAGCAGCTCAGCGCCTGAGACAGACGGCAGGGTTATCAACACTGAATGTGAAACTGTGAAAAACAAATTAACGTGAACTTCCACACCTCCATTCAGGCCTGTCGCGATCACTTCTTTTGTTGGATCATATATTGTCCCAGAGACAATTGCAATTAATTATATTGTTGTCATTTGCAGAGCATTTCATGCCACTAATAATATCATATAGTATAATATAATAGCAGGTAAACACTTTAAAAGAGCAATAAAACTTTAATTCATGATAATATTGGAATTGGAAGGTGAATTCTCTTTTAATATTCTAAAATAAATTAAACATAAGAAAAATAAAATACAAACAATAAATAAAATGGACTCTAACAAAAATTTAATATAAATACATTTTTAATATTTGGCCCTAAAATATAGAGAGTAATTTGTTTCTTTACAGGCAATGTGCTGCAAATCCAGTTTATCAATGGTTTGGACCTTTTTAACAAAAAAGAGCAAAGTAAAAACGTATAGCTACAGTTAGATATAAGAAACAACATTTGACTCTAAATCAGCTTAAACCCAAAATGTTCCCAAACAGAAGCTGTGGAGTGTATTTGGACATTTTTTTCCCCAAAACTTTCAAGCTGGTTCAGAAGTCACACATGTTAATACGTGCAATATTTAGGGCAGCAAAAAAATGATCGAGGTCATGTCAGCGCATCGTACAACAAGTCACAAGCAATAAAAAAAAACACAATTCGGCACATCAAGCACACACACACACACACACACACACACACACAGGAAAGTATTCAGACCCCTTTAAATTTTTCACTCTTTGTTTCATTGCAGCCATTTGCTAAAATCGAAAAAGTTCATTTTTTTTTTCCCCATTAATGTACACTCAGCAACCCATCTTGACAGAAAAAAACAGAAATGTAGAAATTTTTGCAAATTTATTAAAAAAGAAAAACTGAAATATCACATGGTCATAAGTATTCAGACCCTTTGCTGTGACACTCATATTTAACTCACATGCTGTCCATTTCTTCTGATCCTCCTTGAGATGGTTCTACTCCTTCATTGGAGTCCAGCTGTGTTTAATTAAACTGATTGGACTTGATTAGGAAAGGCACACAACTGTCTATATAAGACCTTACAGCTCACGCATGTCAGAACAAATGAGAATCATGAGGTCGAAGGAACTGCCCAAGGAGCTCAGAGACAGAATTGTGGCAAGGCACAGATCTGGCCAAGGTTACAAAAGAATTTCTGCAGCACTCAAGGTTCCTAAGAGCACAGTGGCCTCCATAATCCTTAAATGGAAGAAGTATGGGATGACCAGAACTCTTCCTAGACCTGGCCGTCCAGCCAAACTGAGCAATCGTGGGAGAAGAGCCTTGGTGAGAGAGGTAAAGAAGAACCCAAAGATCACTGTGGCTGAGCTCCAGAGATGCAGTAGGGAGATGGGAGAAAGTTCCACAAAGTCAACTATCACTGCAGCCCTCCACCAGTCGGGGCTTTAAGCCTCTCCTCAGTGCAAGACATATGAAACATAGAGTTTGCCAAAAAACACATGGAGGACTCCCAAACTATGAGAAATAAGATTCTCTGGTCTGATGAGACCAAGATTGAACTTTTTGCCGTTAATTCTAAGCGGTATGTGTGGAGAAAACCAGGCACTGCTCATCACCTGCCCAATACAATCCCAACAGTGAAACATGGTGGTGGCAGCATCATGCTATGGGGGTGTTTTTCAGCTGCAGGGACAGGACGACTGGTTGCAATTGAAGGAAAGATGAATGCGGCCAAGTACAGAGATATCCTGGAAGAAAACCTCCTCCAGAGTGCTCAGGACCTCAGACTGGGCCGAAGGTTCACCTTCCAACAAGACAATGACCCGAAGCACACAGCTAAAATAACAAAGGAGTGGCTTCGGAACAAGTCTGTGACCATTCTTGACTGGCCCAGCCAGAGCCCTGACCTAAACCCAATTGAGCATCTCTGGAGAGACCTGAAAATGGCTGTCCACCAACGTTCACCATCCAACCTGACAGAACTGGAGAGGATCTGCAAGGAAGAATGGCAGAGGATCCCCAAATCCAGGTGTGAGAAACTTGTTGCATCATTCCCAAGAAGACTCATGGCTGTACTAGCTCAAAAGGGTGCTTCTACTCAATACTGAGCAAAGGGTCTGAATACTTATGACCATGTGATATTTCAGTTTTTCTTTTTTAATAAATTTGCAAAAATTTCTACATTTCTGTTAATTAACATTAATGCGAAAAAAAAATGAACTTTTTCGATTTTAGCAAATGGCTGCAATGAAACAAAGGGTGAAAAATTTAAAGGGGTCTGAATACTTTCCGTACCCACTGTATATATATACACAGCGGGTAAAATAAGTATTGAACACATCACCATTTTTCTCAGTAAATATATTTCTAAAGGTGCTATTGACATGAACCTTTCACCAGATGTCGGTAACAACCCAAGTAATCCATACATACAAAGAAAACAAAACAAATAAGTTCAGAAATTAAGTTATGTGTAATAAAATGGAATGACACAGGGAAAAAGCATTGAACACATGAAGAAAGGGAGGTGCAAAAAGGCATGGAAAGCCAATATTTACTGAGAAAAATGGTGAAGTGTTCAATACTTATTTTACCCGCTGTATGTGTGTGGGTGCTTGATGTGCCGAATTGTGTTTTTTATTGCTTGTGACTTGTACGATACACTGACATGACCACAATCATTTTTTGCTGCCCTAAATATTGCACGTGTTAACATGTGTGACTTCTGAACCAGCTTGAAAGTTTTGGGGAAAAAAAGTCCAAATACACTCCACAGCTTCTGTTTGGGAACATTTTGGGTTTAAGCTGATAGATAGATAGATATAGATATACGGTACAAATGTATCATCTACTCTTACGTGTTTTGTTTTGACTTTAGTAGGAATTTGAAAAGGTTTTCTTATGTATCTATCTATCTATCTATCTATCTATCTATCTATCTATCTATCTATCTAGATAGAAAAGAGAACGCTAAGTCACAAAAGAAGAAGATAACTTTCAAAGTCGAACTCAGTCTACAGTGGGTACGGAAAGTATTCAGACCCCTTTAAATTTTTCACTCTTTGTTTCATTGCAGCCATTTGCTAAAATCAAAAAAGTTCATTTTTTTTTCGCATTAATATACACTCAGCAACTCATCTTGACAGAAAAAAACAGAAATGTAGAAATTTTTGCAAATTTATTAAAAAAGAAAAACTGAGATATCACATGGTCATAAGTATTCAGACCCTTTGCTGTGACACTCATATTTAACTCACATGCTGTCCATTTCTTCTGATCCTCCTTGAGATGGTTCTACTCCTTCATTGGAGTCCAGCTGTGTTTAATTAAACTGATTGGACTTTATTAGGAAAGGCACACAACTGTCTATATAAGACCTTACAGCTCACAGTGCATGTCAGAACAAATGAGAATCATGAGGTCGAAGGAACTGCCCAAGGAGCTCAGAGACAGAATTGTGGCAAGGCACAGATCTGGCCAAGGTTACAAAAGAATTTCTGCAGCACTCAAGGTTCCTAAGAGCACAGTGGCCTCCATAATCCTTAAATGGAAGAAGTATGGGATGACCAGAACTCTTCCTAGACCTGGCCGTCCAGCCAAACTGAGCAATCGTGGGAGAAGAGCCTTGGTGAGAGAGGTAAAGAAGAACCCAAAGATCACTGTGGCTGAGCTCCAGAGATGCAGTAGGGAGATGGGAGAAAGTTCCACAAAGTCAACTATCACTGCAGCCCTCCACCAGTCGGGGCTTTATGGCAGAGTGGCCCGACGGAAGCCTCTCCTCAGTGCAAGACATATGAAAGCCCGCATAGAGTTTGCCAAAAAACACATGGAGGACTCCCAAACTATGAGAAATAAGATTCTCTGGTCTGATGAGACCAAGATTGAACTTTTTGGCGTTAATTCTAAGCGGTATGTGTGGAGAAAACCAGGCACTGCTCATCACCTGCCCAATACAATCCCAACAGTGAAACATGGTGGTGGCAGCATCATGCTATGGGGGTGTTTTTCAGCTGCAGGGACAGGACGACTGGTTGCAATTGAAGGAAAGATGAATGCGGCCAAGTACAGAGATATCCTGGAAGAAAACCTCCTCCAGAGTGCTCAGGACCTCAGACTGGGCCGAAGGTTCACCTTCCAACAAGACAATGACCCATTTTAGCAAATGGCTGCAATGAAACAAAGGGTGAAAAATTGAAAGGGGTCTGAATACTTTTCGTACCCACTGTATATATGTACATTTTTCACACTTTTTATTCTAAGTTTTTATTTGCAAGTAGAGTCAATTTAGTATGTATGTATCTTAACTTGGAAGGGATGGGGGTTTAAAAGGGTGATGTCACCTTGAGCTTTACATATATTCAGAAAAGAATATCAAAAAGAAAGTAAGGAAAATAAACATTGCGACCGGCCAACCTCCATTCTGTTGTGTCGCCCGTATCCGGCTCAGCAACCAGGCGATGGCCTCCTCCTTTGTGTCCGAGGCCAACTCCACCACCACCAGATGAGTGAACCTGGAGCCCCCGCTGTCTGCTGACAGCCCCCCCAGCATCTTCCCCCTTCTCCCAGGACACCTGAGCGACAAGCGAACCGGACAAAATGTCCAATCAGAGAGGGGTTTTATATATCATTTATTTCTATTTATAAAATGTATGACATGCTATCTGAATGATGAACATATGACACAAAATAAAACAGTTTCAAGTAAAATTCTATACGTTGAAATAGTTTCCCAAGTTCCCTAAATGTCCTTCCACATTTCCAGCTTTGAAAACTCTTGTTTCAACATATTTTGGGTACAAGGGGGCGCTATTGTGGCCATTGTGTATCTCCCATGTAAACAGCCCACAGAGAACAGAACAGGAAAAAAATCAAAGTTAATATCGTGAAAATCTCACCTTTAGTTCTCACAAGGTGTGTCGAGAGCTGCACCAATATAACTATGATCTACTGCATGGGGTGAATGGTTTGAAACCACACCCAGACAGTGTGAAGGGAGAGCAACCTCCGGTTCACTGACAGAAACAGCTGACAGGGGAAGGGAGGGGCTGGTGTGGGAGCGACGCGTGTTAGTTACAGGACATTAGTGGAGAAAACGTAGCGTTGGAAAGCACAGACTGCTCCAGTAGAAGTTCGCAAAGTGACGCTGACTACAGACGACTCCAGAGCTAAATATCTCTGTACTCACCCGGATCTGTGTCTGTGAAGGAAATCAGCTCCGTTCTGGCCTCGAGGCTGATCTGTGAACAGTCAGATTAGATTTAGAAACAACATATGCCTCTGTGTAGTTTTTTATTCGGGGAGTCTGGAGACTAGCTGCGCCCAGCGGACTGGAGTCAAGAAGTTCCACGTCACAAGCGGCGCAGTCAGCTTCAGCCACAAATATCCGGCTTAATTAACTTAAGCTAACAATCTATCTACAGATCAATGGGCGTCCTGAAATAGCACCTATTTCCAGTGTTACAAACTGATTTTTACAGAGAAATACATATTTTGGTTTCCCATGATCACACTGGCTACAACTGTAACGACTTAACGAAAGATGAGGAATTGTTTAGGTTTGATTGTAATGATTTTTTTCACGCACTGATTCAACACACATTTTGGAAAGCACAGGTGGAAGCAATAATCACAATCATTGTGCCACTTTTCAGTGAGATGGACAACTATATATGCACTGGAGACATATGTCATTTATGAAATGTAATCAATAACACCTGTGCTTTTTCATGCCAACATCAGTCAAACCAATGTTTAAATGATGCTGATTATATTATAACCTCCTTGAATCACACTGTAGCTTATATGGTTTATATAAATTATTATCTTCAATTAAATAAATACAAAGCCTGTGTTTTTTCCTAGCTAGATAGGCCGTCATTACTTATATATTTTTTTGTTACATTGGAACATATTAAAAACGGGAGTACATTTATTCGTGTTTGTTCAGCTATCAATGACTTTGAAACCTTAGCCTAGTACTTAATTGAACGGCCATTGGGAAGTGCTTATTTGAAGCAGGCATGACAATCACTGCTTCACACATAACTTGTACATTAACCAAAAGATGTCAGCGCAAACCAAATAATCCATGTTACGTTGAAGATAGTCTTGCATATAACTCGCAACTTACCAGCTCCTCTCCTCTGCTGAGCAGCAGCAGTGTTTAGGAAAGCCACTTCCGCAGTGCCTCACGCTCTGAGGCTGGGAGGCGCTCGTTTTGTGTTACAGTGTGAGAATAAAGGCGCCGCGGTGGGCGGGGACAGAGGCGCCATGCACGTCGTGGTATTGAATTGTGGGAAGGCACCGCTCGGTGGAGTTTACCTCAAACTACAAAACAAACGTCTTAGATCATATCTAGTCTACGTCAGGGTCGCTCGCGCCCTGTGACCGCGAGAGTTTCAGTATGGCCGAGCAAGCGGTGACAGCGGCGAGCAGCGGGTGAGTGTTTTCCTCCAACCCCTGTTTGTAAAGTACCCAAAGTACAGGACGCTATATTCAGTAAGTCATATGTAAAAATCTGTGATGTGAGTCTGTGTGATACCGGGGAACACCTGCGTGTTGTTGTCATACACCTTCAAAGTTAAATAAGTTGTTAAAAGTCAGGGAAGTTCAGGTAAACACCACGCATCCAGTTAGTTACACGGTAATGCGAAGTGTATTCATGACACTAAAGAACAAACATGTTGTCAGATAGAACAGGTTTTGGACGTCCTGTGTCGAAGAGACCTCGAAGTTACCAGAGTAACTTCACACTTGGACGTTTGTATCCGCCACCAATGACGGTTTAGAAAGGTGTAACGTAATTTACCACAGCGACACAGTAACCATTATCTCATCGGCCACTCAGTGTCCTTTGCCCTCCCCACCTCATCAACTTTTTCTTTCATTTCGTTCCGGCTACAGGGTTGTCCAGAGAATGATGTCTGTTGTTGGTGCCAACAGTCTGGCCAGCAGTGTGTGGGGCTACGTGGACAGCACAATAAAGTAAGTTTATTTTTATTTTTTTACATTACGAGGCAGACCCGGCAGCCATGTGGTGTAGCCCCCTTAAATCACAAGACTGATTAAGATGCAGTTTGCACTCAGACGTGTGTTGTTGTTGTTGTTGTTGTTGTTGTTGCCTCACTTTGTGGTCCAATATGCAACCTATACAAGTGGTGCTTCACACATAATGAGAATGGACTTTTCAGTGAAGTAGGACACTAGCAGGTAAACATTTTATTTAATGGGAGACATTTTAAGATAAGATAAGATAATCCTTTATTAGTCACGCAGTTGGGAAATTTGCAGGCTTACAACAGCGTAGAGTAAAGTGCACACAAGAGACATAGTAGAAGAAGACAAGATAAAAAATGAAAAATAAAATAAAACAGTATTATAAATAAGCAATAAAAAAAACAGTAGAAAAACAACAATAACTGAAATATTATATTTACAGACAGAGAAAAAAAACAACAACTATTTTAACTATTTTTAACTTTTTTTAACTATTATTGCACAGTGTAATGTGTAATGTATTGCACAGGATTTTTATTGTCATGTTATTATTGTCATGTGGTCATGTGGTCTGCTGGGAGCAGAGTTGGTTGTGCAGCCTGACAGCAGCAGGAAGGAAGGACCTGCGGTACCTCTCCTTCACACACCTCTCCTTCACACTTCACACACATTGTAGATGTTATTTGAATAGTTTTTAATGAGTTATCAATGAGTTGTTGTTTTTTGTGAGAAATAAATATATCAGACACAAAAGGTTATAAAGGATGCACAGTTTTTATTATCTCCGCCAGGCGTAACATGGTAGGGAGATCATGCGACTCGCGTGTATGTGCATGTCTGTATCTCTATGACTGTCCACGGCTTACCATACATACCGCTGGGCCCATCAGCCTAATATTTTCTGTGCTCATTTATGACTGTATGCTCAAGGATTTCTCATAGATGCGCAAATTCACCATTAATTGACTGTTTTAATAGTCATTGACTGCCAAATCCTCACTCCTCCTAACCGGCTTGTAGGGGCAGCAAGTCCATGGCATCCATAGAAAAGTTTGGTCTCATTTTGAACAGGAGTATCATCAGATTAATAAACAAGAGTGCACATTTCTAGATGAAACTGTTTGTATATGGGGTTTGTGGTGCTGCCAAATTCGATTGCGTTACACTGACAGGTGTTTACTAATATTTTGTCCATCCCATTATAGGAAGACAAAATATTACAATAGCCTCTCAACTAACAACTGTAATGGTCGTGGTGTTGCGGCACATCTAATCTACCGACACAATTCTGCACATAAAGAACAATAATTTTACAACGTCAAACAAGCCAATACACGAAAAAATAACGTTTGTAGAGTGTGGACTGGAGAAAATAGAGTCACGTATGAGCAGTGTCAGAATCTGGCGGCCTTCCTGTTTGAACTTCTGCTATTTTATTCATCTATTTCCTCTGCAGAGATTTATTTTGACAGGGATTTCAAAACTCTGCAGCTAAATTAACTAGGAATATAAAAAGAACATTCTTTTTTTATTTTACTCACTTCATGAAATAGATAATAATCAGTGTTTTTGTCACAGCTTTGCTCTCCCTAATGTCCTTTCCCCTAAACCACACTGTGCCAACAGAGCCTGCCTATGAAGGGGAGTACCCTCTGCTTTAGCACACCGATCAGCTGATGGAGAGATGATCCCACACAGCTGACCAGAGCAGATCGCTGAATGCTAACATTCAATCCTCATGGATGCTCTTTTTAATATACTTTTGAACTTGTGCTTTATGATGTTATATATCTCGGATTCGGTCTAAATCCTTTAAGCTATTGTCAGACTACAGTGAAACCATGAACCTGGTGATTAAAGTTGAGGTTTTTTATTGTCTGCGTAGGTGGTGCTGGATCCCCAACTGGCTGCCGTCATGGTGTCCCACCTCTCAGATCCAGCTGCAGACTGCAGAGGACATGATGCTGAGATGTAAGGATCAGCTTCTCTGACTCTTAGTTTCCACATATGCCTGTCAAAAAGTAGGAGCTTTATTCATTAAAAGAGTAATGATTGTATGATAGAGCTTAATTTGTACTGTAAACTTTTTTTGTACTTACTGAATTGTTACATGGTTGACCATTTCGGCAGAGACAAGAGTGTGTCACAACTGTAGTTGTGTTGGGAGTGTTTGGGCTGGGAGGATCTATTAACATTCATGTTTTCAACAATCCTTGAAAACTCTAACTTCCAAAAAGGGTTCTTTGGCTGAAGTAGGATGTCAGCCATTCAGGAAAAACCCTTTTGGAAACCTTTTTCTCTCATGGGCTTGAATATACAACATGAACTGTGGTCTGGGACAGGTCGTGTGCAAAACCATTATATTAAAACAAGATGCCACAAAAGTGATATTAAAACAAGATGCCACAAAAATTTGTCAAATCGACAAACGAGCATAAAGAAACACAAATGACAAGAGTGACAAGAGTGAGACCTGTTTTGACCTGTTCAATTTCTTAATCAGACAAACTATTCATTTCATTTCACTTCCCTCTCATTCCCTACTCTTTGCTTTCTTTTCAGGTGTCGAAAGCCCTTTCTCCAAACAGCACATCTCCGTCTCCAACGGCAACCTGCTGTGGACCCTGACATTGAACGGTGACCCCGTCAAAGACAAAACCCCCATGGTCCTGCTCCACGGGTTCGGTGGTGGCGTGGGCCTTTGGGCTCAGAACCTGGACGCGCTCTCCAAGCGTTGGCCCGTCTTCGCCTTGGACCTGCTGGGCTTCGGACAGAGCAGCAGGCCCCATTTCTCCACGGACCCCTGCGAGGCAGAGGACCAGTTTGTGGAGTCTATAGAGCAGTGGAGGGCCAAAGTGGGTCTGGAGTCCATGATACTGCTGGGACACAACCTGGGAGGATTCCTGGCTGTGTCATACTCTATCAAATACCCTGACAGGTGGGTGCAGATTATGGGATTTCTCTTATCCTAACGTTGGGTTGGGGTTGTTTTTCATTGAAAAGGGATCTTTTATTCTTCGGTGCTGATCTTGTTGATAGGAGGCGCATTTGGTGTGATAAGAGTTACACCGAGGGGCAAGCAACAGTGTAGTTCAATTTGAAACATTTATGATGGAGATTGAGTGGTGGAGGACGGCAAAGTTTTTGTAACATATCAATTTATGATCAGAATATTGACATGACTTCAAGCTGGGTTGTTTGATTAGATTCACTTTACAGGTGAGAATATTTTATTGGACCATTTGATTATTTGCTCATTAAATTAATTGTTAGATGCATGGGTGGGTGATAGAGACAAAATGAATGTAACAGAAAATATAAACATGCACAGTTCCATAACAACGGAGCATATGAGAATATAAAAGGTGTTGCTAGTAGTGATGAAGCTGCAGAGAATTTGGTTCCAGCCCAAAGTTAACGCAGGTTTAATCTGCTAAAGAAGGCCCTGTGATACGGTCAAAAGTCCTACGATAAGTGAGTAAGTGGACCTTGAGTGGAGATTGTTTTGACCAGAGACCAAAATCATAATAAAGAAGAATGATCCTTTAATCAAGGCTTAAAGAAAAAAGAAGCAGACCCTGCCCATAGGGATAAAACACGACTCTAACTAGAATAATGGTTCTGCCTTTTAGTGTTAACATGACTGTAGCCGTACATGCCAGCATGTGTACAGGATGTAGTTGTAGCAGTGTGCCTGGAGGTGCTGGCGGCCTGCGATAACAGCAGTTTCCTCCGAGCCTCTCTCCTCCCACTAGACTGTATCTCTCCCGAATCATCTCCAGCTCTAAGCTTCCAGCAGGCGCCCTGGCTCTCCTCTAGGGACGTCTGATAAAATGTCCTCAATCTCTTATCGCCCTCCTTCATCAGTAATGCTAAAAAATAAAATCCCTCTTCCTGTCCTCTTATTGTTATCTCAGTGTTCAAATAGCCTTTTCGTTCACTCTGGGACGCACTGTGTGTCCCTATTAAGGCTGAACTGTGCTCATTGTTCATGCTGTGGCCCCAAAGACTGAGTTTGGTGTTGACTTAAAGGACAACATGATAGCTTACAAATTGAGGGCCCACAGATAATTTGTACTGTGTGTGATGTTCAACCATGTCATGCAGTTGGCACAGATTTTGTATTATTTGTGACCCTTGGGCAGTGTGCCCTTTAAACCGTAAATAAGAAGTCACAATGAGTCAACCATTGGTTTGTGGTTTTGAAGCCTTAAGTTCGCCTTTTTTTTGGCCGTCACCATCTTGTCTTTTTGGAACCAACAGTGACACAGGAAGGTTCAACCAAAATGTCACAATTAACTTTCACTGTGAAAGGCTTAAATGTCAAAGACAACTCCAAGACTAGATAGGACTGTGGTAGCAACCATATGGTCTATTTGACTCTATATGGACCATAAACTCATGTTTGCAATGTTTAATGAGTTATTAAATCAAGTGAGAACTAGAGTCATTTTCTCATAGACTTCTATACAATCAGACTTCTTTTTTGCAACCAGAGGAGTCGCCCCCTGATGGCCGTTAGAAAGAATGCAAGTTTAAGGCATTACTGCATTGGCTTGACTTTTTCAGACCCAGATAGCATTGTATTCACCAAAGTAATTGCTAAGCACCATCATTTTAGGCAAATGGTCTAAACCACTTTACCTGGAGGTAAAATTGAAAATGGTGATGCGAACAACATTAGAAAACCAGCCTGTTCTCACTCCCAACTCATCAAATAAGTTTGCTGGGTCAGTGGCCCTAAAGTCCTCATAGGGAGGAGGTCAGGGTGGATGGATGGGTCAAAAACACCATACCTTCACCCATGCTATTTTTCTGGTTTGCCCCAAACGATGTAGTCATCTTGGAAGCGTAATGCCCACCCTTCAGTTCCATGACATTTGTTTGTTGTTCATAATTGTATAATAATACAATAATAACAGTGGCATTATGTAAACAAGAAATTCTGCAAATGAATGAATATTTGGTCATAATTAGGTCTGATGTTGGTTAAAATCTCAGTGAAAGTAAAGAATTATATGAATATATAATTGTTTGGCAGTTTTTTGACGCAGACATTTATGTCCTCCAAGGACATCAGAGCCACCTTTTTTTTAATGAAAGGCACAACTTTTAAATCATGTTGTAGATCTTGAAATAACCCAAATATCAGGTGAACGTGTGTTTCATTTCTATGTCTCCGGCCTACAGAGTAAAGCACATAGTGTTGGTGGAGCCCTGGGGTTTCCCTGAGCAACCTGACACAGTGGAGGCAGACCGTCCCATCCCGGTGTGGATCAAAGCACTCGGGGCCATGTTCAGTCCCTTCAACCCGCTGGCTGGCCTGAGACTGGTTGGACCACTCGGTAAATCAATGAGATTAGATGGAGCCCTTAATGATCTGCAGTGGCTGCAGCACTAACAGGATACAGGAGGGAAAAAATGGGGCTAGCCAAGTAAGAGTAGAGCATAATAGAGCTGACTAATAAACCATATACCTAAAGTAGGAAAGTTAGAAGAATATGAATGCAGTGTATTAAAAAGAGTAGCAGATCATCTGTAGCATACAGAGATGAAATATGAAAATATATGCAGTGCGAATGCATTAAATGAATGAATAATAATGTGATTATATTGTTGAATCGAGGCTCTGTAAAGATGACAGAGGGCATTGTTAAAATGGTTTGCTAATGGTATTGTAGCTCTGAGTATTTTTTAAGATATACATTTTTTTCCTAATACACAGAATGTAGTTCAAATACTAACTAAAACTAGTCAGATTTAACACTTTGAGTCGAAATCAAGTGAAAGCGTTGTTCCTTTAGTGCCCTCCGACCTTCTTTTTGTCAAATGTAATGAAGCAGCCTTAGTCTCTTAATGGCTACATGCTTGGTTTTGACCCTTGGGCGTTCCCTCTATGACCCCTCGCAGGACCCACTCTGGTCCAGACTCTGAGGCCCGACTTCAAGAAGAAGTTCTCCACCATGTTCGCTGACAACACGGCGACAGAGTACATCTACCACCTGAACGTGCAAACCCCCAGGTCCGTCCTCGTCACCGCTGCTTTCTGAATAACTGCGTATGAAAGCAATTTGTTCTTCACTCTTGTCCCAGTCATTGTTTAACGCTATCGTCATGCTTGAGTTAGTTCTTCTTCTTCTCCTACCGTCACAGTGGGGAAACAGCCTTTAAAAAAATGACCGTTAACTTTGGCTGGGCTGCGAGACCGATGCTGCCGAGGATGGACCAGCTTCAGCCCAAGATCCCCATCACCATCATCTACGGATCCCGATCCAGCATAGATAGCAACTCATGCAGCACCATCAAAGAGATAAGGCCTCAGTCTCATGTGAAGATCATAGTAAGTTTAGAGAGAGGGGGAGTGAAAGCATGCACTGTTACCATCCATCCATCCATCCATTTCCTGCACTGTTACCTATTATTTTATTTTTATTCTGCGTATTTATTTTTATTCTGTTGGTGGATGGTCATCTGCAAGGTCCTGGTTATTACTTGGGGGAAACAGATGGAATTTATCAGACATCATAGAAGGTAAATTAGTTTCCCAGTGTTTCCAGGGAAACCAAAACGTGGTTTTGATCCTAAGAATATCATATGTACTGAAACAAAGAGGCCTTCAGCTAACCTCACTCTCACTCACACGTAACTGCCACAGACCTACTGGACTGTTGTCAGACTGTAAATCACTATTATTGCCTTTTTCAGCTTTTTACATTTCAGTTCAGCTGTGTGTCAAAACATTGTTTAGCTCCTGTTCCCTAAAGGGGAGCTACACCTATGATATTTATTTTTTTTAATTTGTATTCATCTGTTTTATCCTTAAAGTCTCCCAAATCAAAAAACTGGAGGGCTAAAACTCAAATTAGTGATGTCATCATGCTGCTAAATAGATAATGAATTGGGAACGTTTTTAAAATAAGTCTCCTATTCATTGTCTATGGAGTTGCTCCACACTTTATACCTGATGAGGTATGTAAGATATGTTTGCGTCTAAAAACCACTTGACAACAAGAAGATCAAATTAGTCTCTACAGATGGCATTGTATTGTGAGTCATTTTAAGAATTATTTTACTTAAATGTAACATCACAAAATCAGTTAATTTAGTAATTAACTAATTATTTTTAAAATTATGTTAATCCTTATATTGTTAATAATGTCACATGTGGTGAGAAATGTGGCCAAAATATTTTTTTTATCATAGGTGCACTTCCTGGATTACTGCTGAGCCTTCATTTGTCTCTTATGGTCTTCATCAACAAAAAGAGATGCTCAGTTGTCCTCATGTGACAGTGAAACAAAAGTGGTCATTTATTATCCTTTTTAACTAGGAAATGCGTTGAGGTACAGATCTCATTTACAAAATAGAAATAAAAAAATAAAGGCAAAGGTATCGGTACCAAGAAACACAAGCAAGAGACTTTGATGAAAATGGCAATAAATTGTAAAAATAATAAAACCTTATGAGTAAATAAAGCAATTACAATGTAAAAACAAATTAATCAGCAAAAACAAGAGCAGCTGGAAGTGAAATGGGATAATTATGAAAATTTGAATTGCCCTAAGGATAAAAATGAGCTTAAGATTGTTCTGCATGTTATTACAAGTTGCACAATGAGAAAAACTGGATTTGCCAAGCTCAGTAAAAAAAAACTGGCACCTGCAGCCCAGAGTCTGTTATCCTTACAGAGAGAAAGAGAGACACTAAAGAAAGTATTATAATTATCACCAGTCATAAACTTTAACGCAGAGGGATAACCAGCATCCAAGGGCTTCAGAGTCGCAGCTGAATCATCCATGTATAAAATGACATTCCTATAGAGGAAACCGTTTTTTCCACTATCAGCTTTGGTAAAATGACAACAAATCAAAAACTATAGAAAGAAGAAGACAAGATATACACTGTATAAAATGAAAGGGGCATTGCTAAGATGCAAAACATAATGTTCTTAAAAAAGAAATCAATGATTATCCAATTTCCATTTATTTTCTTTGACCCCCAAATAAGAATTTGGTCTGCAATATATTTTCCCCACAAACAAGCTGTTTCCAATCTCATGTGATACTACTGCATAAGAAACCTTCATCATACACACTCTCACTAGAGTGTTAATGACTATCATATAGGCTTATGAAGCTAACTGTAGTGTCCATTGTTGTAATATAGTGCTGCAGGAATGAGTCCTGAAACCCTGAAATGAGTCAGCATTTTTGCACTTCCATCTCCTTCGTCTAGAAGTCGGTGGGTTTTTTAACAGGTTTGTGGTTGGATGCCTGAAAGGACGCCTGTGGTTAACACAAGCTGAAGAGATTTTAATGAGACTACAACTACACATCACTAGAACACTAGTCCTCCTTTAGCTTGGTGGTTGAAACATGAAGTAACGCGACTGAGGTGTAGTTTGTTTATGCAGTACATTAGTCAGCTTTTTACTTCTGCCGATTGCATTCACGCCTCTAAAATCATAACAGTGGTGTTCATTTGTGAAGATTATCTTGCTGAACAGTATCATAAACTTATTTTCTACAATAATACAAAATCCAATGTTTTTTACTAGAGATGTTTTAAAATGTCTCTCCATCTTCTGTTTTGTTAGCAGTAAAAACCCTCTCTTTGTATATTTCCTCCTGTCTTTAATCAGGTCATCCGTGGAGCCGGACACTACGTGTACGCTGACCAGCCGGAGGACTTCAACCACAGAGTCTTGCAAGCGTGTGAAGAAGTGGACTGAAGCGGAGACGGACCTTGGCTACTGAACTCTGGAGAAAAAGGGGAGCACCAATAACAGACTTATCTTCAGCAGGAAACACAGGATTCCTCTTCCTCACAGCAGGAATATTTTGATATCATGGGAAAACACTTCAAGTGTGAATAGACACCTAGACGTCTGCATGTTTTTGTGAGGAAACACAATGAGAATATTTTAGGAGAGCAATTTTTAATATGATATAATGATATTATGTTTAGTCACATCTTAAATGATATCAAACTGAAACATTCAAGAAAGCTCAGTTACGGTGTCGTGTGTTTCCTATTTCCTGTATAGAGCTCAACCTGCGGTTTGTGGTTTCTCCATATGAGTCTGATGTTGACAGGAAACGCTCTCTTTAGTACATTACGGCATCAGCAGTGTTCCTTTCTAACTTGAAAGGTAATTTAAATTGCATTAATCCTGAATGTGAACCCGGATCAGCTCTATTCTATGGCAGGGATGGTAAATTGAGATCTGCGAACATCTTAAATCCTTGCGAATGCTTATTTTAATGCTCAGTAGAAGCTTAGTTTTTTGTATTTTAAGGTGCCATTGATTTACTGCTAAGCAGCTGATCCACACAGTATAATTGTAACAACGGTCTAAACAGTACTAACCCTGAATAGTATTGTTAACACTAATACTCTTACCTAGATAAAGGTTAAGCCTGAAAATAATAATTTGATGCATTTAGAGAAATGCAAATTGAAGTTGCTTCTTAATGCTAAACTCAACTGGAGCCCCTGATGAGCATATAATGCTCAGATGCATGATATCCACCTACACTCTCTCTGCTAATGTCATCTCCCCTACTTTGCTGGCAGCAACCTCTGGTTCAGAAAAACAAAGCCAAAAAATACTCAGAGGTTGCATTCTCTGTAATGACCATCAGGGGCGACTTCTCTGGTTGCAAAAATAGTCAGGTTGTATAGAACTCTATGAGAAAATGACCCTACTTCTTTCTTGATTTATTACCTCAGTAAACATTGTAAACATGAGTTTATGGTCTCAATGTCTAGTTTTAAAGTCTTATTCAATACAGCATGATGTTGATTTAGTAAATGATGGTCCATTTATAGTCAAATAGACCATAAAGTGGAGTATGCTTTAGGGCGGGGCTGCCTTAAACTTTGAACTGTTTTCAGTTCATGAAGGTTAATTGCAACATTTTGGTCTGCTTAAAATGTTTTATTCAGCATTCAGTTGTACTTAACCCACCCCCATCTTGTTTCACTTCCGGAGCCCAAAATGCCAACCTCAAGGCTTCAAAATGGTGGTTTGCAAACCAATGGGTGATGTCACTGTTACTCCTAGTCCTATTATTATATACAGTCTATTAGCTTGACAAGACTTCTACTGTCTATAAAGAACACTGCTGTGTCTTGAAACAAAACAAAAACAACAAAGAAAATTAATTTGTGGGTTGTGTTTTAAAGCTGGATAATAGTAATTTGTGTTTTAACAAATGTCATGTGATTTAAAAAATATAAAACAAAACCTAGAAGTACAAGATGTCGTCTGTGGCTGTGGAGAAACTTTTTGAAGTATGGTGATTTAATCAGGGTAATCTAAGTTTGGGCATGTACACATCAAATTTCCAGCAGTTTAGTTGAGCTGCATTTTGGGAAGTGTACGATCCTGTGATTTTAGACCCATACTGTGGACTAGAAGTCAGTATTCTTGACCTCTGAAGTATTGGTTTTGACCAAAGTCTCTCTCAAGTCACCTAATTTATTAAAGTGCAATAATGGTAATTGCCATGTTTTAATGCCATAAAAATAATCTACGTGTTAAAGAAACCAGTGGAAAGTCTGCTAAACCTCTTTATAGGTTTAAATGAATCTCATGCCTGTGTACCTCTTCTGGTGCTACTTTAGAAAGAATACATTAAGTTGAACATAGCTGATTGTCTAATCGAAATGCTGTAACGTAATCTGCATCTACAATATTAAAGGCAGAAACTCTTAGAGTTTTAAGAAGGGGTAGGAAGGAAGTCACTTCAATGCAAAGTCATGTCTGCACAGTATCGTTATCTTTTGTCACAGGGAAATATGTCTTTGAGTTTCTTGAATCAGTCATAAAAATAAAATTGCGCATTTTATATTGCTTCCAAAAAATGTCCCTCATGCGATATTTCTAAATCTATACAAAAATAAAACATTGCCTATGATACTTGTTCTCCTGCTGCTTTGTCTTCTGTCACATTGTGAACAATGAAGGTCTAATTTGAATCTATAGTTTTTATATCATTTCAGCCTCTTTGCCAGTGAGAGAAACAATCCCAAAGCATTTGTGTTCTCTGTAGTTTCCCCTCACGGCCACTAGAGAGCACTCATATGTAAATGAGGAGACGTGGAGCTTGTGTAAAAATGTCACACACACCCTCTGCTGCGCCAATATCTCTGCTCATTTCCACCTTTTTTATCTCATTAGCAGAGAGAAAGCAGTCTGAAACTGACAAGAGGCATGTTTTCCACATTGCCAATCACCAAAAGGTTGTCTGAGGACAGAGGAGGACACAGAAGTAAATGGACTGAGGATATGAGGTTTTACATAGCTCCCCCCTCCCCTTTCCATCCTTTGGATCCAAACTCAACATTAACACAGACATGTAAAAAAGACATCCTATCTGCCTTGATTCTCTCCGCTCTTTGATCGATACAGGGGAAATATGCAAGCTCATGTAAAAGATTTTCCAAAAGTCACGTGGACGGAAGGCTGATTGTCCCACTCAGCTGCAGATTTAGTAGCTGTTGATTAAGCCTGGAAACAGAAGGACATTTCTTTCACTTAATTAAGGAACTTCTTCAGGACTTAAAGCATTTTTATAAGAATATTACATAATGCAATTAGCTTGGAGCACACCTCGGGATGCGCACTGGAAAAGCTACAGCAATGCCATCATTACCCTAACATGAGACCATTAAACACATTGTGGTGGGGTCACCACGGATCCCTGAGTCACTCCACTGACTGAGAGCGTCTCACTGAAATGAATCACAGCATTGATTACGGGAATAACAGTTTTCAAACTCTCATCCAGGTTGGCCGCTGGTCTTCTGTAGATATCGAGGGATTCTGTTTACGGAGGCACAGCAGCGATTTTATGTGAATACTGGAGGGAGTGCTGCAGTTCCAGTCTGTTTTTGCTGTGTCATGCCTAGAAGGCTTGTCCAGCGGACAGCTGTCAAACAGCTTCCGTTTCATGCAGTTCTATATCATGTCAAGACTTTCTCCACCACACGTGTTCTATATGTACGAGGGCTGGCCACGCCCCCAGGAAGAGCACTGGGAAAATTTTACACAGTGACCAAACAGTGGAAACCCAATTATCAGGCTCCATGCAAACAATTAAATATATTTATATTCTATTCAGATATCAATGTCAACATATGACAAATGTGAAAAATCAAACATGAAGCAGATGTTGCCATAGTTGCATAGTATGCAGTGTGTTACATATGTAAGACATATACTTCAACAACTAATTTTGTTCATCATCCCCTAGAAATATGTAGTCACACCCATTGCCAGCCCAGCATCATGGCAGGTCACCACATAGTCACAAAAATGCAATCTATTGGTTTTGTGTACATGGACACATATTGTCTGGTTTTTTTTGTGTCACCAATGGAAAGTCAATCAGGAGGATTTTTCGTGGTTACCAAACAAATTCATTGTATCCACAAGACTACACAACAGTAAGAGCAAGGGATATAGTTTTTAATATCCAAAAAGACCACTTCTGGTAGGAGGAGGGGAGGTGAATGGTTCCAACAAGCACAGGACCTTTAACCACGAGACCAGGGTTCGACACCACGTTGGGTTTAATGGATTGTGGTTTTGTTGCCTAAACGTTTGTGACAGTTACCCAAAACCTAATTAAGCGGTTGTGTTGCCTCAACCTAACGTTCTTTTTAGTGCCTAAACCTAACCGTACGTAGTTATTTTAAGCCCAACCATAATGTTTTTATTTTACAAAGCAGTTTTGTAGCCTAAACCTTACTTTTTTCTTTAATGAAATGTAAATGTTTGAGTTCCCTCCGGTAAACAGTTACACAGTGTATATGTCTAGGGCTTTTATTGTGAAAGGTACAAACACAATAAATATGCTGCATCTGGTATGTATTTGAAAGGAGTAATAACGTTTTTTTCCTCTCGGTTTGGACTACGGAGCCTTCCTGTCGTTTAACAGCATTAACTATAACAGCCCGTAATATCTGCATTCTGTGCGTAAGTAGTCATGGTTCATAGTTCAATAAATATATATTGTTGTGCAAATGAATGCAAGAAAAAAAAACAGGACACAGGACAAATGGTTGTTGGTCATAACAGTAGCATATTTTCTCAAGGTACAAGCATCAATTTCTGGGTGTAATGAGTAAGTATATCAAGTAATTCTATTTTTGAAAAGACGTTGAAAATACAGAGGGATTTTTTGAGAAAATACAGCCCTGTTGCCTCTTAGGATTGGCACCATTCTACCTCTGTACATGAGTCTGTCTTTAAATATACTTGTCATTAAGAATGACCGGGAAACTGATTGTGTCCAGTGGTGATCTGAGTGAGCGAAGGAGGAAGAGGAGGAGGAGAGGGAGACTGGAAGAGGAGGCGGAGGAGAGAGACCTTTACTCTGGAGCACAGACCCGGCCAGACCAGGCTCGTCTCGTCTGGGTTGCTAGGAAACCGGCGAGGCGCCTGATCTAATTTATTAAATTCAGGCTCTCGCCTCCGTTATATCTCTCCCTTTTCTCTTCCTGTGTCTGTCTCCCTCGCTCACTCGCTCGCTCTCGGCCTCCTTGCTGCTTTTCCCTATCTGCCGTTATCTTTCCCACCCTCTAAGGCGCTTATCTCCCTCCCTCCTTCCCTTCCTCCCCTCTCCTCACTCTTTCCCTCTTCCCCCTCTCTTTCTTTCTCTCCAGCTGCACATGTGTGTGTGTGTGTGTGTGTGTGTGTATATCTTTTTCTCTCTCTTTCACCATCCTCCCTCCTTCTCAGACCTCAGACAGCGTATCCTCTCAGGCTGTGCGGCAGTGCCACCCCCGTATCTTTCACACCGAGCCGTGAGTACCGCCCTCAGGCAGGCCAGACCTTCTGTGACTTACCAAGCACACAAAACACACACATACACACATGTAAACACACACACACATAAAACTGCATTACCATTTAGACTGTGACTTTGTCTCGCTTTGCTCTCGGAGTCTAGATTCATAAATGTTGATGTATTAGCCGTTCACTGCGAGGCACTCTGCTCTGCTCGTTGCCTGAATTATTCAACATCGCCATCGCTATCTTCAACCTGATCAATGATCATTCGAGTTTTGGATAATCGATAAAAGAGGAGGAGTGCATCTGCCAAGGAATAGAGTTGTGTTTGAAAAAAAGAGTATGTATATGTTCTCAAGGAGTTGCCAGTGTTTAAGTGCCTTTTCACAAACTAGAGCAGACAGAAGTAACAGCGTGTAGTGTCAGTTTAGGACTAACACCGTACACAAAATATATATAAATCCTAGGGACCGGCGGAGCAGCGATGCTAAGCTAAAGTGGCCACTGCTGCTGGGCCTGCAGCTCTCCCCTCCCACCTAAGCTCCAAATGCAGGTCGAAGATGGCAGCGACATCTGACTCTGTCCGCAGTGGGCTGGTTGCTGCCAGAGTGAGCTGAAGCAGTTTCTGGTGAAACTGCATGATTTCGTCAGATTTTGTCGGAATGGGACCCAGTGACACAGATGACAAGCATTCAAAGTAACGATATAGCAATAAACAATCTCTTTTACTTAAATAGGTCATACAGAGGCATCAGTATTACATTGTAGCTGTCTAATAACCAGTTAAAAGTTCCTCATAGTAACTTTAAGGTAGATAGGTAGCTAAACAATGGTTTCTGCCAGTGCAAACCATTCCTACCACTTACCATGTGTTAAGTGCCTAAAGAGCATAGAAAAGTCGCAAAGTCAGCTTACTAACCAGTAATATGGTATATCCAGTAGGTTTTCTTAAAATCCTATCACCTATCACTTTCAGAAATAGGTTTTTGGATATGCAGTGGTTGAAGGAGTGAAACTGTATGCATGGCTGCAGTCATTCATTCATTCATTCATTTTCCGTAACTGCTTATCCAGTTAAGGGTCGCAGGGGTGCTGGAGCCGATCTCAGCTGTCAATGGGCGAAGGCAGGGTACACCCTGGACAGGTCGCCAGTCTGTCGCAGGGCAGACATATAGAGACAAACAACCATTCACACTCACATCCACACCTACGGGCAATTTAGAGTCTTAAATGAACCTTAGCTGCATGTCTTTGGACTGTGGGAGGAAGCCGGAGAACCCGGAGAGAACCCACGCTGACACAGGGAGAACATGCAAACTCCACACAGAAGGCCGTCCAGCCCGGGAATTGAACCCGGGCCCCTCTTGCTGTGAGGCGACAGTGCTAACCACTACACCACGTCAACGGGAATATATGTGGAATGTTCACTTTCATATAGTTGTGCATATGAACAAAGCGAGTGTTGAAAGCTAAAGTTAACTGGCTAAGAAGTGGAATGGTAACAAATGGGTTGTGTTAGCAAAATGTTAGCAAAGTTAGCTTTTTTGTGCTAGAAAGCTAATGATGTCACCACCAAAGAAGACCATCCTCTCAATTCATCCGGTTGTACGACAGGGGGGAACGTAAATGAGGTTGGCGCTTTTCTGCTGAGTCAGGCGCCAAATTTTTTCAACACAATGCTTTCAGGGCACTCCTGCAAAACCATGAGGTGAAAATAAAAATGAGACAAAGCAAGCAAAAAGCCTCACACTCTTTCAAAACCATTACAAAAATGATGCTAAAAGACTGTTAGTCTGATTTCTCTTTAGTTTTTCAAGATGTATTTAAGCAAATCAGTTTCTCTCTGTCTCTCTCTCTCTCTCTCTCTCTCTCTCTCTCTCTCACACACACACACACACACACACACACCCACGGTACCTGTCTCTGCCCCCTCACACAGAGCCCGGCGTGCACATTATAATTGGAATCTACAGTCATAAAAATGGAAAAGATGTACCAGGCATCACACAGAAGACAGAAGCCACAGTTACCCTCCACATCCCACTGCCAGGAAAGGAGACGGCTGCCCCTCTGGGAAACGTGGTTCTTCTCATCATCAAGGATGTAGTCGATCGTGACCTCAGCAGAATGAGATCAGTGGCACCACCACACGCACGCGTGGGCCTCAGTCACCATTTGTCAGCCACAGTGACACAGCAAACTTGTGTGGAAGGGGGGTGAGGCAGGTTGCCCTGGGGTTGCTGTTACCGTCTCCCGGACCCCCAGATGTGAAGCCTCAAAGCATCAAACGCTCAGGAATAAAAAGGCCATTAAAACGCTTGTTAAACCAGAATCTTTAGCTTTCCCCTTTCCCGTTTCATCCCCACCCTGGCTCTGGTTTCTGAATCATCACCACCCTAAGGTGCTCCTGTGTATGACACAATCAGAGGGAAATGAAAAAGAGAAATCATACCCACCCACTGCTGTAATGCCCCCCGGGAACCAAAGGCTTGAGCGGAATTTAGATAAGAAGATGTAGTAGCTTCTGTAGGTGTGCTTCTATCCGTGTGTGTGTGTGTGTGTGTGTGTGTGTGTGTGTGTGTGTGTGTGTGTGTGTGTGTGTGTGTGTGTGTGTGTGTGTGTGTGTGTGTGTGTGTGTGTGTGTGTGTGTGTGTGTGTGTATTTGCTTATGCTTTTATTTGTGTGTGTAAATGTGAGTGTTGGGAGATCTGAAAGCCGTGACGTGAGAACTTAACTGCCACTGACTAAACGGGGATGGAACCGAGTTTACAGATCATAGAGGGTTAAAATCGCTGTGGCTCCTGTTCAGTTTCCAACCTCTTAGACACTCTTTTACACCTTGCATTAAAAAGTGTCTCACTTCCAGATCATATCTACATATGATTACATTTACACTTGGTCACTCCAGTGTCCACGTTTTGATCCGATCGCTCTGTCAAGCTCAAACAACCGGACGTGTCGAGTGAGACATTACCTATTTCCGCCCACAAAGATGTTGCATGTGGATTGAAAATAATATTCACCCTTTGCTAACGCCGGCCCTTCGAATGCAGACTGGCCATCATAGCGTCACATGGGTCAGCTCCGACCAGGGTCCGACAACTATCCAGCTCAGCTCCATAGACTCTCATGTCCGTCCTCAATGTGATTTTTGGGTGCTTTGCCACTTGTGATTACATGTGGTCAAGCTCTATCTATTGCAATCCGTTTACCTGAAACACGTTTTTTTAATGCAAGGTGTAAAGGTGGTATTTCTCCTGGCATATACTGACCCAGTCACCAGAACAAAATGTTGCCAATGCAGGTTTCTACCAACCAAGGATTTCAATGAATGTCAGCGTTTCTGAACAAAAAGCACTGTTCATAAATACTTTTCATATTAGTCTTGTATCACGCTTGCAGAAGCCCATGATGCCACGTGGTTACACAATTGGTTAGGTTAAGGGCAACAAAATTACTTGGTCAAGGTTCAAAAAAACGTAAAGGTTTGTGTTCAAATGATAAGGTAACGTGACTACCGTAGCAATAGCCCTCAGCGGACTTTCCTACGTAAAGTTACATAACTTTGAATTTCAAATGAGACACAATCAGAGGTCTCCTTGGTGAAGTCCTGAGTTTGTTTGACCCTTCCAGCACCTCGTCCACCTGCCCTGGACTTTTTGCTTAATATTATACCATGTAACTTTTGATACAGCTGCTCAATATACAACATCATTTGTACATTCAACGTGTCAGTAAGTGGCAGAAACGTACGTCAGCTAATTTCACTGGCGACTGGCTGCATCTACATGTGGTCTGACACTTCTGTATTTCTACAGATGGAGCTCTACGTACATTCTGCATACAATTCTACAAAATCAAAAAGTACTTTTCTGATTTCTTATGTATTTGTTCCTCTTTCCTTCAGCTGAAACCGACAGATGAACAGTAATCTGGGTTGATGATTGGCAGCTTGCTTAATGGCACTGAAACAGGGAGGACCAGCTGTTGTCTGCAGATCTGATGTATATGGCATTTAGAAGAACTAAAAAAAAGGTCTATATTGTTTTGTCATGAGCCTAGAAATTGTTAAGATGTGCTTTTAAAAAGTTTCTTTTTCATTTCGTTGAAGAAGTTATTGGCTGGGGATGCACTCTGACATTTTGTGACATTTGTGCTTGAGATGTAGCCGCCATGGAAGGTTGATCAGTAATGCTAGCGGAGTGGCTCGCGTGAGAGAAGCTCAGTCCATGAATTTGGTCTAGTTGGAAAATTCCTGGCAACTGGGGAAGAATTGTCTTGCCTGTATACAGACAATCATGGTCCCAGGAGGATTGATCCTGCTGACTGATCCCTTGAGTTTTTCTGTAATGCAACCTACAGGTTTTAACTTTTGCCTTGTAGTGATGTGTCTTGGCATCTATTGGATTGCTCTATAAAGTAATTCTTGTTCTCCACAAGATGAATTGAGCCAACTCTGGTGATTCACAAATACTGTCTATTGCACAGGACTAGGATTACCTGGGGACCTCTAATAATTTGTTATAATCCGCAATTTGTCAAGTAAAAATTCAACAGCCAATTACCTAGCATATTGTGCCAAACACAAAGGTCATCTGATAATATAAGTCCTGTGTGAATCGGCAACCCAGTGATTTGGGGTAGTATTGTTGAGGGGTTTTCTTCTTTTTTTTTCTGGTCAAGAATTACAGAGGCTGCATTGGCAATTATAAATGAAAGTTTTGAGAGCAAAATATATATAATAAAAATATTATATAATTAAGGCTTTTTATGTTTATGGAATATTCACCTCCTGTTCCAGTGCGAATGGGACTCCTTGCTGTGTAATGAGATGAGCCTCCTGAAATTGTACCCAAAACGCTGTCAAAACTTTCCTTTTTAATTGCCAACATTGTTGCAAAAAAACAAGCGGCTCATAAACATCAGAGTTAAAAATGAGAAGATGTTTGCAAAAAATAAATAGTTGACACAAAATAATCTGGGAACTTTATTTTTCTCCATAGGCTAAATTTGGCTCTTTCTAAAGATGCTGATATTACACTATTGTTACAAAAATGTACGACAGTTCCTGTTTCCGCTGGAGACAGGGAAGTCCGTCCCTAAACTTGTCACTCTATTTATACCCAACCACTTACAGAATTGTGCTACATATAGCTTGTGACTGTGACTAAACAGAGTTTACTATGCCACAGAGTGGGAGGGTGTAGATTGAGATTGGGCACACAATGACAGCAGGGCTAACGAGGGGCAGGTGAAAACATTTAGGGCGGGGCAGGGTAACACACAAGGTCAGGAAGTGAAGTATCTAAAACAAGACACAAAGGTGAGTAAACAACTACTAAAACAAGAAATTATAACTGAAAACTGGAGACAATGAAAACATAACCTTAGAGGAGAGCGGGACATGACACCTTCAGCAACTACTCTGAAAGAAATGTAACAGAAGAAGAGTAACTACTTTACCTGTTTAATTTTCAATCAATTAATCCCTTGTATGTGGGTTTGCAATTTGATTCCTGGCAAGAAATTAGCACTGAACAGTATTATATAGAGAAGCTTTTACGGAATGCAAACACATTTCAGTGATATTGCTGTGAAACTTACTAAACTAAATTGTTTTTTTTAATTATTTAGGTAATTCTTGGGGATATCACTTTAAAGATGCATTCATCCTTTATTTGGCCAAACATCTCTCACATATTTGACAAACAGCATTATTGTATCAATACGGCTGATGGGAAACATTTGCCCTTGCCTGTTTTTTGGTGGGTTAGGTTTACCAGAACTGCCTCCTGTGGCTTGAAACTGTGGAGATGAGAGAGGTGAAACTAAACCACAAACTAATACTTATTAGTAGTACTTTAAAGGGACAGTGTGTTAGATTTAGTGGAATCTAGCTCTGAGGTTGAGGATTGCAGCCAACTGACTAACTCCTCTGCTCACCCCTTCCTTTCCACGACTGCAGTAACGGCAAGTGCAAAAAATGCCGTAGTATCTTTCAGGATCTTAGCCTCGCCTACTTTAGTAGCAGTGAATATATGAGGGCGGCTGGCGTATCAACAGTTTTCACCCACAACTCACATTACCGCAGTCTCACACGAGAACTACAGTGGCCTTTGGGAAACTTGAAAACGCAAAAGGCTCCTTTTTGAGCCAGTGATTAGTTTGTCCCTCAGGGGCTACTGTCCCAATCCAGCAGCTGCATCCTTCGGAGGGTGTATTTGTAGACCGATTGCGTCACAGCGGCCGCGACAAGGCTGTCCCATTTCAAAGACTCCTCCTAATGCGGCCGACAAATGCAGCCTACTTTTCCCAGATTCGGAGGATACAACTGATGAATCCTTCACGGCCCAACATATCCCAAGATTCATTTTTTTTGTCTTTTAATGACATGGCGACTAGTGGACCAGCAATGGGAGAATTCACATTTAAATGTAATTATTGGGTTTTAACTCATGTGAATATCTACAGATACAAGTGTTAAAACTAAAAACAAGGGACCTGATCAGATCACGCTTATGTTAAAATGCTAACGCTATTTATAGCAGCTCGTCCATTTTAATCTTTTAACTTAGCTTTACCTCTTTTATGACAACATCTGGTTGCTAGGAGACAGGACCGGCAAAAGGGTGGGGGCGCTAAAAGCTGGTGACGCAAACAGGAAATTATCTGTCGACCAGATCGTCTCATTTCGGGGACCGCTCGGTCGAGCCTTCGCAATATTCAAAGGACCCAGCCGACGTAGACTGCGAAGGCTGGTTCCTCTGAAGGCTGCAGCCGCTGGATTGGGACACAGCTAATGGGTACAGATGACTTCTTTATGAGTTGAGTGATACATAAAATCAACACAAAAAATGCATGATGTAGTATTTGTGTGTAACAGTATATTTTGTTAAGATAGCCATGTCACAATTATTCAACCCCTATATAATATTGTTGTTTTAAAAGCTGTCTGACAGTTTTTATGGCCTAAAGTGGAGTTGAAACATAATTAAGCCTTTAGGAACTCTATAATGATCCTTCATTTGCTTTAGCTGTGATGCATATATATACCCCACCCATGAAGGTATTCAAGGTGAGTTGCGAACATGGGAAAGACAAAGGAGCTTCCACAAAAGCTGAGAGAGGAGATTATTTCATCACACCTGAAGGGCCTTGGGTATAAGAAGATTTCCCAAAAATGTAATATTCCAAGAGACACCATTGGGAGCATTATAAGGAAGTTTAATACTTATGGAACAGCTGCAAACCTGCCTGGCCATGGAAGAAAGCCCAACATTTCATCAAGGGCCCTTAGCAATTTAGTCAGAACATCTAAGAGAAACCCCTGTGTGACTGCAAGACACCTACAGGATGACCTGATGAAGGCTGGTACAAGTGCTTCAGTGGCAACTATAAGACGTGCACTGAATAAACAAGGACTTCATGGCCGGACTCCAAGACGCACTCCACTCTTGACCACAAGGAACATCAAAAGTCGACTAGAATATGCCAGGAGGAATTTGGATAAGACTACAGAGTTTTGGAAGACAGTTCTATGGACTGATGAAACCAAACTGGAACTGTTTGGACATATGGACCAGCGGTATGTCTGGCGTGCGAAAGGCCAGGCTTATGACCAGAAGAATACCATCCCCACGGTCAAGCATGAAGGTGTGTCATTGATGATGTGGGGCTGTTTTTCTGCGGCAGGAACTGGCAATCTTGATCGTGTACCTGGCATCATGGATTCCCAGAAATACCAGGCCATTTTAAAGAGGAATGTGATGCCTTCTGTTGGCAAATTAAACCTTGGTGATCATTGGACTCTCCAGCAAGACAATAATCCCAAGCACACCTCCATGTCAACCAAAGCTAGGTTGAGAAAAATATCCTGGAACGTCCTGGAGTGGCCTTTTCAGTCACCAGATTTAAATCCGATTGAAAATCTTTGGTGGGATTTAAAGAAGGCAGTTGCAGCACAGAAGCCATCAAACATCACTGAGCTAGAGGCTTTTGCACGTGAAGAATGGGCAAAGATTCCGATCGAGAACTGTAAGAAGCTTGTCAGCACTTACCAAAAACGTTTGTTAGAAGTTATAAAAGCTAAAGGATTCGCCACAAAGTACTGAAGCTGGGGGTTGAATAATACTGCACATGCACATGTGTTAAAAGAGTTACATTTTTCATTTGAACTTCAAAGTTAAGTCAACTTCTGTTGTCAAAATAACTCAAATATGTATCAATGAATATTTTTTGTTGTTTAATGAGGTTTTTCTGTCATTTATTGTCATTATCTTTCATCCACATCACTATAATGTCTTTTGAGGTGAGGGGGTTGAATATTTCTGATTGCAACTGTATATATTTTTACATGTAAAGATCCGTAGAGACCTTAAAACCGTAAAACCTGAAGTCCACGCCTAAAAGGAGTTACCCTCCCCCTCAGAATCACTGCTCTTGAGCTGCCAGAAGGAGTTTCAAACTCCTTCTGGCTAGTTTGGCCGCCCTCAAACAACAAAAGAGAGAGACAGAGCTGAAGCTCCAGAGGAAGACTTTTTGAAATGTGAAACGTTGACCAATCGCAACAGAGCGGGCTAGCTGACCAATCAGGGAAGACTTTGCTTTCTGGAGGGAAGGAGCCATCACTACAACGGAGCATTTCAGAGAGAGGGTGAGAAGAGGTGCTGCAGGACAGCCAGGATGAGAAAACAAGGAGGATTATGAGCATTAACGCATGTAAACATGTTGTAACTGTAACATGAGATAAAAATATGCACCAGGAAAATGAGACATCCTTTCCTCTGAAGCGTCACTTGAAGCGACGTCCGTTTCTGATGACGGCAGCACAGCTGGAGCTGCTGACAGCGCTCACTGGAGAAGTATCTCTTAAGGGCTTTCTGCCAGAATTGTCTTATTTCAATTCAAAGCATGATATTGTTCTAAACCTGGCCAAATAGGTATTTTTGCCTTAACCTGGGAGATTTCTAGGAAAAAGCCCTGCATAGCCTACCACTACAATCACACACAAAAATAGCCCCCTCCACCTGCCAACACAGTTACTTTTATTAACATTCCCATAATTTATTTAAGACTGAAATAAAGATTATAGATGAAGAGTTAATAAGCATAAACAGAGAGAAGCCATCCTTAAAATGAATAAACCAACACCAGTTTGATTTATATTGCTGTAGTGGGCAAATAAAAAAATGTGACTTCAAACACAAAACTGACATTATATCAACCACCCAAGACCACATTTATTAATATGTCCTGGATAAACTCTTTAGGAAAAGCAATAAATACTTTGTGTTAATGCTAATTAACCCTTCAAATGCAACACAGTTCACTCACTGCCATTCAGCAGCTGAATGTAGGTGTGTTGATAAACTACCAGCTGTAACTCATGAAGATAATGAAAAAAGAAGGTACCATATAAGTGTCAGACATAAGATTTTTACTATACAAGAAAAATAAGAAAATGTGCCTAAACTCTTTGCTTTGTCCTAAAGGAATTTATAACATGCTCCAGCAAGAGCAGAAGTGTTCAAGGCGCAAAATTGCAGCGTGCAATTGTGTGTTTAATAGAGGTAAGCATCATACACACATCAAGTTTAATGCTGTATGAGTGTTTTCACAAATTAGAATAATTAAATGTACTTGTAATCACAGTTTAAAAAAGCTAGGTGTGGCAAGTAACTATTTCCTTTATTTTGTAGATGGAGTTGGACACAGAGCCAGTTAATGCACGGCTCAATCCCCATGTGCCAGTCCTTGCTGTGTTCTTTGATGGCCAGAAAGACCTCATGGCTGACTACAGGCTGCGGCGCCAGTCCATGGAGGCCCTTTTGAGGATTCTGCCATCAAAAGACAAACAAGGCTGGTCACATGAGGTGCATTTATTGATTGCAATTTACTGGTTGGCAAACGGCTTATCATACAGTGTGGTGTCCCGGGCATTCAATGTTCCAAAGTCAACAGTCTACAGACTGGTGCACAGTGGAGTGGAGAAAATAGCAGCCCTTCGCCAGGAGGCTATCAAACTGCCCACCGCTGGAGCACTCATTCGCCCAGCTGGCCAACAGCCCAGTGTTCTCCAGATGTGTGGGTGCCATCGATGGTTGCCATGTCTGCATAAAGACTCAACAGAAAGTTCTTCCCATCCATACAATTGCAGGCAGTATGTGATGGGAAGGGCCTCTTCATTAACACCTTTGTGGGGTATCCTGGCTTCGTCCATGACCCCAGAGTCCTGAAGAACAGCAGGATCTACAAAGAGGCTCTGTACCTCCCTCAGGTAAATCTAAATTAAGTTAATACATCAATAACCACCAATTACTCAAAGAAATAGTAATTACTTTCACACTCTCTACAGGATTCTTTATTTTGGGTGATGGTGGCTACCCTTGCGTGGTAAGACCTGTAGCCATTATCACCCCATATAGAGAACCACTGCAAGGGAGGGTGCAGAGCCGCTTCAACCGACATCATGCAAAGGCCCGTTCCATCATAGAGTGGGCCTTTGGAATGTTAAAGACTCAGTGGAGATCGCTGTTCTTCAGGGTTCTGGAGGTCGACCACACTTTTGTCCCCTCTGTCATCACCGCCTGTGCAGTGCTCCACAATATCTGCCTCACAGCGGGAACATCCTTGAGCCGACTGAGGATGTCGGGGACATTGGTGTGGTTCCACCACGTCCAGTGAGGGGGAACGAGGTGGACATGGCCAGCGGGACCGACTGGCAGGGCTGCTCTCTGCTCCACTTGTGCATTCTGGAGTTGCAGGACCATGATTATTTTTAGAACTTTAGGACATGAAGACCTGGGACCTGTATATTTCTAAGTTGCCTTTAAGTTTGTGTTGTGCAATACTCTTCTAAAGTATATCAATTAAAGTAATTTGAGTGCTTTTTACAAGTTGTTATTATTCCGGTTTGTTCAACATCTCCTTACCTCTTTTTGAAAGTCTTTTATTTCAACGATTTAGCTTAGCTCATCTTTAACAGTTTGTGCTTATAAATGTGCTTATTATGCAGTGTATAGAATATATTAAATGCTATAAATAAAAACTTGGACAAAGTGTTATGCCACACTTCTGTCCTTGTAGCATAACTCTGGAAAAGGAATGTCGGAAGAGACCTTTGACTTATGCAACTACCATCATAGACCCAGGATTTGACACTAAAGCAAGATGTTTTTCCAAAATTTTAATTTATTCAGAAAATGGTTTTACTCAATTTAGTAAAAGAAAACTGTGAAATACATCATATTATAAATAACACACCTAAACACAATGTATTAGGAAAACAAGAATAGAAGACTCCTCTTTTAAAAATTCCTTCATGGCCCCCCTAGTAGCCCGTCATTTTTCTTGGTGGGGAACAGGCAAAGGTGGCTGTGCAGAATCCTCTTCTTCACATGCCTGGCCACAAGTAGCTGCCCCAGCTCCAGATGATTATTAGTTTCTGCGTGTCCTCGTCTGTCCCTTTCATATACGTTAGTGAACTCGCGCACATTATTTCAATTGATGACATATTGAACAATTAATTATTAATTATTCTCATTGAAAGAGGATTTGTCCAGTCTTCTCTATTGTTTTGTCTCTACCGTATTCTGGATTATTCTCGTAGTTTAAAGTTTGTCTTTGCTTACTTCCTCTAAAACACGATCTTGCCTTCCTGAAAGCCTTTAACGGCTCCGGGGATGTCAGGGGAGCATCACCGCTCCGCCGAACAACGCCTAGTTTGTCTCATTGTCATTCCTCACCACCGACAGTACTGCCGAGTTCACAGAGAACTGTCAACCAGATTAATGAATTAGCTCACTGGCCGCACACACACACACAGATGAATACACAAACACACAAACCCGTCTCTTGTCTTAAGCTTTGACTTTGTGGAAAAGCTACTTTCAGTTCTGTTTGAAAGCATTTAAATTCACATCCAGGAGTTTCTCGTCTCCACTCTGCACTGACCTGTAGAGGGAAACGGCAGGATGGCTGGCGAGCCGCGGTGTCACTTCCTATCAGGTTTCATCCACTTCATGCAGATGGGCTCCGAGTCTGAGTAATGGTGTGTTGTGTTTGTCATTGGCTAATTGTCACATCGCTTCTCATGCTGGTATGTATTATGAGTAGCGTTGCACTGCTGTTGCACTAATGTTGATAGAGCAGAATTAGCATTCATTTTATATTGATGCATTTATTTTCTCATTCTGACCATATTACGTCAAACCCAACTCATTTGATAATATTAGTCCTGTATGACTAGGCATCTCTTTGATTTGGGGTCATATTTATTTTTATATTTTTTATAGGTTTTCTGTTTACTCCGTGCCTTTTTTTAATGCCTCTTTCCCAAATTATGGAAGCTGTTTTGGCAATTATACATTCAGTTTAACAGCACTGTGGTTGCAAAATCAGGAGGCTCATCTCAAACCATTTGCATAGACACCAGGGGATGAGAAAAAAAGGTAGTCCAGGTTTTGTGGACTATGGTTTTCAAGCCTTGAGTTTGTCATTTTGGCGGTCGCCATACTGTTTTTGTGGAACCAAAAGTGTCACGAGAAGAGCGAGCTAAGTACAACTGAAGTCTGGCTAAGACATTTTTAGGGAACCAAACTGCTGATAGCCTGGCCCTAAAGCATCCTCCACTTGACTATAAATGGACCATAATCTACGAAATGAAGATCATGCTGTATTGAAGATGACTTGAAACTAGAGATTGAGACCATAAACTCATGTTTACAATGTTTACTGAGGGAACAAATCAAGAGAGAAGTAGAGTCATTTTCTCATAGACTTCTATACAACGCTACATGTTGGAGGTCAAGGTGGATGGATGTGTGGGAAAAAAAGAGGAGACTGCAGGAGACTGCTGTCAAACTAATTTTTACTAAACCTATCAAAATAGTTTTGTTGTCTAACGGTATAAAACGGCAGATTTTGGAATGACATCGGGTGGAAATATACCACCACACAACAAAAATGACAGAAAAATGTATGGTACATCCCTAAAGGCAGTATCTCTCTTCCAGTGTTAAAGAGTTTCTAGATGGATCTTTTCCTGTAACTCCAACATGCACGGATATCAACACAGCTGTGGTCTTCTGCAGCAGGAAGAAAAGACTGAATCATCCATAGGCCACCTTGGGTGGGATTTTACAGTTTGAATTGCACTACAGACGCCTTAAAAAAAAAACCAGAGATGTATTTTTACCCAATTTGCTTTCTCTCTCCATCTACTGTTCACTTTTCTTGGCTTTTTCCTCTCTGCCATCCATCCAACGTCCAACGGCGACGTGTTTTAGCACCGGTTAAAAAAAAACACAGTTTGTTGCCCTGCGGATGTTGTTTGTGCCCCCACCCCAACAGGACTGCCGGTCCTATTGTACACGCTCACACACATACCCAGACAACCCGCTGCTTCTGCTCATGGCAGGGCCTCGGCGCTGCTTTTGTGACACGGCACAGGGAATATGAAATGCAGAGGAAGCGGCGAGAAAAGGCAGAGATGAATAGAAAGGGAAAAGGAAGCGCTGGAAAGACTGCAAAGTGCCAAGCGGAGAGAATGAACGGCGAGGGGGGGGGGGGGGGAACAGATGGGAGGGAAATCTAAGGCAGAGAAGTGGAGAGGGAGCACTGAAGAAGAGTAGAGCTGCAGAGATCTTGCACGCCAAAATCAATGCAAAGCTGGCTGTGTCGGGTTTTATGTGCAAGCTGAGAGGAAACAGAAATACGCGCCCTAAAAATACCCTGCGTCTACGATCGACAGCAGGGAGGCAGCGAACAGGGGGGGCTGGTTCCATAATACATGATGGTGATGATATTGTATTGGTGAGGAGTTGTGTAGTCACCCACTCTGGCAAGTGCACGCCTTCCTCTCCATGGTGATGTCTGAGATAATGATGATGGTGGTGATAATACACACCTGCCCAGAGCATGTCTGTCCGTCTGTCTGTATGTGTCTCTGTCAGTCAGTCTGGAACTGCTCAGGTGAGGCGTACCGAGAGCCCCCCCCCTACGTTGGGTAACCATAGCAACCAGAGGAGTCCCAGCTGAAAGCAGGGATGTTGACTGGTGACTAGAAGACAGGCAGGTGTGTACACAGATAGGCCTTTCACCAAGGTGCTTCTGCTGGTCAGAGGTCAGATGCCAAGAGCAGAAGACACTGGTCACAAAGTATCCAGATTGTCTCACATGCAAAGACGACCATGCAGCTGTTGCTCAGATGTGCCTGGCAACCAAATTGGGTGGTAGCTGCAAAAGAGGATGGTCCAGGTCCGGTCGTAGATGTACATTTTACAATCAGTGTTGTGCAGGAAGGCGGTAAAATTCAATGAAAGTGCTTCTGTTTTTGGTGAACTGTACGAATCCGTTTCCAACTAACAAACGTGAACGTGAACGAACTGTTGTTTTATGTCAACCCTGCGTGCCGGCATGTCCAAGGCATCAGTAACAACAACAAATCAGCCACAGTCTATTCCATCTTGGCTTCTAAAGTCTCAAAACTCAACTTGCTGAACTTCACAGCCCCGAATTTGTACATGTGAAGCGGAAATGCTCCCCCGCTAGGATGCTTTTCAGTTCGTGGATACAGATCTATACTCTTGTATCGCATTCATACGCTTGGTATTTATTTACGTGTGCCAAAGGCAATTTAACGCCATAGCATCCCAACAGTTTAAAAAAAAAAAAAGTAAGGTAATGGAAATATTAATCTGAACTAGTACATTTTTTGTTTAAAACATCAAAATTGTGAGCTATGAACTTGAACTAGTTCATCTTCATCCATGTAAACTGAACATTGAGCTAGCTTTTGAGAAGAGTGAACTACTAACACATCACACATGATGCTTTTTTAAAGCAGATTTAGATCATGACAGTATAATAAGTCAATGACCATGACATCACTACTTCCTACATTTTGTTGTCTGACTGGACACCTGACAAATGGAATTCCGATATTTATTGTCTTTTAACTATGTTTTTGGTCTTTACCAACTCTTTAGGGCAATATCTGTCTTTTTAGCTGCTGAATACTCCACTATGGTCCCCAAATAGTGTCTGTTTCTGTCTGCATAAAACAACAGTAAAGTTGCTGGCTGTGAAATCAAAATAATGAGCTTAAAGTCCTTGGATCCATTGTTATATAGGAATATTCATTAAATGCAGACGAATAACTATATTGTACAAAACGTACGTTACGCATCAACGCACACTCAGAGCACAGACTGTATCATGACAATAATGCTTGTATTAGTTTTTTCTTTTACTGTTATAATGTCCTCCATCTGCTTTGTTTCTATAACAAGCAATACATAACTTTCCAAGGGAAATACTAAAGAAAATAGTTCAACAACGTTAAAAGTGTTCATGCATAGATTCAAACAATCCAAACAAAGTTAAAACACAACCACGACAACAAAGCTAATTAAGTGGGCAGGAGAACAGTTTTTTAATCTGTTTTAAATTATGTTGATTTCGGAGCTCATCTGATGCAATCTGGCAGCCAGGATTCCAGCAGCCAACACCATAAAATCTAAAAACAGCTCAAATAAAGCTTAACTCAATTAGGGAGAAACAGCTCGAAAATGTTAATAGGCTCAGAATGCGGCCAGTAGACAGAGCCCATTTACTCAACCTAATCTCATTGGAAGGCGTTTAAGTAGCATGTTACTTTAAGGAAATTCTGCGCAACATGATGACGCATTTTAGGCTTTTTACATGTCATTTCACGCTTGACGTAACCGTGAAACAACCGCAGTTAACTCAAGTCAACAATTTTTTTAAGATTAGAAAAAACATCACAGTTGAGCTAAAAATAAGTACTTAAACTAAGTAACACTCAAACAATGTAACAGAAGTGTGGACAACATGTCACAAACATCACTCACATAGCTGAGACCACGAATGCAGGTCTCCTAGGTTGAAAGTCCTGTGTTTGTTTGACCTGCCCACAAAAAATTCTCTTTTTATATTCCATCACTAGCTCTCAGCGTAGCATATTCACCACACGTGTGCATTTACATTGCAGTAAGTACAGAATACAGTGCATAAAATGACACGCAGGAAGCAAGAATGGCGTTGTCACTGTTTGCTGAATGACCTACAAATTGTCAGGTCATTCATACAACATACAGCATTAATATATTGCTATCAAGCTAATATGGTATTTTATATCGGCGTTGCCACCGTATGCTAACTGTAATGGCTTCCTTCCTTATTTCTAATGAGCCATATTCTATCCAAGAAACGTGCTCAACAGGGTTTCGCCAGTTATGTCCATTTAGGTTACTCACGGGTTTGGCGTCCAGGCATAGTCAGGTGGATGAAGCGGATGAATGAATGGAAGGGCAACGTGTGTGCGTGGGTGTTAATGTGTGTGTTAAACTACGCTACAACAACAAAATCAAAGGATATACCGCGGCAACCCAAAGCAAAGAAAAACAGTATATCATAAACCTTTCGCTTGAATGAACAATAACTTAATTAACCTATATAAACCCGTAAAAAAAATATTTCAATTCTTGGCCTCCTTTATGCTGCATGCCTTGTGCGCAGCAACTATAACAAAGGGGGCTGACTCCATCAACGGGTGCCAATTTATCAGCTCTTCGAGGCCATGATGATTGGCCACACGGAGCAAAAATACCAACGAAAGCCCAAAAGCATCTCTCGTATTAACAATAAATTAAATTGTCCTTTTTTGGCTCCTACACTAACGGTAATGTGCGTTGTGTGCAGAACGTTTTTCATTGACGAGTACTTTACGAATGAAGTAGGAAGCTTCATGGAGCTCTTCAGAAAAGACGGACTTTCTCTTTAGCATGGCAACTAACCGTTAGCTTTAGCGTACTGACAGGTTCTCCTGGACGACTGTTCACCTTATGTATGCGTGTATTGAGCGAAATTTACGTCCAACACATACACCTAGAGCGTCATAGTTTGAAGTGTAGGGCCATTGACCAAGCTGTCGTATTTTACGGGTCGGGATAGAGGAGCGTGTTGAAATACACATGTTTAAAGCAAAAAATCAGACGAATTGAAACAGAAGTACAAAGCCTCATGTTGCCAAGGGTCAAAGAGATCTTTGATGTCAGGATAAGACTGATGGAAGCAGAAGGGTCTGGGATGATGACATCCACTGTAACTCCAGTAAGTCCAGCCCAACACGGCTCCCCGCTGCCTCCACAGCAGGTGAACGGATCGCTCCATTTCAAATTTCTATATAAAGTGGCCTTACTGATAGAAACTGCTTTGTCATCTGAAGAGAACTTTGCTTGTTGTCGCACGGGCTGCTGCCTGCCTCTGGATCTCAACACTTTGGGACCAAAAACACCATATACAAACGAAAAATAATCCTTCTGTTCAAGAATGTAGTGCTGTTGTAGTTCGCCTGGTGGTTGCAACGACTAACTGTCTTTTATATCCACTGTTTCATACTGCTGCCCCGGCTTCCTTTTGGTCTCTTTAGACATCAGATAAATAGAAATTAAAGCTGGTTTCTAATCCGAAACCTTCTTTTTTTTGGTAAAAAATGCTTAACTGTGGTTTGACACCAGATGGTCACAGATGTTACAGTATCAAGAAAAATGACGGGAAACCACTTTAAAAGCATAATCTTTTGAGTTTATTTTGGCCATACTGAGTTCACAACTTTTATTATCTGTTAAGTGATATTTACTCCTCGTTTGTTTTGGTATTAGAATGCACGGCAATTAAATGGTGTGGTGGGTTTACAGTGGGTTTACCCCTGTGGGGAGTAATCTAAGTACTGAAATACAGAAAATGTTTTGGGGAACACATTAGTTTGCGTGGTTATTTTCCAAAAGCCTGCCACTGTTTGCACAAGATTTAATGAAGGTCAACATTGTGGGTCTGGCATGCGTAACTATGATTTGACAATATGTGTCATTCATTAGAGAGTGCAGATGGAACACATACCTGCCTCCTTTGGATGGATGAACAGAGAGTTAATCAGCTGAAAAAAAGACTGAATAAGTGTGCCGGATGCTGGAAAGAATCAGACGTTAATCTTTCCTCAGGCCTTCTGGCATCACTGTCAAAATCAGAGAGAATTGCATACTGGCTGAGGAGTGCGAGTTGAAAGTGAAAGAGACAAGCAAAACAGTCTTTGCACTCAATTGTGCTTCACCATTCGGATCGGCTGGCACTCCCAACGAAATGCACAAGCAAGAGAAAAGACTCCCTGGTGGAACAGAGCACATTTTGCAGGGTTAGAAAAGTTGTTAATAACACTGAATCGGACGAAGCGTTTATTGCTAGGCAACCACTGAATGAGTGTTAATGTTAGCTTAAGATAAACTGTGAACTGTACGCTACGGTACCTGGTAGTTGATAGTAGCCTACTGTTAATATTAATGAAAAAAACATACCCGAAATCTCAAGTACTGCATTTTCCTCCTGCTGTTTTCTGTTCAAATTATCGTAGCTATGGTTCATAAAGTCATGTAGCACTGGGTATCAAGCTAAATTCCCCGCAGCGGGAATAACTCTAATGACCTGGGCGTTATTTTGCTCTTTGTTGAATTTATTTCAGGGCAAAAGCAGCGCTAAAAAATCATTGAAAATAATTACAAAGAGCCGCCCCAGGTTGCTAAAATGTGTTCTGTATGATCATAGCTTTACTCCTCCTTAAAGATACAGCAGCTTTCCAGAGATTTGTGTTGTTTTGTCAAAAGATGTAATGTCAAAGTGTCAGTGGCGCATTTTAGCATCTTAAGCTCAAGGTTTTGGTTTTAGGACCCACATCTTTACTATTTTGGATCAGTCTCAGTGCTCTCATTTCCAGTTTTCAGCAACTGGGGAACATAGTGTAGCATTTAGCTGCTAACGAGCCAAACATTTCCTTCAGGAGTTGATGGAGACCAAAACAGAGGTATTAGGGGAGTGAATATTGGACTTAATCAGGCCCTATTTGTCACAATCTTGTTTCCTGTTTTATTTTGAAGACTTGTATCTTGTGTTTATTTCACTTCCTGCCCTTGTATGTTTTCCCGCTTTTGTAATTGTCTACCCCGCCCCTGATTGTATACACCTGTAATGTATTAGTCTTGTCAGCCTTGTTCTGTTCCCTTTTGTTTCTCCCACCTATCAGCTTTCAGCCCTCATGTATACCCACCTGTGTCTTGTTGTCTGATTAGTTTCTTGTGTATTTATAGTCCTGTCTTTTGTCTGCTAGTTGTTGGTTCGTCTGTTATGTATGCTGTGTTCCTGCCTTGTTCCTGCCTTGTTCCGTCTATGTTCCCCTGGATATTCCTGGTTCCTGTTTCTCGTCTTTTTTGTTGTGTTGGACTTTCTTTTACTACTTTTGTCATCACCCTCATGTAAGTTTCGTTTTGGACTTTTTTTTTTATTAAAACCCCTGTGCAATTATCCCTCTGCTCCTCTCGTGTCTGCGTTTGGTTCCATCTCATGTTGCCCCTTTACCAAACCCTGACACTATTATGCTGTTATGCTATTTTTCGGGTGCATATTTTTATCTCATGTTACAGTTACAACATGTTTACATGCGTTAATGCTCATAATCCGCCTTGTTTTTCTCATCTTGGCTGTCCAGCAGCACCTCTTCTCACCCTCTCTCTGAAATGCTCCGTTGTAGCGCTTGCTCCTCCCTCCAGAAAGCAAGGTATGCTCTGATTGGTCAGCTAGCCCGCTCTGTTGTGATTGGTCAACGTTTCACATTTGAAAAAAACTCTTCCTCCGGAGCTCCAGCTCTGTCCCTCTCTTTTGTTGTTTGAGGGCCAAACTAGCTGGAGAGTTTTATGTCACTTCCGTAACATTATGACCTCATAAAGTTACGGAAGTGAAGAAGAGAATTCAATCAAGCCGTTTCAGGCAGCTCAGGAGCAGTGATTCTGAGGGGCAGGGTAACTCTTGAGTGACTTCAGGTTTTACACTCTACGGACCTTTTACATGTAAAAAAATATATACAACACACTAAAGAAGAGTGAAAAAGTGGAAAAGCATAATAAGTTCATCATGTGTCCGGAAACAACTCCTAATGAATGCTAAAATTGCTCTCTTTCTTATGAAGATCTGCTGCTCACATTTGCCATATCAACTTTTAAAGCCCACATAATGTCAAACGTGCTTTTCAGCTTGTTGTGGAGTTCTTTCCCCAAAGTGGTCGAACTTAGAACATGATCTCATCTACTTGTCTTATTTTGCCTCTCGGGCGTGGCAGTCTTTGGCGTCATATCACAGAAGGTTTGATGGTGGTTAACGTTGTGAAACAAAATTACTTGGTTTTGGTTAAAATTAGTACATCTGTTATGAAACTTAAGCTACAGACGTAACTTAAGGTGACTCAGTGAACTTGTGCTGTCAGAAAAAAACCTCAACGTTTGGTTTGAGTACTGCCATTTTGAAGACTCGAGTTGGGCATTTTTTGCCGTCGCTATATTTGATTAGGGCTGTCGCCATGTTGGAATGCGGAGGAGTGATGTAGAGATGCTCTGGTAGCGGAAGCGTCCTGTCAATCACAGTAAGACCGCCCTAAAGTATACTCTGCTTGATGGTCTCTTTGACTCTAAATGGACCATCATTTACTAAATGAACATCATGCTGTATTGAAGAAGACTTGAAACTAGAGATTGAGACCATAAACTCATGTTTACAATGTTTACTGAGGGAATAAATCAAGTCTGACTTCTTTTTGCAACCTGAGGAGTCGCCCCCTGCTGGCCAGTAGAGAGAAAGTTTTAAGACTAACGCACTGGCTTCACTCGGCAGAACCGGAGGTTGCCGTCTGAGTGAGACAGAACCAGGATTTGAACTTCTTCTCTTAAGCTGTCCTTTTTATCGTCTTCGCACAACTACTTCTGCCACTTTTAGTGTGTACACTTTGAATACCTTAGAGGAGAGACTGTTCATCATTATACATTAGTTGGACAATGATTGCATCTTGCCACTCTCTGCACAGAACAGGTTTTTTATGACATTTGGAACAGCTAGAAAAACAATCTTTCCCAAGACATAACCAATCATTCTAGTTTCCTTTTCTAAACCATTGCTTACCATTCCCCTATTACCAGAAAAGAACATTGGACAGGACTTTCACTCAGGAGACATCTGTTCATGTCCCATGTAAAACCAGAAGTCAATGTTGACTTATTTGTAACGTAACTTCCACACTTAAGCAACGCCACTTCTGTAGCAATTCAACACAAACGTTGATCTTTTCTTTTCGCAACTTCCGCATTTAGGTAACGCCACTTTTCGGCCTTTTCCTAAACCTAACCAAGAACTTTTGTTCCTTAAGTGCTGCGCGGGCAACTGATCGCTCATGTCGCTGGACATTCATAGGAAAACGCAGGAAAAATAACAAAATAACTTTCGTAAAATATCATACAAAGTGTTTAAACCCGGATACCATAAACTCATGTTTACAATGTTTACTGAGGTAATAAATCAATAGAGGAGTAGAGTCATTTTCTCATAGACTTCTATACAATCAGACTTCTTTTTGCAACCGGAGGAGTTGCCCCCTGCTGGTCAGTAGAGAGGAAGCAAGTTTAAGGCACTTCCTCATTGGCCTCACTCAGCAGAACCGGAGGTCGCTGCTTGCTTGTGGGTTGGTATCAGATGACAAGGGCTACTGACCAAGCGTTGGTATTTGACGCTGTAGAAATGGAATCAGGCTGCTTTTGGACCATTGTTGTACTGAATGCATCATGGAAGCAAATAAGGACTGTCCTTTATCATGAAGCTGTGCTCTCATTGTCCAGGACAGGTCTGCCTCTGAGACACTAAAATCCCAGTCTCCTGGTTGCAGCATGTCAATGCATATAACTATTCATATTTGCAGCCAGGTGTTGCTGAGAAGAGTGTGCATGCACGAGAAACCTTACCAGAGAGTCAAACAGAGGGACAGCAGACCTGTTGACAGAGTGTCTGTAAAGCTATAACCTGGAAATGCCTCCGTTCAGAAAACATTGAAACAGCAGCTCTAGACATCAATGTCCGAGTACCCTCAGCTGTGTGTGTGCGTGTGTGCTCCAGACTTTATTAATTTGCTGTGCCAGTGAGTCAGTGTCCATATTTAATAGCTGTGTGGTTTTCTATGTCGCAACCCTGACACTGAAAGTATTGAGCTGTGATTCAGACATGGGGTGACAATCCACCAACACAGAGAGAGAGGGGAGAGAGAGAGAAACACCCCCACACACACACACAAACACCCACACGCTCAGACACTGAGGCACACACACCGGTTATACACACCAGCACAGAAACACATGAGTCACTCCTTAAACTGCAGGCAGCAGCCTGGTATCTGGGGAGATGCTTACTGGACTGTGAGAATTTCCAGTCCAAACAAAACAATGAGATGTGACAATGCTGCTTGACACCAGTACCGTCAGAGAACCAGACGGGCGGTTGGTGCCCTTCTGCAACTGATACCGACTTACTGCGCCTTCAATTAACTCCAATGTATTCAAAACCTTTGTCTTTATTAGACTGTTGGAGCAACTGACGTAGTATGAAGAGGGATATAGTCCACACAGGGCGGGCAGGAGGGGAGGTGGCTGGGTCAAACAAACACAGGATATCTGTCCAGGAGAGGAAAGTAAACATTAACATTTCGTCACATCAGTAGTTAGTCATGTGGGTCTTTAGCATAGACAGTATATAAGAAGTTGACGTAGTCGTCGTCAGGTCACCCATTGGTTTGTGGACTGATAGTTTGAAGCCTCAAGTTTAGCAATTTCACTGGGAGATCCTACGTCTCTAAGTCACTCCTCTGCAACTTAGTGTACGTCTCTGGTAGCAGCAGTGACCTATCAATCACAGTAAGCCCGCCCTAAAGCATACACTGCTTTATGGTCTATTAGACTCTAAACGGACCATAATTTACGAAATGGAAATCATGCTGTATTGAAGAAGACTTGAAACTAGAGATTGAGATCATAAACTCATGTATACAATGTTTACTGAGGAAATAAATCAAGTGAGAAGTAGGGTCATTTTTTCATTGACTTCTATATTATCAGAGGAGTCGCCCCCTGCTGGTCAGTAGAGAGAATGCAAGTTTTAACACATTTCCTCATTGGCTTCACTCGATTGCCACCTGGTCTTTAGTGTCCATAATAACGTGACGCACGTGAGTCGCTAGTTCTAGACTCGTTTGTCACTTTCTAGTCACGTAACCCGTTATCGGGTAGAGACGTGAGTTGTTAGTCGGTCAATTTGTCTTTTTTTAAACCTAACTTCTTATGACGACATAAGTATATATTGAAAAGACACTGTCACAAGTGGAAACTGACTTTCGATGGGAACATAGAGTCCATATTTTGAAGCGTAGGACCATTTACCAAACGTCGGTATGAGAAAATTACAAGCAACTTATACGATAAGTATAGAACACTATTATCAAGAGTTTGGGCCATTTTCATTTGAAGCATGCTGTAAAAATAGTCTATGAACACAAATGCAAAGTGTTTAATTTATATGCTCACAACAATATCCAACACCTTTATTATAACTGAGGATGACATGAACATAGTTACTGTATTGTACTGTAAACAAAATACAGTGTATTGCCATTACAGTCCTCTATATCTGTAGAGCTCAAACTCTAATAATAATAATAAATAGTCTGTCTGCTGCGACCTGCCTGTCTGTCTTGATATTGCCTGTCGACACTCATCTACCTGCAAGCATGTCTCTTATTGTTGTTTAGCCCTGTCAGACTGAAATTACTTTTTTATGTATTCTGCTTCTGATATATGTTTTTCGTGTCTAACAATGCAAGATAATCTTGTTTTTAGTCCATGTTCTATTTAACATCATTTTGTAGAATCTTTAGAATCTTATATTCTGTTTTTAGGGTGACTTTGTAACATCTGTCTCGGGACTACAGATGAAAAATAGCCTCTTGGCTAACTGTGGCGCATTTACAGAAATGTTTTATTAATGTGCACTGTCCCTACCAAATAGACCAATAAAATACAAATAAAATGTAACCTTTTGACAAGTGGCTGTTAGTTGACTTTACTTTCTTTCCAAGATGGAGATATCTTGAAAAACGGATTTTGCTCTTTAGGTAGTTTTTGCAAGCACATAATTTACAGCGGACTAAAACATTGGCCTGTGTCGAGCTCAGCACACACATTCCCCCACACACAGCATCTGCTGTCAAGCAAGAGTTAATTGCCAAGTGGAAGAAGACTGGAGTTCGCTGTTATTTTTTGTTCTTCTTCCTGAGAACACACAGACACTGAGCCTCACACAGCAACATTCTCTTAAATTCCTCTTAGTTTTCGATAAAGAGAATTTATTTTTTTGAAAAGTCAACTCCAGATGCACCAAACTCCTAACCATCCAAATGCGCTCTCACTAAGGTGTGATGGATGATGAATCCCCAACCTGATCATACATTGGAGGCATGTGGTTGATTGTTCATTATAAGCATAGGCAACGCCCCCTAAACACCATATAAGGGCAGCTGTTGTGCGATGTGCAAATACTCTGGCACACACTCAAGAATTTGAGATCTACAACAAAAAGAAAATCCCACTTATAAACACTTATAAGACATTACAGTGGAAAAAAACAATTTAATTAAACACTTAAGGTCAATAACTGTTATCAGTGTGAAATAACAAAATATGTTTTACTATAAGATGTGATCTCGCAAATATACTGCCAAAAAAGATTTTATAAAATGAATGTGAAGCAAATAGATAGATTAAGGACAAATCTTTCCTTGCATTATTTTTTGTAAGTATTTAAGAAAAATACTTTTTCTATTTTTGCTGAAGAATTGTTGTTAATTAGGTATTTTTAACTTCTTTAACAATCTGAGTGTCTCGGATGTTTTGTCTAGCTTCTGCTTATTGTTTTTCATTTGTATATAATAATCAACTTTTGATGCAGTTTCTTATGTTTCTTAAATTTGTTTCCTTGCGTTTGACAAATAATTTGTGGACTATGAAAAAAACAAAAAACATTTATTTTCTTATAGTGTAAGAGTGCTCCCACCACTCAGAAAATGTGCTCTTACTTAGGAGAACAGCAACAATAAGAAAACTAACAAAATAATAACAAATCATAGATAGATCCTGCATCAGGCCAATTTTCACACGCTCACACTTGCACATACATTAGAGACACATATACACACACACACACACACACACACACACACACACACACACACACACACACACACACACACACAGAGGTGGATAGACTTATTTTTTCTTCTGATTCTGGGCACGCAGACAAAAACTATTTATATGCTGACATAAGCATATAAAAAATTAAAAAAATATGTGCAAACTGTGCAATCATGTGCATGCACACACACACACACACGCGCACACATGCACACTACCACAACACGCTACCTGCTGTGAGTGTTGAGCCTGCAGCTGTAGGTCTAGTCTAGTGTGCTGAGCTTTGGCCTCATTGCTTTGTCTGCAGTTAACACAAACACACACACAAATGCACTAATGCAACATAAGAACAAGCATGGATACATGTTGCAATGCATTTATGACCGACATCCGAATTTCTTCAGCTCCTCTGCATCCTCAAATGATGTCAATGTGTGTGCATCAAAGATAGGCAAAGTGTGCGTGTGCGTGTGCGTGTGTGTGTGTGTGTGTGTGTGTGTGTGTGTGTGTTCCTGCCAGGCCTGCACTAATAGTCTTAATGCTTCCTGAGGAGTTGCCCAGAGCTGCATTAGCCTCTGGATGGGCCATTGATTTGACGCAAAGAGCCTCAGCCCTCCACCCTCCCCATCCCAACACACACACACACACACACACACACACTCCACCCATCCAGCTCCTTAGAGCTCTATATGGCCAAGGCTTCCTGTCTCGCGCCCACGGGGTTATCTCCCCAATGCAATTAAGGTGCTTTAAAAGTGCATTTTCAGGAAGAAGCAGCGCGGGGGTAATGAGAGAGAGTGCTGGCTGGACAGCTCCGCCGCTGAGTGCGATGGGAAGCCCCAGCTCCTCGCCAAGAGCCCCGGCCAGACGCTGAGATGGACGGACACACCCCAGCTAAGAGGAGAGTGAAGTGTGGGGGGGAGAAGGATGGATACATTACTAGAGGGAGGAATCAAGTGTGTGTGTGTGTAACATTAGAAGGGTGAGGGGGCTTATAGTGCAATAATACTTAAATGAAAATAGGTTTTACTACAGTCTTTTCCTGCTACAGTGGGCGCAGCTTGATCGTCGCTGACATGCCGATCAATATTGCAATTCAAAGTTGATTATATCATTCAACTAATGGGGTTTCTTTGGTTGGATTACTCAATCGGATGTCACGTTCCATCTATTTCAGGTCAAAGCTTTTCAATTTCTGTAAAGGGAAATGGCGTTGTCTTTTATTTTTAAAGCTAATAATTTTTACTAAAGGCCCCTGCAGCCGTAGAAGCAGCAGCCAAGTGAGATAACAGTGAGTTTCCACTGATAAACTAGATGAAGTTTATCTCATGAATAAGTGACAACTAGAGCTGCAACTAGTAAACTATCAATTAATCTGTTTATCAATATAATTATTAGCATACAATGGTTTATAAAATGTCAGGAAATTGGGGGGAAATATCCAACTCATTCCAAAATGCTTGGATATACATTTTTCAATAAAGGCAATCCTCACATTTGAGAAGTGGAAACCAGCTTATGTTTGACATTTTTGCTTGATAGATGACTTTCTATTCACTCAAATATTTCTACTAAAGTTATTAGCTTTAAAAATGATTGTATTTGGGGTTTGTTTGAAAATATAGAAACTATATATATGTGAATACCTTGATCCAAGATGATAGTAGTTCATAATAATCCAGGTACAAAATGGATCATAAGTTATTAGGCATTTATGGTTTTACAAGTGCAGTTCACAGCTTTAAATAATGATGAATGATGGCTGAATTCAGCTGCTTCAGTTTCAAGGTCCTGGTGTACATGCTGACTCACTGTGTAGAGTTAGAAACCAGTACCTCTGTAGTACGCATCCTCATCTCTGCCTGAGGCTACAGCGGGTCAAGGCTACCTTAGCTGCTGCTGGCATTACACATCTGTATCTCTAACTGAACTTTTGTGGATTGTGGGTAATGTTGGCTGCAAGTTTTGCCAAGGTTGGTGCTAGAATAGATGGTCCGGCGGGAGGCTTGGATGGAAGACCTGCCCCTAATCAGCCTCTGATTGGCTATAACCTTCCAGGTGTTCCAAGCGTCCACTAAACGCTAACGGTAGCTTAACTTTGATGCTAACCAGCGCTATGAACTGCACAGTTCCAGTAGGAGATTGAGCTCATGTTTTTGTTAGTTTAAGAACTAAATGATGACATATCATAAAATTGTACGTGTCATTGTTCAAACCTTGTAGCCTACCTTTGGACTACAGGAACAAAAACATGAGCTAACGTGGCTGACTCGCTCTCCTCCTGGGCCTGTCTAGCTCATGGCGCCTTTTAGCATCAATGCTAGGTTAACATTAGCGCTTAGCAGTCACCTGGGACACCTGGAAGGGTATAGCCAATCAGGGGCAGAATAGAGATGGGTCTTTCTGCAAGGTGCATCTCCGGACAATCTATTCTAGCATAAACTTTTTGACAAGGATGAAAGCAAGCATGAAAAAAGTTCTACTGTATTGATCTTAATTATGTTCTTCTTCTTTTTTCCAACAGCCCATTCTGAGTGTGACAAAGTTATAGTAGTTTAATGCTTAATTAGTGTTTAAACTCATTGAACTGGGTGAAATATTCCTTCATTGGCCAGCTGTTTTAGAAAGTTACTGAACCTTTTTTTTTTTAAACATCTTCACATCTTCGAATAACTGATTAATCAAATTTATTATCGGCTACTTTTTAGTAAATAATTAAAATACTGATCTAATTATACTTTCACATGAAATTCACAGGATGCAAAGATGGGTTTAGGTCTGTCATAATGTAGGTTTTCAGGCTGAAGCCCGGTAAAGTGGTCCGCCTGCTCGTCCTCTACAGTGAGCCATTTCCCCGTCCAGATGATTAAGGCACATTAGGGTTAATGGGCTAATTACTGCGGCTGCTCCAGCTCCCTCTCTCGCTGCGTGTTATGCAATATCTGGGAGGATACAGACAATTTGGTTTCAGCATCTGACACTGACAGAGAGCGTCTGTCCAGACTGCTTTCCCTGCCGCCCTAAGCAGTCCTTCAGCCCGTCGAGGAAAAACACAGCACACAATGATTGGGTTGGAGCGCTCTCAAAAAAAATAAGGGAGTAATAAACTCCTCTGTTTGGCTCGGTGTTACGGTCTTCATCAGAGTGTGTTCCTTTGCAACGTAGCCTTCCTTGAGGCATGGCAGAAAGAAATTGTGTTCCTCGACAAAAGGGTAGAAAGAGAAAGTGAAAAGAGGACGCGTTTAATAAGATAAACCTTTTTGGAATGATGCACAAATTACAGCTTTTCAAAGTTTCAAGTAAAAGAGAGATAAAAGGAAGGAGGGAGAAGGTGAGAACAACGGAGAGGGAGAAATGAGACAGACACATCTGATGGCCCCCGGGCTCAAATGAATCATAATGGCTTTTCAGGGGGGGGAGAGAAAAGAAGATGTTTGAGCAAATGAAGGCAGGAATAATGCTAGCGTGAAACTTTACCTGAGGTCGGGGAAAAAATGGGAGGCAAGAGGGAGAGGAGACGAACAAATTGCATGTGAAAAGAACTGAAACGGAGGCTGCGGATGAGGGGGAGGAGGAGGCGGTAGAGCTAACACACTGTAAGCTAATAAAGTGGGAGTACTCTCCTTTCCCAGGCTGCCTCTGGTCCTGCTCTGCTGCTCTCAGTAAAACTGCTCTCCGTCTGCAATCAATAGCCCCATAATTTCACCCAAATAGCCGCCCCGGCTGCTGTGAAATGGCGATCACAGGGCGCAGCGGCGGTGGCAGGAGCACTGCTCGGCCCCACTGCACAGACGAAGGGGCCAAATATTCTATTTATCTTCCCTCACATCACCGAATGCAAACTGGGGTGTAAGATTTGCTGATTTGAAGGACAATAAAGAAAAGACAGAGAGGACTGGCATGAAGGCGATGAGGCGTTTTATACCAGCTGGCTTTGAAGGAAGGAATGGTGTTTTGATTATATTCTTAGAGCTTTATTTGAGCTCCAGGAAACACGCTGCTCCGGCGAAGAACGGTGACGTCTTAGACCTATACTTTGCGCTTTTGACGTTTTTTCGCGAATGCTGCGATCATATCCTACAACACAAGCCGCGCACGTCATGCACAGCGATGATAATGAAGAAAGAGAAAGACGGGAAAGGACTTCTCGTGATATTGAGATGTTGGCTGTGGAAAGCTGGCTCTAGGGTCTTAATGGAGCCCAAAAAGAATCCATTCTGTGGCATTTTTGGTTCCTGTTAAGTGGGGCCTGTAACGTCAAGTTTTTTCGTCTTTACCCCCGGGAATGCTTAACCGATTCTAATGGCATCTAGATCACATTTAGAGCTGTTGCAGTGGCCATAATGTGAAGCAGGAAACAGCCAATTTGTCAGCAGTGGTGCTGATGCTTTAAAGAGGAAGTGCTGGTCCGGGGGGTCATTACAGAGCGTAAACCCGATATAGCGTTTTAAGGCGGACAGACCTTGCAGGATCAGATATAAAAGGTTTTACACACGCACAAATGCAGACATGGATGGGAATGATGAGAAGTAATGTGAAGCATCCATACGTCTGGCAGCCTGATGAGCTTATAGGATTTATTGCGTCTGACTATGCCTATTTTCTAAAATGAGCATTGTACCCTGCAACCCTGTCTGCATGCTCCCCTCCTGTCCTCAGACATTACAGCGACGATTACAGTCTTTTTTATATCAAACTAGACAACCCGTTCTCGCTCCCAACTCGTCAAATACCAATGCTTCGTCAGTGACTGTCTGACGCATTAAGGCACCCTTTAGCGTCTGTATGAGACACAAGGCTTTCAACCAACTCCATAGTAAACCCATCCACGTCGTTATTAGTAGTTATAGCAACTGACATAGTAGTAGTTCAAAGGCCCGTTCCGAAAAACCCTAATTGTCCCAAAAATGGCCCATTGGGCCGAAAGCCAATTTTTCCGACAGCCCGTTATCCTTGTGAACAAAATTCACATTGTTCCGTAGGCCCATTGCTCAAAAAATACACACCCTCCCTGCAACAAACAAAAGCACACAGCTAATTATTATGCATAATGACATCTTCTCAACCTTGCCAGTCGCAATATTTTTTGAGGCAAAGAGATACTCTGTCTTTGATTGGCTCACCCTGATTATTACCCAACCAAACTCACTCTAAATGCCTCAACCTAACCAACCCAACAAACGGAGCCAATGAGTACTATCCAATCAGAGGGCCAGTCATGCCTTATTTAACTTGACTTTTAGTTACTTAACTTATGTGCCCAACCGACGGCAGTTACGTAACGAGCATACCTATTTTACGCAACTAACATCTTTATTTCAGCCAAAACCACTATCTTTTCCTCAACCTTACCAAGTATCTTTTGTTGCCTAAACCAAATCAAGTAAACCTTAAAACTGATTGAACCAAAATTACATTTTCCTGTGAAAATGGAAGTTTATTTTGGCAAGACAAAGGGAAGCTGACAAGCAGTCCCTGACATGTCCGATACCAACACTGGAGCCCAAGGCCTTACCCCTTAACCAATCGACTACACCTGAATCAGCTGGGTCAGTTGTTTACTTAAAAAGACAACTAAATAAGACACGATTATTCCATTCATATTTTAAATTCAAAGGGCCAATATCTATAGTTTGCTAGCCTAGCTAGCTAGCTCGTAAGATAATTCACATAGAGATATCTTAAAATATGGGCAAATAAAACCACACATTTCATTGTGGTCCAATTGTTATTCTGTCATTTTCAAATATGTGACAATTTACCCTTTAATGTCCAGCTGCCTCTCTTCTGGGGGATGATACTTAAACAACCCAACTCATCCCTTCACCTTCCCACCTTTCCAACCTCCATTCATCCTTTCTGTCTTTGTGCATTCCAAGAGGTAACCTACACTTGGCTTTTATTAATTTATTTTTATGCAGTTAATATTTACATATGCAAGCGGGCTTTGCGCTGCTACGTTCTACACCCACACACACAGCACCCTGACGGGCAGACAGCCCGTTACACAATGAGAGAGGCTTCTCCCCGGAGAGGTCCACTAAAGACCCGAGTTAAATCTGAAATGGCTCGCTGTTGAGAGGGAAGGCTTGTTTTTGTTACTGCTGCAGATGAGGAGGAAGTGATTGAAGGCTGCAGAGAGGAGGGGATGGTGGGGGGTTAGGGGAGAGGAGGGATGGGAGGGTTGGAGGATGATGAATACAACAAAGGCACCGTGGTTTAGGTTATGATGAAGTGTCACAAGCACACAATAACGGGAGGATTATTCACTGTCGCCAGGATACACCGCGCAGAGTCAGCCCAGGAATTTAAAGTCATCAGTCTTGGAAATTCTCTGGCTCTTATTTATTTTATTTTTTGTCATCGCTAATGTAAAACAGCACCTGACACAGGAACTGGGCTATCAGGCTCTTAATATAAATGAATATATGTATAAATATGTGTGTGCAGCATAGTACCCAACTTACCTAAAGATTTCTTGGGTTCATGCTGTAATTTTTGGGCTATAAAAACAAATACTAAAATGATGGACCTGCTCTTTCAAATCTTAAAATAAAGCTAAATTAAAGTTAAAATACACACATGCCAGTACCACATCATATTTTATTGGAAACACCTTACATTATTATTCATAGAGTAATAAAGAATCTGTAGCAGTAGTTTGAGTAAAAGCGTCAAGAAATCAGACGGACAGTTAATGTAAAGTGAGGCATTGTGATTGAAGAGGTCTTATGTATTATAAAACCATATGAACTCTATGATGTCCACGGTTACAGTATCACTTGCAAATTACATGGACATCTGCACAGCAGACTGAGGGAAAGACAACAGTTTAAGTATCAAGGGGCACGCATGGAGCATAAAACATTTAGCGCTGCAATAATGTACCTGCCGGCTCTAACGTTGGAATAGTAAAATGAGGGTAATGGTTGAAAATGGTTTACAGTGTATATTGCTCACAATGTGCATATTCCTCTGTTTACTGTGACATAATACATACTCAACCCCCACTAGGGTGCCCCAGCTCTATTTTTGAGCCAGGGCCCCCATATGGGTAAATTGGGGCTTGTGACCTTGCGATTTCGCAGCCATAGATCATTAACTCTGGTTCGAATCAGACAACAATTTGCTTTACAATGTTGCATATCGCCTCAAGTTTGGTTTGTGTTCACAAGGCAGCGTTAACAAGCAGATCAAACCTCTGTCTAATTGGTCAAAATCCCCATCCGAGACTCTCAGAGGTAAACACAGAGTAAATAAACAGCAGACACCATTTTAGTTCAAGAATTTGATTTACGTGCCACTTAAATGTTTGCATTTTATCACTTAATACTAACTTTACAGTTTGAAAGTGAGGCGCGGCTGGTGCTGAAACTTACACACAAAATTTAAAGCAGAGCCGGCCACAGGAGCTGGTTTAATCAACCAGCTGGGTCGGATTGAGGTCTCATCATGTTCTCACCACAAACGAACTATACCAGAGTGCGTTTGTAGGCGGACCGAGACCACCTCTTCAGCAAGTCGGGCTGATGTGGCCTGCACCCGAGTGTGATTTCTGTGTTGACACCAGAAGGTAAAAGCTCCAGAGATCGAGTCAACCGAACTAAATGAGGCAGGTGTGAAAGCGCCCTGAGAGGTCTGTTGCCACGAAGTACATCCTCTCTCTCTCTTATTTCCCACTATCTTTTTCTACCAACTGTTCAAAAACGCAGAAATGAAGCAAGGTAATCTCTGAAAGGGAACTGTCCCTTTAAATACTCAGGGGAGTCAGGGGGCTGAAGTTTTTCTTCCTGGATATCAACTTTCTACATACTAGTTTTTCGAGGTTTTTTGAAATGTACAGTATCAATCACTGTACATATGTAGGGCCATTTCAATGGAGGAAAATGTTGTGTAGTAGTATTTCTGAACCTCTCACTGTTACTAAAATATAATCAACAAGGGGTGAAGGGGCAGCTAGGTGCCCAGCCATGTCTGCGAGAAATTACATATTTATACTGCTAAATGGTTTCGCAAAGTTTTGAAAGAGACATAATTACTTTCTCAACCAGGAGATAATGAAACCGAAGTGTGCGTGCCTGTGTGTGCATCTTGCGTCTGTCCGCGGGTAATCTTGCATACTGCAGATCCAAACCGCATAATGTTTTGCAGCAGTTGTGGTTGCAGTCTCACCTGGTAGAGATCTGCATCCTACTGAGTGTACCTCTCTATTTGCATGGATTATGATCACCGGCAACATTTATCATGGTTCACAAAGAGCCATGATTTTTGTTGTTTGACAGTGCCAGGACTTAGACACTGACAAACATGTCCTATCTTAACATTGATTTGTTTTTTTGTTTTGTTTTCAGAATGTAGTTGCTGTTCCTGAGTGTAAGATTTAGGAGACAGGGTTAAGTAGTGCAGTAGTTAGAAGAACAAAAAAATCCTTGTGATATGAAAAACAATGACAGTCGCTGAAAGTAAGGAGCCGTTGCCACATTCTCTATAAATAGTTTTGTGTGCTATTTTAAAAACTAGGACCCACGTTACAAACAAAGGTAGAAAAATGGATGATCCACCAAATTATTCTTTATCAATGCAGTTTGACATATTTACATTTTCCCCTGAGATTTGGATTAAGGTTTGATGACTTCCATCATTTTGTACACTAATATAAGCTAGTATGATAGATGGTGAGATATGTGGACTAGAATTGAATAGTCTACAAGATAAAATATGTGTTAAATATCTGTTGGATACATGAACATTTATAGCTCCGACCTCCTCAGGTTATCAATTGGGGATGCGCCGTGTATTTGAAAAATCTGGTTTTCTTTTTCAACGTTTTGGGCCCCCCCATGCAGAGAGATGGAGGATTAAAAAGAAGGCCAAAATTCAAATGGGAATTCAGGCGGCTACGACCGCAGCGAGCTATAGGATGGAAAGCGATCTCCACAACAGAGCCCCGTGCTCTTGTTGTGCCGCCTTGATTAAAGCCTGCAGCGTCCACCAGCTCAGTTAACATGCAGGGGAGAGGGAAGGAGGATGATAGGGGAGGCAACCTGAGGAGGAGACAACAGACAGAGGGAAAAATAACTGAATGCATGTGTGTGTGTGTGTGTGTGTGTGTGTGTGTGTGTGTGTGTGTGTGTGTGTGTGTGTGTGTGTGTGATGAGAGTTAGGAGAGCGAGGGGGGGGCACCTAAAGGAGACCTCAGGTGGATGCAGACGGGAGAGGAAGAAACCAGTGTTTGTTGCGTAACGGGCTCCTCACAGCTCTCCTCTCACAGCTCCAACTTATCAGAGCTCCTCAAGCCCCCCCACAAGCGGCTTAATGTTGCATCTCCACACACACACACACACACACACACACACACACACACACACACACACACACACACACACACACACACACACTGTGGATATGTATGTGTGTGTGAATGTAAGTGCAAGGAACGCAAAAAGCCTGAGCAAGTGAATATGACCCTTATATACACATAAACCTGTGTTCCAAGTGTTTCGATGCTACTGTGTGTGTGTGTGTGTGTGTGTGTGTGTGTGTGTGTGTGTGTGTGTGTGTGTGTGTGTGTGTGTGTGTGTGTGTGTGTGTCATGGGACTGACAGTGAGGAGGAGGAGGAGGAGGAGGAGGAGAGGCTAACAGCATATTAACAACACTAAGAGTAGGTGGGAAAAGAAACCTACTGCCTATTTTACGGCAATTAAACACCGCAGTCGTTTTTTTAGCCTATAGTCTGCTGCACCTCCCCCATCTCTCTCTTTGTGTCTCCCTGTTTTTATATCTCTCTTGTCTTCAACCTCCCCCATCTCTCTCTTTGTGTCTCCCTATTTCTATATAATGTATTTGTGTCTTTCTCCTCTCCCTTCTCTACTTCCATCTCCTGGTCTTTATCTGTGTGTCTTAGACCTCTCCGTACTTTCCTTCTTTTCCTTCTCCCTCTTTCTTAATCTTTTTGTCTTCAACCTCCCCATCTCTGTTTTTGTGTGCCCCCTATTTCTATTTATCTGTCCTCCAACACTCCTGTCTGTCCTTCTGTCTCCCTCTTTCTTGATCTCTCTGTCTTCAACCTCCCTCATCTCTCTCTTTGTTTCTCCCTATTTCTATTTCTGTCTTCCAACACTCCCGTCTCTCCTTCTGTCCCCCTCTTTCCTATGTGTCTTCCTCCTCTCCCTTCTCTCTTTGTGTCTCTTTCTCTGTCTCTATCTCTTTGTCTTCCACCTCCCTTGTCCCTCCTTCTGTCTCCGTCTTTATCTATCTCTGTCTCTTCTTTCTTTATCTAGTCTTCCACATCTCCCTTCTCTTTGTGTCTCCCTCTATCTCTATCTCTCCATCTTCCACCTATCCATCTTCTCCTTCTGTCTCCCTCTGTCATTATATCTGTGTCTCCCCCCTCTCTCGTCTCTCTGTCTTCACCGTCTCTGAATTTTTCTCTCTACGAATGCCCCCTTGTCTCTTCTCTCTCTCTCTCCGTAAGCATCTCCCTGCTCATCCTCCTCTCTCTGGCTTTCACCGATGATTACACTTTTGATTTCCTGCTTTATGATGATGGCAGCGGGTGATTGTTCTTTTACCATAAACATCTGTCACATTTTTGGTCGTGACTGCAGCTCATCCAGGATCCAACACAGTTTATTTCTATAATTTATGTGGGGAAGAAAAGATTCGCTTTTGTTTGCTGTCACGTTGGTTTATTGATCTGTGTGAAAAAAAGAAATCATCTATAACAGTGATAAATGTCTTTTATTGTCAGTATTTAGTCATTGCAACCTAATCACAGTATCTTAAGCATGTCTCCCCTGTGATATTTTTCATTATGTTTCTTGGCTTGGTATTCAAAAGATTATATTATTTCATGTTTTAGCACTCCAGCACCATATTGCTGCCACTGTGACAATGTATATAAGACAAACTACTGTGAATGTGAGTGTTAATGGTTGTGTATATGTGCAGGATGGCCTCCCTCTGGGACCCTACAAGGATAAATGGGGATAGATAATGGATGGGCAAAAGGATATCACGTTTTACGCTGTATTTTGAAACAGAAAATTGAAGAGATAGTTTGACATTTTTTGCCGTCTTGCAGACAGTCAGATGAGTAGATCGATACCACTCTCATATCTGTACATGTAAATATGAAGCTTGAGCCGTTTGTCTTAGCTTAGCATAAAGATTGGAATCAGAGGGATACAAACAAAATACACTTAGCAGAACCTGTACATCCCAGACATGTGTGGTTCATTAGGTGTTTTAGTGTTGGATGATTTCTTTGTCACATACCGCCATCCCGGCCCAAAAAATCACACCTTGTCTTTTTTATACTTTGGCTTTTGTCCCTCTGTTCCCAGTCTTTGATGCTAAACTAAGCTAACAGTTCACTAGCTGCAGCCTTATATTTAGTGGAGAGACATAAGAGTGTTATCAACCTTGGTTTTTATTTTTGTTGCCAAATTAGGCAAAAATGTCCCCCCTTTAAGCACCAATATGGTCTTTTACTCATTTAAACAAAATACGGAAGTTTATTACAATACACTAATTTGTCTTTTTTTTTAAAAATAAGTTGATATGTTGTTACAAGCAATATTTCTCAAACAGGATATGTAAATTGTGTAACACGGACATTGTTGCGTTACAAGATACAGTGATACGTGGTTGTGCAGTGAATCATTTAGTATGAAGTAATATAACTTAAAATATTACTGTAAAAATAAAACCTCCCATATATTTTTACAATGTGAGTAGTAGATCAATAAGATCTACAAACATTTCATATTATAAAGAGAAATTGAGCAAATATTGTATGGCACATATTGCCGTCGGGGAGACAGTGAAAGTAGTAAAGATGGTCTGATTTAAAATATAACCATCTTGTATATTTTCCTTATATTCTGCTTGGAAACAAAACCAAACTGGCAAGGTCTAGTAGAGTGCAGATCTTCACCAGGTTTGTCTGCAACAACCACTGCTGTATTGTCTGATTGAACAAACACCGATCTATCAGCCAGGAGACCGCTGTTTGATCCCAACAATGAGTCAATGGTGATTTTTGTCACGTTACTTACTTATGTAAATTCAATTCCATAGTTATTCTAACCCAACGATGATCTTTCCCTAGACCTCCCAAAGTAGTTTTGTTGGCTAAACATAACTGAGTAGTTTCCTGTGAAGACAGAAGTTTATTTTGAAAAGCCTGTATGCATGTAAAGAGCGGAAATTGACACGTAGGAAAACAAACCAAAATGATGAGCCACTTGTCAAACTGAATCATCAATGTATGAGGACACTTTGCAGATACTTTTTTTTCACCCCAACGTCTCACTCAACAGAAACGCTCTAATTTCAGAGCGTGAATGCAAGGTTGATGCCCAATAAAAAGGCTCTGAATAAATATATTTATCTACATTTGCTGCCCTCTGGCTCTGTCCAGAGACCGGTTTGTAATCCCACACACAATCTCTTCACTTTTACCTAGAAACTGGGAAACTTCTTGGGTTTGAGTGTTTTGGCAGTGTTTATTCATGGTCAAACTATTAACTACACTGTAGAAGGTTTGCCTCAATCTCTAGTTTCAAGTCTTATTCAATACAGCATGATGTTCATTTAGTAAATTATGGTCCATTTAGAGTCAAATACACCTTAAAGCAGGGTATGCTTTAGGGCGGGGCTACCTTGTGATTGACAGGTCGGTGCCGCTACCAGAGCCATATAAGGCGTCTCTACGTCACTCCTCAGCAGTCCAAATATGGTAACTTCTGTTCATTGGTTGCAAAAAGTAACTCTAACCCTAACCCATCGACTACGTCCACTTCTTACAGTCTATGCTTCTGCCACTAGACTAATTCAGTGCTGACCTTTTCTCGATTTCCAACCATAAACCATGAATAGTTTTGGATGCAAAATATTATTGCATAATATGCAGGTAACTATTTCGCATATTTGTGTCGTTTATCATCACTTTGCCGTTGTGTAAAGGCCGTTATGCCTGGCAGAGATAAAAAAAAAAAAGAAGATAGTTCCTTTTGATTGTCTGACACCTCACAGGGACTGGTGTTTAAACGATTTGATTATAAAATATAAAAATGACTTGATATTAGTATGCATGCGTGTGTGTGTGACAGATAGAGAGAGAGAGCACGTGTTCGGCCCACCGACACATGCTCCAGTGATTCAGCCATTTCTCTGTGCCAGCCAGTCAGACCTGCACTGATCCAACGCTCCTGTCTCTCAAAAACCACAAACAGACGAAGCGCAGCACCGAGGGAAATACCTCAATAAAAATGTGCATGTGCTATTTCCTCCTCATACGGTATATCATATTACAGAACAAGAGAGATTTAATCTGTGCAGTGCCTCTGTGGATGAACTCTGTGCTCTCTGTCGAGTCAGTTTCAGGGCGCCCGTGAACTGAGGCGGTTCCCAACCAACAAATGAGTCATTTAAAGGATACTGTACAGTCTGATTTTAAGTTCCATGACGGTAACGTTAAAAGGCAAATAAAAGGAATGTGCCTTGCAGTGATATCTGACAGAAGGATTCATTGCGTGTGTTGTTTTTTTTGTAAAAAAAACATTCTTTAAACCAACTAAAGCGATGGTGAAAGAAGCTAAAGGATGGAACTGGAGCTGTTTAGATCATGAAGAATACAGATGCAGTGGAAACCCGGCGTGCTTCACAGTGGGGTCATTTGCAGCCCTGTGTGTTGCCAGACTTGATAGATTGTTTCCATGGTGTTTCTGGTGATGCGTCCTCCAGGCATGAAACAGCAAAATGCTAAATAAACGTCTCTGAATGACATTGATTGCTGCGACTGTTTAATGCTATTCAAGAGGAAAACAACAAGTCAAGTAAAGGAACAGGGCTCCCACTTTATGACGACTTTTCAACTCAGGAAAAGCTAAAATATTTTGTTTTACTTTAATATGTAACTATTTGATTGAATTGATTATGCACAAACGCATTACATAAATAAAAGAAGTGTGGCTGGTGGAATTAATGAGCACCTTCTTACACTTAAATATGTATTCAGCATCTTTCAGTGCCTCACTAAAAGCTTTTGCTTTACTAAATTGATTTGCTCAGTAACTGCTAATTGTTCAGAAATTCATACACACATTTTATATACTCATCAGTATTCTTTCATTTTCTTTTTGCAGATAATATTTGTTTTTATTAGGGTTAAATCATTTTATGTCATCATCAGTTGTAATTATTAAATAATAGTAGAAATAACTAGGGATGTCACTAGAACTGATACTTTGGTACCAAGTGGATGCCAAAATTCTGAAAATATGAAGGTACTTGTTTTTCTATATTATCTGGGCCTTTTTTCTCTGATAATGCTACACTGTAAACAACAAATCCGTGCTGAATTAGAGCTAGTAACGTTAGCTGTTAGCATCCGGTGGGCAGCACAGTCCTGCGGAGCTAACAGCTAACGTTAACAGAGGTAGCACTGAGTTTCATTATGACACGTTCAAGCTCTATTAAGTTACAATGAACATTGGGCGAAGGTAAAATATAACATTATCATGATATTTTCAAATGTTATCTTGTAAAATGTAGATTTTGGAAGGAAATGCACATAAATAAAGGTTGACTGAAGGAAATGTTTTCACAGCAATATGAATAGAAACAGGTACTTTTATTTTCAGCTAATTGAGCAGGTGTTAGTAGAATATTCAAGTTACAATGAAACAAATGTTGAGCATTTTTATCTCCTGCAATGCGACTTATTTCTGAGTGAAGAACTATACTTGGCATAGTTTAGTTAGGGGATGATGATTCAATGGAATCTTTCTGATATGATTAGTCTCAAAAGTAGGCATGGTTTATTAAATAGGCTCACCTTCCTCACCTGTGTTGTTAGATCTGTTGCGATCTCTATAAACAAAACGGGACAAGATTTTGGTCTTAAATGTTCTGGTTACCGTTTGTAGTATTGACCAATTATGTTCGAGCAGGATTTGGTTGAATGCAGGTAAACAGTCCACTTAGTTATCAAAAGGCAATCTGGGAACCAACCAGCTACGGTCTGTCTACGATTTAGCTTTTTTATTTATACAAAATTAGCTTGTTAACTGCCTACCTGTGAAACAATCCGGTCGCACGTCGACTCTCAACTCTCGATCTCAAGTTGCTAATCGGACTATGGTTGTTGATATATCACAATGGTCCAACCAGCAGTGTAGAGAAGTAGATACCTTGGATACCAACCCTTGACAGGATAAGCGGTTAAAGATGTTGAATTTATTAATAGTTTAATGGTTTTAAACTATTAATAAATATATACTATCATGTTATTGTTACATTAGCTTTCAATTTTGATTTATTTATATAGTCTTAATTATTCGTAATATTATTTCACTAATTTGGCTTTTTATTATTTTTACCTTTATTATTTTTAGTGCCATTTTCATCGTTTCCTATTCGTGTTTTTTTTGTATGTTAATATATGCACAGGATCTGGATGCCTTACAAATGTTATTCCAGGACACTGCTGTCATTCTCCTGCCAGCATGAACAAGTTCTACATTTATTAAATTACACAAAGTCCATCTTCATCATGTATTCTCCAGCCTGATGGCACAGAAACCTAACTGGAGGATGTTGTTTCTGCTGTTGTTGATGATGATGCTGATTATGATGATAATGATGATAGTGATCAATCAAGTTGAATCCCACTGTACAATTGATGACAAAACATCCACCAACAGAGGCTGGTGTGCTTGAGACACAGAAAGAAGCTGAGAGGGAAGGCTGACTCACCGGTAGGTAAGCAGGTAAAGGAGATGACAAGTGGACAGCTGGTGGCTGGTGTCTGGTGGCTGTCATATTAATGACGATGGAGACTCAGAGACACAGGAAAGTTCCATCTGCAGTCTTCACGGAGGGGTGTTTGCAGAGCGTTCTTCTTTTTTTCTTCTTTAACGACAGCGAGTGCAACACCGATTACAAACACTCGGTGATATTGATGGGGAGTAATGAGTCCTTGTCAAGGGCCGGGTCGGTTTAGCACCAGGGTCAAGCTGATGTAATTCCCTGTGTTTCTCTGCCAGCTTTATTACATCGGCTGTGGTCACACCATCCTACTGGTGTTATAACACAGCACTTCCACTGTAGTAATCTTTCATTAAGTTGCAGTGTTATGAACGATCATAAAACGTATTTAAAGGCCAGGTAGCCTGAATGTAATGAAAACACTTTATGTTAACCAGAAGGGCAATTATCCACATGTGCTGATGTGGCTTAGAGACCACGGTGTTTCCACTAAGCCCTTGTTGAACAGCCTGCTGCAGTAATGTGATGACCCCGCTGTGGCTACTTTTCACAAAATGCATTTCACATATACATACAGCTGCACCCCCACTGTTAGGCCTGGGGCAGCAAACCTGTACATCCCCACTTTATGATCTTGCAATTGTGCTAGTATTGAACATATGAACTAGTGTTGATCAAAAATATAGGTATATGTGGCTATTTCATTTGTATTACTCTAAGTAAAAATGACATTTCCCGTCCTTAACTCCAGACACCCATCGCCTGTACCTCGCCGCTTCCCAGGACTGTGAATGTAGTCCTCGGCAGCATTGCAAGCAACCAAAGACTGTATATAAGAAGTGGACGTAGTTGTGGTGACGTCACCCATTGGATTGTGGACTGCCATTTTGAAGACCGAATTCGGCATCCTGGCAGTTGCCACCTTTTGTTTTTGCAGTCGCCATCTTGTTTTTTTGCAACCAGTGAACAGAAGTGGCCATATTTGGACTGTGAATGAGTGATGTAGAGACGCTGTATACGGCTCTGATAGCGGTAGCGACTTGTCAATCACAAGGTAGCCACGCCCTAGAGCATACCCTGCTTTATGGTCTATTTGACTCTAAATGGACCATCATTTACTAAATGAACATCATGCTGTTTTGAAGAAGACTTGAAACTACAGATTGAGACCATAAACTCATGTTTACAATGTTTACTGAGGTAATAATTCAAGAGAGAAGTCGAGTCATTTTCTCATAGACTTCTATACTATCAGAGGAGTCGCCCCCTGATGGCAATGCTAGGGCACTTTCACATTGGCCACACTCTTCAGAGCCAGCCTAATCGTGAAGCTCCGATGACGTCATTATGCATGATTATTAGCAATGTGCTTCTGTCGAAGCAAAGGGCTTTTGGGAACAATGTGTGTTTTAGATTGAACAGGCTGTTGGACAAGACATTTTTCAGACTACTGGGGCTTGGGAATAATAGACAGAAAGTCCCCCAAAGAACACAAATCGACAATCGCTGTAAATAATCACTGCAGCATAGTGTCTCTGTTCCATTAGCATTTATTTTAACTCTTGGCTGATCTTCATATTCCATATTATGGTCAGTGGTCACTTGCTAAGTCAAGCCCACTGTTCTGGCTTTAAAGGAGCAGTACACTTTCAGAAAAATGTCCAATTTATGAACCAACTTGGAGAAGTTGAAAGTAGTTTTATTGCAATATCAGACCTGGATTAATAACTAGTTGTATACTAAAAGACCTCTAATTTTAGTAACGTGAGTATGTGTACATACACTTAGTTGACTTAACTGCAGCGATGCCCTCCAGGCTTCCAAGGGAGGAAGATAAAACTAATCCCAGACAAACTCCCCCGTCATACTGCAACCACCCATTGACATCATAGCTACGTCAGCGGATGGTGAAAGAAAACCTTCTCTGCTGCTACAGCTGGCTACAGTGAAACAGACAACCTGGGCAAGTATTGTGGACCTTACAGACATACCAATATTTTTTAAAGGGGACATATCGTGCCCGTGCTTCAGCTTCATACTTGTATTTTGGGTTTTATTTAATAATGTTTACATATTTTAATGTTTAAAAAAACCATTATCTGGTGGTACTTCAGTGACAAAACAGAGGAATGATGGTCCAACATGTCTCGGAGCACGTCGTTAACCAGGGTCTGGAAGACAGCCTGTCCCTGGTTCACTAGGGTCTGGTGAACCTTGGCGGTGGTGACGGCGAACTGGGTCTCGTGTCTCTGGATAGCCTCCTCCATAGACACGAACCGAGCCAGTGGCGAGGTGTCGTGTGCTGGATCTATGTTCTGGCCAGATCGTACTGTAACGGGTGAGGTGTGGACCCAAGTGCAGTACGACCAGGAGACAGAGTAAAGTTCTGGAGCTTTATTCAAAGCAGAACACACAGCAGACAGACAGGCAGGAGATAACTCACGGGGTATATTCCATTCGAGCGAGCGCCGAACTGTCAGCGGAGTAGGCAGACAAAAACCAAGAGGAGCGAAAGCTAATCTCGTGGTCGGGGACAGAAGGCTGAGGGCGGTTCACCGGGGCAGGAGCAAGGTAGGAATAACGTGGTCGGGGACGGAAGGTTGAGTCAGTTACCGGGGCAGAGGCAAGGCGGAGAAGTCCAAACAAGCGGGGTCGGCAATGGGAAATCAGTCTGGGGAATAACGCTGGAAGGTCTGGCATGAATGCGGAGAACGATCTGGCAGTGAGTGTGTGTGAGACTGGGGTTTAAATACTAAGTGAGTAGGTGAGAGTGATTGTGCTGACGAGGTGGGTGTGGCAGACAGGTGCACGGCATGAGGCTGATTAGGTGAGTGAGGGAGAGTGTGGTGAGAGAGAGGGGGCTGGGCTGTGAGCTGAGAGAAATAGACAGAGTGCAGGAAGAGTGAACAGGCGTGACTGTGACACTTATTGACTGCAGTTATGGTGGTTATAGCTCGCAGTCCTAAACCCCTCGCACTCCTAAACCCCTCGCACTCCTAAACCCATGAATGGGGTAACTTTATTTTGCACTTCTGGTAGCCTCATGAATCGATATTTTTTTTAATAGGTTTTGGGTTAGATGCCTTAAATAAGGTATTTGGTTTACACAAGCTCTTTATTCTAAGATATAAAAAATAATAGTCAGTTGATACCGCTCTCGCGTATTTTGAAGCTTTTGCGGTGGCTAAATGATACTACTAATGTAGATAAAATAAAGTTTATTTTTACAATCGACACTTGAATTGATGAAGGCACTTACAAATGACAAGGTAGTACAAAATGTAAACCATACTTTGGTGATTCATTTTAACCTCTTTAGTTAAGATTTCTTTAAACTGATTTTTTTTTCTCTTCAGAAAATGTACCAAAACACTAGCTAACGAGGAAGATCTTGGGTAGATAATAATGAGATAAATATGAAACAAAATATAAATCATATCCCCTGAGTAGTCCGCCTTTACAGCAACACTCATGTGACTGTGGTGTAGTTTGTTTATAGCCTCATGTTAGATGAACCCTGCAGCAGACTATTGTTTCAGGGCGACATCTGTAAATCTTTCCATGTACGAACCGTCACAACACATTATCTCCAGAAAAAGTCCATGATCGAAGGTTCAAGCTCTTCCTATAGAAAAGGTGATCTAATCTGATTTTGGATCACACTGATGGTTAAATTAGCATATTATTGAGCCAAAAAAATCCTTAAAACTACTACATTTGAACTATTTTACAATACTGGCTTCACAAGACCACAGTGTGTTAAGTGAAGAGTAAGTGTGTGTTTGAGCATAATAATACAGGGTTATTAATGGTCTCATTAGCAACTTAGAAACAAATTTCACCATGACATCAACATTCAAGTACATAATTTTACTCATTCTTGAAATTGGACAGGGTAGAAAATAATAACTGGATAAAAACACCAAAATAAAAAAGAAATGAAGCAGGGTTTCTTAGTTTCTAAATAGTTTTTTTCACAGTAAACCTGTGAAAAAACCAAAATAGCTAATTTCAATAACAGAAAACCTTTTAGACTGCTTACCAGTAAACACAATAAAGCCCAGGTAACCAATTTAACAAAACACTTATTTTATTCTTAAAAGCCGTATTTCAATATGATAAAATCACAAAAACAGTCTGTCCTCAGGCGCTCTATCATTACAGTGTTAGCGGAATCTTTCTGCATCTCGCTGCTCTTTTCTCCGTCCCATTAGCATTGTTGGGTATGTTAATATAGTGGCTACCTTATATAATCACAACACAGGCAGAGGAGTGGGATTACAGCCTCCTAATGGCCTCATCAATGTAAATCTTCTGAATAATAATAGTAATAAGATGAAATGTGGGTACACACACAAGTTAATGCTGCTCAATAAGAACAAAAATGATTGACGCACACACAACATGCTTTGGACTTCTGAGTTTGCCCACATGGCCATGCATACTTTGGGTCACTTTAGGAAAGACACAAACTGAATAAACATTGAGCAATTTTTGTAGGTTTACTGAAATACCGATATTTAAATGTACAAATGTTGTTGTGTTTTGGGTTATATTTAAATCGCATCCTTATGTCAAATTCTTAGTAGATATTCTATTAAAAAAACAAAAACGTTGCTATTGATGGTTGGGTACTATTTGCATGTATGAATAGCTTAGACTGTATATAAAGATGGACGTCACAACAGCTCCCCAAAAGTGAAGCTAAAACATCTAGATCGCCCCCTGGTGGCAGGCTGCAGTGTTGGTCGTAAACCCCGCCCTCTCCATGTTAGCACATAGGACATGAGTAAAACAGAAAAATCAAAGTACACGTCAAATAAATGTCTTGCCAAAGAAGATTCCTGTCCTTTAAAGTAGTTCATGTAACCCTGATATATATTTTTCTGATTAGTTTGTTGTTTATTAGTTATTTGATACTATAAAAAGAGGGCGTGATGTCACGATTGACAGCTGTGATTGACAACTGCTCATAATCGGTGGGAGTCTGTGTAATACAACAAGCGTCAATTTCATCATAAATATGTTTTTAGTGATATTCTGGTGAGTTGTTGTGTTTCTCTAGCCAAACAGACAACTACAGTGTCGCTAACGTAGCAGCTAGGCTAACCGACTGGGACCTTGCTCGGCTCGGGTGGGTGTAAGGGCGGTACCATGATACTGTGGCTCCACTCCCCGATCACTACTGGGCAAACTCTGGCTCAGAATTCCAAAAATCGTATTAGGTATATTTCAGCTTCCCTTTTGTACGGCAGTATGAAGTTAAGATGGTCCGTGTAAAACTAACAGCTCTTCAACTTCAATTGCTCTTTTGGACATTTCACAACTCGATCACCATTTTACATGGTTATTGAATTGTCCAGACTTTGTTTCACTTGAAAGTGATTTTTGAACGTTTTTACAAATAATAATTAATACACTATCAGTCTTCAGTCAACCACCGATGAAACGCGACAGATTCTTAAAGCGTAGACGCTCGCCTCTATGGTAAACGTTTTAAAAACGAAAGCACAACAGTGTCGTTCAAGTTCATATTTCCTTACATAAAGCTGTTTCATTTTCCACATGTCTTTGAGTGAGTAAGAGAAGTATTATATTGTGTAACTTATGCTTCACCTGGTGTATATGTGTGTGTATCAGAGCGTGGTCAGTGCACAAAGAGAACGGTGGAGCCAGTTGATGGTACAGCCCCGCTGTCGAGCAGATGCACAGTCTGCATAATACTCTGACGGAGACAAAGACAGCCGCTGTGTGGATGTGTCAACGTACATGTGGACTTTAAAATGTAGCAGTACGTAAATAAGGAGCAGTTTCCATAACGGCATATTCTGTTTAGCGTTTTTAATGCGGGAAATACGGCATTTTGATTCTCTGAGAAAATTAGAAACATGTGTGGTACAATTCATTCTGGAAGGGTATAAAAAGCAAATTACATTGGGGAATCATGTTCAGGATCTTATTCAAAGTCATGTTTTTACCAATCTTGAACAAATGCGTGTGTGTGTGTGTGTGTTTCTGTCAGTTCAGTTGGGGGGGCAGGGACCAGGCAAACACATCTGGAAGCTTATTGTGCTTAATGAACAAAATGTTGTCATATATGCTCATATCACAGCTTGGCCCAGACATATATAAGTAATGTGCATACACCCACTCCTGGATGGATACATGGAGACAGTTATCTAATATGAGGATGAGGAATCAGGGAGCATATCATCCTCACTGAGAAGACAAAGGGCTGAGAAAAAGCAGCACATACACATGCGCCGTCCTCCGGCCCAGCGTTGTTTAAATTAATTTCAAGCTTTCGGAGAAACGCTTCACGCTTTTTGAGCGGAGAGCTACTTAGCTCGTTGTGCTGCTCGTGAAGCTAAAACAGGATCAAACGATACAATTTGTTACATGAGCGTAAAGAGGTGAAAAATTTGTTTCCGAGTTGCGTATTACTCCACATGGGCGGCCTGTAAATGGGGCCGCACAGGGAAAATACGGCTACAAACAGGCTCAGCCCTGTCTGCAGGGCTCCTTTGTGCATCTGTCAATCAAGCAGCTCGTCGATATGAGCCCCGGTGCCCATTAGCCTCTCCATATGGTGCTAGAATCTGCAGGAATGGGCTCTGTGCATTCTCATGTGTGTCGACTGAAACTCTGACATCCATCCAATCTGTCCACCTGGTTACATCTTAGGTTTAACAAAGAAATAGAGCTAGCTTTCTATCTGTTTATCTACTCCGTCTGACTGCTAACACTGAAGTTGGTTAACTGACTAAATTAATTAACAATTTTAAAAATGAATAATTTATGTTACGAGTGAAGCAAAATGCCACACGTTCTCTGGTTCCAGCACATATGACCATTTGCTGCTATTCTCTTTTTCTTCATTGAAAATTTGATTTATTTGGGTCATTAAAAGATGTCACCCTGAAATTTTGGAAATAGATATGGGCTTTGAGATGGGACTAGTTTTTGACATTTTATAGAACAAAGCATAGATTTCTTTTTACGCATTTGCAATATTTGAATAAAATTAAATAGAAATTATTGTTTGGTTTAAAATAAGTAAGATTGTTACGTAAAGACAAGACGCTTGTTAACTTATGTATGCGGCATCAGTTCAGTACTGATTTTACGTTTCAAAGATGATGTAAAATAGTTTTTACTTAAACATTACTTAAACACTAACAGCGTTCTCAGTCCTCTGGGTGTAAGTCCTATGTTGGTTTGACCCAACAGTCCACCCTGGCCTCCTCCCTACTCTGACTTTCTCATTCTTTATATTATTGGTTGCAGTTATAGCCATCAAATTAGTTTAAATGTATGAGGGCTGAAGGCTGTCAGTTAAACATACAGTCCATTAAGAGCCCATGGTAGAAAGGTAATCAATACCTTATCTCAAAGGCAGAGCTAAGCGACATCAGCAATAACTGTGAATCCATATCCATATGTGGCACATAGGGTTGATGAGCGATATGTCTTAGGTAAATAAAAAATACTCCATCGGCACACATATGGGAAGCGATGAAAGAAACCTTCATATTTGAAATAATTTCAGGCTGGAAGCCTTCTGCTTTGATGAAGACGTAAATGGAGAATGGAGCAGAGGACGCTATGAGCTTTTTACCGTTTACATTATTTATCCAACACAAAAGGAACCGTCTTTACCTCAAAGACTTTTGCTTATGTGTTCTCAGCTCCATACTGTGCCTTCCATAGTTTGCTTTCTCTTTTTTCAAACAGCAACGCATGCATAAACTGCATGTTTCTCTGCTGCACACTAGACAGCTTAATATTGGAATATTTGAATCAAAAGTGGAGGAAAAAATATTGTAGCAGTAGGTGTTCACGCAGAGCTCTACAATACCTGATATTAGTTTAGACCAGATGCAACTATGTGTTTAAATGTATTGTAATAACCATATGGTACAAACCATGAAAACAACGATGCCGAATTTACGCCTTTATGACTTCTGAGTGTTCTACTGTTTTTATTGCTTATTGCTTATTTATAATACTTGTTTTTTTTTTCATTTTTTATTTTTATCTTGTCTTTCTTTACTATGTCTCTTGTGTGCACTTTAACTCTATGCTGCTGTAAGCCTGCAAATTTCCCCGCTGCGGGACTAATAAAGGATTATCTTATCTTATCTTATCTTATCTTAATGGAGCTGCTACAATGTTAGCAAAGAGTAGCACCAATCGATCCAAGCTCCTTTGTGAAAACAACCATTTAAAAAGGTGATTTGCTTGTCGACTTGCGGAGAGAAGCCGACGTGTGGATTGGTAGATAAAATGAATACAGCTCGATGAAGCACACCGAGCGCATCCGGATGATGTTATGAACCCAGACAAGACAGCGTTTAGTTTTCCAGGATATCTGGGACTTCCACAACAAGCACAAAGCAGAAATATTTCTTCCATGGATGATGGAGGAAATAAAGGAAATAAATGGCTTAGTTGTTAGCGGTTTCCATGGAGATAAGCCACTCCCCTTATCTGGTGTGTCTAGCGCGAATGAAGCGAATGACGAAAAAAAACACAAATGACCCCGCGAGTAACCCGTTGCGAAAAATTTGCTTCGCGTTTGGTGTGAATGCAGCATGAGAGCATTGATAAACTAAGAATCAAATAATTTCTTAGTTTATGAAGGGGAAACAGTTTGAAACATTGAAACACAAATTCTCTCGATACGTTTGTATACAATGTGCTATTTTGCCTTTCTGCTGCCATTTTCTCTGCTCTTCATCTTGAGAACACTTAACCAGGCAGACAGTCGATACCAGATGTAGAGAGCAGTTCAAGACTTCTCACACACACACACACACACACACACACACACACACACACACACACACACACACACACACACACACACACACACATACAAACACACCTTTGGCTCACCTTCCTTCACAGTTCAGTGGTTATTCATTTCAATCACCCCGGCTTCGCTCTTTCAAACATGCACACATCCACATGGGCACATTAACACAACCACATCAGCACATCCCGCTCCAGCATTTAGAGGCAGCCTCCTGTAACTTATAGGTTAAAAACTCACTCAATTACAGAAGATTAAAATGTGCTTACATGTTTCTACAGGGGCAGTAAAGTGCTCAGTAGGCTATGACCCCATTCTACATGCTCCATAAAATTACAACAGTGGAAGTATTTCAAAGCAGTATAAAAAGATGCAATTTCAATGCCAAATATTATTTGGTCCAAATTATGTAGAAGATTGTAGAATGGATAAAAATATCCATGGCATTGAAATTGTGTTATATTGAGTAAAACGATTCATGTGAAGTAGTATTAAGTGCATATTTTATATATGCACTTAATGTCACCCATTGGTCTGTGGACTGGAGTTTTGAAGCCTCGAGTTCGGCGATTTCGCCATCGCCATCTTGGATTACGCACGTAGCCATGTTGTTGTTTTTTGGAGCCCATGAACGGAAGTAACCATATTTGGAATGCTGAGGAGGGACGCAGAGATGCCGTATACGGCTCTGGTAGCGGCAGCGACCTGTCAATCACAGTTAGCTTGCCCTGAATTTTACCCTGCTTTATGGTCTATTTGACTCTAAATGGACCATAATTTAGTAAATGAACATCATGCTGTATTGAAGAAGACTTGAAACTAGAGATTGAGACCATAAACTCATGTTTACAATGTTTACTGAGGGAATAAATCAAGTCTGACTTCTTTTTGCAACCTGAGGAGTCGCCCCCTGCTGGCCAGTAGAGAGAAAGTTTTAAGACTAACGCACTGGCTTCACTCGGCAGAACCGGAGGTTGCCGTCTGAGTGAGACAGAACCAGGATTTGAACTTCTTCTCTTAAGCTGTCCTTTTTATCGTCTTCGCACAACTACTTCTGCCACTTTTAGTGTGTACACTTTGAATACCTTAGAGGAGAGACTGTTCATCATTATACATTAGTTGGACAATGATTGCATCTTGCCACTCTCTGCACAGAACAGGTTTTTTATGACATTTGGAACAGCTAGAAAAACAATCTTTCCCAAGACATAACCAATCATTCTAGTTTCCTTTTCTAAACCATTGCTTACCATTCCCCTATTACCAGAAAAGAACATTGGACAGGACTTTCACTCAGGAGACATCTGTTCATGTCCCATGTAAAACCAGAAGTCAATGTTGACTTATTTGTAACGTAACTTCCACACTTAAGCAACGCCACTTCTGTAGCAATTCAACACAAACGTTGATCTTTTCTTTCCGCAACTTCCGCATTTAGGTAACGCCACTTTTCGGCCTTTTCCTAAACCTAACCAAGAACTTTTGTTCCTTAAGTGCTGCGCGGGCAACTGATCGCTCATGTCGCTGGACATTCATAGGAAAACGCAGGAAAAATAACAAAATAACTTTCGTAAAATATCATACAAAGTGTTTAAACCCGGATTACTGCGACGCACTCTTAGTAAACGAGGCAATAAACCTCGGTAGTTAACCGATACATTTAATTCCTCACAAACTTTATCACAAACATATTTCTAGCTTTCAAATCTAAAGATCCTCATGGTGGGTTACTTTGAGTGTAGTATTATCATAGTGGCCTTGCGCCCTTCAACATCACAAAAAGTTGCAATTAAGCAGTCAGGTCAATAGCAGAATAGTCAGATACAAACATTGTGCATGGAGATGTGGTTGGGCAACCTCTTATGTCCAAAACTGTCGAAGAGCAGCATCTGACTGAGGTGAAAGCGAGGATGAATGGACGGCAATTTGACCATCTGTGGGGGAGACGGCGGCTCGCAGCGAGGCAGAGCGCCGGTCATCCATCCTAAGACCTCACATCCGTCTTACCCTGGCTCTACATTTTAGACACACACACTCACACACACAATCAGTGGCGCCAACTGTGCGGCTGGGTTGTAACCTAAAGTATACAGCATCACAAATTCATGACCGGGCTCTTTGTTCATTTTTTTATCATCCATTTTATTCTTTTTATACTTAAGAAATATTTCCCTGAGCAAAGAGGCTTCATTGATTCGGTCCGCAACCCTTCGAGGCATCCCTCCCCCTCCCTACCCATCCTCCGCTCATCTTCCCTTTCTTTCCCACACTTCCACTCCCATTCTCTCCTTTCCTCACTCCCTTCCTTCCTTCCTTCCTCCCCTCCCCTGCTCTTTTCCTAAAGCCTCGACGTGCCAGGGAGGATGTAGGGAGGCGAGACCTCCCGTCGTCGGTGGGAAAAAAGGGAGAGACCATCGGCAACGCAGACAGAGGGGGGGGATGCAGCAAAAGGTATAGGGTTGGCAGGTAGCAGTATGGGGCCCGCTCGAGTTCTTCCCTCCCCCTCCCCCTCCCCCCGTTCCCCGTGCCAGGATGGTATGACCTGCAGGATTACAAAACAGCCCTCCCATGTGTCTGCCTGCTCTCTGTGCCATCCGAGAGACAAGCAACACCGAGCTCCTCCGTGGGAGCGCTGGAGAGGGCGATGGAGAGGAGGAGGGAGAAGAAGAAAGGGATGAGGGAGGGAGATGAGAAAGAAAGAGGGAGAAAGTAAAAGAGTAGAGTAGATGTTGGAGAAGAAAGAGAAACATAGTGCACAGGAAGACAGGAGAAAGAGTGAGTCTTGGAGGAGAGAGTTTTGAGTGATGGCGAAAACGCTCTCCGTAGATGAAAGCGGAGCGCCAAGAAGCACCAGCGACATTGGAGCATGTTCAGCCCTCAGGGACGGCCTGGGGGGGGAGGGCGGTAAGTCACACACTACTTTCCGCCACGCACGCATGTGCTCCTGATACTCACACTCATTCATGCATTTACTTGCTAACACATCCCAATGTATGTCCATTGAACCCCTTTTATGTGAGACCTAGAGGCTACAAGCAACACGTAGTGGACACTTTGGACAATCAGAGTGTAGCAAATGTATATGTCTTATGGGATGATGATGATGATGATGATGATGATGATGATGATGATGATGATGGTAAAGCTGATCTGGTCCGGTCAAACCTGCAGGTCAAAGGCTCCACTGTGCTTTTTTAAAGAAGGAAGAGCTGAAAAAGGTATTGCATTCAAAGTAGGACCTTTTTCCTGCACTTTGTAACATCCTCCGCTTGTGTCCGACTTCTCTTTGCCGGACGACTTGGATGGTGAGAAGGTGGGCCTTTTTCACGATGCGATAAAGAGACAGCGGAGTCGTCAGGGGGATACGGATAAGGGCGTAGAAAGGGAGAGGGGAGCTTTTTGGCTTGTGCGGAATCAATTTCATATGATGTGTGACAGACTGTCATGGAATCATTACGCAGCCCCTCCGGAGACAAAGGGATGCTTTAAGAGGCTGTGTTTTTTTTGAGCATGCGTCCCTGTGAGGGTTTGGGTTTGCGCTCCGGCCCGGAATACGCCACTCATGCGTTCCTGTGGTGCACAATCGCCCTCTCATTTCTGCGTTAACCCAGCGATTGGGCCCTTAACAAGGTTACAGCAGCCATTCCAGGAATTTTCTCTGAGAGTGGAGTTTTCTCCAGGCTACGAGAGAGAGAAGTAGAGAGAGAGAGAAAATAGAGTTCCAGGTGAAATGTTAGGGTGATGTTCAGCAGCTCTGTCGATCCAATTGATTTACTGTGCCGGCAGGCTAAAGGTCGCTTCACAGGGGAGGAATGGTGAGGATGGAGTGGGTTTTATTGTCTGAATGAAAAGGCACTTCCTCAGGTTTAGTCACTTTAACCCCCTGGGGGGGGCTCAACGGGGGCTCGGCAGCGGCCATATTAGCTCCGTCGTTACAGGTCTCGGGAGGACAACTGGGTGACGGAGGTCGTCGCGGCGAGGGAGAGGGGTGGGGGCAATGGTAAGTGGTTGCCATGGAGATCGCGGGGGACCCCTTGCGGATGGTGCTCACCTGGTCCAAAGAGACCATTATGATCATTTCCTACCTGCAGTTTCTATTTTTTTTTTTACTTCTTTAGGTGTCACTCAGAAAGAAAATGCATAGTCGGATGCCAAAAAAAGGCGGGGTCAGTTTTTTTCTAATTTTGTCTGAGGTTTATACAAAAGCAAAAAGTGTTAACACAGCTTTATTTTGCGTATGTCATTACATTATACACAAATAAACTGAGTTACACTCACGTTCAAGGCTGTGCCGCGTTCGTTACATTACCTTGGGGCTGAATTCAGACTGAAACAAAAATATGTTTTTTAACCCTTTACAGAACAACACACATCCGTGTGTCCGAGGGTTCTCATTGTTACCTCACTGGTAAGGTGCAGATTTTGCCACCCAAAATATCAGATATTTTTGTTTGTTTACTCGTCTCTGTGCTGACGTGCATCTGGCAAAGTTAAATATCAAACATGTTCCGCATGATTTCTGTGCTCAAAATCGCCTCATTTGCATGGAACGGCAGAGCCAGGAGGAGGTGTGGGGTGTTTGTGTGTTTGTGTGTGTGTGTGTGTGTGTGTGTGTGTGTGTGTGTGTGTGTGTGTGTGTGTGTGTGTGTGCGTTGCAGCTCATTAGCAGGCTAGGAGGGAGTCGGTACTGTACATATTTCCCGTACCGTCCCCTCTGTCTGGGTATTTCTGAACTCACACACATGTGCACACACACACACACACACAGACACATTTTCCCCTCTTGTTTTCTCTCTAGCCTTCATCTTAGTAGTGATCAGTATATTCCTCTCTCCTTTATTTAGCAGTTTCTTTAATGTGCTAATAACTCCAAACGCATAAAGCGGTTACTGCACGCAACTGTGTAATGCAACAACCCCCCCCTCGGCTGTAAAGCCTTATCAACACAAACTCGCACTGTAAAACATTATAATATCTCTCATGAGTTCATTTTATTGAGCTGCTTTGTCGAGATATGCATGGAGATAAATCTGGGGTCAGAGTTTGTGTAATGCTGGATGTGAACTTAAAGAAAAAGTCTAGTTTTACGGAAATAACGGTTCCCAATTCAATTAGTGTAGTTTGATTTGATCTGCAGCCATTCCATCTGAATGCTCAGTCATCCCTCCCTCCGTCTCGATGAGGCCGCGAGGCGCCGGCCGAGCTCGCCCGCCTGTGGTTTGTGTCTGCAGTGAATCATGTGAGGATACAGCAGCAGTATCACCACACACGGCTCCTTCTCAGGTTTTTTACATGAGCTGGGGCCTCTGACCCTGCAAATGTGTGTGAGCTGGCCGTGGAAGGAGTGGTGAGGCGTGCACATATAGCGTGCACGAGTAAAGGGCCATTGGGTGTGGCCTTCACGTATTTGTGTCAACGCTGTGTAACACAGGTGTGTTTAATCAGTGGATTTGCAAGCTGTAGTCATGTTTGGTGAAGCTTATGTTACATAAACTGGAAAAAATTGACAACTTTATTAAGTGTGTTTATATATGCACTTTTTAAAAATAAATATGCTTGTTGAATTGGAGTTTTTCCATTTTTTATTAAGTGCATGTGTAAATAGTGAAAGGCATTAGAGCCACTTGTATATTTGTGTAATACATATTTTCAACTATGTTCTATTTTAATCTGGAAAAATGTAGGAAATCAAACAAGTCTTGACACATATATTGGTAAATTATATTTTTTCATAGTGTCTGGAAGCAGTTCCTAATCTTGGCTGTGCAGAAATACTTAAATATATTTGTTTTTCATTTAACTCTTACAAGGAGAGTCATCATTTCTACCACGCATTGTTTAAACAGTGCAAGTTGTATACTTTGTTTTTACAATAAATTATTCCATGATTTTAAAGTACAAGGGATATAGAATTTTGGGGCATTTATGCATTTACTGACAGAGGACAATGTGGAGTTGGGGGTTCACCTTCTCAGCCATGATGAGAGCCGCATGGAGGCAAAAGATGTGCTCTGTGTTCAGTACAGAAAATGTATTATTAACCAAAAACAAAATTAAAGCAATATACTCTTTTTAAAAAATGGCCAGGCTTTCACCTGAGCTTTTAACTGCATCTATCTTTCACAAAAAGATAGTAAGTGGACCTTGAGTTGAAAAAAATGTTTTGCTCTGTCAATAATGATGTCTCATACTCAAAAAGTACCTCAGTATTAGAAGAGAGACATTACCAATATGTTTGCTTTTCACTTAATTTCCATCAGTGTAAAAACATTCTATCTGTAGGAAAGGAACTACCATGGTCGTGAATAAACTGTACATAAGCTGCTCAATGTGAATTGTTATTTTTTATTTTGAACTGTTTGGAAATGACAACATATAGAAATACCGTGCACATCATTTAGATTTACATTACACTTGTCCCTGTCTTATATGTTTCTTTGTCCTTTGGTATCTTAGTAGCCAGTTATTCAGAGTCTGTCCTGTTGAGACAAAGACAACTGGACTTGCGTTTTAAGTTCAAATATATGTATTTGTCAGTGCAGTTCAGCAATAGCTGGAGGTGGCAGAAGCACATGTTTGCAGCATTTACTATGGTGGTAAAATTTTGTATTTTACCACCCTGCTGCATTTAATACATAGAAGTAAAAAATACTGTAAAAGAGGCAATAACAAACATGAAATGGTGCATTTATTATTAAAATTGCAAATAATTACCGTTCACATCAGCCTGTGTCACTTGGCCATGCGTGCGTGCGTATGCATATGTGTGTGTCACTTAGAGGACGTTTACATCCTTTGTTCTTCATCAAAGAGCCGGTAACAAAGACAGTCCAATTTAATTAGATTTTTAATGAGCGGTTTAACACATCGCCACTTTGACTTTTGTCGAGCAAATTGCTTCAGCGGGCGCCGAAACATGTTGTAAAAGTTGTTTAAATTTCAGTTTCATTGCCGTGTTACTGATCGCAAATGTGACTTAATTTGCATCCTTTTATTTTAATTAATGACTTTTCATTTGAGAAGTTGTTTAACACAACTATTAAGGACGGTAGCATATCAGATGAAACTTTAATTAATTTAGTCTCATAATTAAAAAATACAATTAAAACAGTGCAGCTGGTGTAATGTGATTTGCAGAATCAGTCATAATTTTTTTAATATTTAAGACCATTTTCCACAGATTGCATTTACATTCCAAAGGGAAATATGAGTATATCAAACAAATGGTCACATAAACAAATAAAGAAGTATTAAGAATTGTAAAAAAAAAAAGCATTTATTGTTAACAATAGAGTTGTGTGTGGTGTGTATGTGTAGAGAACGAGAAAGAAAGTATGTGTGCGTGCGTGTGTGTGTGTGTGTGTGTGTGTGTGTGTGTGTGTGTGTGTGTGTGTGTGTGTGTGTGTGTGTGTGTGTGTGTATAGTATGCCTAATTAGTTGGACAGATTATAAATGTTGTTCCGTTAGAATCCTGACCTCGCAACCTTTTTTCTGTTTTCACAGCAGAGCTGCTCCCTGTTAAACACAGCGGGTAGGCAGGACCGAGTGATTGTTTACACACACACACACACACACACACACACACACACACACACACACACACACACACACACACACACACACACACACACACACAGTCGTGTTTCCATCACTTTAGAGCACATTACATTGAATTACATTACATTCATTTCCTGGAGACTTATCATAATCAGGTGGCAACTTCCGGCTGTGCCAATTAAGCTAATGCCGAAGTGTCTTAAACTTGCATTATCTCTACTGACCAGCAGGGGGCGACTCCTTTGGTTGCAAAAATAAGTCTGATTGTATAGAAGTCTATAAGAAAATGACTCTACTTCTCTCTTGATTTATTCCCCTAAGTAAACATTGTAAACATGAGTTTATGGTCTCAATCTGTAGTTTTAAGTCTTCTTCAATACAGCATGATGTTCATTTAGTAAATTATGGTCCATTTAGAGTCAAATAGACCATAAAGCAGATTATGCTTTAGGGACGGCTTACTGTGATTGACAGGTCTCTGGCGCTACTAAAGCCATATACTGCATTTCTACGTCCTTCCTCTACATTCCAAATATGGTAACTTCCTTTCTAGGTTGCAACAAAAAAGATGACGGCTGTAATCCAAAATGGTGATGGCGAATAGCTTAACTCAAGGCTTCAAAACGTCACTCCACAAACCAATGGGTGACATCACGATGACTGTCCACTTCCTATATACAGCCTATGATCATAACCCTAACCGCTTCTTTCCTAATGTTGAACCTAAGCCAATGTCACTCTGTAAACAGATTTATGTCCCCACCACGAGTAATAAACACCCACACACACACACACACACACACACACACACACACACACACACACACACACACACACACACACACACACACACACACACACACACATACACACACAATTCTCACCATCACACATTAAAAGGAAGCAGTCCACAGTTTTTCTAAGATTTACGTCCTTTGAGGTTGACACCAAGTCTGCAAGGGCAGGAAACACAGACAGCTAAGTCGGCGTGTTGTCTGGACTCAAACACCTCCAGTCAGCTGAAAATAACTGGCCCCGCTCAGAGCAGCACAACTTCTCATACAGTTTGATTGCTCTACTAAAACATGTATTAGCTTCTATCTAGTGGAAGGTAGCCTGGCACAGTATTTGGCCCAACAATATCATACTAATAGTATCCTTCATTCCCTGTTGAAACACCTCCCTCCCTTCTTTAAGAGCAGAAAATGGCCAACCTGGCCCAGCAGATCTTGATTCCTCATCAGCCCTGTGTTAAAACATCCACCAGCTTCCTATTCTGCTGTAATGGCACCATTAACCAGCCATCAATAATGCAGAGGGGGTAAGTACATGTAGCCGTGCTGCCCCCACGGGACTAATAGAACGGACAAAAGCAGTTTTCCTCCCTGATGGCCGGGCAGAGGGGTTGTAAAGGTGCCTGTTTGTTTTTCCTGACACTGAACCTACTTGGAGGAAAACCAACACGTTTATCACGATCAACTCGTCAAATACCGTCGGCTACGGATTAAACTACAACCCTCTAGGGACGGCGTGTCAGTTCCCTCTTGTTAAAAGCATAGCGTCTTTTAAAACAGCGTAGGTTTACTTAGTTTTTAGGGTTTGCTTGATAAGGTTCAGGCAACAATTTTTTTTTCTAAATAAACTACAAAGTAGGTTTACTCAATCTTAGGTTAGGTTTTTGTGTTAAAATAAGAATGTTTGTTACATCACTGGCGTAATCAGAATTACTGTAGTTAAGTACGCAAGTTATGTAACAAAAGCACTGTCAAATTATTGATAAATCAGACTTTTTCGCTCTTACATTGGAGTTATTTGAAAGCCGGTGCGTCTCATATAGAACCTAAAGGGTACCTAGGTGTGTCAGTATAAGACGTGTAGGGCCATTTACCAAGCATCAGTATTTGAAGGGTTGGGAGTGAGAACTGGAAAACACACACACTCACATACTGCATGTATGAATATAGTATGAATGTACACACACAGGCATTTGTGTGTAGCAATTGCACACATGCACACATGACACAGACACATCAGACATTACAGTATACACAAAAATAGCTGATGAGGAACAGGCAGCGGAACGACATGCTCAGACCACATGCTCTCAAATGCATGCTAGTCTCGCGCATCACATGATCGGTCTGTGAGTGGGAGTCTTTGTGTGCCGTGAGCATATAGGAGCGGAGGATGAGTGTGTGTGAATATGTGTGGGTGTGTGTTGGAATTCCTGGAGAAGAGGGAGGCTGCAACAAGACTAGTAGACTGTTGATGCTGCATGTTTTTTACCAGACACTGTGAGAATATTTCAGTGTGTTTGTGTGTGTGTGTGTGTGTGTGTGTGTGTGTGTGTGTGTGTGTGTGTGTGTGTGTGTGTGTGTGTGTGTGTGTGTGTGTGTGTGTGTGTGTGTGTGAGTGCTACTCCTACATGTTTCCATCCAGACAGAGCTACACATCCGCGTGGGAGGGGTTACGAGAACAATGATGGGTTCTCTTTTCTCCCTGCTTGCACACGGTGTGTGTGATTGCATGGGAGCACATGTGTGATGCCCGCTTGTGAGTGTGTGTGTGTGGAAAAAGCAGTGGACTCACACATGTGGCTGTGGAACTGAAAGGTAAGCCTTTTTGTTTTTCTTTGTCTTTGGATTCCTTTAGTGAATTGAATGAACTGAATTTGATCGCGGCATGGATTTATAACACATTTGCAACACTTAGATTTCTTCTTCTACTGTCTCTTTCTGTGTGGATATACCAAAATGGTAACTCTCAAAGTGATGGATATTAACTGAACACTCATGTTTCTTTGTTCCCATCGCCCGCCTTGCGCTTAGCGCCCCGCTAACCTCTCTCTACTTTGAGCACTTCGGTACTTAGTATGGCTTAAAGAGCTTATTGGCTCATAGCAGCTCCATCATCCACACCTACCATTCGTCATGTGTCAGTTTGACGTGTGTGTGTGTGTGTGTCTGTGTGTTCGCCGTTGGCTGCGACAAACCCTCAGAGACAACATGCCCCTGGTCCCAATTTGTCAAAACGGTTTATGACAGGGTTCCCTGAGGATACACCCCTCCATTTTTCATTGTCTTCCCACGCTCTCCTCAAACACACACACACACACACACACACACACACACACACACACACACACACACACACAGCAGTTTACACGCGTAGCATGAAATGTATTGCATGTGTATGCATCCCACACACTGGCGGCGGCAACATTTTCATTTCAAAGATCCAAAAGGAGCTGTAATGGGCAGTAAACTTTCCATTATAATTTGTTGCGGGCTAATATTATCTCCTGGCTGTGTGTGTTGGGATTTGGGATGGCATGTGAGGGACAGAGAGGGGGGGGGGGGCAGAGAAGAGAAAGGGTGGTGGAGTTGAGGCGAACACATGAAAACGGAAGGAAAAGGACGGAGGAATGGGAGAAGTAGAGCACAAAGGAGTCAGGATGAAGGAGAGAGGAGGAGTATTTTTCACACGCCTGGTTGCTCCCTGCAGACAGCATCTCCCCCCCCCCCCCCCCCCACCCCCACTCCACACACAGAGCCACTTCTCTGTCCTCCCTCCCCCCACCCAAGCCCGAGTGTATGGACGGCTGGCAAGCAGGCCCTTTGTTTGACATATAGCCGCACACAAAGGCATGCCGAGCTGAAACAGCGCTGGAGAACAGAGGCACGGGCTCACTCTCATCAGGACCACTTCTGATTGGCTAACACTACCAGCTACATACGGATGACAACGCTTTTGGCTAAATAGTTAATTTGACAATTATGTGTCTGATCACAAAAGAGATGGTGTCGACTCTTTTGTGATCACTTATGATGATGCTGCTTCCATGAGCAGCAGTGCTGCGACCTTCCTCCTCAGACAAAAGAAGACGTGGTATCGACTCTAGAGACGATATGACTCGAGTGTCTTCGGGAGTCTTGTGGAGACACGGCATGAGTCGTGCTGAATCCACGGTTTCTAGCGATTTTTGTTTCCAGTTTTGTATTCAGAAATTTGAGCTGGAACTTCTGTTGCAAAGAGGAATAAAAAAAATAGATTTGATATGTATAGATTCGTAGAGTAAATGCAGCATTTTAGGCCTGCATTTGGTGCAGTTGGCAGACCTTAACAATTGCAGAAAGTTTGTGCCTAATTTGGTCAGAGTGAGAGCGGAGCCATTTAAAATGATTGATGCACCAGCCTGTGTTTTTTGATCAGGTCAGTCATAGGTTAAATACTTGGTGCATTGCCAGGGCCTGAGTGCTGAAATAAAATAAATGATAAACCCCTCACTTATGCTTGTTAGTGTTGCTAAGCCTCTGGGACCAGGGCTGCGTTAAGTCTACCGACACCTTTTATGAGGGATTAACCCCTTTTGTGACAGAGCAGCCATCTTTGTTTACTGCCAGGAGACACTTGGTTCTCACAGGAAATTGAACAAGAGACAAAGAAACAGACTGAATTGAACAAACAGGAGAGAAATATGGCAAGGACAGAATATCATCCTTTTTTTATTTTTACGTCTACAGTGAAGGCTTCTTTCATATTTCAGGGGGATCTTTTTCAATGAGATGACAAGCTTTCTGCAGGAATCTGTTGTAAATGGATTTCACACCTCGCTCCTCGTAACAGGGGATTTAGGGCGCTGGCGGGCAAGAGAGCAATATCTGCTACTGGAACGTCAGCACTTTCCAATCTGCCATTTGAACTGCAAAACACTGTGGAAAACACCGTAGGAGACACTTCACGGAATTACCTCCGCTCGACATCATGGAATGTAAAAAAAATAAAATTAAAAATATATATAAACAGCATGCTGGTATTTAAGCATGATAAAAAAAATACAGTCACGGTTTAAGTCTGGATATAAATACAAAGTGTAAGGCAATTCTATTTATAAAAGACTTTGTGAACACGCAAAAGCCCAATCTTGCATTTTTCTATACGGAAGTTATTACCACAGCACCTAATCCCACACACTCTGCTTAGCTACTTAGAGTGTGTGTGTGTGTGTGTGTGTGTGTGTGTGTGTGTGTGTGTGTGTGTGTGTGTGTGTGTGTGTGTGTGTGTGTGTGTGTGTGTGTGTGTGTGTGTGTATGTTGGGGGAGTGTGGAAAAGGGGTGAGGCATTAATTCCAGCTGAGGATGGCAGGTATGTTAAAACCAGATAAAACGAGACATTAATTGAGTGACAGAGTTTGCTAGTGAGTTTTATCAGAGGGTGTGTGTGTGTGTGAGAGAGGATTTATGCGTGTGGTCTTAGCAAGTCCTCCTCTCCCCCTTTTGTTGAGCCGTATGTCCTGTGGGAGGCTGGCGGCTGAGGCGACCTGAACCAGGTGCACGGTTACACTGAGTGCGTCGGCGTAAACAGCTGCCTGAAAAGCCTCTTGTTCCGACAGAAGCTTGCGCAAGGGCCCTTGTTTTTCACTTTTTCTAAAGACCTGAATGATTTCTGTCAAGATTCTCAGATTTTCACACAGTTGGGTAAAAAGAAGAACAAAAATCAATCTTTTCCGCTGTTCTTCATAGAAGAATGTGTGATGCCTGAATTGAGCGGTAGTTTGTGAGTCAATACACAAATGCTCTGTCACTTCAAAGTGATGCAGTTGAAAGCTAATGCATTGTGCTATTCGAGGCCTAGTGTGTGTGTGTCTTTTTCTTGTATGCGCTACACAGTGAGGACCGTAACACGACTGAGGACTTTTTTTGGGAAAGTCTGGACATTTTGGTCAGTCTTCCATTTTTCAAAGGCCTGTTTGTAGGGTTAAGACTTTGTCTTGAATTAGGATTTATAGCTAGACTTAGAGGTACAGGGATGTGTGTGAATGTGCTGTGCGTACTAGCGAGCAGCCTTTGCCTGGTCCTATTAGCAGAGCTGTGAAGACACATTTGCTTTCATTTGAGGAGCAGACATGGGTAATTTTGACCAGACCCTAGAGCCACAGCGCATCGTCTTTCTATTCCAATCTCTTTTTTAGGCTGCCCTAATTCCATATCCTCATTTCTTGGGGAGGAGGTGAGAGATCGTTGTAACACAAAGTGCACTTCTCCAGAGAAACATTTGAACGTAATGCACTTCAAAGTGCTACATATCAGGGTTTTATTATAGTTCATGGATTGAATATAGCTCAGTGACTTTCACCAGGTTTAAAGGGTTAGTTCACCCAAATTATGAATTAACATATTGTCTCACTTATAGGGATAGCTCAGGTATTTTGAAGTTGGGTTGCATCCATAGTCTGAAAACTGTGGATTATCCATGTAAACTGGGATACTCTTTTTGGAATAAGACATTACTGTATATTATTTTACGTATAATTTTTCAATGCTGAGAACTACAACCTGAATTGCATTCACTGCCTTTGAATCCTGGTGGAAGCAGAAATGTAAGAGACAGACATCTCAAACCAAAACTGTGTACATGACAGGATAGCACTAGGTGTGAGTGAGAAATTATATGAAATCTTTAATTTGTCTGAGCTGACTCTTTACATGTCAACATTATGGAAGCATTTTCAGGTATTAATTTATATATAAATGCTTTTTATGGCATTATCATGTGCTGTTAATGTGAACCATTTAAACTGGAAAAAATGAGGACATTCCTTGTATTTTCTAAGCCAAATGTATTGTAAATATGTTAATTAAAGCACAGTATATAGAAAGAGTAGACTAAGAGGTAATTATATTCAAATCCTATGCATTTAAATGGCAATACAGTTTTGCCTTATTTGGAAAAAGTATTCAGTTTGTTAAAGCTGGTTTCAGATCGTGTAATTTAGGCACTTCTTTTGTTCTAACTTTTTCAATTATTGCAACCTATTATTTACAACATATTGGATATTTTGTTAAATAGCAGAATAAGTATAATACGTGGTTTCACTATGTGATTAAAAAACAGCTAAACCACTAAACCCATACATATTCAATTTTATGTCTTTTCAGCAAGGATGAGCAGAATAAGGATAAACATTTTTGCCAGACCCAGATTGTCGAGCCCTTCGATAATCATTTTATTTTGAGTTTTAGGAGAGACTTTTCTTTCACATCATTCCCACCATGTTGTAACCATGTTAATCCTGGTGCTTGAGTGTTTTCTTCCAAGTGTTATTTGGAATTATTATATTCACGTCCTGTTATAATATTCTGAATAAGACCAAAACCTCCACTGAGTCCATCCTGTGTGGATTTATCTACCACCGTCTCATCTCATCTCAACATTGGGAATCCATTTAGTCTCCTTTCATGCTAAAATCGATTGCCTCCACTTGTCTGCCTTTACACCCCAACAATCTCTGCCTGCATTGGTCCAGAAGCAGCGGCTGCTTTTTCCCGAGCCAGTCAATGTTGATCATCAGAGCTGGGCTATGAGGGAGAGCTGGGAGCAGTATGGCCGAATGATTAATGAGCTTATTATAAACGTAGAGTGGACCTCGTCACAGCCGCACCGCCTGGGAGAGAGCCAGTCAATTGGAACGCAGCATGCACAGATAGGCTATAATGATACAATACACACACACAAGTAATGAAAGCACAACCAACCACAACACACATGCAAAAACACAAACGTGCATCCAATGCCTGTGTGTATTCACTAGCTGCTCTTAGGTGATGAATTACACTGAATTTTAAAAAGATACAATTTAATTCATGGGTGTGTGTCTGCGAGTTCTTGTACTTGCTACATAGTGAGGACCTGAACAAGTTCTTAACGAAAGAGTGAGGACATTTTAGTCAGTCCTCATTTCTACAAAGGCCTGTTTGAGGGTTCAGACTTGGTTGTAAGGTTCAGGTTAGAATTAGGATTAGATAAGGAAATTAGGGTAAGACATTTAGTTGTGATGGTTTTAGTTAGGGTAAGGGGCTAGGGAATACTTTATGTCTATGAGTGTCCTCACAAAGATAGACGTACAGGGATGTGTGTGTGTGTGTGTGTGTGTGTGTGTGTGTGTGTGTGTGTGTGTGTGTGGATTCTCAGTTCATCCAGTAAAACATGCAGCACTGTGCTAATCTTAAAGAAAAACAAATTAATGACTTTGATATTTGCTTTCTTTCTGCAGGCCGGCCATCAGCAGCCCTGGAATCAGCTGAGAGGTAAGGAATTACTGCAAATGAAACTGTGTACTGCCTTTCAGCTGACTGTTTACGTCAATAGTGTAGAAACAAAGGTCGGCTTCATTTGGGTTTGATTGCACTGATTTGGTCTGACTCAAATTTGTTTGATCTTCAATTTCTTCTTTTCAAATGTTAATCAGAAGTAAAGCCTTTGCACTGAATGCAAAAAGTCTGTTTTTAAAATGAAAATATTTATTTCATATTGTTTATTATTTAATTAAGAATGACCTTTCACAGACTTAGGAAACAGAGTTCAGGATCTGTTGAATAGAAAATACAACACAATAATCTTAATCCTAATTAAATACATTTAGAATGAATCTAAAGACAAATTTCTATATATTCAATACATTAACAATTTTATCTACACAATTGTTATCCTTAATTGTTACCAAACAGGTCAACGTCACTCTTTACTGTTCATTCTGACAATAAAGCTGCCTGTTTGTTTGGTCAAGGCTGGTTTTCCACTGCAAATTCAGATGCCCTGTGGCCAATATTGCGAGGCAGCAGTGGGTCGACCTCTAGTCCTGGAAACTCATATGACTCAGCTGAAACATGGCATGAAAACTAATTAGGGGTCAATCTGACATTGAGTTGTCCCTTTATTGTCAACAAGTAACACTAACAAGCCACCTTAAGGACACTCAAGAAGATGTTTTGGAACGGCTTAATATCTGATGAAGGGAAAAAATAATCACTGAAGTCAAATCGTCAAGGACTATGATTAGAACTCATTGAAAATATACTTTGGTCTTTTGCATTTCCATTTAAACAATTATTTCTAAAAACAATACAAATAAGATGGAATGTAACTGGTCATTCCTAGTCAATTTCCTACTAAGTGCTATATTTGAAAGGATAATAATGAGGGAAAATCTGATATTTTTCACTTGAAACTGTTTGTAAGTACTCTCATACTCTCTATATTTGTATGATTATTAATACATCAATTCTGATGACTCCCCTTTTCGGCAAAAGTTCTGAATTCCTCATTATATTCATTCAGAGCATTTTATGGTCTTAAATGTCAGACATGATTGACCTGCCATGTTGTTTATGAACCAGACGAAAACCTCAAGCACGTCATGGCGTCCTCTGGTCTGGTCGTTTGCATGCTGCACAGAGGAAGCCTCTGACCGTCAGCGTGTCCATTCAGCAAATCCTGCCCTACTGGAACTGCTCAAGTTTTTACCCCAAAATGTAATGATTTAAGTAAAGGGGACCTGCATTTTTTGTCCCCCGTTTTGCTAATCCCCACAATGAAACTGTGAAATCAGATTTATGTCCCCATAAAACAGGTTTTTCCATAACAATAACTACTACCTGTCTAATCCTAAACCTTACCCCAACACTAACCAGCACCTAACTGCCCCACCCTAAACCAAGTCTTCACCCTAAAATGCAGTGTTTGCATTCTGTCACCAGAAGAAATGCGAGTCCCTACAAAGTAGCTGTGTAAACAGCTTTGTGTCCCGACAACATGAGCAATACATACACACAGTCCCTCGGGAACTTGCCAGACATCCTACACAGTTACATGTAAGTAGAGGGAATAAGCAAGCTTACTTTCAAAGGACGCTTTAGGCAAAATGCTAAAATAATCCTTTGCTTTCCCTCGAATCACTAAAAGTTCTAACTTTGTTGGCAACGTCTCCTCTTAATGTAAAACAAACTTGTTCCTAAAGACTAAGAGATAAAGTTCTTGTGTCTGAAAATGTTTTAATTAGTTTATAGACTTCTTGGTTGGACTCAATCTGATAATCCTGCCTCTATTTGCGTGCACCTGTTTAGAAGCCATGAGTCACTGTATTCAATTTGCACCCTTTGAAGTATTTAAGCAAATTACATAATTGCATAAACGCATCAATATAATTTCAGTTGCACAACTCACACATGCAGCTCCTTGCAGGATTAACCATTTAATCGCCGTCTGATTTCGCCCTTTCTTCCATCGTTTTCACATTAGGATTAATATAGCTAGAACTTTTCTCATTCACCTGGCTCAATCAACAGCGCTATGTTTCAGTCTTATTACAGATCCTATCTTTAATGTGGCCTGGAAATGACTTCAGCTATGGCATAGCCTTAAGGTACCCAGCTCCCGTTTAAATGATTGCAGTTAGTATTAGTGACACATACTTTGGGACGCAGAGCCTCCGAGTTCACGTGGAAGCTAATTAGGAAAAGTAACAAATGTAATAGGTGCTGGTAATTCAGCCCCACCGTCTCTGCGGATGACGACTCAATTTGGTCCTCCTACACACACTGAGAGAGAAATGGGATGCTCAGTGGCATCACCTGCAGAGACCGGTCAGTCAGAGGATATTTCATTTTCCGAGCCTTCTATGTTTGCAAAGAGCGATCTTCTTCTCCTCTCTTCTCCCTTTATATTCATCTTTTAATTCTTTCTCCACCTCTTCATCCATCTCCTAACTGTTCTTCCTTGCATCCTCCTCTTCTTCCTTCCTGTCTGTCTGTTGGTGCCAGCTGGTTCAGTGCTGCTGCAGTGTGCCACGCCTGCCAAACATCCGGCCTGAACCGACAAACGAGTCTAGGGTCACCACTCCTCTCTCTCCATCCCTTTTTTTTCCTCTCTCTGCAGCTGCAATACAATAGCTCCCTCATCACCAGACGATTGGTGACTTAACATTATATTATAGACATCTGTATATACATATTCATTGACATAAGTAACTATAGAAACATCTTCAAAGCACACAAATACACACACACACACACACACACACACACACACATATATATATATATATATATATACTGTTCACTACATACATACTTAATGTATAATTCTCATAGCAACTTTACATCACATCTTTATTTTCTCCTTCTTTGCCCGGGCTGAAGTAATTAGTGCATTTGTTGGGGACTATTTTCTGCAGTGGATTAATACACATTTGCTTCTCTGATACGATAAGATAAAATAAAACTTTATTAATCCCTAAAAAAATTCTTGGGTCCGAGTTTCATTAAGAATAAAAACAGAAGAATAGCAAAAAACAATAGAATGAAAATAAAACATATATGAACAACAAAATAATAATTATTAATTGTAAAGAAATAGTACGGACACAATTGCAAAATAGAACACAATAGCAATAACAGTAAGGTGACTAAATAATGTAAAAAAAATCAGCTAAAATAGAAAAAGTAAAATACAGTAACAAAGATTAAATACAAAAGTAAAAATATAAAGTCTATACGAAGTGAAACTAACACCAGTGCCTAATGGAAACTAAACAGGAAAAGTAATATTGAGCATGATATTTAGAGAGATATTGTCAATAGTATTAAAAAAGTAGTAGAAAGTTATACAGCACATGGATTAATGAATGTAGTATGTGTTATCTAGTGAGTATTTCAGGCTTTGTTACCCGCACAACACAACACATTGTTGGTTTGGGTCTGCAAATGGGATTATGAGAATAGTATTCTTGGTTTAAGGCATGGTTTTGTGTGTGTTTGTGTGTGTTTGCGTGTACATATATGAACCTATAGCTGCTCAGTCCATCTGTAGCTCCCTCTAAGCCACAGAGACTTTAATAGCAGCCCATGCAGAGCGACAGACACAGACCAGTGGCTTCTTCTAATGAGCAGACTGTTGTTGGTCTGCCGTGGGGACCCTGCTTCAGGGCTTGCACTTCCTACAACATCTTAAGAACTAATTAAACACTAAAAGTTGCCTTGTTACACAAGAAAGTCAAGATTTATACGGAGCTCAAAGAAAACTACTTCTTTTCTTTGTTTATCCCTCCCTGTCTTTCATATGCATTCGGATACAGTATGGCAAGGTGCTGGTTCAAGTTTGGACTATCTATCAGCCCAGAAAGAAACAATCTCCTATTTATAGACATTAATTATTCTTCCTGCTGCTCTGCCAGTGTCCTGATGGACCTGCAGATACTGTCATCTTCACTTTGGAAAGTAAATGCGGATCGTTCCCATGCTGATTTACAGATACTCGAAACACAGCCTGCAGACTTAGGAGCCAACAACTCCTTTCAAAGTAAAACTACTGACTTCACCTTGCATGCATACAGTGGGTTTTCACTTTCATTATCGATTAATGTGCAGATTCATTTCTCAGTTTATCGATTCCTCACTCATGTAAAAATCAACATATTTTGGTTAAGATTGGATGAAGTTCAATGTCACAAGATCCGCCCTTTTGAGTCTCCATGATCCTAAATTTATTTTATTTCATTTATATATTATTATAAAGAGGCAAATTGTTCAGATATTTCCCTAAAGTTGAAGTACCAATACAACAGAATATAAAGACTCATTACAAGTAAAATCTTACATAAGTAGATAAACATTTTTAGTAGAACTGTATTTAATGTAAAAAATGTATGCAGACAAAGTAATTTTCATACTGTTATATAATATATTATTGGTTAATTCTTGATGCAATATCCTAAAGTAGCATTTTACTGTTGTAGTCAATGGAGGCGGAGATAATTTTAACTTCATGTATACTGTTACTCTTATTTCAAGAAAAACCTGATCTTTAACTAAACCATACCAAGTATTCTTGTTATATTTTTTATTTCTTTTTTTTCAGTTCATATGATTAAGCACATGTTTTAATCTGCAACTGTAATTTGGGAAAAAAATAAGTTTGCCTCAAAATATAATTGAGAAAGCAGTTTAGAAGTTAAATTTCTCCCTATTTATAAGGTGTGTTTCTTAAAAGTATAAAGAACCTTAAAATGGTTGCACTAAAGTAAAGCAGTAAACATCAGAATGGTGATTAAGCACAGTATCTGTCCGTTTATCTCAAACACATACACGTATCAGTCATTGAAGATGGCTTTTTCTCTTATTATAAAGATCCCATTCCATCGTGCCAGCCGAGAGGCCCGATCATTCATTCTCCCACCTAACAACCTGTGAACATTTTGCAAAGGCAACACACCCAAATCTCCAAAATCAGCTGAAATTTCCCCGCTCGCATAACTCTGACTTTAGGATGACCGCTACTTTCTCTGTGTAGCTACTTTGAAATGTCTATCATTGGTCCCCCCCCCCCCCCCCCCCCTGGGAATGTGGAGAAATGGTGGATTGGCAGGCCGGGGCTGCTGTCAGCATCCTCTCTGTCACCTGTCCTGCTTCGGCAGCCAGCTGCTCCTCCTGCGATAAGACCGGAGTTTATTCTGGGGCTGGAAATACTGGACTCAATCTGGCCGCCGCCTCGCAAGCTGCAGCCCATATTCCTCGCTGTCAGTCAGCCAGTCATGGCCAAAGCTGATCTAGCTTGTTTGAAAATGTCTTTTGTGTTGTTTTTTTCCCATTTAACTTTTTTCCCCAGCTGCTGTGAAATAGCTTCATTTTTTACTTCTACAAGTCTGTGTCAACTTGCCAGAGTTAAATAAACTGCATGCGATAGAAATTTGAGTTAAAATTGATTCACGAAAAAATAAATAAATAGGAAAACATCTGCTTAAGAAATGAAAAGAACTTAAAATGGTGGTAAACCTCAATCAAAAGACTATAATTACATATATCATACATTTAGTTTATACGTATATAAAAAAAAAAAATGGGACTAAATGAATGACATCCCTGTCGCTCTCCTCATATCTCGGAGGTGTCAGCCACTTTCCTCTCCCCATTTTCCTCCTCCTCCTTGCGAAATGAATGATGTTAAATCGATGATGCCAGTGGCAGGCGCCGTCTGAATGACTGATCTGAATAAAATGGGCACGGCACCACTAGCAAACAAAAAGCTTGCTTTTATCCAGGCAGACTCTGCTTCTCTCCCCGGTTCTTTTCTGTCTCCCACCCTCTCCCTGTGCTGTGTAGTGCGGAGTAAGCACAGCTGTCTGAAAGCGACGTGAAGGATGGACGGCTCTTACAGGAGGGGGGAGAGGTGGGGAGGCGAGGACCCCAGGGTACGGCAGCGTTAACTGGGTGTGGCATGGCCTGGTTGCATTTCTTTGGCTGGATTGAGAGATGTGGCCAAGCTGCAGACTGTCACTGAGTATCTGGCTGTCGGCCACGAAGTGAAAACCCTGTGACCTAGCCAGCTATGCAGATGATTTAGCCTTTTACCTTCACTTATTCACTTATTCAGGGAAAGTTAAATGGACCTCTGCCGTCCTTGGACAAAAAGACTCCACAGCTATAAAATAATCCTAGTTTGTTACAACTTGGCAGTGCTGGAAGAAGTCTAGCATAGTAAAAGTCTAGCATTCAAAAACTACCCAAACGCAGATTGGCATTGTACGTTTCTGCAAACCACGGACTTGTAGAATCTCAACATTTTTGTGCCAAAAATCTGTTTCATATTAACATTTCTACAAATACTAACGTTATAGTGTTTTAAATGTCGTGGCACTTTTTGCATTTCAAAACTACATTCTTATCATGTTTGGATTCAGGCAACAAAAACACGGGTGGGTTTTCATAATACATTATGTTTGGATTAAAAAAGTACATTTCAAACAGGCCACAACTACCAGTCTCCTTGGTGAAAGTACCAGGTTTGTCCCATCTATCCACCCTGACCTCTCTAAACAGTCTAACACCGCTGTAATTGAACATATTTGTGATATGTGATGTACAGATGAAATGCGGGACAAAATAGTTAGTATGGAAGCAAAACAAGGCCATCAGAATTTAAATCTTGTAAATGAACTGACTAATTACAAAATTATGAAAGAGACACTACTTAATATTAAGTTTGAATATCATAGAAACATCTATCTGAAATGATGTGGTTTGAATTCCTCTCTTTGAATAAAAAATCAATGACATTTTGAGTTGTGCAATAAACAAAAAAAAGATTTTGAATATTAATAACACCCAAGTGTCCAGTATAAAAAACAAAACAATATTGAAGTTGCTTAAATTGGTCATTTTCAGATCCAAATATTTAATTCCACTAAAACCTTTAGGTTGCAACATTTAATTGGTGGATTCAGAAGTCACAAGTCAAGATACAAAATTTAAACTAAAACAGAACCGATGCAGCCTGAAAGGAATCAATCAGTCCTCTCTCCTATCAGGCCACATTTAGTCAGTCACATGAGCCAAGAAAGAGAAGTTCAGATGGACAACGGGAAACGGGAAAAATACTTACAAAATTTTAACCATTTCAAAATTAGGTTCTGGAAATTTCAAAGACTGGAATCTAAATCACAAAAATGTTTTATTGTTAAGTAAAATGTTTAAACACTATCAATTCAGTGTTATTTAATATGTGACCATTATTCAGGAGACCTAATTTTTTAAAACAGTTCACAACATTTTATTTAAAGGTGAAAAAGTGGGCACAATAGAGATGTCGGTAATAAATTCTCTTTATACAGGAAAAACTTTACAAAAACTACAGCAACCATAGTGGGTCAAAGTTGGTCGGTTGCGGATTCAAATCCTTAAAGACTTTCTTTGCTTCAGAAGTGACAATTAAAACAGTGAGGACATTTTATCAATAAAGATGATGGCCAAAAAGTACTGAAAGTAGCAGTATTGACGACCTGCCATTAATAAGGCTGTTAAGTGTGTAGCAGGTTAAATGTGCAGACTGTCACACAGTGCTGTAGTCGGTTATACTGGTAGAAGGCATTTGATTTTGACTTTCACCTACTTTTGCCTCTATTTATTTGTGAAATTCAAAAAAGATTTTAACCACAATAAGTTGAACACAGAGGAAACTGCATGCACAGCAAATTTGACAGCGATTAAGAAATTGTGCTTCTAAAGGATTGATTGGCTATAGAATCTGCTTCCACATCTGAAACAGTAAATGCTGTTTTAGGCTGAAAGCCTGCCACGGTCATAAAAAATTTCATCTGGACTGGCTGGATGTTCATTGTCATGAACACCATCGATAAATGAAACAAGTGCAAATAGATCAAAAATATTTTTGTATCATCACCACCAACAAAGAATAACAATCAATAGGTTTTTAGACTTAGACTTTTTAGATTAACTGTAAATGACATGCATGAGTTATTTCTTTTCATATAAATGTTTGAAATAAGCATCCCACTCACCTTGAGAATACACTGCTCTTCGTTCAATGAATTGACCTGCTGTTGCGTCCATTATATTGTCGTTCGGGGGGAGTCATCATTCCAAAGGTGTCTGCTTAGCAGAATATTTTGATGAATGGGACGCAGATGAAACCGGCAGGAGAGCTGTCGGGCCTGTCAGGGAAAGAGAGGCATGATCGCCGCTAGATGCCGAGCGGGTTTGTCCTTCCCAGGGATTCAAATCAGTGGACATCACAGACAGACAGACAGCTGGTTTGATATAGCCGACTCGGGGGGGGGACTGGATTAGGTTGAAGAGGGTTTGGACAGACATTATAGAAGTGTCAGGTACAAAGAAGGAGTTTGCCGGAAAATGAATTGATATATTTCTAAATACAGAAAGCTTTTGAATAAAAATGTAGTAGGGATTTGAAAGGGATAAAAGCATTCATGTTCTTAGGTTGGATGCTGTGGGATTGGGAAAAAAATATTGCATTTCAAGGTTTTGGGGATACAGTTGGCTGCGTTTACAAAATGCAGCATGTACTTTTCTGTAAAAAATTCAGCTCAGTTTCCACAAATAAATCGAAATAAGAAGACCTAAGTTGAAAACAGGATTTTTGTTGCTTTGACATTGTGCTGGAAGTCCAGTTGTCAATCCTTAAATGTAAAAACTTATCAGATGCCAAAACACTGCACAGCCCTTTATAAACAAAACTGTGCGGTTTTTTTTAACACGTGACCAAGCGGCTATATTTGACCAGTTGAGGGTGAGAATGTTTTGTTTCTTTCTGCCTCTGTGCAGTCCGTAAATGACATTGGAACTGAACACTGGCATTACTTTTGCACCGACAAGGACAAATCTCGCTCACCAAAAAAAAAAAAAAATTCCAGACTTGTTGGATCAAACACAATGGAAATCAATGAATACCTTTAAATAAGTCATTGCCCGAAAGCTTGAAGCTCAGATCCTCGACTGCTTTCACCTTTTCTGAAACCGTGATGCACTTCTTCAAACAACTCTCTGTTTCCTTTCCCCAAAACACACTCACTCACACACACACTGACACACACACACTCACACACACACACACACACACACACACACACACACACACACACACACACACACACACACACACACACACACACACACACACACAAAGCCTGCTACAGCTCATAATCCCTCAGGCGAGTTTTGATTGTTACTTAAATCTTTGTGCTCCTTCCCCGAGAAAGAAATCCAAAAACCTTTGGCTCTGAAATGAGCTAGACTGTGTGAACTCCTTGGCGGCACACAAGTTTTATTTCCCCCACACTGCCCAGGGACATTGACAGGCACTCTTTGTCCTACAACATCTCGGCCGCTGATGCCCGCTTTTAGCTAGATTGAATCCAACTTCAAAATGAACTCGTAAACTGTGCGGTTGCCTCAAAGTCCAGGACTCTCTGCTATAACAGAAAATGCATTACTGTACAGTAAATATGGTGTAACGCAAAACTGGGCTGGGTCATGTAGGCGGATGGTGTTGTTTGCCAGCACTATATTGACAATAGCCTGTTCCCGTGGACAGACGTTGCCTTCCACCCTCAGGAGGTTTTTTGGCAGTTCTGCAGATGAAACAAGAACATATTCTCCAGTCTAAATGTCCATATTATGGATGCTACCGTAAAGCGATTCAGGTTCCAACACCCAAACAATCTTTGATCTGTGCTTTAAATAGATATGTAGTATCGTCGAAATAGACACTCACATTTAAAGCACAGTAGGGCAGGACTGAAGAATAACGCAATGAAAACACCTCGAAAGAAACTACTTCCATCGCATTTTGAACTGAAATATAACCGCAACCCCCTGAGAAGCAGCACTATGCCACAAGACATCCAGTCTGCCGGGGGTGTTTCATGCAGACTGCCACATGGGTTATAATGAATCCCACTGCTTTTCTTGTCAAGACCCACCATGTGTTGCATTCAAGCGCTATGATTTGCCAGGCATCCATACTCGCCAAGGTACTGGTAACGGGATAATGTTTGGGTCCAATGCCCTGACAAATAGGCTATCCTGACCCTAGGTACTTGAGGTCAATGCCTATCCTGAACCAATCGTCTTGCCAAGAAAAGCAGGGGGATTTTATAATCACGCTTGCCACACAGTTGACCCGATCAGTGGCGAGGAATCACTCTCCAATATGTACCTCTTCCGGTCTCACCAAATGCTGTTGTGTTTTCTCTGTTGCCGTTGCGTTTTTCACTTCAGGGCCACCATACCGTAGACTCTGCACCTTCTTTTCCGCTTGTGTTCGCTGAAGTGTTTATTTCCATCATGCCCAGTGACATTCTTTTTCTGAAGGACACTGGTACTTGGCCAAGAGCTTCCGCTGGGCCGGCACCAGCCGTTTAATTGAAACAGTGCAAAGAAATTTCTTTTGGCATAAGAGCTCGACCAGAAAGGCCGGCGGACCTGATAAAAAGGGATTAGGAGGAACGCGTTGTGGGGGATATTATTTCGAGTGTGACACGGCAGCTTGTGAAGGAATTAGTAAAGGCCTGACCCATCCTGGGTGGGTCAGGCAGAAGGACAAACCAATGATTAATGGAGTGGTCAAAGGCTAGACTTAAAACCAATTTCACAACAAGAGCTGTGGAACATTAAAAACTGGTCGAACTTGGCAGCACAAGTGGAACACCTCGCTCAACTGCAGTCCGACCTGGTCCTATTTATAAATCCACATAAATAACCCTCAACAGCACACAAGCACGAGTCATTATTAGAATGATAAAGGAGGAGTTAGATTATTTTGAAATTCATATTACTTTTTTTTTTTTGCTTCTTGTATCAGGAAAATCCAGAAAATACAATTAATTAAATAAAAAATTTCAATGGTTTGAACTTAACTAAATACATGTACCCTGGAACTACATTTAAAGCTACACTATTCAACGTCTATATGTTTGATCAAATGTAATGTGAAAACATGTAGTGGCAAATCAACAGAGGATTATTACCTGACTCTGCATTTACCCTCAGGCAAACTACTATTAATACTAATGAAAGATAATGTCACTCTGTGTCTGCAGGATGTGCAATGTATTGTCCACATTTACTTTATAAGGAGATGATATATCTTTAATTTATTTTGTTCCGCTGCCCCTAAGCGGTTAACTATATATTAATTCATCTTAACAGTTTTTGAGCAATGGCTAAAACACATTTTCTGAAACAACAGGGCTGTAAATGCAGTCCGACATCGACCAAGCCGGTAGAAAAATACAAAATATTCACATTTCATGCAAAGGCAAACACCTTATTCAAAACTCAATAAACTCTTCTACATTTTCCATCATAACAGTATCAGACACGGTTACTTTAACTAAAGATGACATGAACGTAATTCATGTAATTACAGTATATTACAGTTAAGGCCCTCTAACTCTCTCTATAGTTGATCACACCAAAGAGCAAACCTGCATCCTATCTGTCGTGCTTAAGCTCTGATTTCTAAGTGATCTTATTGTCTAATTGGTCAAAGGTGTGTTCCCAGGTGCATTCTGGGTACAGGTGATTGCTAATTGATTATGCTATTTCAGTCGCAGTGTTTAGAAAGCAACACACACAAGCTATTAGTTTTGAATAGCAGTCTAATGTAGATAACCGCGTGTTGTAGAATTTTAAAAAGGCAGACAATGTGTTTGTGGTTTAGCATCCCTGATCAATAGATTGACTATATAAGTCAGTGCTTTCAATAATTGTGCCACAAGTACCAGGTGTTTTCCCATTTCATACTACTTTCAGCAGCAAAAAATGCAATTTTTAGTCCCTTACATTTATTTCACACCTACAGTAACTGGACACTTAACTAAAACATGATTTGATTATGAAATACCAAATAAAATATGTGCTCTTCTAAACTACCTGATGGTATGTAAAATAGGTATTAGTGCCAGTCCTTGAAACAGTGCTTGCCTTCTCTCATTCTTTAGCCCTAATATCTCAATAATTACTTTTATTTGAGTATTTTAATATTGTGTTGTTGGTACCAAAAAATCTCAATACTACCACATACTAGTTGTTGTCTTTCTTTTATTAAATCTAACAAAATATATCCTTCACTTTCATAGAATGAAGCAAAATGAAGATATTTAGGACAACTTTATTTTGCTTAAATAATTAATACCAGCCTGACTTCCAACAGACCAGTTTGTCTACAATCCTTCATTGATCATTTCAGTAAACAGACCCATTAGTGAATCTTTTCACTAAGACGACACGATACACTGAAGCGAAACGTTGCTTGAAGACCATTACAGTGTAAACCCACTATTACCATGACTCCATTTCAGTCATGGTAATAGCAGGCTGCTTCAAGGTGGATTAAGGCTTGCCGCTTTGAAACTAAAGTTATTCTCAGCCCCATCACGGCCCTGTCCTCAATACCAAAGCACTTTATAAATAGGCAACCAAATAGGGCACTGTTACATCTGAGCGCTGCCTTGTGTCATGCAGTCACGCTGAGTTTTCGTTGAAAGGCTCCTTACAGATAATCACAGAGAGCATTTTACAGTGATGTTATTGAGTTTCATGTGATGTTTGAGGCTGTCCAGGGGTCAAATATTTCTGTTTGTAAACCCTAGTTTTCCAACACTGTATTTACTTTAAAGCTAATTGTCCTGCTTAAAATAAATTCCCCTTTTTTTCTGCAGGTGTGTGACCAGCTTGCCATCAGTCCATCAGTCTCAAAAGTGAGTGAACAGACAAGAAATCTGCTGTATTCGACCTGCCCTCCAGTGGAGACAGTGTGTATGCTCCCATGTTGCTCTCTGTCCCAGCTCGCCCTCATCGTCTTAACCTTCTCCACCACCACTGCAGTCCATTAGCAGAGGACATTAGTGTACTATGGAGAGCAGGTGAGTATTCACAGTACACCACATTTAATGCTAATAAGGCCGATTTAGGTCTCTATCCAAACAGTTAAAATAAAGGTGGGTGAACTCCATTTCCTTGTGTGGCTCAGCTGTGTCTGCTGCCCTCTTGAGAACAATAAAGTAACTGTAAACACTCGGTGGCTCGTTCCTGTCACTGAAGATGAACTCCTTCCTCCATGCCGCACCACAGTGCTGTGACTGTGTGCGTGTGTGTGTGGGTGGGGAGGGTCAGCTGGTGTTGTGAATCAGGCCGCTGAGATGTCGAGACACGGCTTCTTCACAACACCAGGGTTCCTCCCCACTGCTTCCTGCTGGAATGTATGGCACAGGTACAAGATGTAAGTAACTGCTATCTGCTTTTCTTTGTATTATTTCTAGTGTGACCAAAGCTTTTTTTACCATAGATTTTCAATGTGCACATTTGAGTCCATTGCAAATGTATTATTTAGTCAAGCTTATTTCCTCTTTTTTTCTAAATACCAATGATGTCAAAAAATTTCACAGATGTTTTTTTCCTATCTTTCTTAGAATAGGTGTCAGCATCTCGGAGTATCCAGACTAAGACATACTGATGTAAAAAAGTAATTTTCTTGATTCTGGAAACCACATCACTATTTTATAAGTAGTTTGATTCTGGCTGGGTCTTTAGTAGCATGTCCAGCCTGATATGACAAAAATGTGTGAGATGACCACAGCCTCTCAATAGTGCATTTTAAGTTATGAAGGCTACTTACATTAAGTTACATAACCAATTCAACATTGACTGGTGAGCTACATCAGTTACATTATGTTAACAAGTCAAACGTTGACTTATTTTGAAATAAGAACGCTACGTACGTTATTTTTACCATTACATTTGCTTTCCTATGCTTAACCAGGTAGTTTTGTTGCCTGAATCTAAATTGTTTACACGTTATGCGTTAAGAGGTTGAAGTCATTTATCGTATTTCTGTGGGATCACATTGTGCATGTCATATCCCTCTCTTTCCAAATGCCAAAATCGAGATTACATTACTTGTTGAGATGTTTTGCAACATTTTTATTGAACAATGTTGACTGTCAAATGCATAGTAGAGCATATGCATTTGGCTGAATAGGGCTTTGTCTTGGAAGAGTGCTCTAACATCAGACAATGGTTGGATTCTGTCCATACATACAGCGACTGCTGGCAGCAGCACATATGACTGTGGAGCTTTTGTCCACCCAGATTTTCTGTCTTGGCTCTGAAATCTCTTATCCTATAAGTGTCTTTAGTACTGTTAATGTATGAGTGGTAAATAAACGTCTCGTCAATATATTATCTGTGTCTTTGTGTCATTATTAACAATTATCAAGGGCCATTTTGACACTTTCTAGAATAAAAAAAAGTACACAATTGTTGCATTGTACAGCTTTTACTACATTACACACTTACTCGACAGTCTGATATAGATAGATAGAGAGATAGATATCTTTCACAGATGCAGATAAATAAAAGCTTAGCAACACAGAAAAATGGATGAAAGAAAGATTAAGGCACAGTGAAAATATAAAACCATGCTTGTGTCAGTGAGAGCTCACATGTAGCTGGAATGTTTTAGGAGTTCACCTAATAATGAATTGAAACATCACACGCTGGTCTTCTTAATTTGGGATACTTCATTCAGGTAGGAGATGAATAACTTGGTTCCCTCAATATAGTTGTACCTGGGAGAAGAACATTAAAGGAAGAAAAAGGGTTATTAAGAGGAATTTTTCCAACCAAAAAATCTGAATGTGGGGCCTGACAATCTTTGTCACAGTGACAAAAGCATATATGGAACAACATGCGAGTCTCATTAACATCATATTCAGCAAACGTCCACCATTATTCAAAGCAACATCATTATAATCCCTGTTCTGCTTTTGTTGTTTTTGCATGCACCTTTAATTAGATTCATTTTATCCTGGCATCCCTATCATCTTGCAGTGGTAACGGTGAATATTAGGTGAACGGATTATTTCATTTCATGTGGATGATCAAGAGAGGATAAGACAGCGTGAGCCCTGGAGGTTCACATCCCTGTGTCTTACCTCCTGATAAAATCACATCTTCTCTCCTTCAGCTTATGCTCATATTAACACTCCCAGCAGACTCAACAGACAAAATGAACTCATAAAGGTGCAATTTAAAACTTGCTGTAAAAATGTAATGGAAAAAAGGTAGATATATGTGTGAAACCGGTTGAGTCGAACCTGCTAATTTTCTCATTCTGGGAGTGCATTCCGTCGTCAAAACCCCCGATGGGCACCATAATGATGCTTTTACCCGTCACGTCCTGGAAGGTTCTGGCGATAGGGATGGTCCCGCCCTCGCGTATCAGATCAGCATCCATGTCAAAAACTGGGGAAGGTAGGACATTTTATATTACAGTGAAATGGACATGTCTCTACCACAGAATAATAAAAAGGACTGAAAACAAAACCAACTAGAGGCATATAACACGAAATATAAAAGGAATGTAGAAATGATAAAAGAGAAGCCAGAAGCAGTAGTAATGACCACAACACCATAAAACCCCATCTATTAGAATTTGGTGTAAGGCCAGCTAACCTCCTCAGGCAGGTTGTTTCAAAACCTCAGAGCCCTGATGAAACCCTTAATCAGCTTCAGCCAAACAATGAAACACAGACGTATTGTACCAACCTGCTCCCAGGAAACCCTACAGCGAGCCCAACATCTTTTTTTGTCTTAAAGGGCCAGTTAACATCTGGATTGTCAAGGCTGGTTCAGCCTTTGGACGTCTACGTAACTAGGTATGGGAAAGGACTGGCATCAAGCAGGAGACAAAAGTGAGTCCTGGCACTATGCCAGGAAATTGAGACACTACTAATTGAGATGTGTGAGGTAACCACTGGTGATCAAGTGGCAGGAAATGAATGATATTGAAGTCCTGAGCAAGGCCAAATATTCCCTTCATCCCCGCCCGACTTGCTTACCCACAGCTGAAATTCAGATTTTTTCCGATCAACTTCAGGTACAGTGCTATAAACTCATAATTAGATAACCTCTGATGCAGTGAGAGGACTTAAATGAGAGGTGATGGGTGTGTTCTGTACCTCTCTTCACAGCAGCCTTCCCAGCCTCATAGAGAGGATGCTGAGTGTCAGCCAGCCAAGGCTTGGCCCCGATCACCATCGTGACTTTCAGCTTATTGGGACTCTTTCGCTTGGCAAACACCGAGTGAAGGTAATCTGTCACCTAAAGAATCAAACCAACAAGATAAGAGCAGAGATACTTTATGGCAAGAAAGTATTAGCTTGTTCTGAAAAGAATAGGCCTGATTTGGATTCACACCCTGTTTTACCTGTCTCTTGACGATAGCGGGGTCCATGTTGGGAACTTGTCTAATGGAGAATTTAGCGGTAACCTTAGCTGGGATGACGGTCTTTGTGCCAGGGTCAGAGAAGGCTCCCTCGATGCCATGGATGGTGAGGGTGGGGTAGCGCCACATGTGGGCCAACAAGTCCACCTGCAGGAAACACACAATGACATTCACACATCTTGTTGTTTCTACCTTGCCTTAAACGCAGATTCTTTTTGACCGTTTTCAAGACGATAGTCTGACCTTATTAGTGTACATGAGCTGGCTGACACCGATCTCGGTCTTGTAGTTGTCCAAGTCAAATTGGATGTCCTGATACATTCTCCATTCCTCATCAGAGAGAGGAGCCACGGCCTCCCTGATCCCCGGAATCAGGATCTTACCGCTGGGGCTGATTAGTGTGTCTAATACGAGAAGTTAGAAAAAAGAAGACATTTTATGTGGTTTCAACCCCTTATCCGACCAACAACTAAGGACTACAGACTGGGAACCCCATAAATAAACTACTGTAAGAAACAGCCGTCATAGCAAAATGTTAACTTATTTCCTCTCAAAACATTATTAGTCATGCAATGAATGTCCTCTGAGCAAAAGAGGTAAAAACAACAGGTCGTTGCCAAAGACAGGGTGGGGAAGTCAGAAAGTATTGAGGGGGGGATAACATATTTGTTTGTTTTGGTCTTTTCATGGTATTTGTTGACAATAAGAAATATGTAAAGTAATGCTAGCTTATCCTGGGATTCTGGTCAGGTCTAATTTCTTAAAGAGATGACGCAAGTCATGAAGTGTACTGTTTAAGATAAAGGTTAAAAGATAGAATTCAATTATTTGCCCTGCGGGTACCTGGCATATTGGCAAGGCTTGGTCCAGTGTCTAATGTTCTTGCGAGTGACTGAATACATTCATATATTAATGTGTACCACCTCAAGAACACTCACCAAGAATGCCAATGAGGTCAGTCATTGGTTCAATCACAGTGCCTCCGTAAACACCGGAGTGCAAGTCCTGTTTAGGTCCATCAACCTGCAAACGCACCAGGAGAGAGCTGAGTGACAGACGTCTGGCCGAAGAATCAGGAACAATTTATTTGAAACTAAACATTTCAGTTTGGGTTTGTGTTTTTTTTTGTGTGTGTGTGTGTGTGTGTGTGTGTGTGTGTGTGTGTGTGTGTGTGTGTGTGTGTGTGTGTGTGTATGTGCGTGAGTGTGTTATCCAATCACAACCTCTGCAAAGAAGTAGCAGTTGCCCCTGGTGCCGTAGGTGAGGGCGGGCCGCCTGCTGAGCCAGCCGCAGTCTGAGATGATGATGTAATCCACGTCAGAGAAAAAGGTGTCCCGCTGCGCCAGGATCATGGCATCCAGGCCGTTGGAGCCCGTCTCCTCCATACCCTCGATGACGAACTTCACATTTACCGGCAGCTCCTGGTGGACAGACAGGACAGACAGTGCTACTCCTTCACAAGCTGTTGGAAGACATCTCATTTGCAACCAGGGGTTAACCTCCGGTTATGGCGAGTGAAGCCAATGCGGAAGTGTCTTAAAACGTGCATATTCTCTAATGACCAGCAGGGGGCGACGCCTTTCAGTTGCGAAAAGAAGTCCGATTGTATAGTAAAAGTAATAGTATAGTAAAGTCTATGAGAAAATGAATCTACTTCTCACTTGATTTATTACCTCATACATGAGTTTATGGTGTCAATCTCTAGTTTTAAAGTCTTCTTCAATACAACATGATGTTCGTTTAGTAAATTATGGTCCATTTAGAGTCAAATAGACCGTAAAGCAGAGTATGCATTTTAATTTGCTGTAAAAAATAAATAAATGCCGACAGCCGTAATCCAAGAAGACGACGGCCAAATCGTCTAATTTAAGACTTAAAAAGTCAGACCACAAACCAATGGGTGACGTCACGATCACTACATCCACTTCTAATATACAGTCTGAAACAGATTAATTTTTTTATGAAATGGTGTTTTCAGCAGGATGTGAGGACCTAAAAATCCTGAGCCATTAGCCACGTGTGAAACCAGTCGACACCCACACATCGCTCTCTCCTTAATGCATCCAGCATCTGGCTGAAGCCTTTTCCTGTGCATATTCAGCTCTGTGTTTTGTTGGGGTTTTTTCACAAGATAAAATGGCAGCTAGGATGGTGGGAACAGACTGCTGCAGTGACTTTGCAAAAAAAAAACAACAGCAGTGACTCTGCAAGTCAGTCTGGCGGAAGCTCAGCTCTTCTCTCTCACTTGCCTGAGGATATGCAGATTATCCCAGCGGTAACACTTTCTGTGACTTGTAATGTTTGTAATGTTCTGCTTGTAATGTGTATTAAATATCCATAATGCTTATAACAATAATTATATTATAATACAATAGCATAGTATATTTCCCATAGTTGTTATATATCATTATCATTTTGTAATGGATTATAATCAATGTTATAATACATTACAATGTGATTATAGATTAAGATTATTAGTGGTTACTGTTTGCTTTAAGTGATGTAAAAAAAATATTTTACAACGTTTACAAAAATGTCAGCGAGTGGCCAGCAATTATGAGGCTTTATGATACCTGACCTTAAAGTCTTTAGAAAATGCATTATAATGTGTATAATGATATTTGTCATAATGCATTACTGATGTCCACGAGTGCTTGTAACTATAATTATACGGTGATATGAACAGATTTAAAGCATTATAGACATGGCCGTCGCAGAAGTGTTACCACTCACGCTAGTTGACCTCTGTTTCCCCTCTTTAAATTTTCAGCGTTTTCTAGTAAAGATGATTTGCAAAGGAGTGCTCTAATCGGTCCTCTGGTCTCACTTGAGGTCACATTGCCTCTGTAGCTCCAAAAGCCACTCACACATTTGATTCTGTTATCCGTGGAATGCAAAGCTAACCAAATACAACGGTGGTATTGTAAATTTTCTCTCACCATATTGAGGGCCCAGTACGCACCCACAGCATGGATCCAGGCTAAAACTGGGGCCTTGTTGTCCGACGCCCCTCTTCCATACAGGTTACCTTCAGGCACAAGAATCATCATATGAGTATGGGTGTGCTTTAAGACAACATGTGAAGTGAAGTACTGAATGTTACAACAAGCAGTGAAATCGATTATGCGATATATATATAATATTCAAGATGTTTGTAATTATGTTTTGTTGCATGGTTTATATTTTTCTCTGCTTAGTTATGAATGTAAAACACTGTTTGCATTACACATTCGATCAAAATCTGATTTTATCACGTGACCGAAGTGCCATACATAGGTCACATGATGACAACAGGACCATCTCCTTGACAACTGGCAAAAACTCTACCCACTGCTGACAAAAAGAAAGCTCTGTAGTGGTTGCTTGTATATGCATTGTTAGATTGCCATAGTAGAACAGCAGCCACTACAATGGACCCTACTGCATCAAGCTATATGCTGCCATCCCATGGCCAGCCTTTGTATGTGCAACACAAATCCCTTAAAAACCAAGATGGCTGCCGTATGAGCAGAAAGGCTGAGCAGTTGAAGAATATCTTGCCAATCCTTCTTCAGTAGATGACTCGTACAGGTGAATAAATGCCAGATGAGCATGCATATATTTTTTTTTACATACAACTTCTGTTGGTTTGTCTAATGTTTTGCTGCACAGCATACGTTTGTCATGGTGTGCTGAGGAGATTAATTAAAGGCTGTTACCATTGATGTCGGTCAGGTTGTAAGGATCCGTCGCCCAGCCGTCCTCCAGCTTCGCCGGCTGGACGTCCACGTGGCCGTAGACGCACACCGTGTGTTTGCTTGGGTCGCTGCCAAACAGAGCTGTCACCACTTTAGGCAACGCTAACTTCTGCCCATTGGGAAGCTGTGGACATTTAACAGCAAGGTTAACATCAACACGAACTGCTGCAGTGTCCCTCAATCATTTGGATTTTCACTTTTCTTAAGCGCAGCAAGTGGTTTGCGTTTACGTGTTGCAACAGTAAAGTAAACCGACTGACCAGTACTCAATTAACTGCACACTCTGCACATTCTCAATCTGTGTATATATTTTTCAAATATCAACAGATTTTCTGAATTAAAGAGAGCAAAAATTGTTTTTGATTTAGGTGTGGGACATTGGGAGATACCTATGTCTTTAAGTATTATGGTACTATTATTAGTTTGTTGATGTATAGTAGGCACCCCAGGACTTTATAGTCATTGGCATGCCACACTTTATAAGATGCTGCATCTGGAATGCATTCAGGCGAGCTACGTGGTGGCTCAAGAGACAATCAGGGCATTCTCCATAGGTTTCTCAATGCTGGAATTAAACCAAACAGGAGGGACAAGTTTGTTTCCATGAAATCAAGCTCTTATGTAACTGCAGCAGTGGAAGAAGAACTCAGATCTTTTACTGAATGAAGCAAATCGACAATATGGATATACTCGACAATATGGATATACTCTGCTTCAAGTAAAAGCTCTGCGTTCAAAATATACTTAACTAAACAGTAAAAGCAATTATTATGCAGAGTCGCCCTTCCAGAATAATATATATTATTGGATTATAAATGTTGATGCATTTGTTGGTTCTTCACTTTAATGTTACAGCTGGTGAAAGTGGGGCTAATTTTAATACTTTGGGCTATATGCCGCCGGGTAGTTTAATCTATAACAATCCATCATAATTTTTTATTAATAATCTGAATCTGCAAAGTAACTAACACTGCAAAATATATGTAGGGCAGTAAAAAAATACAAAAGTGGCCTCCAAAATGTGGTGGAATATGAGTATAAATTACAATGTAATGGAAATACTAAAGTAGAAGTACCTCAAAATAGTGCTAATGTACATTACTTGAGTAAGAGTACTCAGTTAGATTCCATCACTGAGTAAATTAGAACTTCTCACAGGATTTTTATTGTCTAGTTAATTCAGAATATTTTTTTTTCATGTGAACTTTTTCTATTAATTGCTGAGATAATTTATTTATTCATTCATCTTGTTGACTCAGAAAAACGGCAAATATTTTTTCAAAAGTGAACGCAATGGTATAATTTGATATCGAAGGGTCATCAGCTACTGTTTTTACTCTTCATTAAGACAATATACTGCAGTAACAATTCATGCTACGTTGGTCCTTATTAGTGGCGATAAGCTGAGGATGTTGACCTCTAGTTTGACCTCAAACATCATAAATGTGTAATGAGTTTGGGAAGCAGCTTTCATGTGTCTCAGTCAGTAATGAGGAGGAAGATTTAGTCCTGACCGCTCCGCTGCCTTTTTTGAAGTTACCAGCTGGTTTGCCCGCTGTCGCCCTCCCCGATGAGCCAAGCTCACTATTTGAAACGGGGCGTATTTACTAACCACTTAGGGCGACGATTACAGCGCAAAGCTCTAATATATCACAAAGGCGTAGAGTCGGCTCTGTCACTGACTTCTTGCTCTCCGATGTCCACCAGCTCCACAGTCCCTCCCATGAGCCTCAGCTTCTCAGCGACCACCTCCATCATGCGGTGCAGTTCTGGCCTCTTCAAGACATTGCTGGAGTCGCTTTCGATTGCAACCCAGTCACGCAGAGCCTGAAACACACACATGCATAGCCTTATCCTTCTGCCATCTTGTAAAATATACTTCAGTACTACTGCACACTACGAGTATCCAATAACTAAATGTGTTCTTCAGTTTCAATCAAGCAATCTCAGTAGGAAAAAAAGAAGCAAAGCTGTGCAGTATGTGCCCTTTTGACGCGTCTAATGTTGCCACATTTTGGCTAAAAGGGGGTAATGCCTCAACTAAAATTCTGCTTTAATGTAGGCTACTTAAAGGGGACACATCATGAAAAACTCAGTGTTCATGCACGTATATTTGGGTATTTAAAGTGCCTAACAACCCACAAACTGTGAAATAAGACAAGTATACCAATCTCTCAGATATATTCAGGCAGACAAATAATGTGGTTTTCTAAATATTAAAGCATGTTACCATGGTTTAAAGAGGTTAGCACTGGTTGGCATTAGACAAGCTGAATGTGTGCAAGCAATCATATTAGTGAAACGTTTTAAAGATGATCATGTTCTATTCATCTCCGTAAAAACACAATATTGTCAACCTAGCTTTATGTTCCTTTTTGATCATTTTTAACTTTGTCAGGACAATAGCAAAAAATGGTTTTCCATTGAAAATAAAAATGACAGAAAAGTTCTCATGATGGAAATGAAAACCCTTTTTACCTTTTTGAATACTACTAAATTTCTCCAGTTAACTTTAATAATTTATGTTGATTAATTAAACTGCTATAATTAAGTCAGCATATCTGGTTGCTCTATGGAACTTACTGTGGTACAAATTTGACATCTCTAGTGCTTGGACTCTGAAACGTATTTCTAAAGGAAGAAGGACAAATATATATTGTACCTCCACATATTCCTCTTGATGGCTGTCAATGTACTGCGCAAGCTCCGTATACTGGAAGGCATGGACAGTAGAGATGACCAGCAGTATGGAGGGCAGAACTGGAAGATTCATCTGTTGGAAGAGTCAGAAAGTGAATTATTGACAGAGCAGATAGCTGTTTTACATCATCAGAGTATATTTGACAACAGAATACTCCCCCAGTACAGTAAACACAGATTCCAGAGTCCAGATTCCCCCAATGCAAACCTAACCGCCTAAAATAAGAAATGACATGTAACCAAACATTTGATCTCCCTATTCAACATTAGGGATGCAACTAACAATTTTATTTTATGTTCAAATGTTTAATTGTTAGTTTATAAAATGTTTATAAAGAATGGAAAAAATAAAAAAAATCCCAGAGTGCCATAGTTACGTCTTCAAAGATGTCTGAAAACCCAAAGATATTCAGTTTACAATCACAGCGCATCCAGCTTGAAGGATATTCAGTCTGAAAAGTCAAATACTTTCAAATAAAAAGTACCCTCACAGTCTTTCGACTTACCTTGTGTCTGCTGGAGGTGTGTGTGTGTGACAGTCTCCTACTGCAGGCAGACTGTGGCCTGCACATTTATATACCCTCCCTTCGGTGTCACACTCAGAGGTCACACAGTCAAACATTTCCTGACACTGTGCCAAGACTGCTGACAAATTAATTTATTTTTCCGCTGACGGGCACTAGAAATACACTCAATCTATTGATCCTGCTCCAAGAATGCACAGTGGGGTTCAGAAGGGACAAAAGCAGCGCGGTGAAATGAACAAATTCCCGTTGTTTGTGTCTCGGAATCTCCAAGCAAACCCCCAACCCCCCACTATAGTTTGTAATGGAAAATTATATTAGTGTATGTTGGAAGTATATAGTGTAAAGGTTTTGAATGAAATGTACTATGATGTGTACTCTAAAGGTCGAGAACCTCGTCTCTCTGTATGTTAAGTTACACTGTGTGGAGATGTTTCATGCAAAGAAATAAAATACCGCAAGGACATTTCATTTGTCATTTGATCATTATTTCAACGCTCATTGGGACTCATCTCGGGACATAGATAGTACTAGTACAAATTGGGTATTAGTATAGTAAATTGTATTGGAAAACTTCCACCACAGTTACACAAAAGCAGAGCAGCTTTTCTTGGTCCATACTAGGCGAGTGTCCCGTTGTGCTACACTTAACATTGAGTTACTTTTAAGCATTCCTAGTTGACGTGCAGCTCCATTTGATAATTACCCTAAAATAGGTTTGTCTAAAAAATGTTAATCCCATCATGTCTCCATGTTCATTGGATAAATTGTCCTCGGTTAAAACTCCCTGTGTCTTTCTGTGTGTCCCAGTGTGAGACAGGACTTGGGCCTGTGAAATTGGCATGAATGTTGGAGGGGATAAAAAACCTAAACCGCTAAGGTCATGTCCACATTAACCCGTTTTCAAATGAAAACGGGGTTTTAAAACTAAAACAATCTCCATCCACACATGCGTTTCAGCATCGTTTTCGAAATGATTTGCGTCCAGATTTGCTCCCCTGAAAACGAATATCACGTGACTATTCACGTACACTGGGCATGCGTGTGCCGGTGTAAACAGGAAGTACATTGGTTGCTTGGTTACAGATAATACGATTACACTACTCTAGATACTCGTCGTGCTTGATACTTAGGAACTTCCTCTAAAATCTTCCTCCATAAACTCAAACAGACACATTTCTTGGAAGTTTTTAGAAGTTTTATTTTTCAAACTTAGTTACATCACTGCAGGTCTAACTCTATTTCTCCCACACAATGAACAGTTATTAAACGAAGTTTACTAGATTATGGGTCCATACATTTGGTCAACACAAGTCCGTCAGAAGTCCGTTCCGTAGGGCTGATAACGCCGCTAGCTAATCGCTCCAATAACAGCTGATTACAGCTGAAGCCAAAGAACCGCTAATCCCCTCCGGGTTGCCATGCATCACCTATGTTCCCCTGGGTCCTAAGTCCCTACATGCAAGGCCTCTTGTTGTCAATCAAGCATACCTTGAACATCTATGTACAAACATTTGTAACAAATACCACATTATCCTTGTTGAATTACCCTGGTAGTCGATCGGTATCAAGGCTGTTGTTGTTGTTCTCTTCCGGAAAAGGGTCACCTGGTAAGGGGGTGACGAATCAGGAAAGGACAGACCACATGACACATGACAATAAAAACCTGTGCAATACAGTACACTGTGCAATAATAGTTATAATAGTTTTTCTGTCTGTAAATATAACATTTCAGTTATTGTTGTTTTTCTACTGTTTCTTATTGCTTATTTATAATACTTATCTTGTCTTTCTTTTACTATGTCTCTTGTGTGCACTTTACTCTATGCTGCTGTAAGCCTGCAAATTTCCCCGCTGCGGGACTAATAAAGGATTATCTTATCTTATCTTAACTGCTAAGAACCAATCAAGTAGCGAACACCAGTGCCTACGTCATCGTTTTCGGACTTCTTCATTTTCCGTCATCCACACTATCTGGAAAACGTGGCGTTTTCAAACTTATCCGTCCTCGGGAGCGTTTTCGAACTCCTTCGTTTTCGGTGCCCTAAAACGCCGTATAGTGTGGACGCTCGGTGCAAACGCAGCAAAAGATATTCGGATTCATTTGAAATGGGTTAGTGTGGATGTGGCCTAAATAGGCAACTGAAACTTCATACCTGTGTCCATGTTTGTTTTTGAGTGTGCTGTGTTTTGAGTATTCCAATTTCAAAGCAATGGATAGGGCAAAGTAAAATAAATAAAACAAATGAATGGAATAGAAAAATAGTCTGCGTAAACCTAGTTCATCTAGAGAGCAAATTAAACCAACATGTCTGTCTGTCTGCTAGCTAGTGTCTAGCTGTCAGCTAGCTAGCTGGTAATGTTTAGTCATCTTAGCAGTTGTGTATGCTGGGGTATAATGCATGACTAATTCCTACTTATTTTTTTACTTAGCCAACCACTTCTAAATCCCCCTGATGCGCGTCTTTGTCATACATTGTTTAAAGGAACCATAATGTTAGATTACTGGACGCCATCATGCTAACATAGATCCTCAGATAGCGAGTATTTTTCTCATCTTTACAATCTGACCAGTGACAAAGCATTAGTTAGTCAGGGCTATGGTTAGTAGTTGGTTTTGTAAAAATATGCTAAATTGTAATTTCATACAATGTTGTTCAGAGAATAAGTTAAGATAGCTAACAAGTGCTAACGTCAGTTGTCACTTGTGGCCACAGTAAGTACATATTCACATATTCTTTGGCTTGAAGGAGAGGTTTTATTTTCTTAAAGTATTCAACTTCAAACAAATTATATCAAAATTACCTTTAAGCATTGACACTTTATGTTTATGCTTAATGCAATGAATATTATCATTTTTTACAACCTAGCCCGATTCTGCACTCTATCTAACAAGTGGAGCTGACGAGATTGCATTTTACTGGGGTTGTAACTTTACATTGTAGGATTTTAAGTGAAGGATTAATAGATTGAAGTCGGTGTTACAGTTTTTTTGGTGAATTAAATTTTAGCATTAGTTTAATTTAACTACAACACCAACAGACAACCGGGTGCAACAAGACCACAGGTTTAACGTTAGCAAGCTAACGCTCGAGCTAGTAGGGTGTGTTTTAGCAACAAAGCTTCATCCAGCTCCCTCCACGCCCCAACTCTTTGCCCACTTTCAATCTTTTTCTGCCCTCATGATATAGTAATAACAACCAGCAAAGGACACTTAAAGGGGACACATCAGGCTCATTTCCAGGTGCATTTATGTATTTAGGGTTTCTGCTAGAACATGTTTACATGATTTGATGATTGAACATTTTTAATTTTTTTCATACCATCTGTCTCAATATATGTTGCCACTCTCTGACACATTTTGACTAACATTTTGTTAATATACGTAAAGGTTTATGTAATATTTACAGTTCATCGAAAAGGGGTAAAATTAACTTATTGTCTTTCTAACTGAATCTTGTTTTAATAATTAACAATAGCTTTGTCTTTACCAGAGCTAGCAAAAGCACGCTTATGCCGATGAGTTAGCCGTGGTTCAGACGGTTTAAAACTTCCTTATCTTCTTGCTTTAAACTCTGTGTGCTACTGGTTTTCAGGGTTAGTAAGTCGTTTCTGTCTCCCAAATCAGTTATGGAAGAAGTACTCATAACTTTTACTTCAAGGGGCTGTAAGGAACTTTATACTGGTTATGAAACGGTGTTAGTTTGATACTGATGTCTCTTAATGACTTACAAAAGTAAACGAGACCACCAGCAAATGCCAGCTGATGCATGACCATTAGCAATTATGCACACATTTATGTACATAAAAATTACTATCATTACAAATAGAGCATATATATTCTAAGTAGCCTATACAAACTGAGAGGTTCCCAGATAGCTCACTTGGTCGAGTAAGTTTTCAATGTAGCGGCCCGAGTTTAAAGCCAACCGCTGGCCATTTGCTGCATGTCGTCTCCTCTCTCTCTCTCCTCTATCCTCAAAATCAGGGGTGCCCACACTTTTTCGGCTTGCAAGCTACTTTTAAAATGACCAAGTCAAAATGATCTACCTACAATAAAAATGCTAAATATCTATTTCTATACATACTGAGTATACTTTATATTCACAATATACAGTATGTTGGCATACCTTGCATAACTGCATGAACTCTTATGGCACAATACAATTCCGTACATTTTTGGTCATTACCTTACTCTGATGACTTGCACTGAATGGAATCAGCCAGGGTTGCATAGTCCGGACAGTAGCTGCTGGTAGCCAGCCTCAAGCAGACTTCTAAATGATCATCAGTCATGCCACCAGCGGGTTCTTAGATTGCCGCCACGACGGGTACCGATCGCCTTCCGACCACAACTTCTAGCAGCAGCTTCCACAATGGAGGATCTGAACATGGCCCACTCGGATTCCATGTCCCCAGCCTCCCCCGGGATGCACGAGAAATTATTCCGGAGGTGGGAGTTGAAGACCTTGCGGACAGGGTCCTCAGCCAGATGTTCCCAGTTCACCCTCACCACACGTTTGGGTTTACCAGGTCTGTCCAGCAGCCTCCCCCACCACCTGATCGAACTCACCATCAGGTGGTGATCAGTTGACAGCTCTGCTCTCTTCACCCGAGTGTCCAAGACATACGGCCGCAGGTCTGATGACACAACTACAAAGTCGATCATAGACCTTTGGCCTAGGGTGTTCTGGTACCAAGTACACTTATGAACATGGTGTTTGTTATGGACAGTCCATGACTAGCACAGAAGTCCAACAAGACAGCACCACTCGGGTTCAGATCGGGCAGGCCATTCCTCCCAATCACACCCCTCCAGGTTTCTCCATCGTTACCCACATGAGCATTGAAGTCTCCCAGAAGAACTATGGAGTCCCCAGTTGTCGCCCTTTCCAGAACGCCACCCAAGGACTCCAAGAAGGCTGCGTACTCCGAACTGCCGTTTGGTGCATAGGCACAAACGACAGTCAGAGACTTCCCCCCCCTCGCGATTCGCAGTCGCCGGGAGGTGGTGCAGGGAGCCCCTCCACCACGATAAGGTGGCGATTCCCATACCAAGATAAATGTTTAAAATATGTAGTTCAGAATTGGTTGGAGCTTGACAAATGTCTTCTCGAGTCTGTCCCTAGACAAGAAAGAAGAATAAATGGTATGAGAGAATATATATAAATAACCTATCAAAAAGCTCAGTAAGACGAAATCAGTCATTAAAATACAGGTGTAATCCATTTGGGATGAGTACAAAACAAACAATACATTAGAAAAATCACAGATATCTCAATACATTACATTGAGTAGTAGCTCTTCAACGAAAACCTTGGGGAACAGGTCTGTAGGGTGAAGATCCAAAAAGCCTCACGTTGTTTTAACATCAGGTAAAGATCACCGCCTTTAAGGAGTAGACTGACTTTTTCAATGCCAGAAAAACGTAAAGTGAAAATTTCATGTTTTTCATCATTAAAATTCACTCTTTATGGAAAACACTGAGTTTGTGTGAGGATGATAAAAATTGTGGGTTTTTAAAGTATAATTGCACTGTGCACAGCTACCACAACGGTAGTTGCCATTTGGTAGGGGGCTTAGCAGTTATATAGGGTGTTCGGGCTTGTAATGTGCAAAATCTGTCTTTTGTATTTTAGGTTTTACCCCCGTTGATTGACAAAAAGAGGCAGAGCAGTAAAACTTGAGGCTTGTTCATGGTCTGATTTTAAATATGCCAATTATTTCTCGAGTGAGGAGAATAAGAAGTAATGCAAGTCACAGAAAATCTTTTCTCATTTTTTCCAGCAATTCCAAGCGAGGTTGTCATATAAGCCCTATGGATCAATTCAATAGGGTACCCTCTCTGGACAAATCTGGGTTTCATGTCTTCAGATTTAATCATGAAATCTACAATGTTGTTGCATATGCTTCTTAGTCTAAAATAAAATTGCTCTTTGGGAGCCGTCTCTTGAGTTGGTTAGAATCAAATCTGCTTGCCAATAGAAGGGAGTTTTAGCGGTGTCTTTTTGGTATGCAGAGGTTTATAAGGTGCCATTATTCTTTATAACCCACATGTCTAGATAGTGAATTTTGTCCTCACTGTAATCCATAGGAAATTGCAGATTGCTGTTAAAACTGTTCAATAGAATGAATAAATATTTTCCATGACAAAAGTAGCTAAATCGATGATGAATTGGTAAGAAAAAAAAGCCCCAGTTATGAAAATAGAAGTTTACAGCCTCCAAACCAATGTCATGTGGTTTATTAGTGTAAAGGCTGGCAATACCATCAACATTATTAGAAGAAAATCTATTGGTAAACCAGTGAGACATGAAACATGATTAATAAAATCTGTTGAATCTCAAATGTATGCCGGTAGAATGTGGACATAAGGTTTCATAAAAAAAAGTCAACAAACTCTGACAGGGAAGTCAATAGTAATGAAATAGTCTGAGCTACTATGGGACGCCCTGGAGAATCAGAGAATGATTTGGGTATTTTAGGCAACGTAAGTATGGTATTACTGTAATCCAACTTTTTGTTAAATGTGTTATCAATAAAATACCATTTTTAATAGTTTTCTTAGTCTGTTAATTTGCTTGGAAAGTAACGCCAGCTAACATTTTGAGAGTCTGAGGTGCCCAAACATAAAATAAAATATATTATTTGAATGTACTGAAAATGTATTGAAACTGAATAGGTTTTAATCGAATGAAATTATATGTCATGAATTGATAAAATAATTTTAGAAGGATACCCTTGACTCAAACACAAAAATATGCATGTCACGTCACTGACCGAGTAGTTGTAGTAGTAATAAAAATATTAAATAACATTCATAAAGTGTATGTTACCTTACTTAGTTTTTCATTTAATGACATATCACATCATACATAGGAAGTAGATAATTCATTTCAGTATTAACACAACTCATTATTTTTTTTATTTTTATTTAATCCATACTTTTGCATTGACACACCTGTGTGCACTTTAAAACAGTTAGTTAACCTAATCTGCGTGTCTTTGGACCGTGGGAGGAAACCCACGCGACACGGGGAGAACATATGAACTTTAAACTGCCGGGCAGGGTCCAACCTGGGACCTGCCTTGCTGTGGGAGGAAACCGGAGCACCCGGAGAAAACCCATGCGACACGGGGAGAACATGTAAACTTTACACAGCAAGGCAGCTTCCAACTTAGAAACTACCAGCTGTGCGGTAACATTGCTGCCCCACCATGCCGTGTCTTCACTAAATAACATCAACACTGCAGCAAGTTAGGAACTTGAACATCCTGGAGAAGAATTGGCGGGCCCTCTTGATGTACTTTTTCTGAGTTTTTACTTCAACAAACCCAGAATCATCAGCATGGATGGTGGCTGGTGGTCCATCTTCAGTGCCAGTGATGGTTCTTTTAGCTGTGGCTGGTGGTTTATCTTTAGTGCCAGTGATGGTTCTTTTAGCTCTGGCTGGTGGTTTATCTTCAGTGCCAGTGATGGTTCTTTTAGCTCTGGCTGGTGGTCCATCTTCAGTGCCAGTGATGGTTCTTTTAGCTCTGGCTGGTGGTTTATCTTTAGTGCCAATGATGGTTCTTTTAGCTCTGGCTGGTGGTTTATCTTCAGTGCCAGTGATGGTTCTTTTAGCTCTGGCTGGTGGTTTATCTTCAGTGCCAGTGATGGTTCTTTTAGCTCTGGCTGGTGGTTTATCTTCAGTGCCAGTGATGGTTCTTTTAGCTCTGGCTGGGGGGTTATCCTTATTGCCAGTGATGGTTCTTTTAGCTCTGGCTGGTGGTTTATCTTTAATGCCAGTGGTGTTTTTTTTAGCTGTGGCTGGTGGTTTATATTTAGTGCCAGTGGTGTTTTTTTTAGCTGTGGCTGGTGGTTTATTTTTAGTGCCAGTGGTGTTTTTTTTAGCTGTTTCTTTATCAGCTGAAAGTGAGTCATTCAAGTTAGAAGTGGACACTCCACTCCACTTAAACACTTCGATGTACGTTACCTCAGCAGGTGGCTGCTCCTGTTGACATTCATTGTTGATTGATTGTTCTGAAGGCACAAATACTCTGTTGTTAGAGTCACTCCAGTGTTTCATCGTGATGAAACGGTGACTTAGAGCTTCGCTGGCTGGGATTCTTTTTTCAGGATCCACACGCAGCATGTCTTTGAAGAGGCTTAAAAAGGCTGATGTGTTAGTGACATCCTTCGCTTGTGGGTGTGTCTTCGTCATGTCATCGAGACTGGTGAACCTGTTGGAAATACCGTTGAAGAGTATGGTCCTGGAGCCTGTATGAAGTTTGTATTCAGCTCGTGTGTTCATCCGCCACAAGTTTTTGCACTTGCTGAAAAAATTATTGGAAGTAATCCCAGTATCCAGCAGGTGATCATCAGGCTGACCATTCAGCTGCACGATGAGTCTCATCACCTCATATTGACAGCGTGTTGGATAGAGGTCGCTGCCCAGGTACATGTAGGCCAAAACGCAGCCCAGGGACCACATATCTACAGCCTCATTCAGTCGAAGGCCCAAGATGACCTCAGGGGCCCTGTAACCGATGGCCTGAATATTGGTGCCAGGCGGCATTGTTGAAACCCGACGGGCCAAACCAAAGTCAATCAGTTTTACCTTGAAGGGATGTGACTTATGATTTACCAGCATTATGTTGTCTGGCTTGATGTCTGAATGTACCAGACCTATGCTATTGAGGGCATTTAAAGCAACCAGCATCTGTTGTGTGATTTTTCTAATCCCATACAAACACAGTGGCTTGTTCGATCTCTTTTCCATTAATTTATCCAGGGTCATGTCCATCATTTCAAATGCCAGACAAGTGTGTCCATTGTGCTTAAAATGCTCGGTTAACTTGAGCAAGTGGTTCTTGTCTGCGTCAAGCTGCCTAAGTTTTTTAAGCATGGCCAGCTCATTTTTGCCAGCCCACGCTACGTCCTTTCGCACAATCTTCACTGCCATCTTCTCCTTGGTTCCTAATTTAACGCACATGGCCACTTTCCCAAAAGTCCCTTCCCCAAGAAACTTCTCTATCTGATACTGATCTGTTGTACCAGACAGAACTTCATTCAGATTTAGCTTAAAAATCCCGTCCTCACTGTTGATATGTTTCTGATTTTCCATTTTTTCAAGTACAATTGTTAAACACTTGACAACTGAACCGATTGAGTGATTTTGAAGTGATCGAATGATTTTGTCTCAAACCAAGCTGGATATTATAAGGTTTAAATTGGTCAACTGCTCTTTGTGGCTTTGAAGGTGTTGGAGTGACATCACAAGCTTTATGACATCACATTTAGAATGTTCAGTTGTTTGGCTTTGATCTTTGATCACAAACTGATTCTTTATCGGTGACACATGTTCACTCTTGAATCCTTATGTTGTCATAGTTGTCATGGCAACGCATTGCCTTCCGACTTCAAATTACGTTAGATTCAGGTGGATATGTTGATTTGAAGTGGTGATTAAAAAAAAACCTCCCACCCCCCCCATGAAAGTCAATTATTCATAGTTTTCATGTGACGTCACGTCCTTAGGGGAATGCCCCTTGGAGGGCAAAATAACACTGTCCTCCGCTGCCCAACAGCTTACGAAGCGAGTGATTTCTGTTGTTTCGTCAAAATACGGGATAGTTGTTGTGCAATCAGATGCAAAACGGATGAGGAGACAAGCCCGGGCCGTGTATCTACAGAATCCCGTCCAAGCTACAAAACCCTGAGATGAGGACATTGTGGATTTGTGCCATTAAACGTGCCTCCGTCCCGGTGGAGGGCGAACGATGCCAGCCGTCAAAGTATATGCGTATGTTCAGCGAACATTCCATCAAAGGTAAGCTCAAGTAAACACAGAGTATGCTAAGTGTTGTATTTTAAGCAATAAGTCATGTTTTTACGTAATTGTTCTGACATGGTTTGCTGTTGTAAACCGATGCAACCAACTCCAGTGGCTTTGATGAGCTAACGGCATTGTGTCCCAATCCGGATGTTTTTAGCTAACATTCCAGTAAAAAAGGCACTTAAAATACTGATATAAATGATCGTGTAATGTTTTCAGTTGTTTTAATGGTGTTAAACTAAAGCTCAACGTCTTACCTTTCTAACTAAATATCGTTTTAATTAACCGTAGTCGGTAAAAGGACGCTAACGCCGGTGAATTAGCCGTGCTCTGCCCTTGTCCCAATCCGGATTTACTTTCCTCGCTGTTAACACTCGGCGCTGCTGGTTTTTCGGGGATATTAACTTGTACAAGTGTCGCCAAAATTACCTTCTATGCTGTCAACACATCCGGGACCGTAGTTCTGTCCTTCACGATAAGATTTCACGTTTCAACAACTCCAAATTATGCAATAAAAGATCCTTAATTTCCATTTAAGTGTATACCAACACCTGCTGGATGTTTTGTTAAACTCTTCTCATTTCAATCTCTTGCAAATCACCAGCTGATGCATGGCATTTAACAAGTATGCACACATATACTGTAAATGACAATTACTATCATAAAACACAGTACAGAGTAATATTACAACTAAAAACACAAGTATTCATGATTTTAAGGCTACATTGTTAAAGCAACAGACAAATAACTTGTAATAATGATTGAAAAGATGATGCGAAGATTTATTTAAAATACAAACGAGACAAACACAAATTGAAAATTAAAAAAAAAACCTGGACACAAAAAACATTTAAAAGCATCCTCGTCATCATCCAACTCCTCGTCCCAGCCCACACACATGGTGTGATACCATGTGTGGCAGCTGTCACACTGGACCCACGACACCAATCCCTCCGAACTCTCCGGAGGGTCAGGTTCCCTGCACCAGCCACACTCCCAAACTGTCAGCATCATCTCTTCAGGAGTGTGACCTATTTACAGAACTTTTTACCTTTTAAGTACAATTTGTTTATCAGGGTTTCATGTGTTGGCATACAAAGAAAGTTAACATTAAGTACACTACCGGTGGATGTCGTGGGTCCAGCAGAAGAGGAGCTGGATGTTGACGGTCTGGTCTCTGCAGGTCGGGAGGCTGTATAAATAACAAAGCATAACCATGTTTTGTTTACTATCCATCATGTTATTATATTGCTTGTGTTTTTCAGATTATAAAAAGCATTTACAGTGGGAGGAAGGAGTTTGGGACCCATGGAGGCCACGTCCCGCTGACGATGTCGAAGGCTCTAAAATAATAATCATATTTTATTATTACAACACTAAAATACATACTCATAAGAATGTCTATTCGTAACAATAGTTAATACATTCTGATTTATACGTGAATTCAAATGCAAAATAGGTTACAGACATAAAAAACGTCTGTAGCGCCCACTTTATCAGGTAAAATGATTTTCTGGTTTACATTAGTGGTATTTACAATGTAGAATAATAATCAAATGCACTAAAGTTTGATAAGCTGGCGCTTAACCGTTCATTTGCTGACCAGGAGATGGGGGAAGATGGCGGTGACCCTCAGCAGGCAGGCTTGGGGGCGGTGTTGTACTACTGCTCACAGGCAGCCGGGGACCGTGGGAGGCACAAGAGGGGACAGAGTGGGATGAGGGACCGACGATGGAAAGTCCGGAGCTGGTGGCTGTAGTAGCCCCGAGGGACAGTGGTCTTCTGCGGCTGGGTCGGGAGCCGCCAGACAGGGTAGAGGCTGCCGGGCCGGTGTCTTCGGCCCGCTGCTGCTCTTGGTCTCTTCTGGCCAGAGCTTGGGCCTCCCTCCTTGCTGCACGGTCCTCCGCCTCCACGATAACCTCGGACATCTCCTGAGCTGTGAGTAGCCTGGCCTTGATGATGTTCCTCCTGACCTTGCTGTTGTTTCTGTTAAAGTTTATTTCGGCCAGGAGGTGGGCCAGGTCTACCGTTATCCAGCCTGATGTTACCAGGGGATGGGTTACAGTGGGTACGGAAAGTATTCAGACCCCTTTAAATTTTTCACCCTTTGTTTCATTGCAGCCATTTGCTAAAATCACGTGCATCTGCGCAATATAATAGCACATGATTACCGAAAATATATACTGATATCAGCACAAGAAGGCAATTAAACAACAATTCAGGGAAAATTATCTTTATCAAACATCCCAGATCATGTACCAAAAATAAAGCAAAGGCTCAAAACAATAGCCTACAAACAGTGGGCACGGCGCAATTGCGCATTAGGCAAAAAAAAAAAAAAAAATCCAATAAATAGAAATAAATGTGCACAATAATAAAAGGGAACCATAAAAGTTCGTTATTTAGCAATAAACTGAAACGAAATAAAGTGCATAACAATAACAAGGAAGGCTCACTCAGAACAAATACAAAAATAAAATAATAAAATGCCTCATATCCTGAGCAATAAAATTGATAATTCCTTCTGTGATATCATGTTTGCGTTTGGATGATATAGGAGGCTTAACATCCAGCGTGGTCTGGGTGTATCGGAGGGATCCTGCCGCTGTTGCGGGCGGGTGCGCCTGCAGTTATAAAACGAATAAACGATTATTAGACTAAAATATTGAAATATGTTTAATATGATATTAATAGGCTATAATATTGAAATATTACAGTTTTTAGATGATACGCCATGTTTGTAGTCGAGCTGTGATATGCAAACTGTTGTTTGCAAATTTTACATTCGACTTTTTTCCCGCCATCTATTTTGGAAAAATTCTGCCACACTGCCGATGTCTTTGACATGGATGGTAGAGGAGGACTCAAATGAAACTTAAATGAAACGCTCAAAATAAAAATAAATATTCAGCAATTAAACCACCGGACGTTGAATAACATGGACCTTCTTCAATCTACCTGTCTCTAGTGGGTTGGGCTAATCCAAAATAGTGAAAACAAGGGGGGTGTTCTCTGAAGACAGGCTGTTTTCTGTGAAACAGGGCTCTGAAAACACCCCCATTAGCACTTGGTACTTTCCTCCTGATGACGACTTTATGAAATTAACACGGCAAAAAATCGACCAATCAGAATTTTGGTCGACCCAGAACGTATCGACCAATAAGTCGACCAGTCGACTAGGACTTTACAGCCCTAGTCATAAGTATTCAGACCCTTTGCTCAGTATTGAGTAGAAGCACCCTTTTGAGCTAGTACAGCCATGAGTCTTCTTGGGAATGATGCAACAAGTTTCTCACACCTGGATTTGGGGATCCTCTGCCATTCTTCCTTGCAGATCCTCTCCAGTTCTGTCAGGTTGGATGGTGAACGTTGGTGGACAGCCATTTTCAGGTCTCTCCAGAGATGCTCAATTGGGTTTAGGTCAGGGCTCTGGCTGGGCCAGTCAAGAATGGTCACAGACTTGTTCCGAAGCCACTCCTTTGTTATTTTAGCTGTGTGCTTCGGGTCATTGTCTTGTTGGAAGGTGAACCTTCGGCCCAGTCTGAGGTCCTGAGCACTCTGGAGGAGGTTTTCTTCCAGGATATCTCTGTACTTGGCCGCATTCATCTTTCCTTCAATTGCAACCAGTCGTCCTGTCCCTGCAGCTGAAAAACACCCCCATAGCATGATGCTGCCACCACCATGTTTCACTGTTGGGATTGTATTGGGCAGGTGATGAGCAGTGCCTGGTTTTCTCCACACATACCGCTTAGAATTAACGCCAAAAAGTTCAATCTTGGTCTCATCAGACCAGAGAATCTTATTTCTCATAGTTTGGGAGTCCTCCATGTGTTTTTTGGCAAACTCTATGCGGGCTTTTCATATGTCTTGAGGAGAGGCTTCCGTCGGGCCACTCTGCCATAAAGCCCCGACTGGTGGAGGGCTGCAGTGATAGTTGACTTTGTGGAACTTTCTCCCATCTCCCTACTGCATCTCTGGAGCTCAGCCACAATGATCTTTGGGTTCTTCTTTACCTCTCTCACCAAGGCTCTTCTCCCACGATTGCTCAGTTTGGCTGGACGGCCAGGTCTAGGAAGAGTTCTGGTCATCCCATACTTCTTCCATTTAAGGATTATGGAGGCCACTGTGCTCTTAGGAACCTTGAGTGCTGCAGAAATTCTTTTGTAACCTTGGCCAGATCTGTGCCTTGCCACAATTCTGTCTCTGAGCTCCTTGGGCAGTTCCTTCGACCTCATGATTCTCATTTGTTCTGACAAGCTGTAAGGTCTTATATAGACAGGTGTGTGCCTTTCCTAATCAAGTCCAATCAGTTTAATTAAACACAGCTGGACTCCAATGAAGGAGTAGAACCATCTCAAGGAGGATCAGAAGAAATGGACAGCATGTGAGTTAAATATGAGTGTCACAGCAAAGGGTCTGAATACTTATGACCATGTGATATTTCAGTTTTTCTTTTTTAATAAATTTGCAAAAAATTCTACATTTCTGTGTACATTAATGCGAAAAAAAATGAACTTTTTCGATTTTAGCAAATGGCTGCAATGAAACAAAGAGTGAAAAATTTAAAGGGGTCTGAATACTTTCCGTACCCACTGTATGTATGGGTTGGGGGAGCAGGGGCAGGTGGAGGTTGGTTTTGAGGATTGGGTATAGTGGCTGGGTTTAGGGGACAGGGGAAAGGGGCTGTTTGGGTGGGGGAAAGGGGATGTTGGGAGGGAAGGGCAACATCAGGCGCAGCCCAGGAAGATGCCGATGAGGTTGGCGGAGGTAGTGAGGAGGTCCACGCCGCGGGCCGGACGGCATGACCCGTGACCAGTCAATGGCCATTGGGTCCAGAGGGTAGAGGCCACACCTCCTGAACCCAGCCACCACCACTCTCCGATCTTTCAGCTTCTGGTAGGAGTCTCTTAGGACCCTTGAAAACTCCTTCTTGGAAACCAAGAAGGAGTGGCTCACTGCCGACAGATCTCCTGTTACCCCAGAGAAATCTGCCTTCAAGGGTCCGAAGAAACTCACATCCAGAGGCTGGAGGATGTGAGAAGTATGTGGTTGTTACAGGTCTCAGTGCTAGAGAGCCTGAATACAGATGATGTGTGCCTGTGAAAACAGGAATAAATGAGGAAGCAGGCAGTTCTGTGGCGTCTTCATTGAAAGTTTTCCCGGGCTATGGTTTTTACATATTTTTTCCAAGTGCATTGTCTTTCACATAATCACATAAATGTACAACAACTTAAATAAGCAACATTCACACTCTATATTCACTATCCCCACTTAATCACTCCATCCAATCAATATAACTGGGACAACTGGGCATAAAACCCTCTCTAACCGTTCCACAACAGCAAAAATGGACCCACAGCTACTGTGGCGTAGGTCAGCGGTCCCCAACCTTTTTTGCGCCACGGACCGGTTTAATGTTAGACAACATTTTCACGGACCGGCGGATAAATACACAAAATAAAATAAAAACTGGTATTTTCTAAATATAATAATAAACGTGAATCGACTGTGTACTCTTATGCAACTTTATTAGCAGCGCACTCGTAACAACGTGCAAACAACATAACATGAGTAAATAACTGCGGCTCTGCCCCCAACACTCTCTGGTCGCTATGGTAACGGTTAAACGTGCCTTCAAAATAAGACAGAACACAAAAACAAATATAAAGTGCATGAAAAATACAACTCACTATTAGGCCTATTGCTAAATCAGTGGGAGCCCTGAGCTTGTTTCCCTGCAACGAGACGGTCCCATCTAGGAATAATGGGAGACAATGACACCCGAAGTGTGTTGCTTACGTCCAGCCTACTCCGATATTTAGTTTTGGTTGCCGTCACTGCAGAAAATCCCGCTTCACACAAATAGGATGTCGGAAATGGCAACAGGGTTTTCAGTGCTGTTGTGGCGATCTCAGGGTATTCTGCTGTGACTTTGATCCAGAACACCGGCAGAGTGGTTGTTTCGAACATACTTTTAAGGCCGCCGTCATTTGCGATCTCCAGCAGCTGATCTTCTTCTTGCATCGACATGCTGGATTCCCCTGGTTTGTTGACAAATGGGTTGCGGATCCATTCCTTGGCAGTTCGTGGGTCTTTTGTGGTTGGGAAGTAGCGCTCAAACTCATTTAAAAGCATAGACAGGTGATCGTGCACTAGCTGGGTGAATGAAGGCTCGGGCTCAGTCTCTTCCAAAATCCCCGCGAATGTTTGAAACATGTCAAATATGCCTCTGTTCACGCGCCGTCCCCACAAATCCAGTTTGGCTTTAAATGCAGCTACTTTATCTGCCAACTGGAAGACAGTTGTCATTTTCCCCTGAAGTGACCGATTTAGTTCATTGAGCAGGTTGAATATGTCGCACAAGTAAGCGAGTTTTGCGACCCATTCCTCGTCACTGAAATGTGCTGCCAGCGGTGACATTTTTTCTGAGAGAAATCTCTGCAGCGGCTCTCGTAATTCAAACACTCTGGCCAGCGATCTCCCTCGGGATAACCATCTTATTTCTGTGTGTAAGAGTAGGTGTCTGTGCTCCGCGTCCATCTCCTCACAAAGCTGCTCGAATAGGCGCGAGTTAAGGGCGTGTGCTTTGATGTGGTTAATAACTTTAACAACATCATTCAATACGCTGTTAAGTTCCGCAGGTATTTTTCGGCTAGCCAGCATTTCCCTGTGAATGACACAATGCGTAGACTCACATTCAGGTGCAACCTCCTTAATCCGAGTAGTTAAACCAGACAGCCGTCCGGTCATGGCAGCAGCTCCGTCTGTGCATATGCCGACACAAAAGGACCATTTCAGTTTTCCTGATATATAATCATCCAGCGACTTGAATAGTTCTGCGGCTGTGGTTTTGGTTGGCAACGATAGTGAACATAAGATATCCTCATGCACATCCTCCTGATAAAGATATCGCACATAAACAAGTAGTATTGCCTTGCTGTCAACATCTGTAGACTCGTCAGCCTGGAGTGCGTACCACGGTGATTTATTGATCCTCTCCAACAATTGTGTCTCAATGTCCTCTGCTATTTCCTGAATGCGCCGAGTGACAGTGCTGGCCGAAAGAGGCACCTGTGCTATCTTTTTAACCGCATCCTCTCCTAGAATTTCACGGCAAATGTCTTTAGTGGCGGGCAGGATCAATTCTTCACCAATGGTGAATGGCTTCTTAGCCTTAGCGATACGATTAGCCACCAAGTATGAGGCTCTCAGTGCACTCGCATTTGTTGATGTGGTGGCCCTCAGTAATTGCTTCTGTCCTTCTTGTTCACGCTTTTTTCTTTCAAAATACTCTGAAGGCTTGTCTTTTAATGCAGGGTGCTTGGTCTCTAAGTGGCGACGCAGTTTTGAAGGCTTCATTGCATCATTAGAGAGCCGCTCGCTGCATATTATGCAGAGCGGGCTTGGTGCGCGGGAATCACCTGTCGGAATAAATCCATATTTTAAGTAGGACTCCTGCACTGTAAACGATTTAATGTTAAATTAACAGTAACTTACTGGCAACAATTATCCAGTAGTTGATGTATTTCCTATCACAGTAAAACTACTGTCAAAACTTATAACAGTAGTACAACAGTACTGTCGTTTGTTTTACAGTAGTTGTATTGTACTGTAACATTAAGTACAGTATTTTACTGTTATTTATGTTTTTAGTTTGAGTACTACTGTTAAATATATAACAGTACAATACTGTATCTCATTTTACAGGTTTTTTATACTGTTAAATTATTCTTACTTTTACTGTTATTTATATGCCAGTATTCTTACTTTTACTGTTATTTATATGACAGTTCTACTGTATAACAAACTCTATTTATCAGAATAAAATACATTTTCTATAGCTATAGACATTTGAGGGATTGATTTACAAAAAAAAGCTTTTTTTTGTAAATATTTTTATAATACAAAAACATATAAACAACAATCAACAGCAATAAACAACAATATCAAACAATTTATCGTATATATATATATATATATAGTATCTTTAAAAAAAAAAATAGAAAACAAACAACAACAATATTACAACAATATTAAAATTATATATATACAACATCAGTGTGTTATCACTTTTTTAATGAAGTGTTATGAATGTGAGTGGTTCAGGAACTAAATACTCAATAAATGGGGAGATATTGAAGAACAGAAGACAGGGAGCGGAAAGCCAACAGGGATAAAACACAGGGCCTTTTTTAGATGAAAAACTCTTGGGCAAAAGTAGTTTTGGAGTATACAAATGACTGCAGGGTGGAAAATGCCAACGTACCAAACCTGGACCCACTCTCTCATTGTCCATGCATATAAATAAAACACAATATTATATATTATATTATCTATCAACATTATTTATTATTATTATTTATCAATCGAAGCAGCAGCTCCTGGTACAGCAACGCAGGCTGAAACCCTGTCAAGTTCTGAAAGTGGTCTGTAAAGGAAAAAAAAATAAGTTGACTCAGCAAAAAATAATTAAAAATGCAAAACTCACATTATTAAAACAGTGTGAAGGCACAGGGACACTGCTCTTCACTTATCACACTGGACAAGCAATTTTAAAAGGCTAAGTGAATGAAAATATAAGTCTTGACATGATATGTATTGGCCCCTTTCAATTGCATTCTGATGGAGTACAGAGCCAAAAAAAATGTCACTGGACTCAAGACTGCCCTATGTGCAGTAGCACTGTGAAATATAGGTGGTATGTTCATTTGGTTACTGTTAATTAATTAGTCTACTTGACTATGTGCACAGTCTTATTTGCCCATAATAGTCATTCAATTAATACTCTTACCTTAGAAATTCTGCCAATCAAATTCGGTGAAGTCCCTTATGAATGCAGCCACGTGGGGATTGAGGGACACCTGCTTCCTCTGCACCATCTTATTTGTCTTCTTGCTCGTCTGGAACTTCGCCGTGCACTTGGAAAATTCAGGATTGATCCTGACGAGAAACCTAAAAAAATACAAAAATTAATTAAACCCATCGCTCGTGCACAATCTGTTTTGAGTGGTTTAAATCTAAGTGAACTGTACGTTATCATGGAAATAACATAAAACAATTACTTACATCAGCTAGAATGAACAGGGCGTCCTCTTTTTCATGAAAGAAGGCCATCATGGTCAATACGACAGCAAGGCAGGGGTCAACTTCTGGCTCTTTTGCCAAGTTGGCGAGGACTGTCCTTACTTCTTTTCCCCAACGAAGCAGCTGTGACTGGAAAAATGTCATTACCCTCTTCCCCTTGCTTTCCATGGACTCCCTGAGTCTTGCATCCAGCTCGATCCCTGTCAGCTGGTTGAAGTGATCAAGGAGGAATCTCTTCTGGAAGAGGAATGGCCATTCTTTAATCAGTTCCTGCATAGCTGGCAGCATGTTTATATTGCGCCGTTGGGTCTCGAAAGTAGTCTCCATCAGTTCTGCTACTCTTGCCCTGTCCGCTCCTCTTTGGCCCTCGTGGCTGAAAATGAGCTTGAGCTCCTCTTTTTTATGAAGAAGAGACTCCTTCGTTTCTCCCTCTGGGAGAACGATTGGCTGCCAGTTAATGCAGCCATATGAGTCTGTTTTGGCACATTTTCTGGCTGGCTCACTGTTGCCAGCAGTGGCAGCAGGAGTCACAGCAGGCCTTCTCTCTTTTCTCAATCGAGCTAGAGTGTTGTTTCTGTTGAGATTGTCGACTCTGGACTTCAGCTGCTGACAGAGCATGTAGTGGCCACTCCCCATCTTTTCTCCCTCTTCTGTCCTGTCTTGAAGGCTATTAGGATATTTTTCTATGATGCCTTTTGCAATAAATGCACACTGGCTGAGGGTGGGGTTTAGGCAATGCTGTCTCATTTCATCCACCATCATTCTAACCATATGTCTCCTGTCCGAGATATCGGGCTTCTCCTTCTCATTCAGCTTTCTCCGGAGGCTGGCTCTACACTTCTCTAGGGGTACTCTAAATGATGTGGTCCAGTTGCTGTTTCCAGCTGGAATCATGGGGGACTGCACTGTTGTTTCCAGTTCTGAGACTGGTGTCAGGGTCAGTATTTGTGAGAGGTCTTGATGGCTCATAGTCGTCATTTGTTGGCTGCCTTTATGTACAGATAAAGTTTAATGTTTCTCTGCATACCAACATTTAAGATATACAATTTCTATATAAAATATTTACATTTAAAATCTAATTTTGTTTCAATTAATTGATTAATTTAGTTGGTAGCCATCTAGTAAGTGGGATAATGTATAGCAAACGGGTCACAATTCGAGGCGAACAAGATATCTCTGCATACAGATCCTGTCAGTATTATTGTGTTGTTTTTCTCATATTTATTTTTTTAATAATGAATACATTTGATTCATTCCCTTGTCCTCCTTAGTGGGGACAAGGGGTCTGCCAGCGACGTGGCCAGACAGCAGACCCACTGGATTTCTCAAGAGTGACCCTTTTGCTATAAATGATGCCTTACCTCTGTTGCTGAATTTGTGAAGAAGTTTCCTGCAATCAACAATTGACAGCAGGTCTTTTATGTCATCTTCTCTGATATACATCATGTCGTCTGCCTCCCTCAGACCCATTGCAGAGAGACTTTCTACAAGTCTCCCGTGAGTCTCGTCATCAATATGGGGGAGGGTGCCACGTATGATGTCCTCCATCACTCGTGACCTAAACAGACAGAATGGTGGAGAACAGCAAGATCGAGATCAAACCTCCTATATACAGGCACCGGGTAATAGTCAGCAAGACTGTCAGCACCTACACAAACATACTGAGTCTCACAGCTATGCTGTAGACAGTGCACCCCAAGGTCCAAAACTGGAACTGACTGATATTTTTCCGAAACAAAATACACCTTTTCCTGTTTGACTATTATTAGAGCAATCTTACCCAGCACATAGCCACTGTCATTGAGATTAAGAACAACAGTCATGCCCTTTTTGTATGTGGTGCCTTTGTATGTGGCACTTGCTGTTTCCATTGTGGTGTCTTTTGTTAACCCCCTGCACGTCACTGCTTGCTGAATCGCTGCATTGTAGATTTGACTATCAAATGCATTTGCCTGATCAATTTGGAGAACGGGAGCAAAAATGTTCCCACTGTGCAGGTAGGCCTGTAGTAACTGGTGCCTTTCTGCCAGAGTGCTACCGAGACTCTTAAAGTTGCGGAGCTTTCGTGCACACTGCTTAAAATATGTGTGCTTACTTTCAAAGCGCAATGTCCAGAGGCGAATGAGAGGACCAAATTTTAAGATAAGGTCTGGATAGTGGAGAAGGTAGTGGTGTTTTGGTTTTGCAGATTTGTCTGGAAAAAGAGACACTCTAGAGTCCAGATATTCCCTGATTAGAATGTTAAGATAGGCCACCTGGTTGGCATGGATTTTGGGTGCACAAATAAGCTCCACTATCTCCCTAAGTTTAAGGCACAACAACCAGACTTGGTCTTCCAGGGGATTCTTTATTCGATCACCAATAAGAATTGGGAGAAGCCGCAATAGGCACCAGTTCTGAGCAGCACTCCCACCCAACTTTTGCCCTTTTGGCCTTACATCACATGGCCGGTTACTGGCATCACTTCCTTGTAATTTCAGATTAGATATACTTCTGTTCAACTGAGTATACGAAAAGTGTTTTCCCACAGACACCAGGTTCTCAATGTACAACGCGAGATCATTGGAAACAATCCCCTCAAAAAGATCGTGCCCTAGGCATGGTGGAAGGCCTGGTTGGCACACATGAAAATGTTTAAGTTTGTTGAAAACTGAGTCAAACTTCACACCCTCAATCATGAATTCCTGACCCCTGGACAACTCCTCAACACAGTTTTCATAGGTTTCTTTTGTCCTTACTGGGCCAAGCTTTGTGGGCTCTCTTTCAAAACTTTCTCTATCTATACTGCAGTATCGACAAAAGTTTTTGCTTCTGCTGAAATTTTCTGTGAATCCCCCAATAGAATGTGATCCCAGGTTATCACCTACGATTGCTATCACTGCCCCCTGCAAGGTCACACCACTGTTTAAAGTAATGCCAGACTCCTCAATCTCCTTAAGCTCATCTACTAGGGTAGAAAATACTTTTTCTTGGCCAAAATGGCGAATATCAACTTCCCTGCAAAGAAGCACCAACTGCACAGGGTCTATAGCGGATCTATTATGTGGCAGTATTTCACCCAGTGTCATGTAAACAGCAAGGAGCTTGTGCTTCTTCTTGCCTGATCCAAGTGGGTTTGCAACCTCAAAAGCATCCTGATATAGTATGATTGACACAGAGGATGGTGCTTGCTGTAACAGGGTGTTTTCTCTACAGTTCTTACCATCGTGCACATCCTCTAACACATGTGCGGCTCCCGCAGAGTGCATCTTTGTAGCATTGTACTGTTCCCAAACTTTAGGGTTGCTCAGAAGTGCTTTTAAAGTGTCTTTAACTGGCACATACTGGCAGAAACGTTCTTTACCATTAGGATCAATTCCAAGATAAACCTGAGTTGGCTCAACGTAACTGAAATTACTCTTGAAAAATGTCTTTCTAGTTTGATCTGAGCGAAAAACACCCTCATTGTGCATCTTCAGTAGATTTTCTTTTGATAGGCCATCCAGTATTTCATTGATTCTATCTCTGGGTATCCCAAGTTTTTCTAGTTCTTGACTTATTATAGTCAGTATGTGTGCCATTCCATTTGAATTGATTGCTTGGAACTCTTCAATTAGAGCTGAGATTGTTGTGGCTGGCAAAAGCATCTTAGCTTGCATTCTAAGATAGAAGAGCGCTAAGTTTGTCAGGAATACATCTCCATCTTCTTTGTTTGAGAAACTCTCCCCAATTTCAGCAAATTCTGCATGGTCTGTGCCATAATCATTCCCATTTCCATCATCAGGATTGTCGGTATTATCACCAGACACTCCGCCGGCAGAAGCTGCTTGCTCAGCTGAATGCTTTCTGCTCATATGTGAGAGGAAAGAAGACCTCACCCTGAAATTCTTTTTGCAACTTTCAAAAGGGCATTCAATTTTCTTGCCATCTCTAATGTGCCATTTCAAATGTTCACATAAGCTGGAAAAGTTTGTTGAGGTGAAGGCACATCCCTCAATATGGCAGGTCAGATCAATACATCTTGGAGACCTGCTGACAGCTGGTTTGGGCTTTGAGTGGTTGCGATACATGTGAATCTGAAGGGCAGTGGCAGTCCTAAAACTACAAGGACACCCAACAAGCCCACAAGAAAATCTAAAGTTAGCAAGATTCCTGTGTTCCTTGACATGCCTAATAAACACAGAGATAGTCTCTGCAGAGTAACAACATTGTTTGCAAGAGAAACCCATTTCTAAAGATCCCCAATGTATTTATTATTTATTCACATCTTTAGTGCTCACCTTAAATCTACATTGTTTCCTCACTTCCTTTTTTTATATCTCTTGTTTAAATGTTTCTAATTAATCCATGTTTTTACTTTTATTTACTCTGTGCCTATCAAGTAGTCCTGTATAAAATGTATTTAATTTCTGAATTGAATGTGTTGATTGGTGATTTGTAGAGAGGGGTTGGGGGGTATTATACTGTTTCCTTTTATGCTACTTTTGTGTGTGTGTGTGTGTGTGTGTGTGTGTGTGTGTGTGTGTGTGTGTGTGTGTTTAGTGGGGCATATTACAACGATGGGCCAAGGTTGGAATCCTGAAGATGGTCTTGGTCCAACACATTGGCACAGCTCTCAGCTTATGGACAAAAACAAAAAAACAGGCCAGCCAGTTAAAATTAAATTAAAAAAAACAGTTAACAATAATCTTACATGCAGAGGCAAATGTACACATTCAGAACGAATACATCTTACTTTGAATGATTCAGTTATGCTTCAAATCTCTATCACATAGTAAAACATCAAAATGTGACAGTGTAAAGTACAACAAAGTGTGAAGGATGGTCCTGGCCAATGACATGCTTTTCTAGAAGTTGTTGTATTACAATTCATTATTTGGGTAGGCTACTCCAACTTCGTTGCTGGTCGATATGTAAACATTTACTTTTATATAAATTATTGATTGCATTTTTCGTAAATAGTTAGTTGGAAGGAATCTGTTTCTTAAGCAATAACATTGAACTGAATTTTTTAGGCCTACATTCGTTTACTATGTTAGGGTTAGTTATGTTAGGGTTAAGTTCGATAATCTTTTTTGTTTCCTCATCAGATCCCAGTCCATCATGCTCCTCTACTTGTCTGCCGTGCCACCATCATGCCTCATGCATCAATTCTCAGCGCCTACCCAGCTGCATCTTATTCCATTTCGAAAAAGCGAGCATCTCACCAAGCAAAGTTTTGCTAATGCTAATAAAGTTATTTAAATACTTCATTCTATGGATATCTGAAAATATTTACAGATGGTTCTAAAGATCCCAAAGGACAATGTGGTATTGGCATATATATTCCAGAATTTGAAAAAGGATATGGATATAGAGTGGGTGACTTTATCAGTATACTCAATCGAGATGGCCACAATAATAACCGCTCTTAGATGGGTTGTAGATACTAAGTTTTATAACAGATAATTCAATACGTGAAGATTTGGTGATAGAGGTAAAGCAGCATCTTTTAAATATTATAAGCCTTGGTTTAGTTATTCAGTTCTGTTGGATTCCAGCCCACCATGGAATATATGGCAATGAAATTGCTGATAAATTAGCTAAAAGATACTAACCTAATTAGAAGAATTTAACCTTAAGTATATATATTTTTTATTTTTATTTATTCATTTCTTTTGTTTTTTATTTTGTTTCGTTAGTTTGGTTTTTTCTTTGAATTTATTTTTATGATTTAAAGTATCATTTGCCAACGTCCTTGTCAAACTCCTGTGTAGTAGTCCAGTAGGTGGCGGTATATGGGGAAAACTATGATCCTCCACTAAACTAGAAGAAGAAGATCTCTGCATCCGGTACGTCACGGACTAGGTCACGTGTCTTGGCCCCATAACGCGGAAGCAAATCGCTCCTGTATGTTACCCTGCGCCACTGAGCAGTTTGTATAGGAATGAATGGGCGGCCATTTTCCAGTCTGTGGTCCATCCTTTATTATGTCCATGGTAGGAGCCGTCTTGCTCAGACCTGCGCAATTATGACGCTATGATCATAATGGCGCAGGTCTGAGCAAGTCGGGTTGTGTGACCCGTGAGTTCACTACCTCATTGGCTAATGCACATTTGTGACCCGCGACAATGTGATTCGCTGAAAGGCATCACGTGACAAGCTCTAGGTTGGCCGCGGGAAGTTTCGAGAATCGAAAAGTAAAGTGGGAAAAACGCCGAAAATATGCCAAACCGACACAAAAAAAAAACTTTAATTAAATAGCTACGGACATTACATGATCACCCTGTTAAGGGAATACGTGTTAAAGATGTGTAAATGACGATGATCACGTCGGAGATACAGACTGTCAGCGGCAACGCATCATAATGTAGCGACCCTGGGACAGTAAATAGTTTGTGTGTTATGTGTTGCATTCAGTGTTGCCAGATTAGGTAGAGCGATTTCCGCCCAATCACGTTCCAAAACCCGCCCACTTTTGCAAAAAACCGCCCAACACCGTATTTCACATGAAAACATTTAATATTTGAGTAATACTTAAATTCTGAAACAAAAGAATTCATTAATCACATGACACGTATCATTCATAGTGTTACAAATTATTATTTTTTCTCATATCAGTGTGGAAGTCCTTTTTTTAACTGCGGGTATTCTCCCCCTGATACGCACAATGCCCCTTATGAATGAATAAATGAACTAGGCCTAATTAACGAACAGAACTAGTACAGGATAACCAGCATTCAAGATATAAAACAGCGTGTTAAGCATCAGCTGTTAGGCCTACTCATACATTGAATAATTAAGCCTCTCCAACAACTGCTTGGGAGGTCTGAATGTAGCAGACGTCCATCCATTCCTGGACAGGCCGGCGCGCACTTCCATCAGACTGGACAGGAGGGAGAGTCCCATTCGATTTCGCGTGCTGTCTTTCAGGAGCGCAACTTGAGAGAACGCTCTCTCCACGTGCGCATTCGAGATGGGCAAGGACAGCAGGCGGATGGCACCCAATGCGAGGTCTTTAAAACACGCATTTCCTCCTGCGTCTTTGAACGCTTCGACCTGCATCCAGAACACGTCGATGGGCTGATCACCATAGAAACCAGCGGATGAGACGTTTCTCCACTGGCTGTCTAAGGTGTCAATGGAGCACCTAAAAAACTCCATTGGTAACTCCCTCACCCTTGGTCTGTCCATGGTGGAAATGACTGACTTGGGGGAGAGCAGCTCCATCTTACGCAGCATATCGAGCGAGTCGGCGAGGCGCGATTGATACTGCACCAGCAGTTCTCTGATGAACGCAAAGCACCGCGCAGAGATGGTTTGTTTCGCTTCGGGGGCCAATGAGCACGCTCTGAGCTCTTCCTGGAACGTGGTGCCCAAGTCAGCATCTTCGGCCGAGAGGTATACGCTGCTTGCTGCCAAGTCGAGATCTTTAAGTTGACAGTCGCTGTTCATTCTGAACACACTGGGCTTGGCGACTCTCTTCAGCGTGGACAAGTAAAGTCTCTCAAGATCACGAAAGACGCCCAGTGAGTCCCCCGTCTCCAGCTGAAAGATCTTGTTGACGGCTTTTATATCCCCCAGGATAGGACGGAGGAATTGCATGTAAAGCACGTTTGCTTGGTCGCTGTACATTTCGCTGAGAAGTCTGGCTGTGTAGCAGTGTTCAGCACCAGCAGCGACACCAAAGTGCAGCTTCAGCGCATCCTTCTGTTGTAAAACTCTGTCGATGGAATCCGCTACACCTAACCAACGGGTAGTGCATGGTGAGAGTAGTTTCAGTGGGCACAGTCCATCATTGAGTGTTTCAAACAGAAGTTTGTATTCTGATTGGCGCTTGGCTGAGTGACTGAACCAGTTGAAGGTTTCCCTTATCATGAAGTCGACATTGCTTGGCAAGTGATCCATGGCCTTCTTCGCTACAATATCCAGGGAATGGCACACGCATCTAATCAACTTCAGGTCGGGCAGCAATTCCTTCAGCAGAGTGAACACCGAGTGGTGTTTCCCCACCATAACACTGGCTCCATCCGTGGCGATTCCCACCATGTTGTTGATGTTGAGGCCATAGGTTTCCAAGAAGGCAAGTATCGCGTCTGTGATGGCCCTGGCATTTGCGGCACTCAACTCAACCAGCCCCAGGTAAGTGCTGATGAATTTTCCGTGTTTGATAGAGCGGTACTTAACACATATACACAGCAGCTTGATCACCGTTATATCGGTAGTTTCATCTAGGTAGAGGGAGAACGGGACTCACCGATGTCGCTCTTTAACTCATCCCTAAAGTGAGGGGCCAGCACGGATTTAATCATAGCCGTGCACTTGGTGCGGTGCATCCGAAACTTCCCGAATTCCTCTTCTAGGATGTCTGACAGATCATCCACAGCATTTATCGATGTGTGGCATGCCACGTATGTTGCCACTCTAATTTCCCTTCTCTTCTGATCATTGCATATCTCCCCATCCGAACTGGTTGTTGGTCTAGCAAAGGACTTGATGCTAGTGTTGACGTTCGGGAGACAGTTAGCCTTGTGTCTTTTTGTCTCTGCGTGGTCTTTAAGGTCCCGTAGTTGAGCCCGGATCTCGCTTTTGCAGTATTTACACCTTGCCTTGGACGGATCCTGCAGGACAGGTGCAATCCATGCTTTTAAAGCATCTTCAGACTCCCACTCCTTCCTATAATGTTTTTTATACTTCCCCCACTTTGACATTTCGTATTCGAGTAGCTGCTTCGCGCCGTAACTGGAAATATCATTGTTTTCTCCCGCTCCGTGAGAAAAACGGAGTTCACGCGCCGTAACTGGTAGCCTTTTGGAAAAGTTATGAAATATCATTGTTTTCTCCCGCTCCGTGAGAAAAAAAAAATGATACATTTCAGAACGTTCCATAGCTGCACTGATTTGTAGAGGTGTATGCCTAATTTAAACCACACAGGTTATACCGGACAACTTAGTGCGACTCAGGAAAGACTGACAAAAGGAGTACAAGTTATGGTAGTTTATTTTCACAATTTCATCATTCAGATATCCTCCCATATGTTCACAGCGGAGGTAATAGGCCTACCAAAATTACGCTGCACAGACACACCGCTGGCTCTCTCTCACACACACACACACACACACACACACACACACACACACACACACACACACACTCTCTCATCCGTCGCCAGCCTCCACATTTGCGCCTGTCAATTACGTCAAACAGCTTCAGATGCGCCCCTGACCGTAAGTCCCCGTTCTCCCTCTACGAAACCACTGATGAGCCACTGGTGCGGCTGAGCCACACCCCCAGTGCTTAGCGCACCAGCCGTGTGGTAGGAACACACTGATTTATTTCTTCACTTTTACCATTTACCATTTTTTTCTCTGAATAAAATGCATGACTGGTGTGAGAACAAAAGCGCCCAAATGTGTTGAAAGCAGCCCAAATTGTATATGCCCGCCGAAGGCGTTTTCCGCCCGCCGGAGCCAGTCAAAAGAAGCCCAATTGGGCGGGCACCCGCCCAATCTGGCAACACTGGTTGCATTATATTTCGTTGTCCGTTATGCCAGTTGTTCTATGTGCATGTATTGTAATGGTCTTCTTGTCAATCAGCGTGGGGGCGAATCATTAGGTCAGCTGGGGGAGGGCCTTGGAAGAACAGGAGGGTGGGGGCCTGCACGCGAGTGAGACCGTGTTGGGGGTTGCCGAGGTAACCGGGGTTTGTTTTGGGTTGGTTTTCTGCCAACGGTTTTCTGCCGTTGGTTACGACGTTACGGGTTTCAGTGACCTGGTGACCTTCAACTACTAATGACTCGACATCATTATGTCACCGGCGAGGTCATTACAATATATAGGGGAGAGAGGCACACACTAAAATGAGATGTAACCCCCGATTAACAGATGTAGCGCCGATAAATGTTTTATAAGTAATTGGTCTGGACCTCATAGCTGCATAGCAGAGACTACCTCGATCGAAACCAGATGAAGTTAGTTAGTTTTATTTTGGAAACGCGACAGACATTAATCAGCGTCGTCTTCTTACTTTTAGTTTCACCCGCAATACGCAGCGGGAGGACCGTTAGCTCAATAACCGGCCGTCACAATAAAATACTGTCTAGTTAAAGGGGTAGTTCGGAATTTTGGACATAGGGCCTGATTCCGAAGTGAGCATTGGTATTCTATATCACTGGAGACAGTTTTCAACACATTTCATTCAGTCCTTCTAGTTGCAGAGTTCGCTCGTGCTAGGCTAGCGCAAGTCAACGGGCAATGCTAGCCTGCTATTAAAAACAGTCTTACCCACTCCACAGTACACCCGAGGTAAATCAATTATAACGCCAGACTATAGATTTAAATGTCTGTGTTGATAGAATAATGTTAGAAATAAAACTAACCAAAATTCCGTTTCATTATTATTATCCCCATGGCAATAGCTGTCAAACATCAGATACTCGACTAAAGTATGCTACAACTTGTCACCTTATGCCTTATGACCTCACAAATTTTAAAGGACAATTTTTAAAAACTTACCACAAAATAAAGCAAGGTCCATCATCAGAGTTGTTTGGACCATGGTTCAATGATGTGATGTGATTAAAATGGAGACTTGAAGTTCTTTTTACCGGTTTTTATTATTACTGTATTAAAATTGACAGTAGTGTAATATTTCCCAGAATGCATTTGCAAATCAAACAGTAATTTACTGTCGAACGCAAACACAGTAAGATACATTTGTTATAACAGTAATAGTACTGTGAAAACAACGAAATCGACAGTACTTTATTGCATAACGCAAATACAGTAAGAAACCGATGACATTACAGTAATATTAATGTGAAAACAACAGAAATCGTTTACAGTGTGGTATTGTCTGTTAAATGCAGCTTTCTTTTTCTTGGAAGTCGTAGGCTCTTCTTCCGTCTCCTCACTGGGCCTTTTCCCCTTCCCAAAGAAACTTTCCAACGACGTTTGTTTTTTACTCATTTTGCTAGCTGGGTTGAATTTGAGCGGCAACGGCACGCACCGACACCATGACCGAGACAAGTGACAAGAGTGCTTCCTACACGGATGTAACAAAGGGAATCCGGTCATTTTTCTAAATAAAACATTAAAAGTAACGAGTACTTTTCACATTTTTTTTTCACTTTTGTCATATGCACAACAGAGCTGAAATTAATTTACGTTTTTAGTGTAAATTTGTTTGAAATTAAATTACATTTTTTGTTGTATGTATTGTTCTATGTAGCTATGTTTAATGAACAATACACAAAATGAAGCAAGAGTTTTAAGTGCATCTCTTTCTCTCACTCACTCACTATAACACGTTATGTCTTTTTCACTGATCCAAGCACTCCAATACAAAAATGTAAAGTAACTTGTAATTTGAGTAACTTTATAACAAAGTACTTTTTCACTCTTACTCGAGGGAATATTTACTTTTACTCAAGTAGATTTCGAAAGAAGTAATTGTAGTTTTACTTGAGTATAGATTTTCAGTACTCTACCCACCACTGCATAAACAAAACAGAAATAATGTATTTTTTAACTCTTACTCGAGTGAATATTTACTTTTACTCAAGTAGATTTCGAAAGAAGTAATTGTACTTGAGTATAGACTTTCAGTACTCTACCCACCACTGGATAAACAAAACGGAAATAATGTATTTTTTTTTTTTATTTTTTTTAATTAAAATAAATAAATAATCTTTCTCTGCGGACCGGTACCAAATAGGGACTTTAAGCAACGACGGTTGAAGGGACGGCTACGGCGTTCGAGTGACACTTTGCGCACGCGAATTCTATGTTTACATTTCCTGCCGTTGTAGCCCAACTGTCTACTACGGGAGAGCGACTGGTTTGCCGTATTCAATACTACGTTACATTTCAAGCAGGTAATTATACGTTTTTTATCGTATGTAATACTGTCATTTCGTGTTTATTTGATTCTACCGTTAGCAGCTTTATGGATTATTAGTATATTTGTTAAAGATACCCGCTAATTTGACCGATTTTCATGTTTGTTCATAGATATGTCCTCCATTGCCCAAGAAGATGCTAGAACACAGTAAGTAACCTTAACGTTAGTTAGCCAGGCTAACGTTGGCTAACGTTGTAGCTAACAAATAGGCTATTCTCAACAGTTTTGATTAGAACTATTTAATTTAACTAACTATAACTTAACTTAACTTTAACTATTTAATTTAATTTAATTTATTTATTTATTGATTTAACTATTTAACAACACCGGTATCTTAACTATTACCTATTTTATATCCAAAACTGTGTAGTTGGTCATATGTTGAAGCTTGGCTAACTAGTTGCCCAAATGTATCTAGTGCCCCCATGGAATGGACAGAGAGGCACGACACTTTTCTTGCCAGAGAAGTGCTAGTGTCGGAGCCATACCGATTTAAGAAGGGGAGTGTGGACAAGGGGAAGGCCTGGTCTGCAATCGCAGACCGTCTGAATAGTTCCCTGGACCTTTTATTTAGGGTGTCTCAGAGGTCTGTGAGGGAGAGGTTTGCCCTGATCCAGGACAAATTCATTAAAAAGAACAACAGAGATGAGAGGAGTTCAGGGACCTCAATAATCATGACAGAAATAGATCAATTAATTGAGGAGGTAACGGAGAAGGAGAAGGCAGCTGAAGAGACAAGAGGAGTGAATGAAAACAGAGGAAAAATAGAGGCAGACAGGGCCAAAGCAGAGGAGGCTAGGAAGAGGGCCATGGAGAGGATGGGCCAAACGAAAAGGAGGCTGAGTGAGGATGGAGAGGATTGCAGGAAGCATAGGAGAAGTGGAAATGACACCCTTGCATTTTTGAGGGAGAGAAGCGCAATTGATAGAGCGCTAAAAGAGAAAGAGCTTGATTTAAAAAAACTAGAGATGGAGGAGCAAGCGAGGAGGGCACAACAGGCACAGCAGCAGATGCTAGAAATGATGCAGATGATGCAGCAACAGCAGGCTCAAATGCAGGCTACCCAGGCCATGCTCCTGCAGCAGCAGCAGCAGCAAGGGCAAGCGTTGCTTGCTGTTATTGAAAAATTAAGTAAATGATCTAAGAGGTAATGCCTAAAGCACTAGCTATGTAGAGTCTGTCTGCTGTGCTTCTAATGAAAGCAATGTTATTACATTTTATGTGAACTCTACTTGTGAAAACTTTGTCTTGTCATGTCTTACAAATCTTGTTTTTTTTTCTCTTGCAGTGAACCTGGACTGGAGCATACTCACCAAATAAAAAAATTACATTAATTAAATAATAATATAAGCAAATCATTTTTAGATGACTGGTGAATAAATAAAACAGAATATAATGCACTGTACACACATGTCTGGACATTGCTCTTTTTTTTATTAAGGTGAGATAAGGTAACATATACCTTATCATTACATACTATATACATTATATCCTAAGGTAACCTATATTTTATCATTACATACTATTTACATTATATCCTAAGGTAACCTATATCTTATCATTACATACTATTTACATTATATCCTAAGGTAACCTATATCTTATCATTACATACTATATACATACATACTCATGCAAAATAGTCCCGAATGTGTGGAGGATCCAATTTAAAAAAATGTGATGTTTGATTACCATACAGGCAAGTGAGTGCATTTCGTAACAAAGCAGATACAATGTACAGTTTACCTACACTACTCAACCCAATTTTTAAATTTTTCTTAAAGTCCATGAACTTAAAATAGTTTGCGATGTCTCCAAACATCCACTCTACAGACACTCTCACTTCACTCATGCCTTTGTTGAATGCCATCATCTGGGGAGTGAGATTGACATTTCTAAATGGGGCCTGGAGGTGGACACGCAGTGGATATGCCGGATCTCCATATAGGCACATTGGATGTCCCGCAGGGGACACTGCATGCTCTTCCAGCACAGGTAGCAAACCAGAGTCTGCTAAAAGGCCAGAATCATGTTTCCTTCCCTCTGCAATACAAAATAGGTAAACATGTATCACATCAAACTCAGCAATAGGAGTAGACCTAAATGTGACCCCCCCCCCCCCCCCCCCATGTAACACGTTGTCACATAAGACCTAACTTACCTACTGGACCATGCAGATTGGCGATTAGGCCATTTGGGATGGCAACTGCCTGGAATTTTAGGCTGTGTACCCTTTTGTGGCCATTGTACAACACCCGTTGGTTTAATCCCGGTCTGGCGATAGGTCGTACTGTGCCGTCAATAAAGCCAAAACAATTGTCCAGTGGTGCGCCCATCTGCTGGATGCAGTCCGCATATGTTTGCAAAGCGACTGGATTCAAAATACTGTTGTTCCACTCAGTAATTTTGTGATGGTGAATATCATATAAGAAATCCAGCACGCAATTCGTTGCCATACACAAGACTGGTACTGGTCGCTGCCCAAATCGCTGCATCATGTCGCTGTAACGGCATGGGTATGCCAACCTCTTCAGTAACATGCACAGCGCCTCTGTGCCATCCACCACACTTCTCTGCTCGCAGACGAACTCGGTGGGTATGCCGAGAGCCTCCACCAGCAGTGGTATGTCTGCTTTTCTTACCCGGAACTCCGCAAGGCATTCATCGTCCTTCATTTCGACCAGATTAAAGGGTCTATAATCGTTGTATGGCAAGTCTAAATTGCTGGACCGGTTCTCTTCGTAGAGTAATACAAACTCCTCGTCCGTAATTAAGTTGTCATCCAACGCAAATATCAAATGCTCTCGGGCCATTTTAAGAGACATAATGACCTAATACGTACTTTTAGATACTTTTAGATACTTTTAGTTTAAAAAAACCTTTAACGTCGGATCAGGTGGACGAATACAGAATACGAAATACAGAAAGATGTCCGCAAGAAGTAGCCGTTGACAGTTACAATGTTGCTTAGTGATAGTGGATTACCACTACTACGGCAACTCGTTGGAATGTTCGCGGACGCCGTAGCCGTCCCTCTACCGTCGCTGCTTAAAGTCCCTAATGACCCACGGACCGGTACCGGTCCGCGGCCCGGGGGTTGGGGACCGCTGGCGTAGGTGACGACAAGGATCTTTAACAATGGCGGCGCCGCTCTAACAATACGACGAACGAGCGCTAACACAGGCTAACAAACAGGCACAACACTAATATACATCTTTCGGTCACATTTAACCAACATACTCAGTGTGACACAACTCATTGAACATACAGATTTATATCACTTCATTATTTACAAATATTATGATGTGCAGGAGCCAGAAAACCCAGGGGAATGTACTGCTATTCTATCATTCAGCTAAGCTAACGTTAGCATCCAACAGTCAGTCTTAATACCAAACTCACGTTGCTTCTAAACAAATAAATGAAACACAAATTTTAACAATTGTTCTATAAACATTGGTCTCTATTTAAATCGTGTTTATTTTGTATTTACATATATTACTAACCTGTGAAAACAGGAATAAATGAGGAAGCAGGCAGTTCTGTGGCGTCTTCATTGAAAGTTTTCCCGGGCTATGGGAAGACGTTGCACACGCACATACAACTCCAGAGTCGCGAGACTAAACCACAGCGCTGCACTGCCACCTATTGGCCATAGGTTGAAATATACTTCTGAGGAAGTTAGTATAATAGATTATTCTATTTCATTGAATATTTTAACTAATAGTACATTTGACAGCTCTTGAAATTTCCAAATAACAAAAAAAATCATCAAATGATATTAAAGTACATTACATCATATCAAATATTAATCAAATAAACAAAAATGTGACCATACATTTTGTGTGCGTCACATGGTGGCAGGCACAAGAGAATGACCCCCTCCCTCTGTGCCGCCCAGACCAGCTCTGGATCCAAGTGGGACTGATGTCCATCCATGATGAGCAGCAGCGGGCGCTCCTGCGCGGCGAACTTCAGGAAGTGCCCGACAAACCACTTCCTAAACAGCTCACCCTCAATGTACCCTGCTGGCGACTTCCCGTAAAGGGCATCGGGAACCCCTTCTTTGTTGTAGGGGCCCCCTGGATATCCCCCCTTGTAGATGATAAAAGGGGGGACATCCTCCCTAGCCGCGTTGAGGCAGGCCAGGACGGTGATCTGGTTCCCTGGGCCTGCCTATATGCGTATTTGGTCCCCCGGGGCACGATGACCTTTCTTCTTGAAGAGTCCAGCTGAAACCCTGTCTCGTCGCAGTTGTATATCTAACGAAGTTTCTCCCTCAACCCGTGCTCCTCCAAGGTAGTGGTGAGGAGCCTAAAATACTCCTCAATTGGCCCCCTCTTGGCGCAGGATGCCCTCCCATGGTCGATTATGTCTAGGGTCCGGGCGGTAAGGCGATGGTGTTGCCGCTCCCTAAAATTTATCCACCACTTCTGGCCAAGCACTATTTTTTGTTCCTCTGGATGGCGGTGGTTGTATATGGCCAGAGCGTGGGCCAGGACCTGAGGCTTCGTCAGTGGAAACCCATGACTGGCAGAATACAGAAGGTACTCCACCAGGGAATCTTCATCTGCAGGGGTGAGGAGAGGTCTCTGATAAACAAAGTCAAAGGACACCCTTCCACTGACTCGGTCATTCAGGCTGGACGTCGGGACCCCAAACTGCTGGGCTGCCTGCCGTTGATTCAGCCTGCCTGCTTCCACCTTCTGTCGGGCCTGTGCCATGGCCTCCTGGGTCCACTTCCTCTCCCTCTTGCGAATTTGCCTGATGTTGGGCATCTGCAAATATACATTCATTTTTTGACAGTCATAAATTTAATTCTAAATTTGTTTTAAAGCCACATTTCATGTCTTAATAAGGTTGATGAATTCTATAAATTGCCCGATGATGAGACACATGCATATTTACCACATGCATAGACATAAATATAATTACCTTGAACAATTGCAGCTTTACAATTTCTATATCTATATCTTCTTTTTTGATATCTTGATCCTCCTGTAAAGGAAAAAAACTCTCACACAGACATTACCTACCATTCTCACTTTAACTGATTCTTCCTGTCTTTTATGTCTTTCCTACTTCTTATCTTTGGATCTGGCCTCTTACACTGCTGTCTGTTCTTTATCTTTTCAGTCAGAAACATAAACCCAACAATATTATATACAACATGTTGGTTAACCATATGTATAACCTAGCACTGTATTTTATCTACATACAAAATACTTCTAATCATAAGAGCCACTGCTGACTTTCATCACTTGTACAGACAGTTTCTTTCACTCTCAAACAAAAACAAACACACCAACATTATTGCATCATTTATTAAATCATTATGCATGAAATAATTGATGTAGCCTGGCTTATGAAAAACAAAAAAAACATTTTTATTCTATTTATGTCTGCCGTCAGAGCTAGAATCAAACAAACAGCTGCCTGCCTTTTACTAGCGCTATGATTCTTTGTTAGTTTTGGCCGCAGCAACAACCTTTTTTTCTGACGTCCAACATTTCTGCCTACCTCCACTAAACAACAGATTATGTCACCCATTATTCTACATTTTCATTGGCTAGACAAAGTAGTGTCAAGCTAGCTAAAAAATGCACTCATAAGCTAACGGATATTAGCAGTACGACGGAAATACAGAGAAACTCTTCAGAATAAAATATCGTCGCACAAGGGTTCTTACAGCTTTCTCTCCTCAAACTCACTTTCATATAGTAATTAGATATGTAAATGTCCGTATTATTTCATGAAATTTGACACGTAGATTCTTTTACATTCCGTTGGCAATCTCCGAAGAAAATGACAGCGGAAAGACCGGAAAGTGCGTCACGACCGTTAAATCCGGATCGGGCCAATAGCATCCGAGCTGGGACACAGTGACGCTACACTAACTGTTAGCTAACGTTAGCTAAAGAGTTGGGATGCTGAGTTAGACGTCAATAAAGTCACAACGCAGTGATGGCAAATCCTTTAGTACCTATTTTCAACTGAAGAGAGTACAGAGACAATGTTGAGCTAATGCTCAGACTGATAAACGTTTTTTTGTGTGTAAAAATAGACACTTTTTGTTCTTTCATTTACACAGCAACTCTTTGGAGAATTGAGGTTTTAATATAGTAAAGGTTAACTACCAGTCTGAAGAGTTATCAGCAGTTGTATTAAGGGAGAGAGGGTTTTAACGTTTTCTCTTCTATCATTGTAGGTGTTAAATCTGATGACCAGTTGTCTCCTGACTGGGTTCCCTCCGTCTCCTCACACACACAGCCACCAAGAAGACGATAAAGAGAGAAAGACATCGAAATTTTCACCATTTCTTATATTTTATAGACCAAACAAGTAATAATCGACAATGATGTCAGTTAGATTTGATACAGTTGGAGCCTTGAAATATTAATATATAATATATCATCCATTTTTGCTCAGTACATCTGAGCCTTTCTTCCCCGAAGGTTTGCAGAAGCTACAGGTTATGTCTACTTATTTTTAAAATGCAGGAATTTTTAATTATCGTTTATCTTATCAGTATTGGTTATGAGAAACAGGTAATTATCAGCCATCATATCTGCTGAAAATATGCATGTATACATGTCAGAAAGTATGCGTCCTGTGTTGAATAAACCTCCTCAAACGTACACTGTGTGCAGTTTTTTTGTTGTTACTCTTTTGTTCAACTGTCTCCTTCATACAGTCGTGGCATTTAAAGCTTTATATTTTATAATGTGTGGCGTCAAGCTTTAAACAACTATTTTGAATGTACCGTCTTTTACAGATTCATGATTTACACTCCGGTCCGTCGTCATTATTCAGGACAGGCTCCCCACAGTAACAGCCCTTGCCTTCAGATGATTTGGTTTTATCAAATGATGTTGCTAAAATAGGAGTTGTAAACACTATTGTACGCTTTCATTCTGGCGACAGTAAGGTGAGTTTTATCCACAAGATAGATGTAAACATTGCCGAAGTGAAGCTTTGGCAGGGACGGGGCAGATTTTAGTGACTGAAATACAGCGACAGTTGCTGTCTATAGATCGCAAGTACCCAATACATACAGTTTGATCTGATGTCTTTGTTTTTCTTCAGTGGAAAGGTATTTCAAGCATTCGTGGATTGAAACAGGAGGAAAATTGACCGACTTGTGCTGCGTCTCTATGGAGAATCCAGTGTTAGCCGCCATTTTGGCCCATTCTTTTGCCCTCCAGGTCGCCACGTGACTGAAAACTATGAATAGTGGAGGCAAAGTCATACTGTAGATTAAACAGATTGAAATGAATACAATATTCTCTCTGATAACAGGCAAACTTTAAGAAATTAATGGAAGCTATAGGCTACAGCATGTTTATGCATTTCCATTGCCATGGTGAATAATCCACCCAGGCAATCCTAAAGTGGCAGTCTTTAAATGGTTAATGGACTTGTTCTTGTATAGCGCATTTCTATCTTTCAAACCTTCAAAGTGCTTTAACACTACATGTCATTCACCCATTCACACAATGATGAAAGGCTACCATTGGTGCCACTGCTACTCATATGCTATTTTTCAGCGTTGTGTGCACAGTTCTAATTTTAGCGTTTATGCAAAAGAGAAATAACCTAAGGGCCACTTTCCACATAGTATCTTTTTCTGTAAGAAAAGCTTACGCAGGGTCCTGGGTAGCACATCCAAGTGTTACAAAGAAAAAGCGCCCCTAGAGCTTTTTTCTAATCTTACACAAAAAACAAAATCTTGACAAAATATCACCACTGTAATCACCGTTTTATGGCAGACTATTAACCCACCTTTGCTCTTTATTATGTATTTGGAATTCTTTATTTGTGTTACATCGTTTTTTCACCCTGAGCACAAAACAGTGGATGCCTCACTTTGTATAGACGAGCTTGTCACCTACAATCAGTGTCCACCCAACGATCCGCACCTACAAATAGCCGTTTCTGTTTTCTCATGATAGTCTGTCCTATATATACATTTCAGGATATGCAGACACTGCCAAAATAAGCTCTCCTCCATTTACTAGAGTGAAGTCTCCAGCGCTTTTCTGAAGCAGTCCCACAAAAGAGTCAGAGTGCTCAGAAAAATGATGCTGGGTGCACTGCGTTTTCTCTAGGCTGCCTTAAGCATATGCTCTCTCCTCACTGGACACCCAGTTTGTAATACTGCAACTATATAATAAACAGTTAATGGACAATTTACCCTTGATATTTCATGTTAGGTCATATAAAGTGAATAGAAATATTTGCCAAGTCGTTTAGTAATAAACAACATATTGTACCTCCTCACGGTACGTAACCCCATGTCATAGATATTTCTGGACTTTACGTGTATGTCTTACAGATTTAGAAATTGCATGGACCATGTAATGTGATGGCTCAAACGATGAAAAGAAGTTGTGAGGAACTTGACAGTTTTACTGAGAATCAACTCACACATGTACAATTTGCTCAAATGAATGAGAAATTCAAGTCTGTGAGCAACAAACTAATTGTTCAGAGATTTTAACTTACCGTTTGAAAAAAATAAAAATAATAATTCTCTCAAAAATAGCCAAAGCAAATGAGAAAAACTGTAATGAATGGTGCGTTGGTTGGTTCGTAATAATACAATGTATAATTCTTATAGCTTTTTAAAGAATACAGTATATACAGCGGGTAAAGAAAAGTATTTAACACGTCACCATTTTTCTCAGTAAATATATTTCTAAAAGTGTTATTGACATGTCATTTTCACCAGATGTCGGTAACAACCCAAGTTATCCATACATACAAAGAAAACAAAACAAATAAGGTCAGAAAATAACAAAATGGGATGACATTTTTCCATTCATCCTTCCTTCATATATATGAAGTGTGCCAGTGCCGTATGCTGAAAAACAGCCCCACACCATGATGTTCCCACCTCCAAACTTCACTGTTGGTATGGTGTTTTTGGGGTGATGTGCAGTGCCATTTGACCTCCAAACATGGTGTGTATTATGACATCCAAAGAGTTAAATTTTGGTCTCATCTGACCAGACTATATTCTCCCAGTATTTCACAGGCCTGTCTAAATGTTGTGCAGTAAACTTTAAACGAGCTTCAACATGCTTTTTCTTTAGCAATGGAGTCTTGCGTGGTGAGCGTGCATACAGGCCACGGCGGTTGAGTGCATTACTTATTGTTTTCTTTGAAACAATTGTACCTGCTAATTCCAGGTCTTTCTGAAGCTCTCCACAAGTGGTCCTTGGCTCTTGGACAACTCTTCTGATAATTCTTTCACTCCTCTGTCAGAAATCTTGCAAGGAGCACCTGGTCGTGGCCGGTTTATGGTGAAATTATGTTCTTTCCACTTCCGGATTATGGCCCCAACAGTGCTCACTGGAACATTCAGAAGTTTAGAAATCCTTCTGTAACCAATGCCATCAGTATGTTTTGCAACAATAAGGTTGCGAAGGTCTTGAGAGAGCTCTTTGCTTTTACCCATCATGAGATGTTTCTTGTGTGACAACTTGGTAATGAGACACCTTTTTATAGGCCATCAGTTGGGACTGAACCAGCTGATATTAATTTGCACTGACAAGGGGCAGGATTGCTTTCTAATTACTGATAGATTTCAGCTGGTGTCTTTCTCACCATCACATTGCCTTTTTGCACCTCCCTTTCTTCATGTGTTCAATACTTTTTCCCTGTGTCAATCCATTTTATTACACATAACTTAATTTCTGAACCTATTTGTTTGGTTTTCTTTGTATGTATGGATTACTTGGGTTGTTACTGACATCTGGTGAAAATGTCATGTCAATAGCACCTTTAGAAATATATTTACTGAGAAAAATGGTGATGTGTTCAATACTTATTTTACCCGCTGTATATATACATTTATATTATTATAATTTTTTCAAGTTATTGTCATACACTCTTCATGCTAAACATTGACTCTATATGTGTGTTGGTGTGTCCATGTTCTCTCTAACTAGTAGTTTCCACTGGGGCCCGTCGTAACTACCTTACAAAAATGGTCCTCTCAGCCTGATGTATATGATGCGCCTGTGTCGCCGGCAGTTAAGCATTTCTTCAAACATTAGTTGGAACAAAAAAAAGAAAATGACCATGTCTGGCTCCATTTTAATCTTTTAAGTTAGCTTTATCTGGCTATCTCTTTTATACTCTTTTATGACAACCGCAGCTGGTTGCTAGGAGAAGGGAGTGGCAAAAGGGCGGGGGCGGGAAAAGCTGGTGACGCAAACAGGAAATTCTCTGTAGACCAGGCCGTCTCATTTCGGAGGCCGCGAAGGCTGCGTCTTCCGAAGGATGCAGCCGCTGGATTGGGACACAGCTTATAATAGCAAAGAGCTAAATCTTTTCTGCAGAATAATGCACCCCCACATTAACTTTATTTGAAGTGATCTATGATTCAAATACAGTTATCAGCACAGTTTGGGCCATTTCGATCAGTTCTGCAGAAAAATGCATGCATATAAAAATCTCAGTTTAGAATAGCAGTTAAGTATTACAGTCTAAAATACTCACACATTGATAAAGAACACTAAACAGTTTTAAAGATAAAGATATTCAGTAAAATATGTGATCAGGACATCTGTATTTATGCTTTTCTAATAGCTGTTTCTGATAATGTTTCATTGTAAACAACCAATCCGTGTTTAAATTGACAGGAGAAGAACTAGTTACGTTTGCAACACCGCTAACGGCTAACGAACAAAGGTTCCATTAGTTACATTATGATGCATTCAGGCTCTGTTAAGTGAAAATTCGTATCCGGCAAAGACAAATTATAATGTTACGATGTGTACAAATGTAATCTGGTAAAATGTGATGGTGAGAAAGTTTAATAAATACAGTTGTTTGAAGAAGATGTTTTCACAACAACATAAGTAGATATTAGAGATGAATTACACTAGCTCTAAGCAGCTTATAAATACATCATTAAAACTACTAAAAATTAAAATATAAACTTTTATTTCCTTATTATTTGAATTATTCTGCAGCCCTGTAGACCAGCTGCTATAAACAAATAACAAAGGGATCTGTTTTCGTATTATTACAAGTTGTCAAAGTTAACGACTATAGCATTTTTAAAAGCTTATTTTTAGCTTAAAGCTAGGGTGGGCGATTTTGGAGAAAACAGCCGTTGAGATTCCGTCGCGTGCTCTCTGGCCTCTCCCTGCCACGCTACCTGCTGTAGCTCCTCCCACCGAACGTCAGTTATGCGCGTTCATGTGAATTCAGTTACATTGATAGGAAGACGAAACACCATGTCCGATTCCGCAGCCAATAAGAACGGAGAATCGGAGCCTCGCTCTGATTGGTCAAAGTGTACATGAGCGGTGGCAATTTTTGGGTGCGGCCCACAGAGGCAGGGGAGAGCAAAGTTATGAGCAGATATTCTCAGAGCACTTCACCTACATATAGCTGACTGGCTATTAGGACAGTTTTGCCAAATATTACAGTAAAGAAATTACCCACCCTAGCTTTAAATAGGAACGGGGATGAATCAACAGAATGTTAGCAACCATGCTTAATGCTTTTACACATTTTGATAATAAAACAAAGTGCAAAATCTGAGATTTAGGCTTGACGGGGGCAACGGTTGAAGTATAAAACAATATATATGCACAATTTTAAATTATTTTTCAGGCAAAACATGCCTTCACAATTTTTATGGCCTTCTCAAAATAATGTATTATTATCTCCAGACATCATTTGGTTGAATTTGATTGCAGGATCCAAACAGGCAAAGATTAACGTCCATTTAATGGACTGAATAAAACTATTTTCAGAATATCTTTAAAAGCCTTGTTGTAGAAAGTCACCCTGGTCACTGTTACAGTCTTTCATAGTAGGTCAAAACAAGTCATAAGAGTCGTAGTATAGTATGTCGAAAAAAAGAAAGTCAAAGCATTAAATAAATAAAAAAGTAATAAAAGAGTCATCGTATTGTAAATCCCCAAAAAATATAAAGTCATAGTATGTCGAAAATAGTCAAAGTATAGTATGTGGTAAACAGTCAGAGTATAGTATTTCAAAAAAATGTTACAGTATGGTATGTAAAAAACTTTTAATTACTTTTTCAATATTTAAACTATTACTATTTCCAACAAACTGTACTCTGACGTTTTATATATATTTACATGTATAGTATATCATTTTTATAAACTATACCATGACTTTTTTTCTCAATATATCTATATATGGTATATTATATAGTTTGTATATACCATACCATAGTATATACTTTTTTTACTATTTTGAAGATACTATACTATGACTTTTTTTCAACACACTATGACTTTTGAATGACTTATTCAGATATACTCTACTTTAACTTTACTAATTCGACATACTATAACATGGCTATACTATGACTTTTTTCCAACATACTCTACGATTACTTTTTTTTGTTTGTTTTGATATATATATATCACCTTGACTTTTTAATTATTTTTTTTCGACACACTATACTATGACTTTTTAGGCCTTTATTTCATATACTATACTCTGAATCTTGTCGACATCCTATTGTGTGACTTTTTTTGACATACAACATGCAACTTGTTTTTTGTTTTATTTGGCTAGGTAAGGTTAGTTTGCCTTTAGTTCTTTTGTTTTTTGTTTCTTTTTAGCCCATCCTGAAGCTGCAAGTTTCAGGATGGGCTAAGACTAACTATGACTTTTTCAACATACTATGACATTTTATTGACAAAAAATGTTTTTTATGACTTTTTTAAGATGCTATACTATGTTTTTTTAAATACTTTTTTGACATACTGTGCTGACTTTTTGGATGTACTATGACTTTTTTGGACATAATTTACTATGATTTTATTATACCTTTTTCAACACCCTGTACTATATAATTACTTTTTTGACTTTTTCCCACATTTCATCACTTTTTATGACTTTTTTAGACATTCTAATTATGACTATTTGTCATTCTATACCTTACCTTTTTTGACAAACACTATTGACACTGGCGTTTTTATGGAATACTATACTGACATTTTAAGTGCATATCATATTATTATAATTTTCTATAGCATATGGTACTATGACATATGACATTTTTATGACTATTCCAACCACAACAATTACTAACATTTCTTAAACAACTGCTATGACAACAACAACTACAACTGCAACAACTTCAGCTATTACTACAACTATTTCTACCTACTAGCTACCAAATGTTTGCTCCATGCGCTCCAGTTATTGTCTCCTCCAGGCCCTTCACCTCCATTTATTCATTCAGCAGTCTGTACAGAAAACAGTGACATTTACACAATTTTGACTGGTTCCATTCTACACCATCTACTTTATATCAAATGCTGGATAAATTAGCTTTCTTTGAAAACAAATAAAAAAGAGAATATTTTCCTTTACTAGTGTTTTCTTTCTCTGGGATTTCTATCAACATCAATCTTGTCTCTGATGTGGTTGAGCTGCTTCTGATGAGCCAACTTGGGTTTCTCCAGCTGTACCTGCGGCGTTTTCTGAAGGAAGGAGACAAAAAAAAAGCCCATCAGACACACAATTGTTCAAATATTAATGTCATGTTATTTGACTGTTGCAGATTCCACCTGAGTACAGACAGCAGTGTTTTTCCGATCCACCTCCCCTTTCATCTTGTCCTCTTCTCCATCAAGTCAGCTGCTCCTCCCCCAACACCTCATGGCTTTTCTCTGACAAATGAGCTCCTTCATTGGGCTATAATTTCAGCTTCAGGTATTCTAAAGTTCTGTACATCAGAGACAAAGATATTCTCAGGAAGTGTAAATAACACTGAATGATGTCTGAATCGCCATGTCAATTACAGATCACATCCTATAATTTCATGATTTTTTGTAACGAAATTTAAGAGTCCACTGAATCTAAAATATTTGGTTCGCTTTCAATATTCAGCAACATTAAACACAATGAAGCAGGTAATAAGAAAATATATCCTCCTTCAGAGCTCCAGCACAGAGAAGATGTTCTCTCGGTTGTTCTGTATATCCATCTTAACACACAACACAGCTGACAGTTAAAGTAAAAATCATACAATAATAATATAATACACTTTTTTAAAGTATATTGTTATATTTATAGTTAGCATTGACACTGGAAAGCTGTTAGGATTACAGACAAAAATAAACACGATCCGGTTCCACGTACTCCTGAACGGTAGATGGCGGTATTCACCAAAAACGCAAAAAAAGGAAACTCTCCTATAGTTCATACAGTTAGTGTAAACACCAGTCCACCTGCAACCATCTATACTATGAAACAAAATAAAGTCATCAGAGTTGCATAAGTTTAACCATTTTTTTCTACATTTCACTTCTGATTGCCATGAAGATCTTCTCCTTTTTGCTTCAATACAAAAGTAAAAGAGTTATCTTTACCTCTTGAAAAACAATTATAACCTCTTCATAGATTGGTCAATGGGTTAATTCCATTTAGACCTGTATGACTTAGTATTGGACGATTAGTGATGTTTTCTTCTCTTCATTTTATGCCGACTGTCCTCTCAGCACCAATATGTCTTTGCATATTATATATAGAAGTCTCTTAGTTTCATTATCATCCCAATACTGTAATGTCTTTCTAAGTTCTAAGTGATGATCTGCCTGCTTTTTACGGTCTGATTATCTCCTCTCCTCTATCCACTGCAGGGCCAATAATATTGCCAATATCTCTGTGGTATCTGACAAATGGTGTGACACTCTTTTCTTAATGATTGGCTCACTCACTGGGATACATACTGCTGCACATGCACACCCTGAACCAGGATCTATGGAGCCATCTGTGATTATAAACACAGAGTCTGAAAAAAATAGCTCTGAACTATACACCATACTGAAGGTTTCTCCGACCTGTCCCTCAATTCCTGCTATGTGTTGATAACTATAATTGGCAAGGGGAATGACCAGGGAAGACTGGAAGTATTTGAAAGTGGTGGGTTGTATTTTAATGTATGTAATCCTATGCCGACTACTTATGTGTATCATATTGTCCTTGAAGATTAACCCAGTTAATAGATTTGACATTACTGGGAAGTCAAGGCAATATGTCTGTAGGTAGACAGAACAGGCATTATTATTGCTTGTTTCCACGCTGAAGGAAGCTGGACGGTATACCAAACTCTGTTAGACAGTGTTGACACCATTATTGTCATGTGTGCCATCATTTTATTACATACCCCTTCTCTGTTTCTCCGATATTTTGGCGTTCTCCGTTAAGATTCCTCCTCTGTTAGATTATCTGAGCTGTGTATTTTCCCTAAAAGTTGACAGACACTTGGTCACCACTGTTCATCACTGCTAATTCATAATTCCTTCTTATCACCCAATTCTTCTAAATATGTCCCAGACATCTGTACTTCACTTCCGCCACTGTTTTAATACTTCTCCTTACAATTCCCCTTTATACTGGATCAAAGCATCCTAAGAGTGAAGTTTATTGAGATTCCTAGTTGCATTATTTTTTACTTTTGTTATAGTTGCTATTCCACCTACATTCTTGGCTTGTCTTGCTCCTGCACTCTTAGGGATTATTTTTAAAGCACACTGAATAATCCAGCACCAATTACACACTTGCTTCTAGAGCACTGATCGTGGCCAACGGTGCTCTCACTGCAACATCTTCTTTGTGCGTCCACAAGGTGGCGGTAGTGGATAGACTTTATTTAATCAGGTCTGGTCTTATTCAGATCACGAATTATTTTGCAAGAGTCACCTGACTGCACCTTTTATTGGTCACGTTATGAATTGCTGTTGAATTTAGCCTTACTGACTAATGTGATTTTATTGTTGTGTACATTTAATTATTATTCAGGGCAGAATATGTGCTTGTTAAACCATTTGACACAAGTGTTTCCACAGAAAGAAAACTTAAAGGAAAGGATGCACTATCTGGTGGAGCTGATTTTTTTAGATGCCAAGAACCGCATCCCCCTTTATTTCAGCCAGGTGAAAGGTCAGGATAAGGCACGAGGGATTTTGGATTTGCCTAGAGAGCAAGGAATGTTATTTAGGGCCACTTTGGTTTAATGTTTTAATCTTTATATCCTTTATAATAACAGTGCAAATGTTATTTCCAGCTAATAAAAAAAAAGATCACTCTTATGGTCATAAACTATGATACGATTTGAACTTTTATTTATATTTTTCTCGTTGGCAAATGTTTTATTGTGAAAGTTTAAGCCGGAAGTCTTACGGTTTATTTTGGTAGCACGACGCCATGAACCTACATTTACGCAAGGTTTTGAACGTGAAGAAAGAAAAGCGAAACATAGCTCTACCTTGCTATAAACACTGAGTTCATTGCATCGACCGTGAGTAGATTGTCGACGTATTTAGACAAAGACGTGTCAGTCTGGACGTCGTTGACGTGCCAGGTCTGACTAACGTTAGCTACCGGTGTTCACGGTGCGACACAACGTTATGAGACATAACACCATTCTTCCAATAACACATTGTTACAGCGTCCGTCGGTGTTTGATAGCACTGATACCGTCTGCTACTCCAACTTTTTTTTTCTAAAACACAGACGTATCTGTGCGGATAATAAGTTAATGACAATTGATGATTATATAAGACTTAATTGTCTAAAGAATCATGTTCCCAATTTCAGATTTATTTCAGTTGATGTGGAAGCTTTGTAAGCATCCTTTAACAATCTCTGGGTGCGAAAAGCACTATAAATAGCCACTCTTCAGGAAGTCATAGTCAAGTTTGTGTTTTGGCATATTTTATTATAAATAATTAAATCTGTGTTTATGCTTTTCCACTACCAACTTTCAGTACATGACACATTACCATACTCAGTGCCTCTGACACTGAGGTGTGATAGCAAGCCATTAAGTATCTAATGTGTGTGTGTGTGTGTGTGTGTGTGTGTGTGTGTGTGTGTGTGTGTGTGTGTGTGTGTGTGTGTAGGCTGCAGCCATGCTGACCTGTGAAATCTGCGGTGAGGACATTATGTTGGAGGAGGACATGAGGACGCATCTCCTACTCAGCCACCTGGAAAATGACATGCACTGCCCACTGTGTCCCCTGTCTGGTGTGTCCTACGACGAACTCTGCTTCCACATCAGCTCCGCCCATCCAGAGAAGCAGCGCGGAGCGCAGGATCCGGACCGTTTCTCATCCACTTTGGGCTGCTGCTCAGCTGGAACAGACACTGGAGTAACCGGGAGCAAAAAGCCCCAGACGCCTCAGTCCTCGGCTGGTGAAGCAGCACCCACCGGTGCCTCTCGTGTCACCAGAGACTTGGTCCGGCCTAAATATAATAGTACACCAGACAGTGAAGGTTCGTCCACTGGGGAGGCTGCATCCGTCACAAGGAGCCCTAAAACAAGACAGGAGGCTGTCCGGCACTGTGATGAGGACAAAGATGGGGTTAAATCCGAGCACAGGGGAGCCAAACAGAAGCGGCTGTCTTCACCAGGAAAAGGTGATTGAACTATTTCAAACTTTATTTCAAGCTCAAGAGTCAGCATTTCAATTAAATTGTCCTGTATTTGTTCCAGAGAAGCTGTTCCCCTGCCCCATGTGTGCACTGGTCTGCAGCAGCTGTTTCATCCTGCAGGAGCATGTGGAGTTACATCTGCAGGAGCAGCGCTCAGCTGAAGGTAAACTATCTGTCACACCAAAAGCGTTGCGAATTTTTCGCGCGTTCAGTTTACATGTAAAGTCAATGCACTGACGCGAATATTTCATCGCCGGCGAAAAATTCGCGTGACGCTGAGTTGCGAAAGCCAATCAGCGTTGAGATTCCTCTACCGTCATCACTGACGTCATCAGTGCCTCCTGCCGTTGGTGGATCAGAAACGATGGAAGAAAAATTAATTGTTGCCGTTTGTGGACATCCTAGGATACTATGTACCCAGACACGACGGCGTTTGATTTTCCGGCGTTTTTGGTTCTTCCACAACAAGTACAATGCAGCAATATTTGTTATTTCTTCCATGGTTGACGGCGGAAATAAATGGATGAGATGACAACGGTTTCCATGGAGATAAGCCCCTCCCCCTCTGCGGCGCGTCGCGAATGAAGCGAAAAAACACAAACGGACTTGCGAGTAAACTGAGGCGAAGTCTTTTGGTGTGAACTCAGAACTGCGTCTCTGCTGCCATGGATGGAACATTTTCTTCACTCACTCTGTCCTGGTTCGGTGCAGCGTCAGCAGTGATGCAGGCGTTGTACCGGACCGTTTTGGTGAAGAAGGAGCTGAGCCGAAAGGCAAAGCTCTCGATTTACCAGTCCATCTACGTTCCAACCCTCACCTATGGTCATGAGCTTTGGGTAGTGACCGAAAGAATGAGATCGCGAATACAAGCGGCCGAAATGAGCTTCCTTCGTAGGGTGGCTGGGCTCAGCCTTAGAGATAGGGTGAGGAGCTCAGACATCCGGAGGGAGCTCGGAGTAGAGCCGCTGCTCCTTCGCGTCGAAAGGGGCCAGCTGAGGTGGCTCGGGCATCTGATCAGGATGCCTCCTGGACGCCTCCCTTTAGAGGTTTTCCAGGCACGTCCAACTGGTAAGAGGCCCCGGGGTAGACCCAGAACACGCTGGAGAGATTATATATCTCGTCTGGCCTGGGAACGCCTCGGGGTTCCCCAGGAGGAGCTGGAAAGTGTTGCTGGGGAGAAGGACGTCTGGAGGACCCTCCTTAGCTTGCTGCCCCGGATAATCGGAAGGAAATGGATGGATGGACTCTGTCCCCTATTGTTATCGGCACTTTATTAATCTGTAAATTCTGGGCAAATTTCTCAAAGGGCACAGATACCTACCCAGTCAGGGGCGGTAATATAGGGGCCCCGGGATGAGGGGGCCCATAGAGAGAGCAGGCTTTCCAATAATGAAAATGCCCTTACAAGCAATGGTTGGCATCATAGAAATTTCAGTCAGTTGCATTCTATAGCAAAATGATATGTTTATGCTACATAAAATATAAATAAACTATAAAAAAAAGTGAATAATTTCTCAATTTCTTTGGCATTTTTGTCACACAGAGATCTGCAATGATGCTTGCTGGGTAATATGAAAGTCTATGTTGTCCAATAACAAGTCTTTATTCGGCTAGTTTAAATCAGTCATGACTGACGAAATGAGCACATAAAGCAAGCAGGGTGATTATTATTAAATCTTTTTAGTCGTTAAGTAACTAAGGCCTTGTCATAATAGCCTGAGCCAAATAATTGTACATGATGTGCCTTTATTCATGACTGATTGTTTGTTCAGGGTCAACTCTGGAGGCGTGTTCCCCAGCCATGGCATCACCTTCAGCCAGCAGACTCTCAGGTGTGTCTCCTCTGACAGAACTGTATTGTTTGAGTATTGTGTCTTTTCTTAGTTTTTTTATTTTATTTCATTTTTGTTATTTTAAGGCCTTTTAAAAACCTTTATGGGCTGCACTGTGGTTTGTTGGCTATCACTGTCGCCTCACAGCAAGAGGACATGAGAGCTGGGATCGGCTCCAGCCCCCAAAGGGTTTGGGCTGCCACATTGTGCACTGGTCTTTATAAGCCTTTGCCCACTAATCCCCACTTGATTCCCACTTGGATTTGTTTGCTGGCTTTTAGGAACACTCAGTGACACAAACAAACAGCGTGAAGGTCTGTAAATTCCTGATACCCATGCTGACTGTGAAATCAAGTAAATCAATGAATTTAAAGTTCACTTATTAAAAAATACAACCAACCTTTTTTTCTCCCGATCGGGGGTAGAGTGTTTTCCTACTGTGTGGCTGAATGTATGAATTGGGGTTAATCTGCAAACTTTTATTTCAGTCACATTATTTTTCCCTCTGATTATCTTACAAATGTTTCACACCTTCTATGCATATTCATATGCATGCAGACAGAAAAGACAATGAGTTGTACGAATTGCATTTTTCAGGATATCAACAGATAATTCGGGTTTTGATTCACTGTTAATCGTGCTACACAAATATTTAAGCAACTATTTCATTTAAGCTTCAGACAGGCTTCACAGTGCTTTGGTGATCTTAACAACTGTACAGTAGAATTGCAGGAACATGAATGGTTAATACTGTGTAAGGTGTTTTACACAGATGTTTTACAGACTGGACCGGAGAAAAGACCATTAGCCTATCCGTCTCAGCTGTCAAATCTCATATGAAATATGTTTTAAACTTACATGGGTTACCCATGTTTCCCATCTGTTTTGTAGGAGAGGAGAGATTTGAGTGCCCTATGTGCGCTGTCGTCTGCAGTGACAGCTTCTGTCTGCAGGAACATGTGGAACTGCATTTAGACCACGGGGCAGCTGTGAACTCTGCAGGTGGGCATATGTTCATACTCCCCTGCTGCATAAGTCACTCAGGTCGCTCTATCAAACTTATTTGTTTCCAACTTCTGTCTTATGTATCTGTCTAATGTAATGAAAACTCATATATATCTTATATCATTCTAAGCCTTGGGTTCACATGTGCGTCTGCAGGGAGCCCCGGCTCTGACCTTAAGTTGGCCAGGCAGCTTCAGCAGGAGGAGGAGCAGAGGAGGAGGCTGGAGGAGGCCCAGCAGGAGAGACAGGAGTTCAAGAAGCTGCAGGTCTGGATTCTACATGAGACCTACTGTGCAGACTGTTTGGACAGTGATGCACTTTTGTTGGAGTTCCAATTTATTAGAATTAATTTAAGGGTTTATTTTCATATAGGATGAACATGGTGAAATTAAAGTACTTTCATTCTCATGCCCTGTTCAAACATTTTGGGTGCCATGTACGTATACTTTATAAGAACTACAATTCCCTCCTTTACTGTTTAACCTGTAGGGCTGTCTTTGTGTCACTTTTAGCTTTTAGCCGCACGATATGATGACAATATGCAATAGCATTGTGTATTGGGATAACAATATTATTTGCGATAGATAAACAGATAATTAAGTGTACTCAGTTAAGCCTTTCTGCTAATTTCAGTAAAATTAGCTAATATACATCTAATTGCTTACTGTAAAAAAAAAATTGCTATTCTTTTCTTGAACAAACTGACCAGTCTGTTGCAGTTTTCTACTTTTTTTTGAAGGAGCAAGTTGACTTTGTGATGACAATCAAAAAAACGATAAACTGTGGAGCCCTACTGCATCATCATAGTCACGGTTTTATTTCAGTGTGCTAGAGTAAAGAGCAAAAACAGCAGAAAACGTGTCAAAATACTCCAAACAGACACCCAACTTACTAGTAAATGACAGTACCGGTATATAAATATATGTAATATAATATATCTCAACCGGACCACTGGGATGTTGTTTGTGCAGAGGCAGTTTGGTCTGGACGGCAGCGGGGGCTACAGCAGACAGATGGAGAGGACCATGGAGAGGGCTGTGTCCAGGGGTCTAATGGCCCCTGCAGAGTTCCACTGTAAGAGGGCTGAGATGATGGAGTCGCTGGCCTTAGGGGTTGATGATGGCAGAACCAGAACTCAAGGTATGTTTGTTCACGTCATTTAATCACAATTTTGCAAAAGCACACAACACAACACTGCTGGTTTAAAGGAATACACCAAAGATCCTGTAGGTTTAGTCAACTCAGTCATCGGTTACAGTCACACAGCAAATATTCTTATCCACTGTGCAGAAATAAACTTTCCCCATCTTCTCTAGGTCCTTGGTATAATTGCTCTGGTTACATAATTTCTGGAACTTTTTGGTTGAAATTACCATTTATTTTTATTATAGAGAGAAGAGAGTAGGACCTAAATATAAGCCTTGGGGGACTCCAGAATGGGGCTTAGGACAACTTTGGATATCCACTGCAGAGTTTAAACAGTTTGGAATTAAAAGCCAATGGACATTTTTATGGTTACTAACGGTTTATCAGTTAAGTACTGCAGTCTTTGCAAGGGAAATGCATAATCAAATCATCAAATGGTTGAGTTGTTAAAAATAATTGCTGAAAAAGGAATCAATAAATCAGGACTAATGTTCATGCTCCTGCCCATTTCTCAGATTCCCAGCATTTGTCAACTCCCTTTTTCAGTCTTTATCCCAAACCAGTTCTTCAGCATTCCCTCAACATTCACAAAATGTTCTTTAGTTAATCTGTCATTGTCTGGTTGTGGGATAGGCTACAAAAATACTTGCCACGCATACGTGTGTGTGAGTGTGTATTAATCCGCCTAATCCCCTGTGCGTTATTCAGTAGTTTATACAATCCATTGTCGGCTCTGAAAATCAGTTGAGTGAGGCATGCAGTGGGAGGAATGTAGATCTGTGTGGTTACACTGTCAATATCATAATGTCTGGTAGATGGCACCTTGCATGGTGGCCTCTGCCATCGATGTACAAATGTGTGTGGATGATGAGGCGTAGTGTACGGAGGCTGGCTAGAGTCTCTCTGATAAGCCCCACTGTTTAGCTAATCACCCCCTCTCTGCACTGCGCTCATATGAAGGGACATATGAAGCTTTGAAGCGTAGCGCCCACCCTCGGGTTCCTGATATGGCAAACACTGTTAGTGCTGTTAGCACTGTTAGCATTGTTAGCTGCAAATTGTGTTGTATGGAATTTGGATTGCAGCATAGTGTTTCTTTCAAGATTTTTTTGTATTGGTAGTTGTAATGAAGCTTATAGGGGCCACTTATGGGGCTTTACATTTTTTGCCTTTTATTTTGGCAATACTGCCATTTAAATATGTTCAATGTCGGCTTCTTTAGCATTTCAGCTCGGCTCAGCCTTTGCCGTGTTTAGTTTTACAAGAGCTGTTCAAATTTTTTTGCCAGTCTATTTTTTTGTCATTTAATTAAGTTATTCAAAATGAACGCTTCTAAAAGTTATCTCATAGACTGCTAATGTCAGTCAGCGGGTGCCTATTGAGTTGGCACTACTCCACGCTCAGCATGTCAACTGTGCATGTACAGTACCAAAGCACATGGCATTACCTGCTAATTAATCCTTTCATAATTAGGATCTCAAGTATTTAAATAAACTTAAGAAATGGCTTAAAGTAAACCAAAGCTGTAATCGAGAGTAATCCTACTACCTCATCTCTGACATGCTCTCATTGTTTTTACATATCTGCTACTTTTGTAGTTTTTTTTTATTTAAATGTATCATTGTTGCGTTGTATTGTGCTGTACAATACTGCTTGCTGTAGCATTGTATTAATTATATTAAGTAAGTTTTTAGTTGAATTTGAAAAAATAATGACCTGTCCCCTTCTATTTATCACTCAGAATGTTAATTCCACAATGATTCATTGATACATAATTAAGCTGTCGTCACCTTTAAAGTATATTGGTCAGTGTGATGTAATGCCTTCTGGTTTAGCTGTGTGTCAGTTACACTGCTGACCGCTGCTGGAATGTACTGAGCTAAACTGGTTTCCTCCCCGTCTAGGTGTGGTCCGAGCACTGTATGAATATTATCAGACGGAATGCAAAAACTCTGTCCACGTGTGGCTGAGCGCTGACACCGACCACTACTGCTCGTCAGCGGGGGATAAAGGCTGGGGCTGTGGATACAGAAACATCCAGATGCTCCTCTCCTCTCTACACACAATAGATGCATATGCTCCCCTCCTGAAAGGTGCACAATCACTCTGCATAATATCTGACCTGAAATCAGCACTTTCCCTGCCGACACTCCATCTTTGTCTAACGTGATTTTGATAATGTTCCCTTGTGGATTTAAAAAAAAAAAAAAACAGTACTCCGGCACAAACAAATAAAGTGTTTAGTATGACATGACTGAATTAATGCGGTGGAAACAGACCTTATACTGGTAAACAGGGCGTAAGTTTTGAGTTTGCATTAACAGTCAATTAAAACGGGCAGGTCAGAAAACGGGGATGCTTCTTACTAAAATATATCAGAAGTCAGGGTCTCAAATATAAGCCTGTTTTAAATAAATTATTTATGAGGTTGAGGGAAATACGCTTTGGCGTAGTAGTTGCTGAGTTCTTCCAACATAGCACAAATCCAATAGTGAATTAATTTAAGATGCAGATTGTGTCATCTGTGTTATAATCTTTTTATGATTTTTTATGCCGAATTAATTTCGAGAAACATAACAACAATTTAAAGACATCCTATGGTACGTGGTCAGCGGGCATGATAAAGCACATCACATTCTTTAAGCTTGGGGCGTGTCTACAACCACGCTGTTTACTCAAAGCACATCACGTCTTGTCCTTGTTCTGCATTCTGATCTGGGTGCACTATTGTTGTTGAGATCAGTATCTGTCCTCCTGTATGATTGTTGACAGTGGCTGCAAAACAACAGCAATGACTGACACTCTGCTTCTAAGGGTCACTGTAGCCGTCCTGGAACTATCTAGCGTGACATCACATCACCTGCTGTTGGCCAGTTAGCCATGTATGATAACCATGTGAAATGTATGGCGGATAAACTTGAATAAACCAGTAACAACTTTATAGCTGTACCAATATCAGTTCTTCCCATTTACTTGACGCTCTCCTTCTCCTCCAGAGAAGGAAGTGCCTAGCATCCCTCGGGTGCAAAGTATGATCGAGGAGGCTTGGAAAGCAGGGCTGGATCCGCATGGTGCGTCCCACTTCAACCAGCGGCTGCAGGGAACACAAGCCTGGATCGGAGCCACAGAGATCTACACCCTCCTCACCTTCCAAGGAATCAGGTGAGCATGACACCAATTAGTTTGTTAAAGCAAACAACCTAAAGCTGCATTATGTAACGAATGAAGGGAAGGGCATTCTGATCAGATGCCCAAACCTCCTCAACTGGCGGCTATTTACCAAGCTCCCTCACGATATCTAACCTCCTTAACTGACTGGACTGGAAATGTAACACAGACCAGAAAGGCCGGCGATGTTCTGGGAACTACCCCGTGGCTGTTAGAGTTGGCGGTGGAGAATGCTGCACATGTCGTTGTGCATCATTGAAAATAATTCACATCTTCTTAACAGTTTCCTGGTCAGACAGTGGCGCACGTTCTGTAACTGATCAGGATCAGCTGGAAGGACTGGAAGGACCACTAGATGAGGATCTTCCTGCCAGGTCCTATTTCCCTGCACAAGCAGTCCCTTCTGTGTCAGGATTAAGCAATCCGGAGGTGAACCAGTCCTCTCTGTCTCAGGACAAGGTGTCAGGAGGTGAACAAGTCCCCGCTGTGTCAGGACAGGAAAATACGGTGTTGAACCAGTTCCCTTTGTGTCAGGACAGGAGGGTCAGGAGGTAAATCCTCACACAAGGCAAATACAAACAATCTTCCCCTGGACTCATTCACCTTCATCCTTTTAAGATTATCTGATCCATAACTGCACTACAACTTAACAGTTTAAATTTTTGGCACATCATTCGATAAGCAGTATAAGCAGTATACATTGTTTGCTCTTTATCTTTGAGTTATCTGCTTTAAGCTGCTGTCCCAGTAACAATTTCCTGCAGGGATTAAAATAGTTCTCCAACTCTCTCATGACCATAGATGAGGGTTGGAATATAGATTGACTTGTATTTCAAAAGCTTTGACCTCTGGCCCATGCCCCTGTTGACCACAACAGACACTGCACCAATCAATCTCTATTTTACCCTCACTCGAGACCAAGACCCCCAGTTACAGCAACTTACTCCCAACCCAGAGGAAGCAACTTATGGCCTCAGACTTCTGCTGACACTCATCCTCACTTCTCAACTACAAACCACCTCAGTGTGTACCGAAGTTCACTGTCTGATGAAGCCAACGGAATCGCATCATCTGCAAAGAGCAGAGAAGCAAGGTCCCCCAAAACCAGACAATCTTCTCCTTCCCTAGGCTGTGACTTGAGATTCTTTTCATGAAAATCACAAGCAGAAGCTGTGACAAGGGACCAACCTGGCGGAGCCCAACTCCCACTGAGAGTGTGTTTGACTTCCTGTCGGTAATACAGACACGGCTCTCGCTCTAGTTATGTAAGGACCGGATGGCTCGTAGCAAACTCTGCCTCCTCAACAGAGGATTTGTTGCTCTGGTTTAGGAGTTCCTGAAAGTGATCTTTTCACCTCATGATAATTTCCCCAGTCAGGATCAGCAGTTCTCCTACCCTGCTGAATACAGCCACACCAAGGCCCTGCTTTTCCTTCCAGAGTTATCTTGACGGTTTGTAAGATCTTCCTTGAGGCCAACCGAAAGTCCTTCTTCATACCCTCCCCAAACTCCTACTACAGTTTTTGCTTCGGTTACCTCTGAATCAGCAGCCCTTCTGGCCTCCAGCCCTTCTTTTACCTCTCTGCTGCTTCCAGAGACCCCTCGGCAAACCAAGCCAGAAAGGCCTAGGAGTCCGTCGGGCTAAAGGAGGAGGCTGATAGACTAGTTCCTAAGTTGCTGCAATGACAGGAACAGACAACCTTCTGATAACAACTCATTTTGTCCGCCTCCACAATTGAGGCTTTGAAAATGGCCCACTCAGATTCCACATCCCCAACCTCCCCCAAGAGAAAATTATTGTGGAGGTGGGAGTTATTGACCTTGTGGACTCAGCCAGGTTTTCCCAATGCCCCCTTACAACACGTTTGGGTTTACCAGGTCTGTTCAGCAGTACCCCCTTCTACCCTTCGGGTGGAGGGCCCACAGGGCAGCCTCTCCCTGACCTTCTTTGATGCTGTGCCGGACCGACGAGGCCCGGCTGCCAGATTCTTGCAGCAGCTTCCTTACAATGTCCGGCTCCAGGAGGGCCCCCCCCGGTTTCCCTGCTAAGGGGGAGTGCTGCAGCTCCTTTTTGTCCAATTGTCGTCCATTCAGTGACAGCTCCAGACTCTCATTCTGGTCACATTTTAGTTGTAGTTAAGTGACTTCATATCTTCAGTTCAATGTAAGGGGCGGCTGTAGCGTAGTGGAGAGCAAGGTAGTTCTCCAATCAGAGGGTCGGTGGTTCGATACCCGGCTTCGGCAGTCGATGTGTCCTTGGGCAAGACACTTAACCCTAAAGCCATCGGTGTGGACTGGATGTTGCATGAATGTTAGTTAGAGTCTGATGGTGGCACCTTGCATGGTAGCCTGTCATCAGTGTGTGAATGGGTGAATGATATGTAATATACTACTGATTGTAAGTTGCTTTGGATAAAAGCGTCTGCTAAATGACTGTACTGTAATGTAATGTAATGTAACACTAAGGCTTGTAACGTATTGTTTTTTTAGTGCCCGCATCATTGACTTCCACAAGCCGACAGGCCCAGGGGACACCCACCCCCGGCTGTTTGAGTGGGTGAAGCAGTACTTCCAGTCCGGCAGGAGCGGCAGGCTGCCCCCCAGACTCATCCGAACTTCCCTGCCCCCGCTTTACCTGCAGCACCAAGGTACACAGCAACATTACCTGCCATATTCCTTCCGCACACTATATAGCAGGCTGCACGGGATTGGTGAGGTCTTAATACATTTAGATGTACCATGCTTTGATTGGATATTGTTTTCTGGTACTGAGTCATTCATGAGGAATACATAAAGCCCCGACTGGTGGAGGGCTGCAGTTGACTTTGTGGAACTTTCTCCCATCTCCCTACTGCATCTCTGGAGCTCAGCAGTGATCTTTGGGTTCTTCTTTTCCTCTCTCACCAGGAACTATATAGCAGTACGGGATTGGTGAGGTCTTAATACATTTAGATGTACATGTTTCTTTGATTGGATATTGTTTTCTGGCCTGAGTCATTCATATATAAATCACGAATACATTTGTGAATCCTTCTGCGTGCATTCATAAATATTGAGACTGAACTGACTCCATCGAGGCTAACGTTATCCCCCAAATTGCTTGAAAAGCGTTTTTGGAAGTGTAAACATAGAAGAACATTAAACTTTATTACCTGGTTAATCTTTTACAAGTGTTGTAATGTAGGGCTAATTGCAGGTTTCAATATACAGGTTGACTGACACAACACAAGGTGCAGTGTGCACTATTGCTTTTCAGCCAAACTAGCGGTATTGCTATAGAGATGGTATTGTTGGTCTGTCGGTTGGTCCAGCATACTAAGATGTCAAGATTATTCCGTAAACAGCTAGAACTGCTTGTAGATAGAACTGTAATTTTACTTCACTCAGATTGGAGGATTTCTGGGTTTTACCCTGGAATTTTATTCACATAACAATGTAGTCCTGTTTCCTCAAACATTTAAATGGCTAATGATGTAACTGGCAAAAAGTAATATCATGAGACATTAAAGGAGACCTTTAGACTTTAAACATAGTAAGGAGTACTCAGCCTCGTAATGAGTAGAACTACTCAGCATGTGAAAACATAGTTCACAAAATAATCCAAACTCAAGGTCAATTTATTTGCTTGTTCTGGACCTTTTGATTCCCACAGTGTTCAGCAGATGTGCTTTGCTCGGTTCTCATGGAACTGTTGATGCTGAGTTGAGATTGTTTTACTAACTGGTGGTGAGGAGTTTGAAAGAAATGAGGGCTTACTAGGCCGTGAGTGTCTATAGAAAATATCATATCAAGTCGCATTTGGTATTTTGTAGAATCCAGGGAGTAAAAGCCGGATGTCTTGCCCTCTGGTGCATCGATTTTGACCATTATTTTAATTGAGTTTTAAGTCTGTTGAACTTTGAGTTTTTGTTCCTTTGATACAGAATGAGATTGAATAATTCTGGGCATGTTGATGCAAAGCTTCTAGTTAGCTAGTGACCTTTCCCTGTCCCCCTCTACACTCTCTTTCCGGGCTCTCTTCCAAAGACTTACGCAAGTTTTTCTAGTCACTCAGCGTGAAAACAGAGTTCCGGTTTCCTGTTCCCACTGATGTATTTGAAATCACATTGCTGCACATTCCTGTCTGCTCACACTGTGCCCGTCTGTTTCTCTGATTGCTCGCTGACACACCGATAGAGCGCCGCACAGCAGAGAGACTGACAAACTGAAAACATATGCACATAGAAGCCTGTAAAAACACACGGCGATGTAACAACCTTGTTCTCTGCCGCTTTATATTAGATGCAAAAGAGTGCCACATACCATGAGCCTCGGAACAGGAGTATTTAAAAATCTATATATACTATATAAATACAATATACATATATACTCAATTGAGTATATATATTGCCATTAAAATGAAATTGATTACAGGATATTAAACCTTTGTTTCATTATTATACATTTATTACTTGACTTCTTTCTTAACAGGGCTTGTATAAAGGCAATTTAGTAGTCCATGAATATGAGATATGACTTTACAGGTTACCCTCTGAACCCCAAAACCCGCTGGCGGGATGGAAAAGCACGTTTTCTTTAAACTATTGGCAAAACTACACCATGGATCATAGACAGCTGTTAAAACGTTAATATGCGTCAGATTTCTTATCTTTATGATGGTCCTTGAGGTGTGGTGACGAAAGCTTCCAGCAGATACCGCAACTTAAGCCAAGCTTAGATATTCCATCAAAACGTTTTATCTACATGTCTCGTTTAGAATTTTGGCCCAAATAAACCGTACCAATCTAAACAGATCCTGTAAAAAACCATAAAATTCTGCCAATTCAATTCAGCGCAACTAGGAGCCATGATGATTCGGCTAAGACCAACAGTCACGTGACAAAGATTTTGTGCAACTTTGAAAAATGTTGGATACATATTCAATTTTTGTAAAATAAATTATCAAAGAAATTCAACTTGCTTTTTTTTCTTGTTATACTGCACAAAATACATTTTTGAGTTCTCTCTACTTCTAGCCAGGATTGTGTTGTTTCCATAGAGGTGCACAACTTTTTTATTGCAGTGAAAATCAAAGCCCTTCTCCCTGATGATTTCGCCAACTTCTTTGACAAGAAGGTAAACGATATCAGATCCTCCTTCTCTCAGCCCCCCTCTCCCTGTCCACCCTCTCCCTCTCTACCCTCTCCAGCTCTTCCCCCTCAGCTCCCCCTTCCGTCTCCACACCCCATCTTACCCTATTTTGCTCCCCTCTCCCCTAACGAGGTCCTCGACCTTGTTACATCTAACCGCCCCACCACGTGCTCCCTTGACCCGATCCCCTCCCCTCTTCTTCAGTCTATTGCGACTGAACTCCTTCCTTTCCTCACCCACTTAATCAACACATCTCTCGTCTCGGGATGCTTTCCCTCGGCTTTCAAGACTGCCAGAGTCACCCCCCTTCTGAAAAAACCATCACTTGACCCCTCTGATGTCAAGAACTTCAGACCGGTTTCTCTTCTACCCTTTCTATCCAAAACACTTGAACGCGCTGTCTCTAAACAACTGTCTTCCTACCTCCCCCAGAACAACCTCTTGGACCCCCACCAGTCCGGGTTCAAGGTGGGTCACTCGTCAGAGACAGCCCTCCTTGCGGTGACAGAGTCGCTTCACGCCGCAAGAGCGAACTCTCTCTCCTCTGTCCTGATTCTCCTGGACCTGTCAGCGCCGTTTGACACGGTGAACCACCAGATCCTCCTCTCCACCCTCGAGGGGATAGGCGTCTCAGGCTCTGCACTCTCCCTGTTTGCATCCTACCTGACAGGTCGATCCTACCAGGTGACATGGAGGGGGGCCGTGTCGGAACCACGCATGCTGAATACGGGGGTTCCTCAAGGTTCAGTTCTGGGCCCCCTTCTCTTCTCGCTCTACACAACATCCCTGGGTTCTGTTATTTGCTCGCATGACTTCTCTTACCATTGTTATGCCGATGACACCCAGCTGGTCTTGTCATTTCCTCCCGGTGACACCCAAGTGGAGGCACGCATTGCTGCGTGCTTGGCTGACATCTCGAAGTGGATGGCGACACACCACCTGAAGCTCAACCTGGACAAAACCGAGCTACTGTTCCTCCCGGGGAAGGGTTGCCCACACCGAGACCTGTCCATCACCATTGATGATGCCGTGGTGACGCCAACTCGGACTGTGAGGAATCTGGGTGTGACCCTGGACGACCAACTGTCGTTCTCAGCAAACATTGCATCGGTCACACGCTCCTGCAGATTCCTCCTCTACAACATCAGGAGGATTCGCCCCTTCCTCACTGAGGAGACGGCGCAGGTGCTCATCCAGGCTCTGGTCATCTCCCGCCTGGACTACTGCAACTCACTACTTGCCGGAGCCCCGGCATCGGCCATCAGACCTCTGGAGCTTGTCCAGAAAGCTGCAGCACGTCTGGTGTTCAATCGCCCCAAGTTCTCCCACACAACTTCCCTTCTCCGTTCTCTACACTGGCTCCCTGTAAGAGCTCGCATCCAGTTTAAGACTCTGGTGCTAGCCTACAGGGCAGTGAAAGGAACAGCTCCTTCCTATCTCCAGGCCTTGGTCAAGCCCTACACCCCCACCCGACCACTTCGCTCTGCTGCCTCGGGGCGATTGGTTGCCCCGTCGCTCAGAGGTCCCTGCGGCCGATCCACCCGGTCACAGCTTTTTTCTGTCCTGGCCCCTCAGTGGTGGAATGAACTCCCCACTGACGTCAGGACAGCAGAGTCGCTGCCCATCTTTCGGCGCAGGCTGAAAACTCACCTCTTCATGAAGTACTACCCTGAGCCTTCCTCGTAGCACTTATTGCATTCGTATTAGTTTGTTGCACTTATTGTATTAGTATCAGTTTGTTGCACTTATTGTATTCGTATTAGTTTATTGCACTTATCCTATTCGTATTAGTTTGTAGCACTTATTGTATTCGTATTAGTTTGTTGCAATTATTGTTTTCGTAGTAGTTTGCTTCTGCACTGTACTTTTGCTCTGGTTTATGCTTTTAGATGCTTGTTTAAGAAAAGAGATGCACTTATGACTTCTGGTGACTAGTAGTTCTCTTGAATACCTATGTTGAATACACTTCCTGTAAGTCGCTTTGGATAAAAGCGTCTGCTAAATGACTGTAATGTAATGTAATGTAAAAATAAATGTGACCGGAGCAGATAAAGACCTAATCTGCTTGGGGTTCAGAGGGTTAATTACAATTCCTCATTGGCATGTAGTAGGTTTGTTCATGGCGTTTTACTAGTAAGACTCGTTGTCTTCTGAGGTCTATTAAAAAGAGAGTCAAGTCCCGCCCCTTCCAGTGTCCACCATAAGACTTTTGATCCCGTTTGAATTCCCCAATGCATTATACATATTCGCTCTATCCCCCCCAATCCCCCCCATGAATCCCGACTTTTAACCCTACCTTCAAGTGTGGTCGTTCATAACCGCTACAAACACTTTTACCTTCTGACAAGGTCAAAAAAACCTGCTGTCCTCCCACAGGTCACAGCCGCTCTATAGTGGGCTTGGAGCAGAAGAAGAACGGGAGCCTGTGCCTACTGCTTCTGGATCCCGGCACCTCGGCCTCAGACACCAGGAAGCTGCTGAGCAGGGACACTGTCTCACCAGCCGTCCGCCACGTCAGGAAGTTCTCCGGCAGCCTGAAGCACAAACAGTACCAGGTAGTGGCAGTGCACGGCGTGATGTCTGCTGAGGAGAAACAGGTGAGCTGTCGTAGAACAGACAGTGACTGAAAATGATTCAAACTGCAGTAAAAAGAAAAAAAAACAAAGACGTGGTTTTTGCTTGTTGCCCTTGTCTGGAGATCTTTACAGCCCTTGAATTACAAGTTTGATGTGCAGACCATGAATCAGCATTAAATTAACTTTCTGAATCTGTATCACTTTGTTTTTTGTTTTTACAGATAAGCATCTTGAATTCCAGGACGTTATGTGCTGAACGGATCCCGTGAACAAGAGTGCACTTTTTAATCTCCTCCATCTTGTTTGTTTTTACTGTGAACATGCATTTGATTGGGTCATTTGCTAATAAATTATATAATGTAAACGTTTACTTATTTTTTTAATAAACTCTGTGCTACTCCATGCTGTCCAGTTATTTACAGTTAGCAGTTAATGGTTGAGAGGAAATGGAGCAGAACAAACCAACATCTGAGAAACTCACAAAGTACAAATGTAAAACCTCAAATATTTTATTGCATAACTGAGTCCCCCGTTATCATGTGACACAGCTAAATCATCACTCAGCAGCCATCTGTTCGTAGAAGTCACTCGAGAATCCGGACGAGGTCATCCGTGTGTTAAACTAAGGCGTGGCGGGTATGTTTAGGTCAAATACAGTGTTGGACAGACAGCTGGTCAGAGTTTTTTGTAGTGTTTTATAGAGGACCAGCCACCTAGTCTGAAATAAAAACCAACACGATGAACGTCGTAAAAAAAAAACATGAACATGAACCTTCGGGGTAAAGGTGCACAGGAGCTCTCAAAGCAACTGTATTTGAGTGTGCCAACAGAGGGGAAAACAATTCTCCTTGTGACTTTTGTCTGCTAGCAAACAAAAGAAAAGTTGCAGTGTGTGATGGTATACACCACCAATAGGGTGAGACTCCAGAACAATTTTTTTTATAAACTGCCAAACTAAAAAAATTAAGTTGCCACAAGCATTTTCTCCAAATGTCAGTTTTAAGCTAACAATATTTTTATAAAACAAGACAAATGCCCTCTGGGAAAAAGGTCAGTCATAAAAATGTGTAAATCTGAATAGAGGAAGTGGTAAAAATGAATAGACCACTAAAGCTCTTGACAGTTGTGTGGGAGGTTTGTGGACATGCAGTCCAGTCCAGAATGTGTAGTTGGACTTGACATAAACTGTTGTTCCCTCACAGTCTCCATGCAGCTGGAGAGATGGAGTAGTTTTCTAAAGAGGAATGTGGGAAAATGTCCAGACATGCCTCTACTGAATTGAAGGGGACAAAACTGCAGTGTTTCATAATTATTTTGAACTTAGATCTGAATGTAGACTTTTCATTTGCTGTTGACGTATTTTAAAGTTTCAAATTCCAAATACAGCTTCCAGAGAGGAGCACCCAGTGGTGCAGAAAAAAGGCCAAGAGGATTATATGTATATATATTTATTTATTTTTTGTCTAGCACAGTGTTATTTTTTATATATAATTTCCTTTTTATTATATGTTATATACATGATATTATATTTTTTATTTTAACATCTACATTATTTTGTGTTGTATTTAAATGCATTGCTTCTCAATTTTAGTGCATGTTTTTATGCCTCCGCGCCTTAAACTTGGCAAAAACGTCTACCTGGACAAACAGATGTTTGTGGTCAAAGGTCAAGGTCACTGTGACCTCACATTCGTCCCATTCTTGTGATAGCGGTGTCTCAAGAACGCCTTGAGGAAATCTCTTCAAATTTGGCACAAAAATCCACTTGGACTCAAGGATGAATTGATGGGAATTTGTTGGTCAAACGTCAAGGTCACTTTGACGTCAAAAACACATTTTTAGCCATAACTCAGGAGTAGATATGCTAATCATGACAATGTCACACAAATGTTTAATAAGAACAATGAAAGCATTGTTGGAGGAAGCCTGGGAACAAGAATTTCATCGGAGACAACTGCTCCACTGTAATTTTTGTGCATAAAACAAGACTTAAAAGAATCATGAATCGGTCGCAGGGGCGCCACGATTACATGCAAAGTCAGCGCAAAGTTGGTGAACGGACGCAAATTTGTGAAAATGGCAGAACATTTTCATGACTTTGTGTTGCGAGAGCCTTACAGCGTTGAGATTCTCCTCCTGTCGTCAACAACGTCCTTGTGGGTAAAAAATGATAGCCCTCCATGGGCACCCAGAGCTCTACTATAGTACTGTATATTTGTACAGATACTGGACAAAACAATTATTATAAATGTATATGTATAAACCATGGACTGTCTATGGTAGAAACCCATCGCTGTTGAATTTATGCCTAGATGACGATATTTTGAGTGTTGACGGAGCAGCTACAATGTTAGCATCTGCAAGCACCGGTTGATCCAAACTCCATTCAGAAAATAAGTATTTTAAAAAATTGTTAGGTAATCGTTTACAGTGCTACACTACTCAACCTGTGAACAAGGTTGTATAATATCTTCTGTGGCTCTGCAGAAAATAACCCTGGTGATGTCATCAGGGGTTATTTCAGGTTGAACTTACACATTTTGAACAGAAAGCCTTTTCACAAACTTGGGAGGGGTATGGATTGGACAGATGTGAGCATTTAGTGTCTAATGAAAGGCAGTCAAATTGCATTTTGGGGGAAACTTAGGATCCAGTGGGGTTTTTTTTTTAGCTTGATCTCGTTCCCGGGTCTGCTGCATCCAGTTTGGCCGTCCTTGTTTTCACCCTGTTTCTTGTACATCAAGACTTGTTTACTCTGTTGAGGTTGTTTATGTTCCTCATACTTTGGAGAACATGCAGGCTCACTAACAGCGCCGCTTATGCAACATCATACTCTTGTTTTGGTTTTGGTTTTGTCCCGTATGAATCTCCTGTGGCGGGTTTCTTTAGATGGGCAGTAGTACTAGTGTGCCGCAGACTGGTCAGTGACCTGCTGGGAATGCCCTCCCTCCATCGTCACTTCATGCTGAGGTGAGCTGGGGTGAGAGAGCCTCTTAAAGAGCTGCGGTTTTTTCCCCCCTTTCATAAAAAAAAATGCCTCGAGAGGAGGCGGGACCGGCCGCACGTGTTAACAACATAAAGCAGCGGGGCCGATGGATGTTGTGCACGCGTCCTGATGGTCGGAGAGGATCTTATGAAACACGCGGGACGTAGCTGATCAACGTCGGACAGAAGAGCGAGCAGAGCAGGTAGGCGACACGTCGGTCACTCTCCGTTTGGTACACGAAGTGAATCGCTTTATGCCGTTTGAGTGATTCACTGAGACATTCAAAAAAACTAAAAAAAACACATTTTTTTCATGCACTGGTCAAGATTTGGAGCACGAAAATTATTCTTTCCAGACTTGTGGAAAGAATACATCCAAATGACTCACTTTGAAACGCATTATCTAATGCCTCATCTGCATGTTTAAACATAATATTTCAATAAACTTGAAATACAAAAAAAAGTATTATTTTCAAGTGATCAACTGGAGAAGTTTCATGGTGATATCTATTTTTCTTAACCGTATTCACCTGTAGTGTCTTCAAAATGTCGTTAAGGTCCGTTTTCTCAATATTAGTTTTTTTTTTCTTCTCAATCTCCACTTCATTGTTTTCATACTGAAGGTTTTCACAGAAGAGTTTCCTCTTCTTCTCTCGCCTGATTTAAACTACAACATTTTATTACTAAAACAATGTTTTGTTTTTAATATGGCTGTTGACAGTATTTTCTGATTCATGAGTGATACTAAAAGATATCCAAAATTCCCTCTGTAAAAACCTTTGAGTAATATGTCAACAAAATGAAAAACACACATATTGAACCCGGCTTTATCCAATGATAATATTTCAGTTCTGGAAATGTATGATTATTAGCACATATTTGATAAGATAATGACTCATTTTCATATTTTAACATGCATTTTCAGCAAATTTGTAACACAAAACAATATTAGTAATTTAAAAAGATTTGCATTAAATGAAAACCAACCAATGCTAACAGTCTCCACATTGTAACTCAACTACAATGTAGCACACAGACATCTTTCTTTGTCTACATACTATATAAACATGAACATCACTGAACATCACTGCTCCATTAGTGGGAACATTTTACAGCTGTAGTACACCAAATATGTACCAGACTTATTGAAGTGTGATATTGTTATTGTTATAGGCTACCATAGAATGTTTGCCCTCACCTATTAAATGCATGATGAGTGGCAAATTGCAAACTGAGTGGATACTATTTATTTACATTTACAAGACTGGGTAGTTGTTTACCATTCCCACCTGTAGTATTGGTGTGGTTTCATTTCTTGCTGTTCAATTTCTTTTAATTATTAGTACCATGTTTTTGCTACCATTTGCCATTTATTTGGCTCTGCTTTTCCTCTAATTGCTGTCATTCAATACATTCAGATTTTTTATTTTTATTATTCATCGAAATCAATAGTAAACGTGCATAATTGTCATAATGTTAGTTCACGCCATCACTTTTAATGACTGGTAAGTTTGCAACAGCCAGAGATGTTTTGGTTAAAATGATGTGCAGCCTAGTTATTCAGATTTGTATCAATAAATATTACCAGCAAGGCAATGCCTATAACTGTAATTCATAAAGTAAGCCAAGAATGTCATAGGCTATAGTTTATTGGGTTGATAAAAACAGTGCTATTTAAAATGAAGATATTTAGGACATGAGTCTGATATTGTAATTTCCTAAATGCCATGATTTAAATTTGTCCCTGGGTAAAATTAATAAATTAGTAATTGATGTGAAGGTGATCCTTACGGTGTAACTTATCATTATGATGAAGAGACGATGATTAGAGGCAATGTTGTGACTGCAAGAGAAGACAGGTAAGTTTATTGAATGAAATGTGTTAAGGCTAAATCAAGACCTAATAACATACTGCTGGTTGTGAAACTAACAAACAAAAGTATTTAGAGGCATAGTTGTAGAATGTCTGGAATGTGACGGATGTGATGGCTAAACGTTGGGTGTTCGTGATACTAATTACCCGTTAACCTGTTAGCTCCTTAACCTGTTTCCACTGCTGAAACTGTTTGCCATTCTGGTCATATCCTTAACGCATATTGTAGACACTTTTGTCTGCTTCTCTCTGAAATTTCGTTTTTCCAAAAATTACATATTTCTTCAGTGAGTGCAGTTAGTGACAGTTTGGGCTCCATGGTAGCTAGGACAGCTTGATGTGGTGTGTTGTAAGATTTAATGGCAAATTTATAATAATTAAAATAGGGCGAACGCTTCTAATAACCTATATGAACACACTGTACAACTATGAAAGTCTAAAATAATCAAGCAGAATGCAGAGCAATGTTTCCCTAAATTGAAATGGACCATTGCAAGACTGAACTGGGATTAAATTGCACCTACATCAATTTTACATCGTTCTGACATATAGGTTTTAATCACACAATAGTACATTCAGATGCACAACACTTCAAAATGGCCCTTGATCAGCTGTAGAGGTTTCAATCTTGTGCAAACATCGCAACAATATATATAGCGGGTAAAATAAGTATTGAACACGTCACCATTTTTCTCAGTAAATATATTTCTAAAGGTGCTATTGACGTGACATTTTCACCAGATGTCGGTAACAACCCAAGTAATCCATACATACAAAGAAAACCAAACAAATAAGTTCAGAAATTAAGTTATGTGTAATAAAATGGAATGACACAGGGAAAAAGTATTGAACACATGAAGAACGGGAGGTGCAAAAAGGCATGGAAAGCCAAGACACCAGCAAGAAAGAACATCATTTCACCATAAACCGGCCACGACCAGGTGCTCCTTGCAAGATTTCTGACAGAGGAGTGAAAGAATTATCAGAAGAGTTGTCCAAGAGCCAAGGACCATTTGTGGAGAGCTTCAGAAAGACCTGGAATTAGCAGGTACAATTGTTTCAAAGAAAACAATAAGTAATGCACTCAACCGCCGTGGCCTGTATGCACGCTCACCACGCAAGACTCCATTGCTGAAGAAAAAGCATGTTGAAGCTCGTTTAAAGTTTGCTGCAGAACATTTAGACAGGCCTGTGAAATACTGGGAGAATATAGTCTGGTCAGATGAGACCAAAATTTAACTCTTTGGATGTCATAATACACACCATGTTTGGAGGTCAAATGGCACTGCACATCACCCCAAAAACACCATACCAACAGTGAAGTTTGGAGGTGGGAACATCATGGTGTGGGGCTGTTTTTCAGCATACGGCACTGGCAAACTTCATATATATGAAGGAAGGATGAATGGAAAAATGTACCGAGACATTCTTGATAAAAATCTGCTGCCATCTACCAGGATGATGAAGATGAAACGAGGGTGGACATTTCAGCAAGACAATGATCCCAAACACACAGCCAAGGAAACTCTCAATTGGTTTCAGAGAAAGAAAATAAAGCTGCTAGAATGGCCCAGCCAATCACCTGACTTGAATCCAATAGAAAATCTATGGAAAGAACTAAAGATCAGAGTTCATAGAAGAGGCCCACGGAACCTTCAAGATTTGAAGACTGTTTGTGTGGAAGAATGGGCCAAAATCACACCTGAGCAATGCATGCGACTAGTTTCTCCATACAGGAGGCGTCTTGAAGCTGTCATTACAAACAAAGGCTTTTCACATTCGACTCGAGACCTCCGGCGCTCTAGACGTCCGTCATGACATGTGTTGCTTGTTTGTAATAAACCTCATTATACCAGCAAGAACAGTGTCGAAGTATTAAATGCATTTCAGTAAGCGTGTTCAATACTTTTCCCTGTGTCATTCCGTTTTATTACACATAACTTAATTTCTGAACTTATTTGTTTGGTTTTCTTTGTATGTATGGATTACTTGGGTTGTTACCGACATCTGGTGAAAATTTCATGTCAATAGCACCTTTAGAAATATATTTACTGAGAAAAATGGTGATGTGTTCAATACTTATTTTACCCGCTGTATGTGCTTACTGGACATTTCTGTTCTATTTCTTTACAAGCAACAGAGCACATGGATAAGAGCGGGTTAAGGAGACCACATGTCCTTTTTATTTTTCTTCAGCCATCATGGAAGTAAATTATGTCAAGACTCATGACCATGACCTGGTGCCACACAAAGGCTTCAAGTTGATCAATGGGACTCATGATCCAGATGATGTGGACCAGATTTACAACCTGGAGATCCGAGACTCTGATGTGTTTGTCGTCACATACCCAAAATCAGGTAAGAGGAAAACAAAGATGGAAGAACCCTTTGTGCACACACAGAATGTACTTACACCTTATTTTAAATGCATCATGGCCGATTGGATCACAAAATAACATAATAATCATAATTTAATTCTTCTTTTAATCAGTAATTGTGACAGTTGTGTTGCAGCTAATGCCTAAAATAATTCAAAGGTGCATGACCAAGCACCGCAGAAACTTGCGGACCCTTCACGCGTTACTCTAAATGCGTGATTCATCCTGGACACCAATTTTTTTTTTCCCAGGATGGGGAAGTCATGACCAGCCCTACTCTGTCCTGATTGGCTAGTACTCGTTGCCTTTGCTGGTTGGGTTGGTTAGGTTTAGGCATGAGGAGGGATATTGGTTACAGTTAGGATATGAATATCAGCGTGAGGGAATCAGGGCTGGAGTAAGATGGGTCAGGCCTTTGCCATAAGAGGAAAAAATTAGGCAAAGACGCAACAAGAAAAGGTCTCCTTTTGGTTTCTCCTTTTTTCTCATCTCCTGCTGGTTCTCGAATTGCATAAGCTGGCTTTGTCCACAATGGCTAAAATTTCACAAAGCCTATAGAGATATTTTTTGTCTTTATTGTGTGTCAAACATCTTGGGCGATTCGGTTTGCCTTTCACACCAAGAAATAAATAGACCCATCTGTATTGTTTTGATTTCTTCTACTTCTTCTTTTTAATTCGACAGACCAGGCAGTTGAAGTGCGTTGCTGCTTCCTGCCCGTCAAAAAAACCGATGCATTTGATCTTTGCAAAATAAAAAGGACATGCATGTTTATTTGCACACAGAGCTTGGAAGTGAGATACGATCGCAAGTGATCATTCCAGATGCATGTCGAGACGCGTTCTAATTCCAGGTGCGAACTGACGTACTTAGAGCTGTCCTCGCAATCGGATCACCCAGGATCAGGTGTAAACAGGGCTACAGAGGAGGAGGCGACAGTACAAGCTCTTCCATTAGATACACAGTTGTGCCCAGTGTCCTGCATTTGGAGTGCACTTAAGGGCAGAGTGATTCCTGGAGCTCTCAGCACAGAGGAAGGAACAAGGCTGATTAGTATGTACACACGAATGTCCTGTTCTTTTGTGAGTTCACAAATTGATTTCAACAGAGAGCAGGGTATCAAATGATCATCTGTTTTGTGAAAAAGAGAAACCAGGGCAAAGCTCCACACAGAGAACAGTAGAGGTGTGCTCACACACACACGGTTGACCTATTTGCTGCCATTGGACACGCAGGTTGTGGGAGATGGAAATGAGGCCTGTCTGCTCTGTTTGACAGGGACCATCTGGATGCAGCAGATCGTGCTCCTCCTTGAGGCAAAGGGAGATCTGACAGCCATCAGTAAGCTCAGCAAAAACTCCAATGCTGATCTCATCCCCTGGATCGAGGTGAATGGCAACAGAGAGACGTTTATCAATGCCCCGTCGCCAAGGATGAGAGTCAGCCATCTGCCGTTCCAGTTCATGCCTTCCGCTCTGAGCCAGAAGAAGGGCAAGGTCAGCTCTCTAGCCAGGTGTTTTTAAACCTACTCACTGAGGAATCTTCTCTTTGCTATGCACGCTTGGTTTCCCCATCAGGTGTGTAAATGTCTAGCCTTTGAGTCAACATGTAGGGGTAGGCAAACAGTTGTTGTTGGTTAACGTTCATATTTTTTTCAATAACACTCCCCGCGCCGGAGAATGAATGACTGTACATGTTCAGAGAAAATTGTATTCGTAAGAAAACTTGCTAGCGAGCATCAGCTAACGTGTAGACATTTTTTCTGGCTCAACCTTCAAAAGGTACGTCATCATGTTTAGCAAAATAAATTAAGTCACAAAGTCCAACAGGCCAGTTGGCAGGAAAAAATGTTGGCATTGTAATTTTCTGCAAACCACTGATGTGTTGAATGTCAACGTTTTTTTTAATTGGTCAGAGCAGTGACGAAGAACAGCCAGTGTTGTGCAGATAAAATAACGTACAATATCAGGCAACCGTAATTGAAAGTAAGTGGTATGAAAATAACGTGGTGTAATCAAATGAGCGAGAACGTCCACTAAGAGCGAGCTGGGGTAAGGGGTCAAACAAACACAGGACTAAACAGACTCCTTCACAGAGGAGACCACTGTTCATGTCCTGTGTGAAACCAAAAGTAAACAGTGGCTTTACGCTTGTTACATAACTTTGTTACGTAACCTTGTTACGCTTGTTACATAACTTCACCTAAGAAAGTCTTGTAAGGGCGGTTGCTATTTATCAACGCTGGTTACTGTTGTTACATTGGGTTGTTATGTTATAAGTTCAACAATAACCATGATCTTTTTCTAACCTTAACCAGGTAGTTTTGTGGCCTAACCAATTGCTTCACAACGTTAAGCAGGTGTCATTGTGGATCCATCTTGTCAGTCTTCAAATAACTTACTAACCAGCTTTCTGTGAAGAGCTACTGGCAACTACGGGTGTGGTATAGGTGTTTGTGACCACTAGAGTAGAGACAGCTAATTCAAAACAACAATGGCAGATACTGTAGAAATGAGCATAGATGGTGCAATAGGATCAGTTATATTGAAACTGGAGAATATTTATTCATAGAAAGATGAGAAAAGAACAGCATTTAAGACTTCTTTCTCTAGATGGGAAAGATGTTATTGCTTTTTTCCCCGACCTGCTTCAGAAAGAGCTTTATTTGACAAATGGTTCATCCAATCACCTGCAAGTATTATTTAAAAATGGCTACTCTTCCAAATAGTTTTCTAATGATTGCTTCTCAGTTGGTTCTGAACCATTGGGTGGGTCATTTTAGGTGCTACAGACTTTTATGTACTTTTTTATGTTAGGGTTCATCCTCCGTGAAACATGAAGGGGTCGATAAATTCCATACTGTAGCTATCTGCCTAATAGATCAAGGGCTTGATACCAAACCTCAACACTTTTTTGGGAGACACCTTAATGCTGTACATCCAGGTCACAGAATATGAAAAACTGTCAAGCACTAGTTTCGGAGGCAGTATGTTTTCGGGTTGTCCGTCTGTCCGGTCCATTTTCGGGAACCCAATATCTCAGGAACACCTCGAGGAAATTTCTTCAAATTTGGCACAAACGTCCACCTGGACTCAAGGCTGATTTAGAGATCAAAGGTCAAGACCACACGTCCCTGCCGTTCTGGTGAATGCGATATCTCATGAAACGAAGTGATCCTTCCATCAGTGACTGGGAGAATCACTTCACTGGGGCCCTAAACGAGAGGTTTGAGGAGGTCCTCCAAAGAGAGAGGGCGGACATTCCTTTTTATCTGGGACATCAGGGACATTGAATGATTCGTTGTTGGTGGCATGACAACACTAAGAAGAAGATAGTCATTGTTGCAGCTTAATGAACACTAAGCTACACTGAAAAAAAACATTTAAGGAGTTTTGGACAGTGAAGATAAGGTTTAGTGAAAACATTTTTTTATATTCCTCAAAACAAGACATAAAGAAAAAAGTTGTTTTGTATTCTAAATGTATTTGTAGCCGCCCTGGGAAATCATACCCAACGTCATGCACAAGCAGAATTCATGGAAATCTGTTGTTGCATGTTCTGTACCAAAGAGTTAAACCATTCTTACGCCTTGCGTCTACGGCGACAAGACACAGAAACCCCGATAATTTAGTTCCAGCAGTTTTGTAGCCCTCTCCTCATCCGGAGTTGATTGTTGTAGTTTGTCATGTGACTTCCTGCTCTGTAGCTGTAGGAAATGGTACACACTGAAATCATCTCATTAAAGCACACCAATTTCAGGTCCCAGAAGAGTAGCTTGGGGTGGAGGGACTCGATCTTGTAGCGCGTGTATGATTGCAGAGACCGGAAGAGCACGGGGGCTCTGGCTTGGCTGGTCTCCATAACATGACATCCGAAGGACACAGGCAGACATTTCTCCATTCTCGGCTGAGATGGATGCCTGTAATGATGCAACACGCGTTCTTCAGCTTCATTAAAGGCTTTCATCTTTAGGGATTCTGTAAATATAATATATTGTTGTTTGTAGTTTTTTTTATTTGTTATTGAATAAGAAGCATTTTCCAAAAGCTTTGTTTTTATGTGTATTTTAATTCTGAGGGGCTAAAAAAGAAAAAGAAGAGCTTAAACTGAAAACCTACACAACTAACGAATAACTTAGTATTCAAATATTTGGGACCAGCCCTATTCAGTACAGTTACAGACTAATAATGTAGAATTTATCCTTTGTATTTTGTAATGTGCATTTTGCAGCTTGAAAATCCAACAACGTAAATAAAAGTCACTCTGTCCCCAATAAACAGGATATACTCAAAAACCGTTGACACTAAGACTGTTCCTCTCTTAGGTAATCTACGTGGCAAGAAATCCCAAAGATGTCATTGTGTCTTACTTCTACTTCCATAAGCTTGCAAACATGTTGGAAACTCCAAAGGATTTCGACGACTTCTTTGAAAAATTCATGAGAGGAAACGGCAAGTTCTTCTTCTGTCACTCGTAAAATAATGGTGCTCGTGCCATTTTCTCAGTGTTTTGGTGGTAACATTTATGTATTATTCATTGCAGTGTTTGGTTGCAGCTGGTTTGAGCACATTAAGATGTGGCACTCCCACCAGGATGATATGAACATGCTGTTCATCACTTATGAAGAGATGATTCAAGTAGGAGCTGAAATTATTCCAATCTATACTTGTAGTATGAGAAGTCTGTAAAAATGATTTTAAAAAATGGATCTTTACTGCTTTTTATGTTTAGGACCTGCATTCAGTAGTGGAGAGGATTGCCTTGTTCCTGGGTAAAGAGCTGACTGACGAGCAGATGGCCAATGTGGTGAAACACAGCACCTTCAACAACATGAAGAAGATCCCACAGGCCAACTATGAGCAGGTGCCAGGTGAACTGCTCAGCCACCACCAGGGGAGATTCATGAGGAAGGGTAAGCCAGTTTACTGCTTCAGATGCGCACAGGAACTCTGTTGTGGCTCACTTTGCTCAACTGCTAATGATTATGACCAAGAAGTATTCAGCCGTCAACTCAAGTTCAAAAATGTAAGCTAGCCAGTGGGGCCAAGCTCCGAGGAAGGGCTTTGAAGCAAATTTGCTTTAGTGGCATGGTGCGTCATGTGATGCTATTGGGCACCAAAATCATTTTTCCCATAGGCTTACTTAGGGAAAGAATTGTCTCTAACTCACAAGTGTTTTTATTTTTTTATTTAAATCAACGCACCAGAACGAACTATTGACTAGCCCTTATTCAAATAATTAAGACGTTGTAAAATGCACTTAGAGGCGAATCAAGAGATATTTACAGTTTTTGCACCTGCTCTATGAGTCCATTGATGCGGTAGCAGTGCGAGGATCCGGGTAATTTCATACTTGGAAGTCAAGCTATTTTGGCTAAGACTTTTTCAGAGGTCAGTTTACAACACACACAGATGGAGAGTGACTTCATTCTCTGCTCAGGTAGACATTACTTCACTATATATTTTCATATCTAATAGTTGTTTGCTGCTATATTAATGCTCTGAATCATACATTTTGCAACTTTAAGATTTAGGTAGATGTGTAGCTGATTCGATTTCTGATTGTTTTCATATTTAAAAAGAAATGTCAATACCTGATACTGAACCTACTTTTAGGAATCACCAAAGTCAGGAAATTTCAAATCCTACACAGACAAAGTCTATAGCCACTTAGTGGGCGCTTAAGCAAGCTGTTAACACAGCAACTAAAACCATTTAAGTTATGTAAGATATCTTATCCAAAAACAGTTGCTTATATGAAGCTCTGTTTTGTTGTCCAACTCCTGAGTTTCCTGATCCATTGTTGCCAGTATGAAAATATTGAACTGCTTTAAGGTATGTGATGTTTGGTGCTCACCAAAGTGACAAACTCAAGCAGATATATCTACGAGATGGGTTGAAATAAAGAGGGTAAACCACACAAATAAAGCCCTCAATTGCAGAAAGCCGCTGGAAAGCACTGAATATCTGGACTAATGATACTTGGCAGAGTGAGGATCGATGACTAAAACCTTTTCCTTCTCCTTTCCTGTACCTTGAACATCAGGCACCATCGGTGACTGGAAGAATCACTTCACTGTGGCCCAGAACGAGATGTTTGACGAGGTCTTCCACAGAGAGATGGCGGACATTCCTCTGGTTTTTATCTGGGACATCAGGGACATTGAGTGATCAGTTGTTGGTCGCATGACAACACTAAGAAAAAGATAGTCACGGTTGCAGCTTCATGAACATCAATCTACACAGATAAAAAAACAAAACATTATTCAGGTCAGCTTCTCTTTCCCCCTGACATACCAGAGGCTCCACTTTACTGCAGTTTTCCAAATTGTTTCCTTCATTCCAGGCACCCATTGGTGTCCATCCATTTTAGCACACTTTAAAAGATCTGCAAAGCTGCATTGAGGACAGTAATTGTAGTGGTTGGATGTAGCAGAATTTATTTTATAATGATCATCCAATAGAAATGTAGTGATTGCAAAGTAGTAAGCCTTTTGGTTTTGTGGTCATAAACAATTTAACTTCAACCATTGCCTGACTATCCGGGTCCATTAACATATTTTTATACTTTTTTGAAGGTTTTCGCTTTAGAAAAGCTTCTTAATTGTGCATAAAAAAGATTTAAGCTGGTTTGAGGTGTCCAAAAAGATTTGACGGCTAAATGTGATATGGGAACGCCTTTGCATAATAAGCTCTGATCTAGCAAACAGTAAACTCACACAACCGATCTGCCGGAAGGCGGAAACAGCAGATCAGTTGTGCACTAGAATCGTGGCATTACATTTTTCTTCGTGGCCAATTTTAGCTGTTGACTTGAAAGAACAATTCAAACAAATTGCTGAATAGATACAAATTCCTGAAGACCTCTCCCAATTTATCTCTTGTCCAATTCTCAACCTCTTCTAATCAGTTTACTGGCGGGCTACAGCAATGCAAAAAGTCAAGCCTATATTGACAACTTCTTGACAAAACTACGGTTTGCATAGTAAAGTTTATTCGGCCCAAATCATTTGAAGGAAACCCACTTAATTCGCATTACAATTGAAACAGGCTGCTGTTACCGTCAGTCTGCAATGTAGAGAATTTACAGCTTCTGGGTCAGGTACCGTATTTTCCGCACTATAGGGCGCACTGGATTATAAGGCGCACTGTCAATGAATGGTCTATTTTCTATCTTTTTTCATATATAAGGCGCACCGGACTATAAGGCGCATTAAGCGAAACAAAACAGTCAGTCAGTCAAACTTTCTCCACTTCCGTACCATTGATTCATTAATGTTGAATTCTCTCGCAGCTGCTCTATTCCCATGTTCTACTGCGTGATTGACAGCCTTGAGTTTGAAGTCCGCGTCGTCAGCGTGTCTCTTGACAGGTGCCATGTTGGGTCCTTATCCACACACACTGTAATATTATGGTGAAGCACAGTATGTATTACTCCGCGACGCTCCTGACTATGGTAGCCGTAATGCTGCTGCGGTGCGGCTTTGTAGTTTACCAAAGTCGTACTATGTAGTGACCACTCACTAGCAGGACAATATTGGTTAGAATTCACAGCGAGCTAGCCTTGTTGACGTTATATTTACTTGTTAGGTTTATTCAACTACATTACCCATGACCGTTAGCGGGTTGATGAGGTTAATGATGTGGGATCGGGGAGCGCTTGTTGTGTTGTCAGAGCGAATGCAGAGTGTGAAATAAAGCCGACGTTTATTTACTCCGTCCACAAAAAGCCTTTCTCAGCCCTTTTGTTTCCCACACTCCTACAACTAAAACATTTTGACAGAGCGCCGTGTACCACACAAAATCGCTTCGAGGTCAGTAAGCACAACCAGAATTAATCCATATATAAGGCGCTCCGGATTATAAGGCGCACTGTCGTTTTTTGAGAAAATTAAAGGCTTTTAAGTGCGCCTTATAGTGCGGAAAATACGGTAATTCCTCACAGGGAGCATTCTGTTTGTCATGGTTAAACCATTGTCGCTTTCCAATGCAGTGCACAACCTAGAAATCAATCTTCACTCACAACTCTTTCACCATGGAACAATTACTTTGACGGAAAGCCAGCTTTCTTTTCACTGTTCATATCAAGCAGTTTGAATGTATATGCATGTATCGTTTTCTACCGTAGCGAAAAAGAAGGCTACTTTGATTGTTAAACTTGTGAAAACATTGACATGTTCTATGGCCTTCTATCGCTGTTGAATATATATATATATAGCATGATTTATGATACTGATGGTTGCAAAAAATATGAAAAATGTTTAAAGCGTATTGTCTCAGTGGACCACACTTATCTGTTCTGTCTGCTACATCAAGTGCTTCTGTAATGTTTGATTGAATGAATACGAACACATTTGTAGGCCCCCCGTCTAGGTTGATTTTTCACTACATGGCTGCAAATGTCTTAAAGGGGCATGCAAATCAAAAGAGAATTAGTCTAAGCAGAAACAAAAGTGAAGCAGTTGTTGATCACTTGTGGCCCCTACTGGTCGGTTAAGAGTAGTGAGGATTCAGCAGTCAATGACGGTATAAAACTTTCAATAAAATATGTTTCCAAAAAGTGTAAATCACTGCAACCACGAGGGGCCCACAGTCATAAATGAAATTTGATATATACGAGATGCTTACACAACCACGCACGCACACACACCGCCGATTGAATACATGATCTCCTGGCGGAGATTATAACAATTTTAATCACCTTGTAGAGCAGGAGGAGCGTTTTTTCAGCGCAGAGCAGCAGAAACAGGGACAAGCACCTCAGATTATGGCCGTCAGGTGTGAAGACAAAAAAACGACATTCCGCCCAGAAAGACAAATGATTGTATCCGTGCCACACAATTGATTTCAAATGTTATTAAAGTTTATATGAAAGAAATACTGTAAATACAGATTGCAAAATGCCTTCATTATTTTTGTACATTGACTGTACTGTTGCCATGTTTAAATTATCATTATTCAGTAAAGTGAAAGGTGCACAAGAAGTTGTTTGGGACTGGAAACAAAGTTTAGGACTTGTTATGGACTTCACTGCCATGACTTGTGACTTGCAAAACAATGACTTTGTCCTACCTTCTGCAACTGGTTGATTTTAACTTTAACGTCTCTCTAAATCCTTCATTAGCACGCATATTGTACAACATTAAGGATCACTTTGATATATTCATGTAGAAAAAATGGAACTGTTTGTACAAATCCATGTTGTGATGTAACAATATGATGTCTGAACGATAGAGTTTAAGTGGAAATCAGGATTCTCCTCTTACCATGTGAAGGGTAGAAAGTTGAAGGCTGTACCCAGAATGAAAATACTGTGTGAAATAAAACTTGCTTTGTTTTATATCTATATATATGTATGTATTTTGAGCTATTACATTCCCTGTAACAAACCCTCCATACTGTTTACATTGTTATCAGCAGTAAATTGCATTATTCAGACACTTGTGAATCTTCATCCTTTTCCTCTATGACTGACTGGTTTGCTGAAGTATAACTATGTATTCTTTTTACAGTTTATTAAAAGTGAAACATTGCATTGTTGGGTTTTTAACTTAACAGTGCACATGCCATGGACAGCACCATTTTTTTGTTCCATTGTTGGGCATTGTAAGGATATGTTAATATATTACGCTAGGTAGAAGACAAGGAGTGATTTGGAGTCGATGAATCCACTGTATGTTACATTGTATATTTGTATAGAAATAGCCTTGTCTTGTGGGGAGACACTACAGGTAAAAACATTGTTTTCTATGCACTTGTCAATTTTGGCGCATTTCATGACTTCTTTCAGACTAGTGGAAAGAAAACATCCAAAATACACATTAAGGTGTTTATTTGACTACTATTTGCATCTATAGAGTTCTCCTGAATTCCCCAAAAGTTTGCAAAATGCCTCATTTACATATTCAAACATAACATTTCAGGAAAATTGAAGTGAACAAAAATGTTTTTATGTAAGTAATACACTGGTGATAACTATTAGGTCATTTTTTTTTTATCCTATTCTCCTGTAGTAATTTAGTAAATTAGCTTTTTCTCAGACTGTGAGCCAGAAATCTCCACTTGAGTAGCACTTACATCAACCTAACTTTCCAGTTTCATTCCTATCTATATTCTGAAGGTTTGTACAGAGGGGTGTGTTCATATATCATTCACAGCCTGATTTATACAAAATGTTCCTAAACAGAACCCCTTAAAATGTATTCCTTTTTTTCATGGCTAATGACAGTATTTTCTGACTTATGGAGTGATAGATAGCGATATCGAAAATTCCCTCTGTAAAAACCTTTGATTCTAATATGTCAAGAAAATGAAACAAGAACTTTGAACCCGTCTTTATCCAATGTTCAGATTTCTGCTCTGGAAATATATACAAATTACCCCATATATGATAAAATAATTCCTAATTTGCATATTAATCTACATATACATTTTCTAAAAAATTGTAAATAAGAAAACAATTATTGTCTTAATGTAAGTAATCAAATGGGGAATTTTTCATGGTGATATCTGCTAGTTATTTTAAGAACCTATTAACCTGGTAATATTGTCAGTATTTGCAGGTACAATTTTACTGCCCACATTTCAGAAGCAAATACTATATGTGTTTAACTCCACCTCCTTCATATGACAGCTACAGTTACTTATTACTTTGCAGATAACGTTTTTAAATACCGACCACATGGTCAATTTATAAAATTTTATGTAAGATGTTTATAAAACATGATGTACATTTGAAGAAATAATTCAACAAAAAGATAAGTGTTTAAAAGAACCTCACCCTGAACTACCTACAACATAAAAATGCTGGCCACATCTTTAATAAAACCATGTCCTAAAACGCTACATAATAAGTGCTTTTCATTTTCATAGTTGATATTTTATATTGTATATTTTGCTTCCAACACTGTTACTTTAAATAAGAGTGTGAATGCAGCAGTCTCACTTGTAATGATGTATATTGCTACTTTCATGCCAGAAAAACATCTAAATACTTATTTTACTCCCTGTCTATACGTGATTATACTGCCCTCTTCTGGTCAAGTAGCAGGCCTGTCATTGGGACGTCCTGCATGTCAAATAGCACCAGAGCCGAGTCACACGTTTATTCTGTCAATTTAATTGTTTAGGCATAGAAATGAACACTCGTTGGTGTGTGTGTGTGTGTGTGTGTGTGTGTGTGTGTGTGTGTGTGTGTGTGTGTGTGTGTGTGTGTGAATTAGTTGTATTTAAGAAGATTCCCTCGTCAACTGTTGTTAAGAGTCTTTCAAAAATAAATGTGTCTGTTCAGATGATCGTATCCCAGGGAGGAGCAGGTGTGGCTCCTGTCAGTCCTCTGTCCTAATCCTGTTTCAGTCCTCATCACTCCCCATCTCTAAAGGGTCAAAGTCTGGGTCGTCCTCGTCCAAGTCCAAGTCCTCAATGTCCTGGAAGAGCGACTCATCCACTTCGACGTTGTTCCCAGCTGTGGAGGAAGAAACATAGACTTATATATTAGAAATGGACGCAGTTGCATCGCCATCTTGGTTTTTGGCCGGCACCATCGCAGGTGCATGTTAGCATAAAATGAGGGCTAAAAACAAACCATTCTCCAATAGATCCACTCTGAACTAAAGAATACATCTTTTCTGGATGTTTTTTTGCAGTGCTCAATGGCCCCCCAAATCTTCACTGCAGTCCCAAACATGTTACAAAACTATATTATTATGAATATTAAAGGGTCCCTTCCCTATCACTTGATCACTTAATGAGGCAGTGAGAGGAAGAGTTGGGAATTACTATATCGGTATACATTTTAGGTCGCAATTACATTGGTGCACTCATCATCAATTTGCATTACACATTGTGCAGTTTAAGGTTCTTCATCCTGGGCTTTGGATATTTGGGCGATTACCAACTTCCTTTCAGAATGTTGTTGATGCTGTTATGAAAACCTCAATAATCTGTGCCCTACTGTACTTTTAGACACCCACATCTCTGTTTTTCCACATGCATCCTCACCAAAACTTTGCTCTATGCTCCACAAGAGTGGCCCAAGAGTGGTTAGGGTTGTATAGAATGTAATTGAATTTTTACATGAAAGGGTTGATTGAGAGGTGTTTTAATGTCTGTCATCATATTTTATGATGTTATCGCCCTAAAAAATATGATTTGTGTTACTGTGGTTATATAAATGTTATTTATAGAGACGTTAGATTGCTGCAAGAACGGCCCTTAAATACAGGGCTTAACACCAACAAATACACAAACAAGATATCTTGTTGGATAAAAACATGTTCAGAATTTTGGAAATTATATATTTCTTGATTTTTCAATAGGGTTGACCTTTGGACTGAGGACTGAGACAGTTACAGAGTTGATGACTTGCTGTGTAAGTGAGAGAGAGTGACAGAAAGAGGAAAAGCGAAGGGTGACTATTGCATACAATGTTTTTGTAAGTTATCAATAATAATAATAATTTGAATGATGAATTCAAAGAAAACTCGGTACAGCCCTAGAAATGGATATGCTCTGAATTTTGATATTGAAGATAAGATAATAATGTTAAACAGAATGCGACGCTGTGATATTGTAGCAGCTTATTGCCTTTCATGAATGCATTACAAGATTATTAATCCTAACCACCTTGACTGTATTGTTAGGTGTTCATTAACGTAATGCAACAATCTCGCAGGGTGGAGGAGGTAACATCCCATCTTAAACCTGAACAGCTTAAATGCACCACCTGAGGCTCCAGCAAGAAATATTTTAACCCTTTTATCTTTTATTCTTATTTGTAATTTTGTTCTGTTTTTATTCTTTTTTTATTATTTAAGTGCCAATTTACTATATTGTAGTGATATTTCACTTACATTTTGTAATACCTACCAATAATCAGTTTTTGGAATATTAAGTACTTTTATGATTGTACAATACATGTGAAAATCAATAAATGATCACATTTGATTCAACACTTGAACATGTCTATAACATTTAGTGCATTATGACAAAAGACATCATATGGGACTGATGAAATAAACCAACCCAAACACACACTTTGATCAATGCTGATGGCTTTTTCTGTACTGTGCTCCCATTTTGACCTCTACAATGTTGACATTTAAGTTATGGAATAAATGTTAATGTTGTTGTGCATTCAAATAAAATAGTTTTTTGTCCTGAAGTAAACGACTTGCCATTATTAGAAAAAATTCTTGTTTGATGTTTTCCACTCTTTGTACTAAAAAGAACTAATGCTCCTTAAAAAAGCATTAGTTGAAACATTCCCACTCAAACACTCACCTTCTTCAAGGAACTGAATGTCGGACGTGTCCAGGTTGTGGTCTGTCTCAAACAGCTGTTTACCGGTGAGTTTGAGCTTTCCTCCCTGCTCCTCCTCTTTCTGTCTTCTCTTCCTCAGCTCGGTCACCTCCAGCTCAAACCTGGCTTTCCACAACAGGAAGTTTTCAATGGTTACCACCGTGCCCTGGAACAACACCTGACAAAACACACAAACACATCATTAGACACTACGCTATCATTGACCACATACATTCATTAAAAAGGCTAACTTTGGGTATTTTTCAACCTGGACCCTATTTCTTTTTCTTTCTAAGTCACTAAAGGGGACAACTTTTATTTTAAGTTGGTCCAGTATTGAGGCAGAACGCTGCAGACTGCAGCTGCTGAACAGGCTGTAACGTAATCGCTTGGGGCATCAATGTACGTTCACTTAAAGTGCTTGTTTTTTGCCAGTGACAAGCTCATATTGTTATTACACGTGTCTGACAAACTTCTTTACTTTTCACATGATCGTGAAAGAGCGGTGGAAAGCGTGAGGGGAAGTAGGAGAGAGTAGTTCCGATGTTATCAGAGTTTGTTGTAATGGAGAACATAAAATGTAGCTTAGTGATATCTTAAAGATTTTCAGTGTCGTTGCTGATCATTATTTTTGATTTCCACTATGTGGATGAGACACAAGATCTCAGAATGAGACTTCTTAGAGGGAGACGCACGATAACAAATGGACGGGATCAAGCGAAAGGTAAAATAAAATGTTCCTTTCTCAGAAGTGTTCTTTCCATAATGTTGTCAGAGACTTATAATAACAATATGAGCAATACAGTGGGAACCACAAGCACTTTTAGTGGACGTACATTGGCAATAAGCAGTAGCCCCGAGCGATTACACTGCAGCCCGTTTAGCGGCTCCCGTCTACAGCATTCTCCTTCAACACCGGACCAATAACAAATACTGTTGTCCCCATTAGTCTCCAAAAAACTAGAAACTAAAAGTGGAAAATAGGACTGAAATTATTGATTTGATATTCATTTATGAATGCGACATGTATATTTTCCCGTTCCCACCTTCTCTGCTTCCTCTGCCTCCTCCTCTTTCCGCCGTTTCTCCTCCTCTCGTCTGTTTTTCATCAGGTCCACTATTTCATTAAGTTTCTCCTGAACGGCAGTCACCAGGGTGAAGATCATCACCATGCCCAGGTTTTCTTCTGCCTGCAGAAGAACCACATATACACATTGGTCCACTGTCTGTTAACATAAAGTCCACTGTCAGAAACTTAGAAGTACCATCAGATTCAGATTTAAGCTTCAATCCACAAATCACAAAAGTTGTCCATTCCTGTTTCCTTTAAATTAGAACCATCTCCAAAATCAAACCAATTCTCTCAAATCTGAAAAAAGTAATTGATGCATTGATCTTCTCAAAACTTAACAGGTGTGATAATGCCCATTAAAAGCCTGGCAGCAGAATTCTGAACCAGTTGTAGCTGTGGAAGTGGCCTCTTGCAGAAGAAAAGTATGAAAGCTTTGGCAGAAAGTAAAGTTAGCTCTATAAGCAGTCAAAATCCAAAGATATGTGCAAAATATCTCCAAAACAACACACTCAACAACTCCTGTACAGAATATGGACAAGGGGCCAAAATCCATCATATTAAGTTCAGATGGAAAGACCTGCTGCTGCAGTAAGGTGAGGATGTCCTCCACATCGCTGTCCTCCAGGTTCTCCTGGGAGTGGATCTCCCACAGCGGAGGCTCATCTGGGTATTTCTCTATGTACGTGAACTTAAGCGTTGCTTCAACAACTGCAAGAAGAAAAGCAGACAGCTTTTATTATCACAGTTTGCTATATTTCTACTTAACAAGATTTCAGCTTTTGTGGGGTGTTTACTACACATCAAATCAACTCTGGCATGCTGTTTGACTCACAATGAACCTTCAATATTACTGATTATTTTCATTTTTTCCAAAGGTGAGATTTCATAACAATTGTCATGCATGCAATGGATGACATTTTACAACCACACACACATCAGTGTACTCACTTTCACCATTTTCCCCTGCATCTGACGTTACAGTGATGGTGAAGCTGGTGGGATCGTCTGAAAGCACTGCAAACAAACATGGATTCATGTCATCATCTTGATATTTGATAACGATAAACAATATTCATAGGTAACAAAATCACAGAATACATTTAATGCTGTTAGGATTGTCATTGTACAACAATAACATACATAAATGCAGTATAATGCAGTGATACATACAAAGCTATGCACACACTATATATAGCTCAGTGTGGGGAGAAGAGTTAGGCGTAATTTAGTCATCCGTCCATATGAGATACAGTAAAGGCCCACTGTAACAGCTTGTCAAATCACTTCTGCTTGTCTGACATTTAGCTTGAGTACAGTTACAACTAAAAAAGAATATAAACCACTGGGTGATAAAATGAAATGGTTAGCTATTGTTGGTATGAGTTGGTTTGAGTAAATTACGTTGCCAGCAGGCAAACTGACTTGTTAGCCTGCTAGCTAACTCTGCTGCCTTTCGCCACTCTGTCTTAAATCACAGCTATTGTAATCCCCACCTGTGAAAGAGTCTGGGTAGATGGACTCTATAGCTTCGAGTTCATTTCTTTGCTCTTCGGCGTAGTCCGTCATGTTTGCGTGGCTGCAGGTTATCTGGAAGTTTGACAAATCATCACCGCTACATTCAAGCTAACACACTGGCTGTGCTGCGTGCTCCACAGGGGTGATCGATGATATCGGTGTTCGGACATTTTGGCCTGATACTGGTATAGTTCTCTAGCTAGCTGGGAAAAATTGAACAAGGATAGTTACTACTGTTTTAAAATGTTGCCACAACACATCTGGGCGTTATAACAAGACATGTTTGTTTTATTCAGGGGTTCTCCAACAACTTCACTGTGACAACGACAGGGCCACTTTTCTGTAATCCATTGGTTGGGGCTTCAACCGCACAGACAACTTGAGAAGTTCACCAAGATCACGACAGTGCCACCAACTGACAAATGTAGGAAGTGGAGGATGAAACTTCTGCAATATAATTTAAACTATGCAGGTCTAAATGTCTTACGAACTTTTCTCTTTATTTGCAGTTTATTTATCATTCATGTTTAGAAAACATTACGCCCTATCACATGAGTGCATGTGTCAAGAATGAGCGTTAATAATGAAAGGTATAATGTGCTGTTTAACACAGGACTCATATTCTTGTGCTTAACTTATAATACTTAATTAACCTTGAAAATAATTGTATGAAGCCTTATAAATACATACGTGTTGAAGTGTTCACGTAACATTTATAATTGCGGTTGACTGAGAGGCTTTTGCTGATGGCTTATTGGAAATCAAGAAACTAAAATCAGTTTATTAGTGACTACCAGTTCCTGTGAACTGATTCAGAAATTATAAAGTGGGTAAATATATCTGCTGGCAAACTGAAATAAAAGTGATTGTAAAAAACTCACTAGGATCTCCAATATGAGTGTAGCTGTTCTTATATGAACTCTTACTCAACACAAACGACTGATCTGAGGTCTGCAGAGAATGATGGACTTTATTGAGCAGCAGGGCAAAGCCTTACACGTACACAGTAACAGAGACAGCTAACTGGACTTCTGTTTTTAGGGAGCACGCCTGGAAACGTGAGGCTCTAAAGTCTCAGGTGGAGCGTCTCTGCATCCTTCAGACTTCCATTAATCTGGAGGTGGTGGAACTAAGACGGGGAGGGGAGCTCTCAGTCTGGGAGAGGAGCAGCAGGAGTCGGTGGAGGATGTGCAGGAGATGGAGGAGAAAGGAGCATCTCTGGTACACAGCTCTGGTAGAAGGGATCGTCCTCGTCGGGACTCCATCAGCTCCTGGTAGATCTGGAAGTCTGTGAAGTCCAACAGTGTCTGGAGGAAACCACAAAGAAACATGTTGTATTGAAATAACATGCATCATAAAACCTCCATTAAAAAAACAAGATGAAGTGAAGAAGCACGGCTAGACACTGAGACACTACCAAATATCTCACACTGCTGTACGTCAGCCTGATCAACTGTACCTTGAATTGAGACTAGTGGGAGGAAGAAGAGCTCTCTCTGGTCCATGAAGTTCAGCATCACAGTCAGTCAACGTGTGGAAATAGCTGTGAGGAGAAAGAGATGGTGTAAACAGAATGTAAACAGAAAGGCAGCTTTACTCCATCACCCCAGAAATTATTATTACACAGCTCTGTTTCTGTTTGTTATCTGAGAGGTGATATTTACGAGTGTGCCTCAGGTCCCTGCTGTTCCTCTGAGGTCTTCACATGGCGATAGGAGGCAGTGGTGCAGGTTGATGGAGGAGGATGCAGATGGGGCTAATGTCATCTGGCAGAGTCTTCGGGTGGAGGTCGAGGTTGATGGCTGCAGGGGGATGTTCAGACGCCAGGGGGATGTTCAGACGCCAGGGGGATGTTCAGACGCCAGGGGGATGTTCAGACGCCAGGTGTCTGCGAGGATCTGCAGGTGGAGGCATCGGTGATGGTTGGTGGTAGAGGCTGTAGGTGGAGGTTTGATCTCAGCTGTCTGGCAGCAACCTGCAGGTGGAGGCGGCACCTGCATGTTGCTGGTAGAGACTGTAGGTGTAGGTTTGACCTCAGCTGTCTTCCAGCAATCTGCAGGTGGAGGCGGCACATGTAGATTGCTAGAGGATGCAGGTGGAACTATGATCATCTGGTAGAGTCTTTGGGTGGAGGCCGGGGTTGATGGCTGAAGGTGGATGTTCAGGCGGCAGGTGTCTGCGAGGATCTGCAGGTGGACGCATGGCTGATGATTGCTGGTAGAGGCTGTAGGTGGAGATTAAGATGGCAGCTGTCTGCCAGAATCTGCAGGTGGAGGCGGCACATGTAGATTGCTCGCAGAACCTGTAGGTGGAGGTTTGACTGTCTGCCGGAAACTACACCTGCATGTTGCTGGCAGAGGCTACAGGTGTAGCTTAAGTTGTCTAGCAAAAGTCTTTAGGTGGAGGCCGAGGTTGATGGCTGCAGGTGGAGGTTCAGGCAGCAGGTGTCTGCAAGGATCTGCATGTGGAGGCATGGCTGATGGTTGCTGGTAGAGGCTGTAGGTGGAGGTTTGACTTTAGCAGTCTGACAGAAACGGTAGGTGGAAACAGCACCAACAGGTTGCTGCCAGCACCTGCAGGTTACTGGTAGAGGCTGTAGGTGGAGTTTTGACCTCAGCTGTCTACAAGAAACTGCAGGTGGAGGCGGCGCATGCAGTTTGCTGGTAGATGTTGTAGGTGGAGGTTTGACTGCAGCTGTCTACCACAATCTGCAGGTGGAGGTTTGTTAGTTGTTTCGCAGGCAGCAGTTCAAGGTAGATGTTTTGTTTGTAGGCGGATGGTGGAGGTTGTAGTAGGAGGGTGGAGGAGGTGCTTTATCTGGTTTTCAGAGGCTGTTTGTGTTCTGGCAGATGATTTCAGGAACTGTTGAGGCTGAAGCTGATTAAAGAGAATTTTGACAAAGGCTGCATTCACTGACTCAAAAAAAGAGGATTCTTAAGTAGTGAAGAAGATCACTTAAACTTAACTTAACTTAACTTAACTTAACTTAACTTAACTTAACTTAAACTATGAAAATTAAACATTCACTACAATAATATTTACAGTTATGATGTTATTGATCATTATTTTGTCTTAGATCTTTGGTTCTCCTGAAGTGTCCACAAAATAAAGTGGAGGATGAACTCCGACCCTGTAAGAGACGTCCACGTGCATCTGTCCGTCTTGGTCTACTGTCTCTGTAAACGTGGGACGGTCCAGTCTCTCCCAGAGCTTCTGCTTGATGAGACGTCCCAGGTCTAAGCTGTGCGGACGCAGACGGCCGTTCTTGAACCTGTGAGGAGATGAAGACACAGAGATGAAATCATAACCAGACATGAGATTAAAAAGTTGATACATGGAATAAATTGAGTGAGACATTTTTATTATCAATGATTGGAAAATGTGATAATCATCAGATTGATTTTTGATGCAACACACCTCAGCATATCATCCACAACTTGGTGGTAGACCTGCTGGTACTCTTCAGCAGAGCAGTTGTGGATCTTCAGAGGGCCGTCATGGTGCAGTGGAGCCGAGGAGGGCCGGGGGCCACGCTGGAGGCAACCGGCAGGTCTGCAGGTGGGATGGTGGCCCGAGGCTTTGGGAGAAAAGACACAAAAACAGGAACGTCAAGAGCTGGGGTGGAGGACTGAGGAGAGGGGACCCGGTTCACCACCTCTGGAGTCTCAGCAGGTTCCGAAGGACCGGACACGGAGCTCCGCCTCCTCTTCTGGGGACGGTCTCCAGCAGCAGCTTGCGGGTCAAAGTCTGCACCTGGTGATCAACACATGAGAGGATGTCAAACTAAAAGCTGTCTAATATTCTCTGGAGGATTTACACTGTGAACTATTTGAACATGAGGATCAAAATGTGTCACCTGGTCGTCCCTGCAGCATGGACACTGTCTGCGTGAGGAGACTCTCCTTCCTCTCTGGTTGTCCTGCAGGTGGACGGGCACATCACACTGCAACGACACACACTCATGTTAGAATGAATGAGGCTTCACTAGTGCAGTCAAAGAAACATCTGGCATTGGATAAAGTCAATAATAACATTTATTGTCACAAGCATAATGAACCTATCAGTCCATTCAACCCTTGAAAGAGTTCATGGAGGCCACATTAAGTTAGCAGGAGGCCCCAGGGCTAAATCCTCACACTCTTACACAGTGTGGACAGGTTTTCTCTGCTTTAATATTAGCTAGCTAAAGATCTGCTGGTAGCTTGATTAAAAACATGAATTCAGGAGTATGCTGCATGTAATCATAAAAATTTAAAGAGTGAAGGAGTTAAAAACCTCCTCAAGACAGAAGCTCAAGGTCAGATAACAAAGCAGGACCCTCCTTATATATAAGTTCAAGTACTTTATAGTTGAGACCCTTCTGTTAATCGGCTATATTTAAACATCCAATATCAATGTATTAGCTTTCAACTGGGTGATATTAATTTGTGATAAGAATGAGTTGGTTAAAGATATATAAAAATATGATAAAACATTATTGTAAGTAAGTCAGGCATTGATTTTAATGTACTTATAATGACTAGATGAATTGAGTGTGTACAGTACTGTAGTCTACCTGATCCTGTAGCCAAACAGTGTTCATCATTACAGTAAAAACGAGCGTCTCCTACATTATTTATGAGGATAATATTAATAATAATAATGAGTTTTATCATCGGGGTGGGGGAGTGTTCATGGCAGAGCCGATTGACTAAACATCAGTGAACTTTTAAGGTGTCTGAAAGTGTCGACGGTAAAACACATAGAAAACCACTGTAGACACTCAAAGTGTTCAAATCTCACATTGTCCATGATGAAGTCAGTTGTGTCTCTTTCGTCAGTCTCTGTGAGTCTGTAGTTCTGGTCGGGATGTACCAAGTCCTCAGTAGAAGAGATACTTTGAGAGCAATCGTCCAGTGAAAGTTGAGAAAACACTTTTCTTGAGGCGTTGTTTCTGTTTAAATGATGATCGAATATTAATGCTGCTCCGAGATGTAACCTAGCAATCATGGAATCTTTGACGGACATTTTGTTTTCAAAGTCACATTTATATATTTACATATTTGTTATATATTAACATATAATGTATACATATTTGGGGTTTTTATTACAATTATTTCTCATAGAAATATAAATCACATATTTGAAGGTGTTTGTGAAAATTACTTCACCAACAGATTACTTTTCATCAGAACAATAATTCACATCACCAGATTTTAATAAAAGCCACAAGATTTGTAAAGACAAATACAAAGTTTATTTTACCAAACCTTATTAAATAATATTTAGAAGTTAAATATCAGGTCAGTTTGAATTTATGTCTACGTATAGTTGCAAGTGATTTTATTTTCTTTACTAACGACGGATATAGACTGAAGTTTATTAGAATAAAATCAGCAGGTCTCCATCCATTAAATTCGGTCTGACCAATAAAGTCTATTAAAAAGTTTATTTACTTTATTAAAACGATGTTGTGATAAATCAAAAGTAAGTATTCACTTGTAACCTATTGGTAAAAATGATGTGTCCATTAAAGCCACTAGAGGGCACTGTACTCCAGAGAAAGTGAAATCCTTCTATACCAACGTCTGACCTGTGGCTCTATGGAGCTTTAGTGGTTTTCCTTATGGGTCATTATGTTCAAAATGTAATTTCTGTGCAAAACGATCGTTTTCGAAAGATGTACATTAATATGAGCGTATAGAAGTTTAGGAAATGTATTGTTTGATGCTAAATGATTCAATTGGTCCGATGTTTACAGATTTTATCAACATGTGCTGAGCTTTCATGAGAGGACTGCAAGGCTAATAGCGTTTAGCATTTTAGGACCATCCTACAAGTAAACATTCTGTTATCATTTATGTTCAAGAACATTTGGTGTGTGTGCATTGTACTGAAAATACTGTTTATTTTCATGTGTAGTGCTGTATAGGATTGGTGTCCATCGCCGCCACGTGCACTTGAGCTAGCACAAAGATAAAATGTAGTGAGTATATTGAGATATACTACATAATTTCTCTTTATTAATGGACTAAATGTTTCATGTTCTTTATTTCAGAGTTAACTGGTATTTTTTGTTTTCTTGTCGTTTTGTATTAACAGAAGAGTTACCACTACAGTTACTTATGCACTGAAAGCTTGCACTAAATGCATGCACTAGATTGTTGCTCAGTTGTTTGTAATGAGCGATACAGTTTAAAGGTACATTAAGTTATCTTAAGATTCAAGTCAGGTTGATTCACTTTATAGGTTAGTGACAGAGATTTGTGAAACATTTGGATGTTTGAAAAGTGAGTCACTCATTGTTGTTCATCTGTCTAACTAGAGAAGACAGTTTGTAGGAGAAGCCAAATTCTGCCTTTTGAACCCTTTCAGTGTTTTCTTATTGCTGCCTATGGTGCTGTTTCATTTTGCTCACCAGATGGCAGCATACACATACTAATGCAGTTAAAGGCAGTAGTGTCCCTTCATCTGTTTCCAGGGTTGTTGTGAATTTTGCAATCAAGAGGTGAAGGTGTTCCACTATTCCACATGTTCAGCTGCACTGACACACACGTACAGTGTCACCATCTTTTATAATGTACTGTCAGAGCCATGCTGTGGACCTCTTTGGATCATATCTAATATTGTATTAATCTATGCTCAGTGGTGAAAAGTAAGTATATACATTTACCCAAGTAGTTTTCTTATTTGCAATCTGGAGGTACTTAATATGTGTACTCTACAATATTTCTTCTCTACATGTATATGATAACTTTAGGTATAAGGAGTTTCTTAAGAGCTTCAGACTTGACAAACAAATCCTATAATCAATTTACAATGTGTTTCATGGATTAAACTTCTGAACAGTGTACTAAAATAGTTAACATTACAGTAACTCCACCTTAGCCAGTTTGGTTTTCATGAGTCAATAATAATGATGATCCATTAATATAATACATATACAGTAAATACATTTCAATCAGGAGAGACTTCAATAAAATTGAACAATAATTTATTACACATGCATAAGAATGAATAGTACAAAGTCTTTGCCTATTGGACTCCACGGCCAAGCTGTATATCAGAGGGGCCCAATGCTGAGATCAGCAAAGCACAATCCCCCCTGGAGTCCAGACACTGGTGGTGGTGATGATGAAGGGACTTCCTGCAATCCTAATGCTGCCTGTGCTGATGAATGGCGGTGACTGGGGTGGAGGAGGGTCACATCTGAAAACTGCTGAAATGACAACTGACCAGCAGATGGCATATTTTTAAAGTTTGACAGCAACGATGTGATTGGCTAAAGGAAACCGTGGCCGAAACTGGTTGGTTAACTTTACGTGAACGCCCCCCAATCACCTTATAGAGTATTCACAGGGACAGAGTGAATGAGTTTATGAATGAACAGGAGTGTAAAGCTAGTCTATCTGACTGAACTTTCGCTAAGCTTCATATAACGTGAACTTTGACCTTTGATTACAATTTACTATATGTACATTTTGCTTGTAAAACTTATGTTCAGTAAATTTAACTGTTACTCTGTTGAATTCCTGGTATTATGTAATACATTAATACATTTAATCAATTAAACTCATTTCCCTCTCTATGTTTAACAGCCTGACCTAACTGTAAAATCTGAATTTACTTGAAAAAATCTAGTAAACTGATTTGACTTAAAATGGTCAGTAAATATTTTCTTCCTATGTTACATTTACTTTAAATCTACATGTTATGTTTAATTTCATGGGTTGAATTTACTTAATTTTGGGAAGTTGTTCAAACTTAAACACGGCAAGAGAAATCAACCTGTACACCTAAATGTACCGTGTGGTAATCCAAGAAAATTAAGAAGCACCCAATAATCCAGGAGACGACAGATGTGATAAGAGAATCTTTATTTTTAAAACAAATACAGAGCTTCTTCAGTCACCCCCCATCCCTACCCACCCTGAGACTACTGTCCACAGTCATGTGTTGCATAGGTTTGTTTAATATATGGACTATATGAGTCAGATGGAGGACAAGGTGTCTATTTGTTTGGTCGAAGCTTCACGATGACTCAGCGGTATTTCCCACCAGACATTCCCAGTGAATATGTTATATGCTCCAGTGTGATCTGCTTCTACCACAGATTGAGAATAGAGATAAATGGTTTAGAGCTGAGATGCTGCAGATCAAAATACTACAGATTATCATACTTCAGGACTGCTTGTTTTAGCTACTACTTCATATACTTGACTTCAATGTACTATAATAATCCATTTAGGTCTTGTACTCCCTTAAGAATGCAATCCAGTGGACAGCTGGACTATTTCACACCACACTGGTACTGTGATACTGATCCTTCAATACAAATGTATCTACCAAGTGCACTATGGCACTTATCAGTTACAAATAGCAGACACTTATGCATTTGCAAATTGGAGGTAGAGAAAGCGGATATATTATTGGATGTCTAATCTTTGAGGTGATGGAGTTTTGGTTTGACACACCTTGTAAGAGGTAGATCAGCTCATTAATAGGAGGAGCCAGAGAGCTGCAGGGGGCCAACTCCAGCTAAAGCTACTACAAGGAAACTTTTATTTTGACTTGATTTTGGCGACCCCTGTGGACAAAGGTAGTAGTGTTTTAGTGAGCCCCACCGCTTAATGTTGTTAAGATCCTCGGCTGCCAGACTCCCTTTGGAAGAAACACTTGTTTTACTGGGTCTGACAGTCTGCCCGACTGAGTCCTGGTTCTGGTTTTCCCGTGCCTCCCTTCCCCCCAGCAATACTGCTTGGGTCTCCAGCAGCATTGTGTTGGTGTTAGGGTTAACACAGGTTAGGGGAGCTCCAGACTACCATGCAGCTTCTCTCCGTTGAGCATAGGCATTTCCCAGGGAAGTCGATGAATAAGTTGTCCTGGACCACGTGAAAGATCCTTCCGACCACCACCTTGTCTTTGGCCGGTCCCATCTAGATCAGCGGTGACCGGCTATGAAGCTAGGCGAAGCTCTGCTCCTGGCCAGAGGAGGAGCCACTGCTCCCGGATGTGGAGCTCTACACCTCTAGCCAGAGGTCGAAAGCGGAAGGAAGCCCCGCTGGAGTCTGAGCTGAAAGAGTTTCTGGTCTTGTTTGCTTATGCAGCTCATATACAGGCATAAGCATTACACTGAGTCTGTTTCATAACAGGTTAAACGTTTCTTGTAGTAACTTTAACAAACCATCAAACTTGAAAAACAAAGATAGAACTCTGGTCAAAATTTACATTAAACATGAATGTTAATCATTTCCTTTAATCGCTCATCTATAAACAACAGAATTCAAAGTCAACAGGCTAAATAGTGAAACCTCACAGCTAAAGTAACAGCTAATGCAGCAAAGATAACTACTCTTTATTGTTTCATTTAGCTGTAAAATCTTGTCATACATCTTGATTTTAACCACATTTGAGCCAGCTCTCCCAAATCCAATTAATAAATAAATTAAATAAATGAGTGTCATGTCAAATATCATTTTTTTTCTGTCATCTGACATAGACAAATAAAACTTAAAGTTCCTGCATGGAGTGATACCTTTAGAGGAGATTTAATTTTTTTAACAGTAATATGGGTGAGGTGACCCATTAAAGCTGAAACTTCCCAACTCCCCAACTTCAGGATCAAACTGCAGCATAGCAAATGTTCCAGTGAGATATTTAGCTGGTCTGTAACGGGACCCAGATGCACTTCTTTTCCAGCTCACGTCTACAGTAACATAATGGTTTACTGGAGCGTTTTTATTGGATAGTGAACCTTAATATGATTAAGGATGTAGCCTTCCCTTAATGAAACATTTCTCCCCTGAAAAAGCTCTGTGTCATATAAAGTTGAGATGAGTTCCAGTACGGAGAAGATCAGTGCGCTGCAGCTTCAACTTAAAAAAGAAACTAGTCCCACTACATTCTACCCTGCTGCTCTCTGGAACCTACCAAACATGGTTGTTTTTCAAAGTGGCTAAATAGGTCATCCATCCATTCTGACAAACATACACCTAAACATAAAAACACACACATTGCTCACACATATGCAGTTGACGCTATATTTTACAGTGATTTGTGCAAAACTGTTGTGACAGACAAGTTGTTTAGTAAATTGTGCGAACGACTAAAAAGTGAGGGGGGGGGCAGTAGCCGGGTTCGTTTGGATCTATAGTCAGAAAATAATGTCCCATTCTGTCTGTTCTGTCTGTAATACTGTAATCTCAGAAGTGGCTGTACCCGTGTAAGATCGGCCTCCCCAACGTGTCTCTGATTGGACAGGACTGGAAGTTTGTCCTTTTTGTTCTGTCTTTGGTACCACTTGTTCTGTTCTCTCCCTCTCCTCTTCCCAGTCTCTCTCCCCCTCTTCTCTCGTCTCTGTCGGCCAGCCCTCAGCCTCGATCGCCCCTCTGGTCGTCTGGGATTGGACAGCTGCTTCTGAGGCTCCTGGTCAGTGAGCTTTCCACAGAGGGTTGTGGTACACCCAGCCTTCACCCTAGACACACACACACACACACACACACACACACACACACACACACACACACACACACACACACACACACACACACACACACACACACACACACACACACACACACACACACACAGAACAAAAGATTCAACAGCAACTCACCTTAAAGGATACAGTATTGCGGACGGCTGTAATGTAATTGCTCGAGGCAACTCCTCACAAAATCACAAATTATATAATATAATAATAATAATAATAATAATAATAATAATAATAATAATAATAATAATAATAGGAGGCACGACCACAGTCCAGGTATAATCATGATCTATGGAAACCTGCGAATGTGAACTGCCATGTTACTTGTTGCCAGAAGCGTAGTTTAGTGTTATCTAAAATGTCATGGCTGAATATTTATGTTATCTTTGACAATGTAGATGCAACGCAAGATGTCATTACGAGACGTGAGTCAGCTGGCAAGTTCCCCCCTGCTTTCTTCTTTCTATGCGTACTTTGTCAGGTTTATCAAGTTCATTTGGAAAGCTGTGGAGGGCTCTGGCACCTCAACCCCCATATGCTGTTTTGGGCGACTCCTCATTCTCCCGAATCTCTACAACGGAGCTGATGAGTGCAAAGTTAGTACAACCCATAGAGTAACAGTAGACACATGTATGTATATGTCTTTTTCCTTTAAGTAATAGGGCCTTGGTACTTTAAAAAAACACCTGCGTTACACAATACTGAGTTGGCTGAGTTCCTAAGACCTGATGGCAAAAGAACCCGTTATCGGTTACTTCTTGTGACACTAGGACTGTGGATGTCACTGGTGTGCGCTCCTCCTCACCTCTTTAATAAAATATTTGGGTTTCCAGAGGGTTTTGGTTGCAGCTCTCTGTTTGCCCTCCCTGCGTTGCCTCTCTTCCAGACGGTGTTTGTGTTCTGTGGCAGCGTCCATATTTCCAGCCTTCAGGGAGGCTGTGACGTGCTGCCAAAGACGCCTACAGACACACAACAAGAGCACTCGTCACTGTTATGCTTGAGAAACATGGTAAAATACAGCTCGCTACACAATCACATTATTTAAAGATGAACAATTTCATACTCATATTATGTGAACTCAGGACAACGCAGGGGTGGTTTAGCCATCAGCAACTTGACGATTGTGCAGTAGACATTAGGACATTCACGCCACACAGACGTTTAAGGGCTTAACAAATGAACAAATTAATGCATTGTCTTTGTTAACATTAACCATCATTGTGCCTGATGAACCTTACAGTGAAGGGGTCAATAAATAATTAAAAAATATAAAATAAGGTCTCATGATTCTTAATTACAAAAGTTCTGATCAGTCAGTTGTTGAGATGAGTCCCTGGTTCCGTTCACATATTTGGCCAAGGTGAGCATTAAGAGAAAAAATCCTGAGCAATAGGTTTAGCTTGCTACAAGCTTCACTCATCCTACTGATAATGCACCACGCTGAGCTATAAATATCTGCGTTGAAAAGTAGATGCACTGCAAGTAATAAAAGTGTCACTGGAAACCAATTAACAACTTAATTTCCTCCAGAATGTGTCTGTCATCATCTCTATCTGGTCTCTTACATTATACAATTTATTTTATATGATTTCATGTATTATCTTACAACTTAAAAAAGTGGAAGCACTAAAAAACAGTTCGATTGTAAATGACATGAAGGACCTGAACTATCAGTTGAACCGTGGTCCTAAATAAAAGTGCAACAGTGTGCTTAACCGAAGCGAGCACACTGTTAACAATGACAGCTTCTTTTTTTGTCAAATAGGGGATTTCTCATACTATATGAGCCTGTTTAGCAGCTACACCACAAATACTGATGCTGTAATAAACACGCAAACACAAAGGCTCACCGTGACTCATACTGGCCCTGCTTCTCTAGAGGCTGGATCTTCTTCTTGATGATTGGCTGCTTGGAGGTATCGATCACCTTGTTTTCCCCGTTGCTGTAGGTGAACTCCAACACCCCGTTCCACTCCCCCTGGGCCTTGCACACAATGTTTCCTGTCTGGTTGTGCTTCACCTCTGCTGTTACTCTGTAAGAGATCAACGTAGAGTTCTTTAGTATTCGGGACCGATGAGCACAGTCATCTGGGGTTGTACAGCATCCTATTATTGTTATTAGCCACATTTGAACATGTTGCCACCTCTACTTTTTGTTTGAATGTGCTGCCTTTCAACCAATAATTATCAATGACATCATATTTTTTCTGCAGAAAGAAACTGGCAGGTGTTTTGGCATTATTAGCTACCCCATTGGCTCAAAGCCAGGGTTTATTGTGCCCTTTCACTATTTTCACACCAATGTTGAAACTACACAGTCCGTATTTCTTAAAACAATACTCCACTGATTTAGTACTTCACTTCTATAACATTATCAGACTCACACTATTCCCATTCCTTTTAGTGGACCATCTACGGGAGCAATGGACCCTCTGCCTTCACCACCTACCAATCCCCTGTTCCATCAATACCTCTATTTCACTGAACTGATAACCTATTAAACTGAGGAGGAAACCAGGGACCAGCCTATGTAGGCACATCTTGCTATCTGAATAATGTACCCTTTAAATAGCAAGAAAATACTGCAGCATTGACTTTAGTCCAGGTTTTGTTGGTCAATGGCACAATCGCTTTTGCTGCCTCAAAATAGCAATGTACTTATACCTCGTATTAAGACCAACAGGCACATAAACGCAAGAACTACTTACACAATGTGGGTGCTAACTGTGAAAACGACAACTGGGTCAGTCTGAAACTAGCAATGGGGCTTTGCGAGATGACGGAGGTTAGACGACCACATTCTAATCAGGTCAGAGACTTAAGTGCCAAATTTGAAGAAATAAAAATGGACTGGATGGACAACCCCTAAACATATGCCCCCGGCCACAGCTGCCAGTGTGGAGGCATAAAAGTAGTACTAATTACATCTGGCTTTAGGCACATATGATCAGACACATACAGTATTTGCATAGACACACAAGCTCTAGTTTTTTTGGTTGGGCAAGTTTTTAATTTTTATACAATTTCCCGTTGCTAGTCTATGTTTTTGTGCCTACACCTGTCATTTCTTGGGTCTAAACGCATGTGTTTGTGCTGAGGTGTGAGGAGAGACAGAGCGATTTTGGTGGCTTTTATGGCACAAAGTTAGGTTTTCAGAGACATTGGTTGCTGCCTACCTGTGTACTTTTCCTCCATAGAAGGGTTTGGTGTGGAACGTGACAGTGGCAGAGTAGCCACTCTTGGCACAGTTGATAGTGACCTTTCCCCCGAGTTCCACCCATGGCACGGTCAGGATGGAGCGGGCGTAGGCACAGGGTAGTGTGAATACATACTCCTCATCATGCTCCAACAAATACAGCACACCTGGGAGAAACAGGACAGATTTAAAAGGGAGACAGCAGGAAGAACAACCTGTGGCTGTCTATTGTCAACACATTCTCACTCTCAACTTGTCAAATACCGATGCTTGGTCAGTGGTCCTATGCTTCAAACTAGCTTCAGAAAGTAGCTTCAGTTTTAAATGGGTCAGGAATGGCTGTCAGATTCCACTCGTTACATTCGTTGTATCGTTTCGAATAAACTACGGTGTCTACAGGAAACGTACAGTTTCTGCTTGTCACATGCACAAGATGTTTTTTCAAAATAAACCTCCAATGTAGATTTGCTCTATTTTTAGGTTTACTTACAAAACAAACTACTTGGTTTAGGCAGCAAAAGTACTTTGTTAAGCTTTGGAAAAGATCGTGGTTTGTTACGTAAAATAAATTTGTTGTTATGTAACTGGCCTTAGTTCGGAATTTACATAAAAAACTATGATAAAATAAGTCAACATTCACCTGGTTTCACACGGGACACAGACATTGGTCTCCTGGGTGATAGTCCTGTTTTTTTAAGACCCAAACATCCTCTCATCCCATCTGCTCTGAGTGAACTTTCTTACTCTTTACACTACGTCGGTTGCTCCCTCTAATAATGACTTGATAGGGTTTACATTGGAGTCAGTTGATAGCGTGGTGCTTCTCCTACAGTGTGCCATGGTATTCCGGTATCAGAACCCAGGGACACTGACTAAGCAATGGTATTTGACACGTTGGGAGTGAGAACGGGTTGTTATTGAATAATTAGTGTTGTGATTAACACAATAGGCATTCAGACACCATGTGAATCTACAAAGACAAAGCATAGCAGGTAAATATTTGAAGTGGCGTAAAAAGAGCAGTATTCCATTGAAATGTAGTGATGTAGAAGTATAAAGTGGAAATAAAAAAGTTGTGTACAAGTGACTCAAGACTATCTTTAGGTACAGTGAGAAGCGTAAGTCAGTACAAACATGTTTTTTTAGTTACATTCCAACACTACGTACAGAACATTTTCCTGGCCCTTCTCCGTGTCCTTTTGGTCCCCAACCTGTGCAGCTCCACTCAGTCTACATGTGCAGTGTAACCCCACACACTTCCACCAGACAGATCAGACTGGCAAGTGATTACTCACCAATCAGCCAGGTAAGAAGGGCTCATTAATCCTCCGCGCTGTCATGACCTCTATTTCAAGCAAAAGTGGGGTTTCATGTTATATTCTTGGAATCCCCACTTATTATGTGGATTTACTATTTTGATCGCCGTGTTGCCAATCCAAAGTGGTAGTGTTAGCGGATCCAGTGTGAATGGATTTTCATTATCTCCACAAACATAAACGGAGCTTTAAAAGCCACCATCTGCCTCTGGCTGCAGATTTGTGCGGAGTTATTTTAGCCATGCTACACTGCTACAAATAACTCAACACCCACTCGATGGATGGCCAAGACATCTCATACTGGCATTCGTGGTCCCCAGAGGATGAATCCAACTGACTATGATGATCCTTGTTGTAAGTTGGACTCACCTTCATGAGTTCCTGTCTCTAGCTTCCATGGATTTTTTAGAAAATCAACATCAATGGAGCTCAAACTATGCCGTCACATTGGGATTCAGAATCCCGCTTTGGTCCCTCGTGAGCTCCCGTCCAGCCCTCCCTCCCTGCTGCTTATATAACAGACAGCTGTCCTGTGCCCAGTCTGCTGCCATAGGCCCAGGTCTAACAAACACACATCTGTTTGCCCAATACACACACATATGGACACACACTTCCTCTTCTAAAAGACCCACAAGCAGAAAACACACACAATGTCCTTATTTCATATACTGTGAGATTTTTTCACAGATGTTTTCCTTGATTGTGTGCATGCATGCATGCATGTTTGCTTTATTGAATATGTGAAACAATGACCCACATGCTGCAGTCAGTCAGTCATGCTCTTGCCACTGCTACACCGGGAGCTGACACAGATTAATCCAGGTTGATATGCAATAAATAAAGGAAAGGAAACTGAGTAGCTTAGTTTTCATGTCACAAAACAGAACAGTTCACAGCATAACATTGTCCTTATGTGCCACTCTGGCTTGTATTAAACACACATCTTTTTCAGAGGGGGGTGGGCGGTGAACACAGGTGTGCGGCAGCCTGGAAGTGTTACAGTCTTGTTCAGCCACAGAGGGAAAGTGGCCAAGGTGACGTGCATTCCAAATCTGTCCGTCACTGACTAAGAAAGAGTTTGAGCCTGTTCTGTTTCTCAAACTTGCTTGGTGATTAAATCTTAAGCAGGGGTCAGCCACCTTTTTGATGTGAAGTGCCTTTTTTAGATGTTTTTGTTAATCAGTGTGCCATATCAACATTAAGGTTAACATTAAGTTTAATTATGACATGAAAGATAACCGGTCTGTAATTAAATTTTTCTATACAATAAAAGGCACGCGCAGCTTGCTGGGCTATGTCAACACAGCACAGAAAGGGGAGTGACTTCCTTCTCTGCTCAGGTAGATATTAATCCACTATATCTTTACAGAGCAAATTGTTGTTCGCTGCTATACTAATGCCTATTATTAATATTTGTATTATATTAATCTATTCATTAATTATTAATTAATTAACTTATTAATGCTCTATTAACCTTTTACAGGTTGGTTGCAGGGCACTGAGGAAAATTTGCTAGATGTTTTTCAGAATGACACCTGAGAAAGGTGCAAGAGGATGTAGCAGTAGCTTGGGAGGACTTACTTGGGTGAGTGTAAAGTTTGTTTTTCTATCTTTATAGAGGCATGTGAACAGAGCTGCATAGCTTGTTCTGGGACACTACTATCTGCTGCCATTGTTTTGGCAGATTCTTCTTTTGTTGCAACTGTAACAGCTTTGTCCGGTGTCAAATCTGGTTCAGCATGCAGCATTACTGCTGGGATTGGTCGCGTGTCCAATTAGCTGGTCACGGATCATCTAATCAGTTTGAATCGGAATCACATTTTGTAACAAGGTCATGTAATGCAGCCACACACTGTGCAATAGTCTTGTTTGTTTCCTGTGGGCGTTTGTTCTCTGGGGGCATGAACAACTTTCACTTTGGGCGTATTTCTGAAGCAGCAACGGAAGAGGGAGAAGCATCAACCTGTGTCTGGCAATGAGTAGATGATCCACTGTCCCTTGGCTCCTGGGAAATGGAGTAAAGTAGCTCTTTCACGAGTTTCAGGCCAAGCATTTCCCGTGGCATTTATCACCAGAGATCATTTGTGTTTGTACATCTGCTTCAACATGTCGGGAGGCATCATGTGCATCATTCAAAGCTGGCTGTGGACGTTTTTTCTCACAACGTTTCACAGATTCAGGACAGTGAAACCTTCCCAACCAAACATGCAACAGCTCTTGTTATATACAATTGTGTGATGTTTCTAATATTTCTAAAAGTAAAACATTATCAGGAGGAGGGATCGAGGACTGGTCCCCGCTAACGAATGCTTACTGCTGGCCTAATTACAGCTCGCGCTCATTGGCCCGAGGCTACAGCTACACTGGTACACACTCTTTCCACTCTCTCTCTGTCTGTCTGTCTCTCTCTCTCTCTCTCTAACAAACACACACACACACACACACACACACACACACACACACACACACACACACACACACACACACACACACACACACACACACACACTTATTAATAAAATAAGTAACACTATTTTGCTGGTTGCCTTTAGTTATTTTTCCCTTAAGTTGTCATGAGGTTTTATTCACTTAAACTTGGTCATGCTCATATGTTACTGCTGCTTAAACGTAGTGAAGCTATTTGTTTAACACATTTACATTATTGTATATAAGATGACAGTTTTCCATATTACACATTCTATTTTCATTTAACTTGTTATTCTAAAAATGACTGGTGCAGAGAGGATTGTAGGAGACCACTGATTCTAAATGACTTCAGTGATGTAAGGAGGATTTATCACTCTGAACTCAATACATCCTCAGGATGTCACCTTACCCTGAGGCTGTCCCAACATAAACATGAAGAATAGATTTTAAGTCAGCACGTCGGATGCATGGGTGTCTAGTGTGTGTAGTTTCACAGCAGCCTGCCGTTGGTTGTGTAAGATGTAATCAAGGTAAACACAAAATGCAAACTTGATGCATGATGGCACTTTGTTTTGCTGTAACATTTTTCCAATTAGAGGCTGCAGATGGAGCACACATATGAGTGCTGCTGTTTCGGAGGGCTGTGGGGATTTAATCAGCTGAAGGAGGCTCTCACACAGTCTGCAAACAGCTGTGGATGTTAGATTGCGGTAATGATTAACCATTTAATCCATCTGACAACAGACTGCCCTGACATTTTAAGTTTTCCTGTCATGTTATCCAAAACCTCATGAACTTTTTCCAAATATCCACTGGTATTTGGTACTGAAATAATAATTAAAGACCCAAATTTCACCAAAATACCATTACCTAACCTTGCAGCTGTGATTGGTATTTGACTACCTGGTTGGCCTTTGAGCACACTTCAATGTATCCTCACCTTAAGGTGTGAATGATATCTTAGAAGACAGTCATTTTGTTATTTGTGAATTTTCCTTCACAGGAAACAACTCTGTTAGGTTTAGGCAACAAAACTACATACTTATGTTTTGGAAAAGATCATTGTTTGGGTACTAATAAACCATAGAAGTTTGGTTACTGCAGTACGCAAGTTACATGACAAATAAAACATCGATGATTTCTCGTTTCCCATGGAGAACGAACAGCGGCCCCCTGGGTTGTTGGACCCATGTAATGATCCCTCCCGACCGCCATGTGTTGGCTTTTGGAGTCTTTATACTTCCTCATTCGCGATTACATTGATAACATACGCAGTGATTTCATGGGATATCTAAGAATTACAGCACACTTTGTTTTTGGTGGATATAGCTACAAACGCTGGATGAGAACAGCCTGCCTTGGTGAAGGTCACGTATTTTTAGACCCACCCATCCACCCCGACATTTCCTTCCGTCGAGGACTTTGTTGCTCTTCATACTACATCACCTGTCCTGGCTCACCATTACGTGGTGTAAATACAAATCTATAACCTGGGTTGTATACGATTAATAGTGTAGTCCAATTAATAGTTACTTTTTGTAGCTATACAGTGTACAGTGTATGAGAACAGACTGCACATTTGTGCCATTACAATATAAAAACAAAGGGAAAAATTGGCTTTTCAAGGTCAGAAAAATATCACCATGTAACCATGATCCTTGTGGAACTCTTTGCAATGCTCTTGAAATCATGCACACACTAGTTTTTAGAACAGGCAACACGTTCTCTTACCTTCCCCGACCATGGAGACTCCAACAGACATGCCTAGGAACTTGCTCTTGGTCCACACATGAGTGTTGACACACATCCTCTTCTCCTTGCACTCGCAGTAGAAGCCCGACACTGGTGGGTGGTGGGACACTTGCTCCGCCACGAACCGAACACGATAGCAGTCTGAGTTTCTTCTGCTGCTGCCGTCCGTCCCCCTCTGTGGGGACCCGGGGATAGCAGAAGTGGCTGTGGGTGCCGAGTTGGGCGCAGTACAGTTGGTAGTCCTGAGAGGCCGAACACGGTCCCGAGGCACATACCAAGAACAGTGGAAGTTCTCACCCAGGATTGGGTTGTACGGCTTCTTGGCCACGGCGCCCTTACGGCCCTCGTGAAAGGCAGTCAGGTAGTACTCCACAAAGCGGACCATGCGCTCCTCTGGCGTGCGGCCGGAGGTGATGGAGAGGAACATGTCTGGGTGAGCCATGAAGTTGGCGTACATCTCCAATAGGGAGCGCTTCTCCAGGATGAAGGTAGGGAGCACCACCTGGCAGAGGGATAGATAGAGATGACCCAAAAGTAGAGATACACATTTATAATCTACTGTGTGATCATTGTGCAGACGTCCTATAATTGTGGGTATAAAAGACGTGAACAGAGGTGTTGTTGCTCTCAACATGAAAGACGGATGGCTGATGTCTGATCCATAATGTGACTTGTATGTCCTCAAAAACATCCTTAAAATCCTTCCAGTCCCGATACCTTCTTATCCTTAAATACCAGAAATTAGGTTCCAATACAAGGAAACTGCATTGTCAATTACATTTAGAGGGAATACATTGTCTTTGTCTATGATTCCTGTTGATTCATCCTAGGCAAATTAATTAATTTTTGTTTGTATCTCCTCGTCTTGCTAAAGTGGAAATCTGACAGGGGTATCTGATTTATTTTCTCTCTCATTTCATCCTTTTGCTTTCTTCTGAGCGTAGCCTCCATCACATCACTCATACACTCTTTTAGTAATTTTAGTAAAAGGGCTTCTTATGATTACCTAGGAAAATGCAACAACTAAGATCAAATTCGGGCTTTTGTTTTTTTTACCTATAGCTTACAGTTCTAAAGAACACTCATATTAACACTAGTCATTGGCGTCCACCAACATTTGTGGCTTTGAGGAGAGCATGTTAATCGTGTCTTAATAAATTATAATAGTAGTCTAAATCCCTGTTGATTTTATTTATCATATATTCAAATAGCAAAAAAGGGGCAAAATTAGCGTGTTTAACCTTATGATCTTTCCATAACTTCAGATCGCAGCTGTAGCAGATAAATACTTGTTGTCCAGTAGGTAAGGGGCTTAAGAGGAGGGCTCATAGAAAAAAGAACGTGCAAATAGAGGAGGAGACATGGATATCCTGTCTAAATGTCAGACTGTCAAAGCAAAGAACTGTTAAAGGAACAAACACATACACACACATCCCAGCTAAAGGTTGATAAATCTATAAAGTTATATTATGGTAACTAAGACAGAGGGCTGTTTGACAGCTCTATGTGTATTTTAGGCAGTAGCAGAATCAACATTGCTATAGCGAGCAGTGTCCTTTCCCATCTCTTTCCTGACAAACATCATCAGGGCACTGACACCTGAACTGGCCCATATGTACTATACAGTCCACTAACAGCTTCAATGGTACGGTGTGGTTTCATGTCATGTGATGGGGTAAATTGTACTTTGTAATTTGCTGAGACTCTTTATCGGCCTTCAGATTACATAAAGCCCAGCCCGTTACACAACCTGACTGTCCATACGATGACACCTCGCAGTCAAATGTGGTGTTTTGATCGAGCCACACCGGAGGGCCAGAGTCAAAACGTCGATCCCTGTCACACTACAACACCACCAGTCAATATGGACATGGCAAGAGCAAATGGTTGATGGATGGAGGGATGGACAGAAGGACGAAGGTTGGATAGATGGGCAGATGTCTGGATGACAGGATGAATAATGTGGTTCTATCAATACAGTTGGATCACGAGAATGCCCCCAGCCCTTTCATAATCTGCCTACAACCCCCCCCCCCCCCCCCCTCCTCCCCCAACCCCCACCGCTCTCAGGTATTCGAGGTCAGAACCCCCTTCTGTTGAACATTGCCCGCACATTATCCCTGCGATCCAGAGCACTGGTCCAGCAGTAATCAGATTGAGCTCACTGGTCTGAGAGAGTCATCGCAATCACATGACCAGAGGACATCTGACAGTTAACTACGACCCAAAAACACAGAGGGTGGGGGGGTGGGGGGGTGGTAAGACAAAGAGGAAGGCAAGTGTTAAATAAAGACGGAACAAAAAACAGACAACATCTTCCTTGTGTATTATTTACAGCAATGGCCCAAATATAGACACTAGTTTCACCACGGTACACTGATGGTAACAACTGATAACGCGATGCGTGTTGTGCTCTCCCATTTGCGCTGGTCTACACTGCCGGGATGGGTTCATTAATCCAACCGGTTCTCACTTATACCTGAATAGTGTTTACCACCCACTGTGGAATATAACATGTCTCCTGCTGCCTTCATGAAATAAAGTATGCTTGCTTATATATTACCATGATGGAGTGTGAAAAACAAAAAACGGTTCACAAATACTGACTAGTATCATTTCTGAATTATATTTGGGGAATTATGACTTCTCTAATACTTTTTACTACTATATTATCACTTGAACAACAGCAGTTCGAGTGGGGGAGTCAACTCGGTGGGTCAGGTACGGCCACTCGATGCTGGAGGATCCCCTCGTGAGAGCTCTCCCCAGGGCCGGCTGGTCCACTGGGCACATTTATTCCGCCATTGCCAGCTCCATGTCAGTTTGAAAGGCCCGGGGTGAAGGCGGCTTGCAGCTCTGACTGTAAGCTTTACAGCCCCCCTCCCCTGGACCTCGCCGCACAGCATTGTTTTAGATGAAACAGAACAAAGTTGTGGGATGGCGCTGTGTCGCACAGCTGTAGAAGTCTGCTGTCAGAAAGCTTGGACAGGGGCTTTCTGATTGAACGTTGGTCTTTTCACACACTACTAAATCCTAAATGATGAAGGCAGAACCTTTCATTTACCCGTGTGAGGTCCATGCCAAGTTTGAGCTGTGACAGGAGGTGAAGCATGATGCTTCGCTGATCATCCAGAACTCCCAGGTCCTCCTCTTCATTGTCCTCTGTGTCTGTGGTCTCTTCGCAGGGATCCAGGGTTTCTTGGCTGCTGGTTTGGCCCTGCTGGAGTCCCTGGTGGTGGAGACACAAATAACTATTGGTAAAGCTAGTAAGAAGGCATAGGCATGAAATAGATAGCATAGATAGCGGAAGGGGAGGAGAACACCATGGTTTATACCCGCAGTCTACATCCGATGAGTCAGACTACAGGGACATAGACAGATATAGGCAGACATAATGCATATATCAGCATGTTGCATTGTCTATTTAGACTGTATGGGACGTTTGGGAAGATCAAAACAAAGTACAGCTCGACAAACACTCTCATTTAGTATTTCTTAAGGCGTACACTGTGTGGTCAAAAGGTTGGGACAATCCTTCCACATACCTTTTGGCCTCTGCCTGTTTGTTGAGGTGATGGCCTCTTTGTTCCAATTCAGGGTATACTTAGACGCTACAGCAAAAAATGACCCTTTAGATAATCATGCACTTTCGCCTTTGAGGCAACAGTTTGGGTTTGAACATTCCCTGTTTCTTCTGTCCAGAAACATAGACATTCATTGTGTCCTGTGGTTTGCAGAAACGCACTAGGGAAACAATTTTTATGGCAACTGGGTTGTGCTTGAATGTTCCGATGGGCCTCTTGACCATATAATGGCAGTAACTTGTCATGAAGCAGATATCTGCCAAAGTTACATGGAGTTATGGAGTCTTATCACCCGGCCTGGTGAAAAGACAACTACCATCCTTTCTCAACCTCTTTCCCATCTATCTAATTTTCCCTCCTTTGTTTGTTACTTTGCCTATTGACTGGGCTGTACATCCTCAGCTGGAGCATGAAATGAATCGATTGATCAGAAGAACAGGACAGACCGGTCTCTAAGTCGCATCCCTCTTATCTCCAGATTAGGTTATTATCATCAAATTATTCTAACTGAACAAATGGAAAGATTCTTAAAGACCACATTTGAAGAGTCTGACAATAAAAGAGGAAACTGTGGCATTCAAATGGAATCATTTCAATGTTAATGGTCATTATTAAAAGTATGGTTTTGGAGAGATTCCGGAGTCCATCACGGCTTTCCCTGTCCAGCCTCCCAGCACTCTGATTGGATCCTCCATCTGCAGCAGCTGAGGCGAAAGAGAGCCGTACTCTTATTGTTGCTAATGCATAATGTAAGAAGGAGCAGCCAGGCCCCACAGCATAGAGGGGACTCAGAAGAGATCCCTTCTCTGGCCAATTAATCATTACTCTTTGTGATGTTTGTTAGTTTAACACTGTAACATGTGGAAGCAGAAAAAAAGTGCAGGGACAGTCAGGATTGGTTTTAGGTAGATGTCTTCATTTTTTTGTAATGAGCAAGTTTGTGAGTTCCAATTCAGCTCCATGTAGTTCGTCCCATGTAAAAAAATAAAATATCAAGTTCATGGATATGCCGGGAAATTGAGCTCAGAGGAATGCAAATGTAAAAAAATAAGTTGTAAATATCATGAATGAAAAACAATAATTCCGTAAATGTATCCTCTAAATCATTAATGTGAAGCCAAAATGGTAGGCAGGAAAAATAATTCCTCAAATGAAAACCATAATTCATAAAAAAGACGAGGGAAACTAGCAACTAAAGCAACATTCAAATTGCCCATTGCCCTGAATGAAGGTAACCGCTGCTCCCTCTACACAGGAGGGAATAGCATCAGGTGCACGATCGTAGATGCCAATTACATGTCCTTAAAAGTAAGGTAACATTTGTTAAACAAGTGCTACGTTTCCCTTCTATTTCATTTCATGATGAATACATTCTTTTTTTGTGACTGCAGAACTCTGAGTCTAAAAATGGGAGAAAAGCCCTGATTGGAACTGAGCTACTGATTGCAGTGGTTTGCTGGACAGACATTTTTGCCATCACTAACCCGGCCTGGTCTCCCTTCAAGGGCGTCAAATACCACGATTGGGCAGAAACCCTCTGCGTCTTGATACAAACGCACAAGGCACATTTTAGTGTGTATATGAGGAGCACTGGGCTTTTCAACTAGATCCAATGTGAACCCATCCGGGTGATTATTAGACGGTCAGAGTCTAAGTCGACTAAGGCGGTAAGAAGGGGTGGTGGTGGATGGAAACACTTGGAAAACATGTTACATTAAAAGATGTGTTACTTTCAAATCTAAATACCTACTTTTAGGCAATAATAAACATGTGCATTACATATAGTTCCATTGTTTGTTCACAATAAAAATGCCAAATACACAACTTTACGTATAATGATATTAAATATTATCAATAAATAACTAGGATTTGTGACTCAAAATAGCCCTGAGCAAGTGTGTTCATCGCAGATCTTACAGAGACTTTGTATTAATTTCTGTATTACCTATAGTGGTAGTATAGACAGCCTGACTGACATATATGGAAATGAACTGCAGCTCAGGGTTGGTTCTTCATTTCAACAGCTATCAGTGAAGTTGTCCTACGAGTCATTTCATGAGGTCTGAGTTGGAAATTCACGATATTATGTCTTGGTTGTATGCAACAAATACACATTAACTATTAAATTGCTTTGGCACGAAACATAACTATAAATCACCCCAAGTCATCATCACCATAAATAATGCAAATGGTTGTATTCTGTTAGTCCTATGAGGGTACCTTGCGTGCGCATAGTAATGATGCTGTACGGTGATCATAACTGTATATGAGCAGAAACACTGCTAATATTCAGGCTTGTAACGAGAGATTTTTTCGGGGGGGATCAACCAGTGGAAATTGTGTCTGTAGTTTGCTTGAATTCAAATGTTCCTTGACACAGTTCTGATTGACCACGAGATTACTGAGGACAGTCTTTGCTTTATTGTCTTTTTTACTCTAAGTGGGACCATAACTTACTAAATGAACATCATGCTGTATTGAAGAAGACTTGAAACTACCGATTGAGACCATAAACTCATGTTTACAATGTTTACTGAGGGACTAAATCAAGTGAGAAGTGTCAATTTCTCTTAGACATCTATACAATCTGACTTATTTTTGTGACCAGAGGAGTCGGCCCCTGATGGCCATTAGAAAGAATGCAAGTTAAGGCATTTCTGCAGTGGCTTCTTTTTCAGACTCGGAGTTTGCTGCCTGGGCGGGAAAACAGTGTTAAGTGAGGTTACATAGTATGAAGAGTGATACAGTCCGTGTAGGGAGGAGGTCAGGTGGATGGTTTACTTTAAGTTATGTAACATTACTACGTTGCGTGAGTAATGTAGCCTACTTAACCATGTGGGAAAAATACTTATTTTAACCTAAACCACAATCTTTTCCTGAACCCAACCAAGTAGTTTTGTTGCCTATACCCTTTGACATGTGCAAAACGGATGGTAGAGGAATACGTAGAGCATCATAGTTTAAAGCTTTAGGCAACTGACCAAGTCTTTGGGTAACACAACAACCAAGAGTAGTCACAAAACTGTTACTGTCCCTTTAAGACTGAGAATCTAAAATAGGAATATATTTCTTTTGAATAATTCATTAACAATGGGGTATACTCCGAGGTTATGTAAGACTGTGCCACACACACAGTCTCTCTCTCTCACACACACACACACACACACACACACACACACACACACACACACACACACACACACACACACACACACACACACACACACACACACACACACACACACACACACACACATTCACATTTTCTTATCTGTGTGCCCAGCTCCAGAAAGTTTATTACAAGTTGTAAATGGCTGGGCTGTTTCAATCGTCTGCCCACCCTGCCACTTACACACAATTCACACACACACACACACACACACACACACACACACACACACACACACACACACACACACACACACACACACACACACACACACACACACACACACACTGTAGTGATTTCCCACTCACGTGGTTGGGCTGGCATGCAGCCACTGCTGACTTGTTGGGAGTCCTGCTAGATTTCATGTCCACCATCCAAAGTAAGACAGACAGAGAGGTGATGGGAGAGACCCTGGCTGATGTCCCAGCAATAATACTACCACAGCAAGTGACAGACAGAGCCAAGGGTAGGGTGACAGAGTTAGGAGAGGCTGACAGACATGGACGATGAAGAGAAGAAAGTGAGGTGAGATGAGAAGAAGAAGAGGAAGGAGGAAAGGGGAGATGGACCGAAAGAGAAAGCGGGAGAGTATAGAGCTCTGCCTGCTACACTTTTGATAGGCAGATTAACAGTGATGCCGACAATCCTCTCTATCCCCACCCACCTCCCTCTTTGCATAAGCCCCGCCCCCTGCCCATACACACTGTCTTACATCCGAACCTGCCCTACTCCAATGCCTCCTCCCCCTCTCACCATCTCCCTCTTCCCTCCACTCGCTCCTCTCCCTCCCTCGTTGCTCCTTCTTCATTTGCTTTTATGTCCTCTTTCTGATGTCCCATCCCCCTCTTCCTTCTATACCTCCATCCACCCCTGGCTACACAATGCTGTGGTACAGTCTGTGTAATTACCACTATGGAAGCAACTGTGGGCTGAGTGCTGAGTGCAGCTGCTCCCGTGTGTCCTTATTGTCAACTCTGCAACGGTGCACGTGACTTAGTGTCAAAGGCAAGCCCAGTTATGCCATTCTTTTAAAAAAAACAAAGAAAACCCTTGTGGAAACCTCAAGGGATGGTCCTGGTTCATTATCTCCACCAGGCGATAATGCAATGGGTCGCGTGTGCGAGTTGGTCTGTGAGTGACTGTGTCTGTCCACAGCTAATTTCGCTTTCTGCTGCAGCAAACCGTATAATACTTTTGGCGGCCAGTTATGGCTGCATGCTCAAGGACCTCTCGTAGTTGCGGTTACTCACAATTTTTCAAAATACCTATTATTGACTGTTATATATGCCTTTGACTGACTGCTGACTCCTTACTCACTACTCTTAACTGCTACAGAGAGGGGATAACAGTTTGAGGTGTTTTTGGCAAACAGCTAACAGAACTATCGGTACACACAGCGCTGCATAGCTGCCATCTTGCTCTGCGGCTCACTATATTCAGGTTCAATCTATGGGTTGTGCATCGTAATCATGCTGCCTTCTCAACCAACAATAACTTTAAATTATTTTAAAGTTTTGAAAGCTGACAGCCCAGTCACCAGAAATTCTTTTGACATTGTATGTTTCTGCAAATCATGGATCCGTTGAATATTGACGCTTTTGCACAAAACAAGTGACGAAGTACGAGGGACATGTAAAGCAAGTGATGTACAATATTAAGCGACGGTTAATGAAAGTTACTTAGTATAATACACGTTTAACAGGGGAGCTACTCCACTGAGTGCGGTTGGAGTGAGTCTAATAAACACAGGACTTTCACTCAGGGAACCACTGTCCATGTCCCGTGTGAAACCAAAAGTAAGCAATGACTTAATGCTTGTTACGTAAAGTTATGACGCTTTACATGCGTTAACGTTGTTACGTTAATTACGTTATTATTTTAACACAAACCATGATCTTGGGGCGGCTGTGGCACATGAGGTAGAGCACTTGTCCCATAACCACAAGGTTGTTGGTTCAAACCACTCTACCAGCAACATGCTGAGGTGTCCTTGAGCAAGACACCTAACCCCAAGTTGCTCCCCGGGCACTTCATTGCAGCCCACTGCTCCTCCGGGATGGGTTAAATGCAGAGAAATAATTTCCCCATTGTGGGACTAATAAAGGCTTAATTATTATTATTATTATTATGATCTTTCTTTTAAACCAAGTTGTTTTGTTGCCTGAACCAAACCAAACGTTTCACAACATTCACCATGTTGCATTGTGCGTTTCTGCTAGCATAATACAAAGATGAAACCTATTTATGAAAAATATTTTTGGTTCAGAAACGTCCAACCTATCCCCATTTTATTTTTTTCTGCGACTGGGTTAAAGCTGAAGATAAAGAAATTCAATAAGGGATGTTCAAGTAGATTCAGATTTCATAAAATGCTATTGAAACCCAAACCTTTGTCAGCAATAAACTGACATTTTAAAAACCATCTTTTATTTATTGTAAATCTAAAAACGAATTGTTACTCTGTTTAAAGATGTTAAATAGAAATTTTTTTTTTAGAAATTGAGGCACTAGTACTAATTAGTGTTTCTATTTTCTGATACTTTATAGTTCTGCTCCACTTCAATTTAGTAGAAAACATTGTAGTTTTTCCTCTAGCTAAACTCTAGAATGAAACCAAACAAAACCATTTTCATTTAGCAAAGTTCTATGAATGTGTGTGTATGTGCATGGTGTGTGTATTAGTGCCCGTGGGTATTTTTGAACGTCCATCCCCCTCATCTTAATCCTTCTCATACACCATGACTCGTCTTTATTCCCAGCAAGCTGATCAGCTGCAGACCAAACACTTGACTATCTCCCACTTTTTTCTTCTGTTTTTTTAACTTTTATTAAACAGTGGAAAGATGATACAAGGAATTTGAAGATAGACAGAAGATGCGACAAGGCATTCAAACACAGGGTCACATATTTAAATATGTGCATGCTACCTAAAGAGACACATTGAGAGCAGTGAGGTGAGTGGGATGACAGAGGAAAACCAAAGAAAGATGAGACTTCTGTCAACTCCATTCTAATCTCATGGTAATCCATCCTCCACCCCTTCCATCAAATTGATTCAGGTTGAACTATTAATTCCGTGTTCACTGTCATGGCAACCAGCAGCTTAAGAGATCAACTGGTTTCTTCTGCACATCACCACCTTGTCATGATGGATTAATCAGGGATTTTGATATTCTATGCTATGATATAAGTGTAGTTGTCTCTGTTTATAGACACTTATATATGTGTAAATTGTCTGTGTTGGCTTGGAAAATACATGACCCCCACTCAATCATAAATAACCATTATTTGTTGTATTCACATCAAAGTAAGGGAATATTGGAGAAATATAGTGAGGGTTATCACCAAAACAAACAGCTGACTTCTTAAGCAAATGCAAATCCTCCTTGTATCATCACACTTGCTGTGTTTGCACTTCAGCAGAATATCAATCCTCTACTCTTACATGGTTTAAGTCACTGCATCTCAAGACAGGGGCTACACAGTGGTGTGGTAGCACTCTTGCCTCGAAGCAAGTGGGGCCGGGTTCAATCCCGGACTAGACTGGACCTCTGTGTGGAGTGTGGGTTTTCTCCGGGTTCTTAGGCTTCCTCCCACAGTCCAAAGACATGCAGCTTAGGTTAATTGAAGACTCTAAATTGCCCCTAGGTGTGGATGTGAGCGTGAATGGTTGTCTGTCTCTATATGTGTCAGCCCTGTGATAGTCTGGTGTCCTGTTTAGGGTGAACCCTGCCTTCACCCAATGACAGCTAGGATCGGCTTCAGCCCCCCAGCCACCCTTTCACAGGATAAGCGGTTACCGATACGGAGATTGAATGAATGAATGAATCTCATGACAGAACAACACCACCGTTGAATTTCAGCCTGGATGCACGCTATTTTCTGCCCAATATTGTTGAATCGGAGCAGCTGATATTGGAATGATTCCTAAAACCTGGAAATGAGTAATGCTTGTTACGTGTCTCAAAGTTCCCACGTCTCAAAGTTCCCGCGTCTCAAAGTCAATGGGTTTTTGCTTAGATGGCTAAGAATAAGTCTGTATTTAACACAAGCTTAAGATATTTTAAGCTTTGTTCTACTATATGAAATTCGTAAGTAAATACCCCTGTCAGGAATTTTGAAGCTCTTATATGTCTTAAACAGGACCTATTTTGCTATTTTCTGGGTGCATATTTTTATCTCATGTTACAGTTACAACATGTTTACATGCGTTAATGCTCATAATCAGCCTTCTTATTCTCATCCTGGCTGTCCTGCAGCACCTCTTCTCACCCTCTCTCTGAAATCCTCCGTTGTAGCGCTTGCTCCTCCCTCCAGAAAGCAAAGTCTGCTCTGATTGGTCAGCTAGCCCGCTCTGTTGTGATTGGTCAACGTTTCACATTTCAAAAAACTCTACCTCCGGAGCTTCAGTTCCGTCTCTCTCTTTTGTTGTTTGAGGGCCAAACTAGCCGGAAGGAGTTTTACCTTTTGTGACCTCATAAAGTTACAGAAGTGAAGGAGAGAATTCAATGGAGCCGTTTCAGGCAGCTCATGAGCAGTGATTCTGAGGGGGAGGGTAACTCCTTTTAGACGTGGACTTCAGGTTTTACACTCTATGGACCTTTTACATGTAAAAAAATATATATAACACAATAAAGAAGAGGGAAAAAGTAGAAAAGCATAATAAGGCCACTTTAACAAAAGGCGGTTGAGACTTCTGACGATTGTTTTTACATTTTAGAAATCATAAAAGCAGTGTTTATTTGTGAAGATTATCTTGCTGAACAAAAGTGTACCATACATTTTTTTTGCCACCAAACTTATTTCTTTGCATGAATCCAAAATTAAATGGCAAATCCTATTGGCTTTTTGTCACGGGAACCAGGGCGGTGCTTACTTCCTGTTGGCCTATAAAAAAAAAAAATGTCCCTCCCTGATGTATAAAAAATGATTTGACGTGCTTCCCCTGTTTTGCACCCCCCTCATACATAGCATACCCTTTGACTCACATTGCTTTACTTCAATGGCCTGTAAGTCAAAAAAATCTACTCAGAGAATTACGTGTGTGTTAATGTGTAAACGTGACTTTACATTTTATTCACTTTCTCAATGTATTTGAAGCTTTTATGTGGTGTTTAGAATGAACGGTTGCGAGTAAACGTGTTTGTTAGTATGTTACGTGTTGGCAAGTGTGCGCATGGCATGTGTGTCACAGCAGAATGAAGCAGGAATCTTTAAAAAGCTCCTTGCTCCTGAATAATTAATGAGTGGGTGGTCCCTCAGAGAAGAGTAATGACAGCACTTATGAAGACAGAAAAGAGTTGGGATATTCCATGTAGTGACTGCAGGAGGACAGAGACCAGTGTATACAACATAGAGGTGTGTATGTGTCACAGTGGATGGTTGCGTTGTTACTACCGCTACTGCAGCCAGCTATGACGTTTACAATGCCCGACCGTTGGTAAAAGGAGCAACTGTTTGCGATGTTTTTGCTTTTTGACACACAGGCATATCCTGACTTTACATGGAATTTCATTCTCAGGCAAGGCTGAAATATAGTGGCAGTAAAGGGCTTTAGCTTTGTCCCAATTCTACACTACATACTCCAGTATTCTGGACAGCACTGTTGATACTGAGACGAGTACCCTGGTGGGACTACGGAGGCCCATTGCATTCACCAAAGAAAAAAATGGTGGTCTTACCTTATAAATATAAGAAAATATCTCATGATTAAAAAGGTTAAGGTGGTTCATAAAACATCACTATTGAATACAGAGGCTTGATGGTGCCACCTGATTTAATTTATTTAGATATGAAAATATCTGAAAAATGTGGATGGTATTATTATCAATGTGGTATGGAGTGCTGCAGGGATAATGTATTTTATAGGCAAACATGAAGTTAGCATTGCACTGGTTACCTCGACAACAAGTCGATGGGATTTCTTCATTAGAATGAGCTCTGTGGCAAACAAACATTTATGATACCTTCACGTTTTGTTCAGCAAGACATTCTTCACCAATGAACACCAATTTTATAATTTTATATTATTATTATTATTATTATTTTTATTTATTTAACCAGGAAAAGCCTCATTGAGATTAAAAATCTCCTTTACAAGAGTGTCCTGGCCAAGACAGCAGCAGCACATTAAACAAAGGAATAAAGGAACTACCACACGGTCACATGAGTCCACGGCTAAGCTAAAGTCGGGCTAGTGTTAGAGTGATGATGTTTAGTAGTCTCATTTAGTCACTTGTTAGCAACCGCCATTTTCAAAAGACTTACAAATTGTCAAGTGGTTGACGTATTTTACAACGGAGAACAAAATGTTAAAATATCTCATTGACTTTGAGATGAGGGAACTGGAAGGGCAGAAAACACTGACTCATTTCCAGTATTAAGAAGAATTCCTACAGCACGCTATATCGACACGTTAAGTTTAGCGGGCGGAGGGGTGTTCCATTGGCTGCAATCTGCAACCTCACCTCTAGATGTCTCCATCCTACAAACCTTCCCTTTGATCAAGTGACAGATGTGAAATAAAGCTCTAGAGTATATGTATTAGACACTTAGAGCGACAATACGATACTGTTGAAACAGTATGGGTACGGGATACTTCGTAGAGTCAAAGTCATGCTTCAAAAAAGCACCAATTCTTTGAAATTTGTGACAAAAAAAACTACCTTTTGGTTGCAGCTATAACAATAAAGCATGCAGAAGAGTATGATGAAAAAATGTCAGGTCCGGTACCTAATTATTTCCAATAAAATGAAGCCAGAAATGTCCATGATCGTCCGTGCGTGGGACGACGGACATGTCTCTTTCCAATCAAGAAGGATCCTGGGCCTCGCAATCAATGTAAGCCATGCCACCGGGTCACAACACATGTCTTGGAGAGCCAACATCAGCAGGGAGAACACCAAACGGAGAGACCTCCCATGCATGCATGCTCATGTAGTGGAGGGATAGCAGTGACGTCAGAGTGGGATTAGCTGACAACCATTCGATTTTATGCCAAATCATGAGAAGGTGGATCATGGGAATATTTAGGGTGGATGCATGATAGGGGAGAAGAGGTCTGATAGAAAGTTTCAAGTCTATTAACTCTGACTATAACAGCCCACCTCCTGCCACTACAGACTACAAGCTACAACCTTACTGCACACACAGCGAGTACAACACTACACATTGGAATACAATTCAAATCCATACAGTCTTAACAAGAAACATTATCATGATTGTACTTTGTCATCCAAACCCTGGAGGTTTTTCGGACCTTACCTAAAAAGCTTCATTGAGTAAACTGTGATGGTATTGTCACAGAGCGCTGGGGAACAGGCCTCCGCTAACTGTCACACACCACTTCCTCACTGACACACACATCTGCTACATGTCATTAAAGAGCTTTGATTTCCCCGCTGAGAGACAGGCAACATCGGCCGCCGATGCTCTCCTCTCCTCTGACAGTATTCTGTTTGCAGTCTGCTGTGCATGAGCAGCTTCTCTGCCCAGCACAGTGAGACCTAGTCTGCCGTTTGTGTGTCATCATCCCCGAGCCGTCAGGGCTTTGAACACACATCAACACTATCGTGGTGATGTACCTTGATTAGAAGCTGCTCATCTCGTCCGCACCGCACTGGACTTACTGTACTGCTGATTAATGGCTTATTAAGATAAGTTTTAAATTTGTTATGCCATATCTGAGTCCTTTGTCACTCTCACCTATACATGGCGTAGGTTTTGTTTCAGCATTGTGGGGGCGACACATAAAAAGCAGTGTGTAAAACCCAACAGGTAATTTTGCATTCTGTTAAATTTTTAACGCGCCAATTTATGCTGGAATCCTTTTTGATTTATGTAATTAAAAGCACAAATTTCCATTTAGCAGGTGAAATTAAAAATGTAATAGAATAAAATGCCATAAAGGCTCTCGGGAAATCTGTATTGCTTTTAAATGTGATTCCCGTGTAGATCAGCTTGCTGAGTCAACACACATGTACAAGCATCTTTTCTGAACAGTGAAGTAAACTCTTTAAATGTGCACCTGTTTATGTCAATGATACATTAATTCATTTTAAATAATTTACAAACCCGGGGACCTTAACAGCTCAAGCCATAATGTTTTGAGCAAAAAGTTGTAAAGTTGAAAAATGTAAATTTTCCTGTAGTCTGCTATTCAGTCGAGCAAGGTCCAAGGTGTGTTTGTATCATAGCATTTACTATCAAACTCATAGGGTGTGAGTTGGTATGTTACTCCTTTGAATTGGTAACAGTTATGGCGTTCAACACCATCATCCCAGATGTCTCCCCACAGCTCTTCTACCTCTGCCATGATCATGGACAGGCTTTTGCTATTTGTCGCCCCCTGGTGTTGGGAAGAAAGACTGTTTTAGAGATAAAATGAGGATAAAAGAGAGAGAAGGAGAAAATAAGCTACTGAAATTCATTCATTCATTCATTTATTTTCCGTAACCACTTATCCTGTTAAGGGTCACGGGAGCTACTGAAATGATGAACTGAGAAGAAAAAATGAAGTGAAAACAAAAAAAGAAACTCAGTCTGATGAGAAGACTGATCTCCCTGTATTGTTAAAGTGTTGCTATTTTGCTCAAGTTTATTTCCCTCCAGACACTTCACTCTGGGTGTGCAGGTGGTCTGAAAGCAGATGGTTTCCACCTCTCTCCCGTCATGTAAGGGTCTGCTATCTAGGTGTAATATAACACTGTCCTCATCCCCTTTAAGGGATATTTACTGCCCACCTAATGGTGGTGGCAGAGCTCTGTACAGCTGTTCTTTACAGCCCTGCTCCTCCACACAAGACAATCACAGAGACAGAGGGAGGCACCGCTCCGTTTCACCAAGAGATGCTTCAGTGTAGTGGTTGGTTTATGGTCTTTATTTATGGGTCGAGTTTCACTAAATCACTATGGTATATAATGGATGTCAAATCTACGACATGGTCCTTCTTTTGTGTTAACTACTCTGGTACAGGTTAATAGTTGGTATTTGACATGGTCAACAACTAAACAAAACTGCACTTCTCCGGCTCCGACATTGACGTCAACCCCACACATCAAGTTCAGGTGTAAACAGGAAGAAGGCAGTAAGCTGTTTCCTAGGCACCAGTGTTCATGGGACAACTGATAGGGGCAAATTGGACCACAATGTACAGGAAACCAACTCACACAGACCAGTATCGTCAAGTGTTCAAGTTACAAACCACTCAACTACTTAAGATCTCTCTGTAGTGGTGTGTGACATCATTATGACATCACCTGTCACAGCTGTGGGGAACAGTCCATTAGAGAAACAGCAAGGACTCTGGAAAAGAGACTGAATGAACACTAGAAACATCATTCAACACCAGATGAAAACTGCTCACAGCATCCACTGGGAAGAGGTCAAAGGTCACCGACCAGAGGAAGATGAAGAGAGCAGAGACAGGAGTTATCACCTCCCCCATCCACAACCACATGACATATATCTAATATTTAGGTCACATGATGACAGCTGAGCCAACTCGAGGTCCAGAAAATTCTCCAGAAAAACAGTGAACTTATATCATCACATAGTGTGTGCTGTCTAAGTGTATCAGCGTATCAGTGTATCAGTTGGATGGCACTGAATCTGAGTTGATCAGAAAATGATTACTGAGCCAGAAGACGGCCTGGATGCATGAAGGGAATGGATTCAGTGTGGTGTCAATCAGAGATGATAAGGGAGGTCAAGATAAATGAACCAGCTGTCACTCTGCTGAGACAGCAGCAAATCACAAAGGACCATGGGAAATTAACTGGATGGACTGTTTAAACCGTAACTCAAATTGTGGCACATTTAGATCTGGAGGAAAATGTATGGACTCAACAAACACGTGGTCTAGTCTTGCTTGTGGTAATGCTATGAACATTTTGTATAAGTAGAGTATAATTATTAGTATCAGTGGTCTTGCTGTATCTTTGCTAGCCATTTTTTCAGTTCTGGTCAGTGTATCTATGGTTATCCCCCAGGTGTCCACACAACCCGTTCTCACTCCCAATTCTCCAAATGGCGATGCTTGGTCAGTAGCTCTTAACGTCTGATTCCGACGCACAGAGGCACCCTTTAGCATCCGTATGAGAGGTGACCATTATTGGACTGCGGGGGAGTGACACCGTCGCAGAGACACTGTATACGGCTGTCAATCACAAGGTTGCCCACTCTAAATCATACTCTGCTTTATGGTCTATTTTACTCTAAATTGGACCCCTTATTTACTTAATGAACATCCCGCTGTATTGCAGAAGACTTTAACCGATTGAAACCATAAACTCATGTTCACAAAGTTTACTGAGGTATCAAGTGAGAAGAAGGGTCATTTTCTCATAGACTTCTATACAATCGGAGGAGTCATCACCCGCTTGCCTGTAGAAATATTGCATGTTTAAGAAACGTCCACATTCGCTTCATTTTTCAAACTCGCAAGCCAATCACAGCATACCTTGCTTTCTTCTGGAAGTGGGCTTAAAGAAACAGGCGCTAAAACGGAGCGTTTCATACAGAGACCGAGTACAGGTATATTTAGACAGACAGTAAGAGAGAAATTATGTGTATTTGAACAGGAAAGCATGTAAACATGTTCTAGTAGGCATCCAAAATATAAGTATGAACCTGAAAATGAGCACGATGTGTCCCCTTTAATACAGACAGACAGTATGAGGAAAACAGATACCAAAGGATCTATATAGAAAAAGGAGTTAAATAAGAGGCAGAGAGGCATAACAGACATCAATACTTCACTCAACTTTGGTCCAAGGACTAAGATTGATGGCACTCATTACAGGAGAGAGGAAGAGGAAGGCGGAAAGAGAGGAAGAAAGAGAGAGAAAACAAACAGAATTCCTGACTGAAGGCAGCAGGAGGGTCATAGACAGAGAGTGTTACAGGAACTCTGGTTGTACAAATTTGCATGAGGATCAGTGTTTGATGTGGGGCGGTTCTCACTGGTATACAGCGCTGTCACTCTTACATTTTACTCCTTACTGTAGGAGATCTATGATAATCCTAACTAAACTACAATACCCAGGGTGCACAATGTGATGCAATTTAGCTCCTCTGCTTCCGCTTTGGTCTGCCTGGTTTCATCTGTTGGCAAGCGGCAAGAGCATGCACAGTACTTTACGTTATGTGAGTAACATTACAACAATGTTAGCCTGGCTCAACAGGGGCAACACAGAGAGTCAGATATGACAACAACCAGACACGGAAACGCTTTGCTAGCAGGGTTGGCCCTGCTGCCTGCTATCTGCTACCGCTACTGCAGCCAGCTATGACGTTTACAATGCCCGACCGTTGGTAAAAGGAGCAACTGTTTGGTTTTTTTGTGCAGAGAACGACTGGCTCATTGGGGACAAAGTGTTGAGTATGTCGCTGGTGAGCAAGGACTGAGAATGTCAACTGAGAGGAGTGGATGTCAAGTGACACCTCTGTGTTCCCCTACTTTGAATGTTTTTTTTTTTTTAGCCTTTTCAGTACCAAAAGCAGTTATTACATTACATTACATTACATTACATTACATTACAGTCAAAAGCGTCTGCTAAATGACTGTAATGTAATGTCATAACTGCTTTTGGTACTGAAAAGGCTAAAAAAAAAAAACATTCAAAGTAGGGGAACACAGAGGTGTCACTTGAACGCAGCACAGATTGAAAAGATGGCAATATAAAATCCAATTAAGCCAATAAAATCTGTAGGCGTGGCCATCCATTAACAGATATGCCAACTAATGTGAGTTTACAAGAGTTAAATGAAGTAAATGTGGGCTTTGCACTCAGCCAATATCTATATCTATATAAAATAAACCATATGGCAGCAAAAATTAAGAAAACAGTGGTTGAAAACATAATAAACTCGCTGTTGTATGCCTCCGCCAACCAGGGAAAATTAGGTTTACTTCCATTTGTGTGAATCACACATAATCATCATAATTAGCATATCAATTATTGAGTTATGGCCAAAAACGGGTTTTGTGAGGTCACAGTGATCTTTGACTATCGAAAACTAGTTAAATCCTTTAGTTCAGGCTGACTTTTTTGTTCCAAATTCAAATACATTCCCTCCAGGTGTTCCTGAGATAACGCCTTCACGAGAATGGAACCCACCGTGAGGTCACAGTGACCACCAAAATCGGACCAGCTCCTCTTCCAGTCCTAGTGGACATTTGTAGAAAATGTAAAGCCATTTATCCAGGTGTTTCTGGGATATAACATTCACAAGAATGGTACAGATGGATGTACGTATACAGACGGACAGACAGACAACCTGAAACAGCACAGTGCAGAGGAAAGAAAATCACCAAAAGCTGTGTGTGCTGATTGACCAATCTACATTACATTACCCCCCCTCTACCACAATCAGCTGTAACTCTGTGCTGGAGATGTATTTGAGGGCAGCTATCACTGGTGCTGGGCCATGATGGCAGATTATACAGTATCTTTTGGAGCTGCTCAGTTGGACGAGTTGGACGGGACAATAGACAATGATATCACAAACACAGTGCTGGCATGTTTCTATAAACATGGGGTAGATGACCACTTTTTGGGGGGAGTGTTGTGTTTCCTTTGCCTCTGCTGGAGCATCAGAAGGCCTTGGCAGAGATGCAGGGGTTGCTACAAAGCTTTGTGCCAAATACCCACATCTGTTTGTCTGTCACTTTCAAATATTCTGCTAGATTTGGCCCTCGGGGAATGTCCTCAAGGAAGTCAGTGGACCTCGTCATTTCAAGATTTACTTTAATAAACTTTACACTTTGAACCATGCCCCGCCCTTAAAACCAGAAAGACTTGGTTCAGTACACCAGTAAAAGTGCAAACTAGGTCCCCCCTAGTGTTCCAGAGTTAAGTCTTACATCTTGATGCTTACTGAGTCTGCAGACCATTTATAACACCGCCGCCCATGGAAGAAGGCCTAACCCGAAATGTTACAACTGGGTTATATAAGAGGAAATGCAACAACAATATTTTTTCTTTTTATAATGCAAATATTTTGCAGATTAAGAATACAGCTGCACACTGCGGTAAGTACAAAAAAAATTACATTGTGAACAGCTGTACTTTGCAGGCTGTAATCTATAGCTTTACTGAGGCCAATGTCCATCCCTGATGTCTTTCTGTCCATGTTCAGTAAATGTGGTATCTACAGAAAAGTTTGTCCCCATGTAGTGTAAATATATCTGAGATTTTGCCCCTGTTAACCATATTTGACAAGTTGCACTCAAAACTGAGGATGTTACTAACTGAACTAGTCTACAGATCTTGTAGCATTTAGACAATGCTAGATTACTAAAAAGATTAAATAAAATATAAATAACATTTATTTTTGTCAAGGCTGGAATGGTTGGGTGCAATGTTTTGTATATGAGGGTTTACACAAGCATTTTGATAAACGCGCTTGAGAGTAATGCAAACCATAACAACAGCAATGTAATTAACTTTGGTCACTGAAGCAAAGTCAATGCATCGTCAAGCAGCAAGAAGAGCATATAGAGCTGTGGAATTGAATAATTGCACAGCTAGTTGAGAATTATGTTGCCACTGTAAAATGTGCATATGGAACAAGGAGATGTATGATAAAGTATTGTGGTTTGGATTACCTCAGAAGGATCCTTGTGTGTTTGGGTGGAAGAAGGCCAGGTAGAGGATGAGAGATGTGATTGTTCACCAATATTTACTTGCTTCTCAGAAAGAGATCTGGACCATCCAGTGGAACTATCTGGAGGGAAAGGGAAATATCAATAGCATCAGCATCAAAACAATTAATACAGAGTTTATTTTTCCAAATATTCTCCTCTTGGCAACAACGCAGCAGCAGGATAGCAAAGCTGAGACTGGGTTTCCTGTATTAGAAGATACTTACTCAACGGTAGAAACTAGTATTGGTGATTATGCTATTCTTGGAGTCTTACTAGTGATGAGAACAAAAGTTAAACTTTGGCAAAGGGTCATTAAAAGGGTTTATTACTTCGGGTGGACTGAGTCTGCATTTTGTCCTTAGGATGGGCTAGATCAAAGCAAATGTATTCAAGGTGCAAAACGTTCACCTTTTAGAGAGCACGAATATCCACAGTACATTATTACAGCTGCTCTTTGTCATCGGAACTAAGCTGTGTCCTTATTGCGACATGCCTGATCGGATAGTGATTGCATATATTTTGTGGTCAAAGGAGTGGCTGGATAAAAACATGTCATTTCCTATCAATTCTGTTATTTTTGCTGTTTTCTAGTCCTCCATGTGGTATTAATAGTCTAATTTTCCTATAAATTCTTCCCAATAAAAATCAGCAGCTATTTTGTCATTTAAAAGCTTTTATTTTGAAGCAGCCTACTCAGGAAATGTTGGGTTTTGATTAAGCAGTAACCTAACAGGACTCACACCGGGTCTCAGCTTTTACCTTTACTGTCCTCTGGAGAGGAACTCCCTTGTGGGAGAAAGATCCTTTCCGGATTCTGCCCACATGCTGTTTACACTTCACTGAGTCTGACTCAATGAAAAATCTGATCTCAGAGCGTACAGACCGTTAATGCGTCCTGGCATTATGGAATGACAAAAGTTGCATTGAGGAGACAAGAATTACCACGGCTTTAGATATTTCCTGAGTTGTTTCCTTAAACCGGTGATACAGATTCATCCTCTGGGCCCCAAAAAAACATGGAAAATTTGATGGAAGTTGGTTTTAGAGATTAAAGATTTACCTTGACATGGACCAAAGGGTTGCTCATCAGCACATTTCAACTAGATATTGGCTTTACAAGATGGATGAGGTTAATAAAAAAAAAATGTAATCATCCTTTGGGGACTCTAGCACCCTATAATGTAAAGAAAGGCCTGAAAATGAAACCTGAAAACCTCAATCATTTAGTAAAATGTACCGACTGATATTGCTCTGGCCCAATGTCAGCTGGGATTGGCTCCAGCCCCCCGCAACCCTGAACAAGATAAGTGGTTAAAGATAATGGATAGATGGATGATATTGTAATAACATTTTTAAGTGATGATAACTTTGCTTTATCATGCAATTAATCCCCCCACTTAAAACTAGAAAATCTGTGATTGTATTCCTTCATCATAATATGTGAGATATATATACATATATTTATATATATATATATATATATATATATATATATATATATATATATATATATATATATATATATACACATATATATATATATATCGGATGCAGAATTTTCATTAGAACAGGCACTTTTTTCAATTAGAATCTCTGTTGACTCAGATGACCAAGAACATTTCATAGAGATTGAATCGACTTTTTTGTCTGAATTGCTTGCTTGTGTAACGCTTATCACATCTTCTGGTGGAGTCTTATCTAAGATCCACTCTGGTCTAATGGACGATCATTGCACCCAACATCAGTAGGGGTTATGGTCGGATCCATTTCCCATTGACAGGGATTTTAGTTTCATGCATCTCTACCTGATAACAACGTACCACATGCCATCTGTTGTTCAAAGCCTAGAGATTACATTATATTTTCACTTTAATTGCATCCATAAATAATACAATGACAATATGTATGACTATTTTGCTCATGGGTTTCATACACTCTGTAATAAAACATTTAAAAGCAAAATATCCTATCAGATGGGGTACTCTCGGACAAAATCTTATCAAATGGGTTTCCGTAGTCTAATTTGTGTAAGTTCGGGGGTCCTTGACATGACATAGTTTGGGAACCACTGGGATAACATAACAATAATAGTTTTATACATTTAGTATAACTGCAAATACATTTCCAAGAAAAAAAGCATCCTGTTTTACATTAGTCTAAATAATTCTACCATTAGTTTTGAAAAAACATCACCCACCTGATAAGTATTACATTATCTGTATAAATGTTATTACAATATCAGCTAGGAAATGTAATCACATTATTGGTCAAGTTTTTTTTTACATTAATTGGTGTTATAACATTTTCAATCAGATTAGGTGCGAGCTGTATAACATTTAAAGTAGTAAACACATTTCCAGGAAGATTTGAAATGAGTGGGTCCTACAGGGACTATAACCATCGTGGCAGCGTTTCGGTCAGTCGGTCAAGTAAGGACATCTTGCTTTAACCTAACATTCTGGTTCGTTGAGCTGAAACCAACTAATTGGGACACACAGCTAGCAATGAAAAAATATGTCAAGCTGCCTGGCTTTCAAATAAAGCAAAAATCAAGGAGGCTCTGGTGATAACTTGAGACAAAGCACATTTTCGAACTGGCTATCAAATGGATCATAACCATATGACCTGGGCTTTGAGCCAAAGGTTGGTCATAGCTGCTTGGACTCGAATTTACATCAAATACTTCAAACTGTTATAAAGAATCTGTATGACTGTATGACTTTATGTTTTATGGATTCAATCCAGCATTTAGCCCATTGACCCAAAATATTTTACTATCATTCACCCTGCCAACACATAGACTATTGTGAAGTGTGCAGAGAGGCCGTTACCTCCCCACAAAGTACTGCATCCTGCTAACAAAAGACCAATCGACAAGGAGTGAATGAGTCTCATCTCCTCTAATTGGGCAGTTGTGCTTGGGCATATGAAGGGAAGCATCACCAGTCAGAGGATATTTTAAGAAGCTAAGAAGCCAGCTCGAGAGGTGGTTCCCGGATGATGCACTGCGTTCTGCCTGCATTTACATCTGATTTACCAGGGTTTCATGATACAAATAAAGGTCAAAGATACCAAATATATACCCTGTCCTCCACTGATAATTCAAATTTGACCAGCCATCACTCCACTCACCTGCATGGTCATTGGCCTGACTCTGGCTTTGGATGTGGTTGTGGCCACTTTCTCGCTTTCCACTGTTGCTGCTGTCTTTGAGGCTCTGGCTCTCACGGAAGCTGTGAGTCGGACTTTGACTGGTGGACCTGAGGCCACCGGGCTCCGCCTGGCTCACACCGGAGCTGCAGCGCTGACTCCACGACTTGACTCTCTCTGCGGAAGACGCCTGATTCAAACCAGCTGAACTGGGGCTGAGGCTGGGACTAGGGGTGTGGTTCTGGTTCTGGTTCTGGTTGAGGGCCTGGACAACATTGTGCTGCAGCATACTGAGGCACTCCCCAAGGCAGCTCAAAGTGGCTGCAGAGGTGGCCTTAAAAAGGAGTAGGTCCTTGATCAATGGAAAGGAGAAAGAAAGACAAGAATGTGAGAAGGAGGAGCACAAGGAGATGCTTCCAGTTTGACCAACAGTAACATTTACATTTTAGCCTATGTTAAAAAAGCTAAGTGTTGTGGCCCCAGACAGTACCAAGAAAAACACCACAGATTCTGGCTTTGCTAGGTGTTGGAGGATGTAATGCCGCTGAGGAATCATGTTCTCGAAACTGCGTGAACAATTTCAAGTGGTTGGTCAGGATCCCCGTACAGAGCAAAGTCGGATTTACATACCCATGCTGAAACCATGTCAGGTAAAAAGCAGCAGCTGGTGACTTCTTAGCCATTCCAACATGAATTGTTTAATCTCATAGACTTTTTTTCTTGGAATCTTGTGAGGAATTGCACATGTTGTCCTAAGTCAGGTCATGCTTCTTAAGCAAAGAGGAGCCATTTAATGAAAACTATCTTATAATTTAAGATGGGTTTTATTTTCATAGCTCAAAGAGATAGTTTTGGTGTTGTGAAGTGGGGTTTCCTACCACAATCTAATGTAGTGAATACACTGACTATTAATAAGAACCTCATATAGCTCAGGCAGCCAATCAAATCAAGCAAGGTTTACTACTTTACCACTGCCTTCCTGGTTTGATGTTGTAAGATGTGGTCGGAACAGACGAAGGGAGACGAAAGGCTTGTATAGGCATTTTTTTATTAAAATTAACTATATAATTTTTCCCGTCCTACTCATTCAACAGCAGAGCAACAGCAAGAGCTCGATGTCTGCATTGAGTCATATTTTTCCCATTTATTTAATTTCAATTGCCTGTTTGCACACGTAACAGGATCAGCAGCTGTTTTGCCCAACACGTCGTGCCAATGGTCATTTTTTAAGTGGCCGCGCCTGTTTTGAGTTGTCCTGGTGTGATCGGGCCCTAAGGGTGCTAACAAGAAACCCGCAATAATACCTAGATATATTATATCATACTTATATATATTAAAAGGGTTTCATCTAGAACCCACCCAGGGTTCCTCTTGAGGCTCCTCCTCATGGGTTAAAGTCCTGTGTTTGTCGACCCAGCCTGAATGCTGGGGTTGGGAGAACGTCAAATACAAATATTTGTTTAATGTGGGGAATAAAACGTTCCCTCCAAACACAACTGACAAAGCATCAGTTGTATTGTGTATGCCCTACACAATACATGGCATGTTACCTCATCCAGAGAAGAAAGGGGTCCACCTCGGGGGGGTAGGGACTCGATAGAGTTGACCAGGTTCTTCTGCTGACCTTCAGCCTGGATAATCACCTACACAAAAACAGAAACAAATGATTTATAATCAAGGAAACCATAGCACCACGGTTACCTCTTATTGTCTGACGGAGAAGCATTGATTTGTCACCTCTACGGCCTCGCAGCAGTGACACAGAAAGGGGAATATATTCTCTCACCGCTGCCATGTCAAAATTTTGCCACTTGCCACAAGAAACAGAGCGGTTCAGGTGAGACCTTCAGTAAACAGAAGCAGTTCTGGCCTTTGCGGATGTCACGTTTCGGTGTAAATGAGTTTCTCACTACCAGCCCTGGTTGTGAAGAGATAGGGATTACAATATGGGGGCAGGGAGAATTTGAATGGAGAGAAAAAGGTAGTTGAAGGGTGATCAACCAGAGGGACATTGTGAAAAAGAGGATAGTGTGAGAATGTCTGACTTCTTCTGGATAATGAACGAGAACAAAGGAAGTCAGGCAAAGAGGAAAGAGACTTGTCTGTGAAAGTGGGATGATGAGGTTTTCTCTCTGACCCCGGGAGGTAATTAGTACTGACACTGCTACTACAGAGCAGAGCCGCTGGGACATCTCAGCTTGTTTAATGAGTGTGTGAGATGAGCTGTGATGAATGTCTCCTGCATACGCACTCATACTTGTGAGTCCATCGGTGACTACAGCTATTTCCTCTATCCCTTTCCCAGAAAATACACACAATAATACCTCTGATCTCCAGTCTGTGGGGCTCAGTCGGACACATACTGTGTATACATGGAAACGCTGCAATCAGTGCAGCAGCAAAGAAATCAACTGAAGGTTCAACTCAGCGTTAAGATCAGATCTTATTGTATTTTTGTACTGTAAACCAACAACCAACTGTACTGACTTTGTTGATCCCCTAAAATGATTTGAGCTTTTTTTCATTGTCACTTCACAGGATTTTTGTTTCTCAATTTGTGATGGGGGGGAAACTATAGACTGTATATAAGAAGTGGACGTAGTCACAGTGACATCACCCATTAGGTTGTCGACTACCGTTTTTAGATGTTTAGATGGTAACCAACAATTTTCAAAAAACTAACGAGACTCACTGCCTGACGATCTATCCTAACCCTAACCATTTGAGGTCAATGCCTAAACTAAACCAACTCACTAGAGTTCCGCTAATTGTTAATAGCTAATAGCATTGAGTTTGGTATTTTGGCTGTTGCCATCTTGTGTTTTTTGTTTTATCCAGATGCAAAAATATATGGACCAGAGGGTAGAGCTGGGGAGGAGCGAGGCACTGCATGGCCAGTTACCGTTAGCAACTAACGCTAATGCTCAGTAGCAAGCTTGGTTATAAAGGTATATCCGTAATTCACATTAATGGTGATGTTAATTCGGATGCTATTTTTGCTAGCGATAAAAAGGTCTGTTTATAATGTAGGACTACTTACCAGAAAAAATGAGCAGTGTACTTCTTAGAATGTCAGCGATTAAGACCATAAACTCATATTTACAATGTTTACTGAGGTAATAAATCACATGTGCCGTGTGACCAATTTTGGACAATATCCTGGCCTTTAGAATGGCAGTGTTGATGTCAGTCCGTCAGTTTATCCAACATTTTGGTCCAGGGCGAGATATCCGGACAACAACTGTACAGATTCTCAAGTAATTTGGTCTGAATATTTATTGTCCTCTGAAGGTTAATTCTCATGGTTTTGGGGACCCCTCATTTTTTCATTTAACACAAACATATAATCAATGTTTCCTCTTTTTGTCCACGACACAATCTCAAAAACTAATGCTCATCCATTTTCCCCAGAGGATGAATATGAATGATTGACTATCCACTTGAAATACAATAGGCACGACGTAATGGCGAGATTGCAATGAAGCTTTAAGAGCACAGACAGTCAATGCTCCCAAGAAGATAAAACTCCCTGTACCTTGGACACTCCATAATATTTCCTCAAGCACACCAACAGATCTAAATCAACTTTGCCAACAAGTCATCTTTTAATCTGACATGCAGATTGGTGATCACATTCACACAACCAAATTTAAGGCTTCCCCCTAGAGACCACATTCAGAACAAACTGTACTATGCAAGATGGGCAAGGCTCTTAGAAAAAGCAAAATATTTAGGTGAGTGGTTTTAAAATTGGGAACATTGCATTACATCATAGAAGATGTTAGGGTTTAGACTTTTACTAATGTTAACTTTATTAATATAAAATAAAAGAATTGTATTAACCCAGAAATATATTTTTTACTTAAACTTAATTGGATTAACACAGCTATGAAATGTAGCTGAAAAATGAAAAACAGACAAAAATGTGTTTCATTATTTGTCTGTAGTCCCCTAAAAAATGTAGTTACTCTGATAATATTTGTTTCATTTTCATACTCTCTATCAAACTGCTTGATATGTTTCTACCTTTATGGCTGTGACAATTAGTAATCAGTTTGGGGCAATAACCAGCATTCCTTGAGGCTGAATTGCATTGTGGTCTAAGGAAACTGCTGTCTGTAAAGAACCTGCTGTTCCTGCCTCATTCTGTGATGTATAGTTCTACCATTAAGACTGTTGAATGTTGGTGCAAAATGGGGAGAGAACCCTCTTAAACCTGCATTGTTTTATTATGTACACTTGTTCTCTTTAAGCTTTGATTTTGGTCTCTACCAGCTCCTGAAGAAATATCTGGCTTTTTAACTGCTAAATGCTCTACTATGGTGATCAGCTATCTCTAACTCTGTCTGTCTGTTGAAAACCACACTATGAGCTCTGTGAGAGTGAGCCAAAAGAGTAAAGTTGAGGGCCGGACAGCTAAACAATGAGCTGAAACTCTCTTTAAAGCCATGCAAAGCCGAAAGAGGGGCTGCAAATTCAGCTGAAGATTCTCTGTAGGTTTAATAAAAAATAATATTATTTATATTACAGTCCCTCAAGTGATAAGCGGCAACAATTCCTCTGTGCGGAGGAGTCTTCCCATCTTTGTATCCCTTTAAGAACAAGATTGAGGAGTCCTCATACCTAATAAAAACGGGATTGGCAGTTCTGTAACAATGTCTACTTGTTCCTTTTGCATATGTATGCTGTCCAAGATCTAGATATACCAAGAGATCTAAGTACTTCTATCAATGCATTGTCTATCACTCACTCTCACACTCTCACACTCTCACATATACAAACACCCAGCGCTCAGATCGTGCTTCACCCGCACACGTGTCGCTCTCAGGGGAGGGTGAGTCATCGGCGCTTGCTGATGAAACGGTGAGAGAAGAGCTATTACAAGATACAAAGCTATCACAGTTCAAATCATGTATGCACACACATACACACACTCACACACAGCCTCAGATACAATATACTCAAACTGTTGCTTTGATTATTGTTTGGGTCCATCAGTCGTCTCTCTGTAGTGCAGATGAAGTGCAGATACGTAGAGGGGAGTTCAGAGGGACCTCATCGGTTCACTTGGTGTGTGAACAGTGATGCTGGACTGCACACTGAATAACCCTTCCTTATCTTCTATGAGGCTACAGTCCACAGTATTGTTATGTGTACGTTCCCTGACTTAATGTCTTATATGAGGGCTTCTTGTAATTACCACAGATAAACATTTATGGGGTTTATCATGCAATCAATGCAATCAAGTATTTTGTTGGTTATTTGTTCACTCTTTTCTATATTTGCATAACTCTTAGCCACATCATAAATCTCAATGCATTTTGGTCATCTTTGGATATATGTAAATGGGGGTTTAAAGCTAGTCCAGTCCAAGGGATGGTGGTAATGTGCCTGAAGGAGAAGAAGTTTGGTAACTGCAACAAATAATAGAACAAGAGTATTTACAGTTAATAAGTTAAGTTACAGCAATACAACATGGATGAGTCACATTAATGAGTGAAAAACAAGTTTCATGGGATTTCACACCAATCCATCGGCCACAAAACCCATCTCTAAAGATAGATTAATGCTGTAGTGCCCCTGGCGCGAGGGTGCGCGAGCCAAAAACAGAATCACATGTTTTGTGTAACGCATTAAGACTCCGCTGGTTCTTTTGGTAACAATCGTTAACTTATTGCTTCTTAAGAGTACATTTTTACTGTACGACCCGTGGTGTTTTTGGAGAATACTGCAACGAACATCGTGTTGAGCCTTTAAACGCATTTGAAGCACTTGCAACAAACGCGCCATGGTGTGTCGTGAAAGTATTAAAAAGGCTTAATGCTTCTAAGGTGCATTTAAATGATGAAACATTTTTTTAAGTGTAAGATCCTGTTCAGCCCTGTATGAAAATTCATGGGGCCAACCCATCATGGCCAATGATTTCTAATGTAGAAGGCTATGACAAAATAAATCAAAAAGGTCTAATCTGTCAGTCATCAACTTTTTCTGTAATGCAACACAACATCATCGGGCATTGCCCAATCACATACATGCATGCACACGTTCTTTGTAGGTTACAGTGTAACATGAACCTCGTACTCTTACTGTTAACCTCGCGATCGTCTTCTCAGAACATGAAATACTTGCCAATATGAAAACTTTCCAGAAAAAATCATGCCCAAGTATTACAAAAAGTTGCAGTTTCTGGCATCTGATAAGCCCTTTAATGCATCAGTCTTTTATTCAAAGACCCCCTTTACACCTTGCATTAAAATGCATCTCGTATCCAGATAGTATCAAGATATGATTTAAGCTGATTACATTTACAATCCGTCTCCAGTGACCAGATTGAGATCCAATAGCTCTGTCTGAAAGGGCTGAGCTAAGCCTCTGGAGAATGCTATTAAGGAGACGGGGCCTGCAAACATCCCTTTGAAGTAAGTCTATAGAAAAGCAAAGTCCACGGGACCTTATTTTGGAAAAAATATAAATGGTAGTCAACGGCAGGAGACTGAATTGTACCATGTATTACACATAATTACGTTTGTCAATTTAAAAGGGTCATTGTGAATGTAAATAAAGCCGCATTTTGTTGTAAAGTGACAAACATCATATATGAAATTCATTGCACAATTCAAACGGGATAAACAGAAATATATATATATATTTTGTTGTTGCAGAGGTATTCTCTTTATATTTCAGATCAGGGGCCTGAGCAAGAGGGTTAGGAGGTTAAAAGTAGGGGTTAGGAGGTTAAAAGCTTTTATTTCGGGCAATGCAAACAGGGCTGTGTGAGTGCTGAGTGCAGGCAGCTGCAAATACTCAGCTCTCAGCCATTCTTTTGTCTTGATGAAACACTTTGTCCCATTTTCTCGACTCAACTACATCTGACCTACCATACTGTATCCCCCACAGGTATAATATCCAGCCTCTCTGGGTTTCTGCCTGTTTAAGAGCAAGATTTCCTCTGGGTGCCAGAGAGAGGGCAGACCTTGCATTGCCTCTGCTGGGAGCTGCCTCATATCCCTTCATAAAATAAATTATACTTCAAATGCTTCATGAGCCTTTTTTCTCTCACAGCTCTGTAACAAAGCAAATCACAGCGTAACAGGAGAGGAAAATGAGACGATCACATCCTCTTTCTCCCTGTGCAACCCCACCCAGCAGACACAGCCGGAGAGTTGAAATGTTGTTGGAGGAACAAGGGAGGATTTATTTCTTTATTATAGTAATAGTGCTAATTAGCTACGGTAACAATTTAGACGTGAGCAAAAATCACACAAGCAGGAAAAGGAGATGAACCAGTACATCTTCGAGATGGTTCTCACTAGAAAAACTATAGCATTGGATGTTTGTTAAAACCACCCATGCTGACATTTTTCGGACATTGTTCCAGCACAGGAAAACACGTAGATGCGTACAATGTGTCTGACTTTGACCCTGGAGACGGCCGACCCATTCCACTGTTAAGTTATATCTGTAGATCTGCCATTAAGCCCTGTCAAAAAAGCTCAGAGCTTGATAAACAAGCAGCCATGCAATCATATTCTACAAGGAGTTTTGGTTGGGAAAAATATTGGGTTACCAAAAGCTGCAGCTTGTGCTTCAAAAAATGTAAATAACTTTTTGAAGCTGATATATGACTCCTGTTTTCCATACTGTAAAAGCAAAATACAGGCTCAGGCTAGTTGTTTGAGATTAGATACGTTGTTCATAACTCTTAATCAAGCTTTTTTAAATTGCCACGGTCACAAATACATACAGACAGAAACTTGGCTAAGAAAGGTTGGGACCCTTTGCCTTAATCATTGACACGGCAAACCAAAAAAAAAATTTTTTTGTAGTGGTCATGTGGGTCTGTTTAGAATGCAATGACAAAAAACGTATTTTTGTCGTTCAGGTATGAGGACATCTTCTCAGCTCGATCTTTACCCAAAAATAAACTTTAAACTTCTAATAGATGCACAGGTAGTATGATGCCCAGACAAACACATCATAGAGGAGCTGGTCTCCCTTTTTAATCACACCTGCCAGAATGTCCTGGACTCTGTTGCCCCCATGAAAACCAAAAGGTCGAATACAACACCCCAGCCATGGCTAAACTAGGTCACCAAAGACTTAAAGAGAGACTGCAGGAGTAAGGAACGGAAATAAAACAGGCTTACATGTATTTTATGAAATTTGGAAAGATGCGATGAAGTACTATCAAGTGGCAGTTAAAGAAACAATAACTTCTTTCTTCTCTAATTTAATTACAGCAAACCACTCAAATCAAAGACTTTTATTTAAAATAATTGACTCAATGGTCCCCCCAGTCATTTTACTGATGCCTCACAAGAGTTGTGTGAGCAGTTTTTTGTTTGTTTTTTGCAAACAGAGTACAGATCATTAGGCAACAAATTTCTCCCCCAGACCGTGTTTTATATGTTAGTAGGGATATTAGTAGGGAGTTATTTTAGCAGTTTTGATCCTGTTTCGCTTTCCTTTTTAGCAGAAACCATATCCCGTATGAAATCAACCACGTGCAGCCTTCATTTTATACCAACTAAATTTCTCAAAGAGGTTATTGACACAGTCGGGCCCAGTATTTTATTGATTATTAATAGCTCGTTAGCAACAGGAACTATTCCATCCAGTCTTAAACATGCTGAGGTCCAACCTGTTTTAAAGAAACCGAATCTTGATCCCTCGGTTCTTAACAATTTCAGGCCTATTTCTAAACTTCCGTTTTTATCAAAAGTTTTAGAGAAAGTTGTTTCAACCCAACTTCTAGCTTTTATTTGTCTTAATGATGTGTTTGAGAAGTTTCAGTCAGGTTTTAGAGCTTTACACAGTACAGAAACCGCCCTCCTCAAGGTATCCAATGACCTCCTTTTAGCAGCTGACAGGGGGGAGAGCTCGATTTTAATCCTTTTGGACCTAAGTGCAGCCTTTGACACGGTAGACCATGCCATTTTAATCAACCGTCTTAAGAACTGGGTTGGCATCAAGGACTCTGCACTTAGTTGGTTTTATTCTTACCTCACTGACAGAACCCACTCGGTCACCATAGGTAATTACTCATCTTCTACTTCCAACATTACCTGTGGTGTACCGCAAGGTTCTATTTAAGTCCAATTTTATTTTCCATATACATGCTCCCCCTAGGTCAAATCATCCAACGTCATAATGTCTCTTTTCATTGCTACGCAGACGACACACAGATATACCTTCCACTGAAACCCTATTTTAGACTGTCTTAAGGATATAAACTGTTGGATGGCACAAAACTTTCTTCAACTCAATAATTCGAAATCTGAGATCAATTTATTTAGTCCCCCAAGCCCCATCACTCCTATTGTAAATGCACTTGGTCCTCTGTCTTTAAATATAAAATCCACTGCAAGGAACTTAGGAGTTCTATTTGATTCCGACTTCACTTTCAGACCCCACATCATAAAAATAATCCAGTCCTGTTTCCTCCAAATCAGAACCATCTCCAAAATAAAACCTATCCTCACTCCCCCAGACCTGGAAAAAATCAGATTTTGCTGATCACTTTTAAAGCACGTCTGGGTCTGGCCCCGACATACATAGGAGAAATGTTGACCCCGTATGAGCCAGCTCGCAGCCTTAGATCCTCAGGTGGGGCCCTTCTGGCTGTTCCAAAGTCAAGACTGAAAACCAAAGACTAACGTGGTCCTAATGTAGCAGCTTAATGGCTCCCACGCTAACAAACTTTCGCCATGCTTGGCTCGCGATTGGCTCGTGCGCGTGTGTGGTCTGGTCTCATGGACTACTACTCTACTGACTACAGGCTCCAAATGAGGTCAAAAGTGCAAGTTGGCAGCACCCGTAACCAAGATATTTGGGCTTCATATTTGTACAGTTGCTGGAAGTGGAGGCGTCTTCCATCTATAATTACAGTCTATGAGACACATACATACACTTATTTTTGACATATTGTGAATTATCGCAAACAGAAACATCCAGTGAATCTCTCTCTCGCTCCCTCTTTGCATTGAGAAGACATTGATCGGTAAGTTTGGGGAAACAAGTGAAGACATACTCCAACTTATTCAGTGAATGACTCATCACAGGCGCAGCAGACAGTCTGCTCCCAGAACCTAAATGAACACTGAGAGCTAGTGGCCAGGCTGACAAATCAATTCCTCAACTTGACCTTCTATGTAGGCCACTGAGAAAACTTACCTCAATGATGCAGAATGTGTATTATTATGTATTATTAGTTCTGCCATCCTCCTCCCTCGGCTGGTCTAGCTCTTGCCCTAGCATCGTGATGAGCTTTTTACCTTAAGGAAAGCTCGATGCTACAGAGCTTACCATCATTTAAAAATGGAGTAAGGCAGGGATCTCTCATTTATGGAAGTATGTGTTACACAAGCTCAAAATGTGTGTGTATGAAATGCTTGTACAAACATGCACGCACAAATTCCTCAATCTCCATCCATTTTCAAGTGTACATACAGGCTTATATACAGCTGGCAAGGGCCTGGCAAAGGTCCAAAAATAAAGAAAATATTAAAAGCGTACGTACAAAGTAGCACTAGTAATTTTGTTTCACTGCTCGGGCCAATTAACTGATGACGATAACGATGGTTAGTACAGTAGATGGGCTACTGCGAAAAAACAACCGCAGGCTATGGCTTCACAGTGTATAGCACTTACCTGACCTAAACATAACAACAATAGTCAGCATGCTAGCGATTAGCACTAGCGATTATGGCTAGCAATTAGCATAAGCAATTCACAGGCTAATTGTAAGGGTAACAGCTATCATTACTTTAGCACATTTTTAGCCTATTATTTCAACTGTTTGACTTTACTTTTAGCAAATTTTAGCTATTTCAACTGTTTAGCTTTACTTTAAGCTAATTTTAGCTATTTCAACTGTTTATCAATTACTTTTAGGGAATTTTAGCTGACTATTTCAACTGTTTATCCATAACTTTTTCTTGTACCATATTTTTGAAATGTTCCTGATTATCTTTAATTGTTTTAACGACTTTTGGATATCTGCTGTTTACCTTTTTGTTATTTTCTGCCATACTTTACATTTTTTTCCCTCTGTGAAGTGACTTCTTTCCTCCATAATGCATTGTGCGCCAGTCTGTAGTCAGTCTTACACTAGTCATGTTCTTAATCTATTAAGATAATTTATTTACCTAAACCTGACAATATATATTTACAAGCCTATGCAGGAACATTTAAAAAAAACCAAGATGTGCAGAAGGTATGGGGCTGTTGGATTTACTGTGTGTGAAAAGGACTGAACAAATGTTGCTTTTTGGAGGCTTTCAGCAGTGAGATGGAGTCGAGCGGTAAATTGTGTAATTTAGTGTAGTTGAAAAACTAACAGCATCAAAGCACACAGCTTGTGTGTGTTTCTGAAGCTTGTCCATTTAGAGGATACAAAAAATGCTCTTATCTTTTAAAATCACAGCACACATCATAACCCACAATAAGCATTACCTTTAATGTACCTGGAAGCGCAAAATGGTGGCCAGGAGCACAAACCATTAGTGACATCAGTGGCTGGTGGTTCAGTTGTTTGAGAACAGAGGAGTAAAGCAGCACTGAAATGCTGAATAAGATGAACCTCCCTGTAATGACCAGCTGGACTGGAGCATATAGTGGATGGAAATATAGTCTGGCTCCATTATGTCCAGAAACAAAACCTGTCTGCCTGGCCAAATGTACACTTCTCTGTACATTTGGAATAGCTGTAATCCAATAAGGATGCAGAGACAAGAAGGGTATTGTGTGTGTGTCTGTGTGTGTGAGTGTGTGAATACCTTGGCACTGCTGTCAGAGTGGCGTCGGGAACACAGCTGTAGCTGAGTCATCCATAACTCTTGCTCCTGGGCATCCAGCGCTACCAGGAACAGAAAACAGAGACACAGCATCAGAATTTGTGTTTTCCTGATCTCAGTCCCTGAGCCAGGAAATAACCTGCACATTAAAGGTTATGCCAGTTATTAACATTGTATTTACTGTTAAAGGGGAGGGCTGCTGTTGTTCCATATTTTTCCAATTGTCTACAAATTTAAGGAAAACACCCAAAACAGCACCGATACTAACAAGTATTGTGTGTGTATCCAAAGACGGATATACAGAGCTCCATTGGTATCCAAAAACCCCCATCAATGATGGAGGTTTTTGACGATCCTTCATTACGATTACCTGACCCACATACACTGCTGCCCCATATACTTATTAGAGCTTGAGAAGCAGTGATTCCCAAACTGTAGTGCTACGTTAGCTCTGGTCTGATGGTATGCAAGAGCCAGGCTAAGGGACCTAACAATTGCAGTCCAAATGGCTTTAATTTAAAAAATCCATTTAATTATTTTTAAAGACAACAGTTATTTATTACAAAAACACTATATAATTATGTTAAAATCAGTTGTTAATCATTTACATAATTTAAAACTCAAACTTTCTTTCAATGGCCATATACATACAGGTACATAAATAACATTGACCTCTTAATTGAACCCATCTTAAGTATTAGGGATCAAACCGCCAACCTCCTGGTTAAAGGACGAGCACTCCACACACTGAGCTACAGTGGCCCCCCAAAAATGATAAATTAGAGATAACATTTGGTTGATACCAGTCTGATATAGCATGAACTAGTAACTAAATGCAGTCGTATTCAGACTCCTTGGTTGTTGATAGAAATTCAGACAAACCTTTCAATGCCGAAGTCAGAGTCAGCACTTGAGCTGCCAACAGCGCCACCTCCTGCTCTATTTCTAGCTAAATTAAAATTTTACCAGGCTTGCTAGAGCTGGGTTTAACCATCACAACGCCAGAGGAACAGCAAAGTAACATTTTAAGTCTAAACAAATCACACAACACAGTCAAAAATAGTAAGAGTGTTTGGCTATAAGCTAACGGAACTACTAGTACGTACACAGCTGCATGCATCGCAGCTGCTAACAGCTAACAGAACTACACACACAGCTGTGTGCATCACAGTGTTCAGAAGTTACTTTGCAGCCACAGTAATGTAAAGCTGTTTGCTCACCTTTATTGTTTTCTACTGTGTGTCCTTCAGCTAATAGCTAATGAAGATCTGCACTCTATTGAGTGCACCTCTTAAGTTTAACCTTGTGTTTCCTAAACCCTCTAAAGAGGATTTGATATTACCATCGCCCGGATCAGGAACTGAGGGTGGTGAGGTTACAGCCGGGAACAGGTTTGTCTTTGAGGCAATGCATAAGGCTCTGTGGACTCCATCACGCCTCTGAACAACATTGCCACAGCAGTTGTCTCCTTATTAAATATTGCAGAGGAGCCTGATGAGGTACCCAGTATATCTGCTCCAGGGCCATCCACTACCTAAAAAAACAACTGTCTGAGGATTCCAAAAACCCCATAAGTTGTGCACCTGGTACTCCTAGAGGTTAGAACTTAAAATTTTCAACTGGGAAAATTCAGAACTAAGAGTTGTTTGAAACATAGCATTAGGCCTTAGGGGATCCATTGGGATGGGGCCTGACTTTCCTATCCACCTGCTCACCTGTTTCCACTTTCCCACATCAGCCCTGCGCTGCCAGCACATCCCCACTTGCTCCTGGCCAGTCAATGTCTCTTCATGCCGTTGCGCTCCAGCCTCTCAACCTCAAACCCTGAAAATTGCCACCTATATCCTGAAGCCTTATCCCATACCGGCATCGACATCTGTTCTACCTGATTGCCTGTACTATCTGTATTTGAGTCCTGTCCCTGCTGCCTTGCACTCATCCTCCGGCAAGTTACATTTTGCTCTTTAACTCATGAGCCATGGGATATTCATATTCTTGTATGGCCACAGGGGAGTTTCTCCACTATAGGATTGATCGCACATGCGTGTCCAGGCAAGTAAGACCTGGTAAATATCCTTCTTTGACACACTGAAGCTTCATAAAACGATCTTTCAGGCCTTTTAACTTGACATGGTCTCTGAAAGAGCCACATAAGGCTTTTCCCAGGTCTGTGTCTGAGTTGCTAACATGGACTGTATTGTTTCCTCATGTTCAGCACATTCTCTGCCGTGTCACCTTTAACCGCTGTAAAATTTAACTCAGCTAGTGAGATATTTTTTACTGCCTCCACAACAACTCTGGCACTAACAATTGTTTGTCTTACCGCCAAACCTGCCTCACCGACGGAACAAATGAAATGTGTGTTTGAGAGGAAATTAAAGATCTCACAAACAAAACAAGAGAAGCCAAATGTAGTCTGAAGTGGTTGTATCTTTAATTTGCTGGCGATGAGAAAGAAATGAAAGCTTTGTGAGGCTACACAGAGGAGGAGTAATAAAAATATCTAATCTGACTTGAACACAGCTACGTCAAAAAGCCAGAATTGTGACAAAGAGAGTGAGAGAGAGGCAGAGTGAGACGGACAGGCGAGGAGAGTGTGAACAGGAAATTACAGCTGTCAGATATGGAGATTGGCAACTCACACAACTCTGTCACAGTCCCACAGGAATACGGTGACCCCTGCGGTCAGCCAATCACACAGTATTCTTCATGTGTCAGACACACACACACACATAGCCACACACACACCTCAATCAATGCTGTTTTTGGTAGGCGCTGCATTTTACTGACACTTCTCTGACTGCCTGATTTATTGCATAGAAATTTGTATTTTTAGGTCAAACAGCATGATGGCATGCAAAATTTTTATTTTTGCGCCAAAATTGTATTATTGCAGGTGAAATGTAGTTTTAAAAGTCAGGGAAGTAGTGTCTTGAGGCGGAGGGAACGTGTAGTGCACCAGCTAGCTAATTGTTGTTAAATTTAATTCAATAAAATTCTTGGTTGACACACTTGGTTGGTTTCTAATTCAAGTTGGGATTCTTATGCATGTTTCTTTCCCTTGAAAAGTAGCCGCGCTAGCGCTAGCCATGTTGCTAATGCTACTGCTATAGCTACTGCTAGCAGCCAGAAAACAAACCAGGAGCTACATGGAAGCTAGGACCAGCCAGTAGCAGCCGGAAACAAACATCTATGAATCATTATCTGTTTGATTATCCAAACGAAAAACAAGTTTAAGGTGGGAAAGTGACATAAGGATTGTCCAGGATTGTCCCGTATGTAAGCTAGGTGTCCTGAGTCCCAGGACCTAAAATGTCCTGGTTTTCAGCAGTCACTGTCAAATGGTCCCGGTTTTTACAACTGTTATAAGAAAATAATAACATACTTGTTTTCATTGCTTGCACAGAAATGTATCATATTTTCTCCCACTTTTTAACCCAATATACTGTATAAACATAAGCAATGCACCATGTGTCTTAATTCGATATGTCATTGTCAAAGCTGTTGCTATGGCGCTTTCTGACAGAGCCTGTCAGTGCACAGTCAGATGTCATGCCGAAAAGAAAGTCTGTCTTATCTAGACATTACTCCTTTATATCTTTACATAGCAAATAGTTGAATGATACTAAATTCATTTTCTGAATCCCGTATATAGAATCTTTTTTTATAGAATCTTTTTTTTCTTTTTCTTTTTTATGTACCGTCCTAAAACATATTTTGTCTCCCTGTGCACTGTGTGCACATATTTTGCTGACAACATTAAACTATGTGCTGTTGACTCATAAGACAAATGACAAGCAAACAGCGTACTGTAGCACTGCGTCAACAATCACACCAGTGCACCTTCAAAGTAAAGTACTGACCTGAAGGCTACTTTATGCTACGCTAACAGAGAGTCTCTGAGAGGAAGCACTCTTGTGCTGCTGTGTGTTACACTTTGCTTTGCCATCGATCCGGGTGCAAACCTGAAACTTGAACGAAGAGTTAGTGTATGTGTTATTGAGATGCTGGGGGTCTGGTTCCCATGACAACAAATGAGTGGGAGGTACGGCAACATCATTGAATTACAGAATTCCCATCTCCGGCCATTTTCCAGTCTTGCGAGAGAAAATCTCTTTTTGCACAAGACATAAAGACCCATTCTCTTACCTCTGAGTTTGTAAGCGTCCCCAGTAGTGGATTGAATAGTAAACATGTAGGGATACTCGTCGCAAGAGACCACCATTGCTCCAAGAAGAGGCAGAGACCCTCTGGGTGGTCGCTGGCTTTTACTGAGTTCATTCAGATGATATTGGAGCTGGCCAACCTCTGGATCCAGTTCAAAATATCTGCAGGAGGAAAAAGTGAGAGAGAAATAAAGAGACCGTCAAAAGAAGAAACATGAGCTGGAGAGAGGTTGTAAAGGCCTTACGGTTGGGACAGAGAGGGCCTAGGGGGAGGAGGGGCTGTTTTGGGAGTGAGGGCTGCCATCTCAGTCAGTAAATCTACAACAATCTGATAAATTCCAATGTGTCAACAAGCCAAATGTGGCCAATTAGGCGAAACAGCTTTAGATTGTTCATAACAACTTGCCATTGGCTTAACAAGCGTGCTATGGTTAAAACCGACCAGTAGTGGATGGGATACACACAGCGGTTGAATATATCACTTTTCTGCAAGTTTTAGCTCGTTAAACAGGTGTTTTGATAAATAATTCTGATTGAGTTACTCACTAAGGTTTGCACTTACAGTAACACTTATAGTTGCCATCATCTCAAATAAACTGTCTCCAGCTAAACTTCGCCCTGTGTCATTCTCTCTTTCTTTATAAAGTAAAGAAAATAGAACAGTCATACTCTTACTATTTTAGAACCGGTTCTAATTCAGAGCCAAGTTTCAGGTAAAACCATAGAGGTGGTAATACCATAAAGTTTAACCATATGCAAATGATATTTTTCTTTATATTGCAACTTACAGTGCATTATAACTGCCAAAAATCCTGGAACTACTGGAGCAATATGGTAAAATTCCAGCCTATAAAATAAACATAAAGAAAACATTTAAGGCCAGATATGGGCAATAAAGTAGCAGTATCTTGATGAATATTTGATAAGCGCTGCTCAGTTTTGATTGGTGTTCACAAGCTTCATCAGGAGCCGTGACAGAGACTTCTTGGCTCTGATTGGCTGTTTTTATTTAGACATAGTTGAATCTTGAAAATGCCATTAGTAGCACTATGAGGAGGCAGAGGAACTTGCTTTTCCACTGTTTATCTGTCTTGTGTACTTTTGTCAGGATATAGTGACAGTATGAACAAATATTCCAAAAACTTATTTTTTAAAGTTACCAACTTTAGCTTTAAGGCATGATCTGAATAATTCTTCCACCACTGCCTAAAAAGACAAATTCATCCTTTTGTAGGCTGAAATATCTAAAGAACAACTGAATGAATATCCATCACATTTTGTATCCCCTGAATTTTCTTCTAGCGCCATCATAAAAGTGATCTCTTTTGGTCTTATTAAAATATATCTCAACAACTGTCGAGTGGATCGCCATGAAACTTTGACATTCATGGTCCAAAGAGGATGAATCCTAATGGTGATCCCTGGACATTTTACCTAGTATTGGTGCATGTTAGTCCCTGTGTTTTGTCATGGAGTTTGGAGGACAGAAACAAAAAAGACCCTGTCAGTATGATGGTATCTCAAACCATGACTGCAAACAGCCATGCTTGGATGATTGTGTGTTTGATGTTTTTGTGTTTGCCTTCTCATCTGTTTTGTTGTTGTAATTCCAGACATATTCACAACTCCACTCTTGCTTCTCTCTTACTCTCTGACGTGGGAAAGCTCACTACACATAAAACAAAACTTAACAAATATTTTATTAATATTTAAATTCACGGTGAGAGAGTGAGACATGAGCAAATCCCTGTTATGTCCTCTGCAGTGTGGCTGTTTCAAACATCATAAGAGAGCATCCATTGAGAGTCATTGTTGTCCTCCGGTTGTTATATTTTATCTCTCCCCTTTGAACCTCCTGCTCACACTGTCTACCACACACACGTACACACACACTCACAACCACTGTTTGTGCAGTATTGCTCAGTCAGCATTCTCCACCTGTGATGAGAGTGAGGACAAATCTTATTCCATCTCACACTGGAGCTCATATGCAAGCTACTGAGGGCTGAATGATTTTACCCCGGAGTCTTTCATATGGTCGTGAAGCAGTATCTCTAAGCACTGATGGTGGGGGGGAGCGACTTTAGCTGGGATGGATGAAGATAGAGAAAGGGTGCTACAGGGGTAGAGAAAATAAAAGCCCAAAGGTTTACTATAAGACAAAGATACCCAGCAATGAGAAGAAAGAGGCCACTATGAATAATTTAAATCTGTTTTCACACAGCAATCTGTTTCCTCCGCTCCACTGCTGTTATGTGACTGTGTGGCATGCAGCGGAACATCTAGTGGATCCAGCTCAGACCTCCTCTCTCTTCCAATATGAAAATGATCAGCAAACACAAGCATGAAGCAGCGTGAATCAATAAGCTCCTGTCTACGTCATGTTTGTGTGTTAGGTATGGGGGGGTTGGTGTCCTCTGTCCCCAGATGCAGCGGGGAACATGGCAGAGCATAATGGTATGTTAACCCTGCTGACACTTGCATGGACAATTTCACTCAATGTGATCCAAAGAAAACGTCAAAATCATCACGCACTGCATAATGTCACAAAGAAGCATTTTCTGATCTGACGCCCAGATCAGGAGGTCAGCATCCTCTGTGTGGGCCTTCCAAAACCATGACAAATCACTGAAAGATGAATCTGTTTTATGATGTAACAGCACCACGGTTAAAGGTACAATATGTAACATTTGTTGCTTGCTGTTTGTAAACACACAGCATTCAAGTTGGTCAATCCTCCTCGGCTCCACAAGCAAGCTAATGAGTGAATGACAAGATGGAGTGGCGCTCCTGAGAACAAAGCACTGAATCAGCGATGGTTGAGCAAGCTAATGAGTGAATGACAAGTCAGTCACCGTTTGGGTGTTTAAATGACTATGGAACATAACAAATAAGCGTTACGTTCAAATAACTAAGAAGTTTCAGAAAAAGTGACAAGTCAGTCACCGTTTGGGTTAAATGATGAGTTTCAAAGTTACATGAGTTTCAAAGTTACATGAGAAATAGGTCAACATTTGGGTTAAAATAACAACAGAAATGCCGTTTCTTAAGTACAGAAGTACGGATTGGCAACTCACACAACTCTGTCACAGTCCCACAGGAATACGGTGACCCCTGCTGTCAGCCAATCCCTCAGTATTCTTCATGTGTCAGACACACACACACACACACACACACACACACACACACACACACACACACACACACACACACACACACACACACACACACACACACACACACACACACACACACACACACCTTAATCAATGCTTTTTGTTGGTAGGCTCTGCATTTTACTGACACTTCTCAGACTGCCTGATTTATTCTCATAGAAATCTGTATTTTTTTGGTCAACACCATGATGGCCTGCAAAAATCGATTTTGTAAAAAAATGTATATTTTTGCATACCAAAATTGTCGTATGCCCTGATTTGTCCTGTACTGCCATCATAAAATTGATCTTTTTTTTTGTTTTTAGTAAATATCTCAACAACTGTCGAGTGGATCGCCATGAAACTTTGACATTCATAGTCCCAAGAGGATGAATCCTGATAGGGATCCCTTGAAATTTTACCTAGTGTTGGTGCATTCAAGTCCCTGTGTTTTGCCATGGAGTTTGGAGGACAGAAACAAAAAAGACCCTGTCAATATGATGGTATCTCAAACCATGACTGCAAACAGCCATGCTTGGATGATTGTGTGTTTGATGTTTTCGTGTTTGCCTTCTCATCTGTTTTTTTTTTTAATTTCAAAAAATTATAAAATGACTAAATTCAGACATATTCACAACTCCACTCTTGCTAAGTGCTGTTACTTAAGAACGGAAGTTATATGACCAATAGGTCAATGTGTGGGTTGAAATCAATACGGAAGTGGTGTAACTACAGTATGTGACAAATAAGTCAACGTTGACTACCTCCAATGGAAGTGAACGACAAAGGAACTGGTTTCACTGTAATGAAACCAGCCCAGCCAGTAAAAGCAGGTAGTGGTCATTCTACTGGACCAGATGGGGGTGTAGAATGCAGAACTCATGCATTGTGTCTCCTGCAGCAAACACTGGAGGGTGAAAAAGGAGCTGGACAAAAAAAGGAAGCTAAATGAACAGCTTGGCCGGTGAGTGCATGGATCTTTCTCCGACCCTGACACCTCACTCATCCGTCAGCGAGGTGTCTGGCCAACCATTAGGCCATGTAACCCTCGCTAAGGCACTAAATCCATCAGTCAAGTTTGCAGACCGGAGTGGCTTCTGGAAGCCCGGAGGCCCGAGACAGGAGAATGAAAAACAGTTCACTTAGATAGCAGCAGGGGGGGGGGTACTTGAGTGAGCAATAGATGCTGAAAGAGAAACGCAGAGAGAGACAGCGGTATTTAGGAAAAATGGAGAAACTAAATATAGAGTGGAAAAATAATTGACAGACTGAGACTGAGATAAACTGGAGTGACCAAGAAAGAGAGACAGAGAAGAGACAGAATTTTAAATAAGACAGACATTTTCTTCATAAACAGTATCATAGCCACTCACATATACAAAACAAAAGAGCAAGAAATGGCTCATAAGTAAGTGACATAGTAGGTAATATTAGTAGCTCAGAAAGTTTATTGAGCCAAGACCCCCTGGCCCAGTGCTGGAAAATGAACTTTTTTCTTCCACCATGGTGGAGGAATACTAATTAGCCATCTGCTTGTGTTTGTTGCAGGTAGAGTGTGTGTTTTTTGGGCCCAATGGGCCTTCGGAACAACAGGCATTTGTTGTCGGGATAACGGGCAGTAGGACAAATGGGCTTCAGGGGGGACATTTGACATTTCGGACGATTCGGTTTTTGAATAATGGGCCGTCTGACAATGGCATGGCACCCATAGAAGATCTGGGCCAAAGAAAGTGGGCATTTGGTGGTGGTGGGGTGCTGAAGTACACTGGCAGGAACCCTGGTTTGGTTTGTTTTATGCATGTAACCCCTAGGCGTTTGGTTTGTGACAATTTTTCTTATCATGAAAAAATCATAACTGAAAAAGACTTACAAAGACCACATTGTTAATCAAGTTTGGCAGCCATTCTGAAAGCAGCCATAACTCTCTGGAGTGTTGGTTGATTCTCCGTCAACCGACCTGTCACAACAAATAACAACAACTAAATCAACTCCGACGGACTGAGAACAGTGAAGCAACAATCAGTGAGACGGTACAAATGTGACACCGCCTGTCTGTCTCCAGGCTCGGCTTGCTCTGACAGAATGCAAAATGAAAGCACAGATCAGGGTTTTATAAATAATGGGGATATTAATACCATATTCAAACACGCACCCGCACACACACAACCTGCTGGCGCTCAAACACACACACAAACACACACACATGAAAACTCCCATGTGTTTTGGAGTCCAGTACAGCAGTGGAAGAGAGAGTGTGTGTGTGTGTGTGTGTGTGTGTGTGTGTGTGTGTGTGTGTGTGTGTGTGTGTGTGTGTGTGTGTGTGTGTGTGTGTGTGTGTGTGGAAGTAAGTAAGCCTATACCACACACTGTCAAAATGTGATCATGGAGCTCATTACACGTTTGGATGCTCTTCCTATCGATCCACTAAGACAGTGGGAGAGTGAGACAGAGAGTGAGCATTTGAGGAGGAGAGGAGGAGAGGAGAGGAGAGGAGAGGAGAGGAGAGGGAGGTTTTAGATGCAGAAGAGGAGTGCAGGGCTTTCCTGATCCTGGATGACTCATTCAGTGTTTCTGGGACTCCCACCCCCGCATCTCCTCTCACTGAGCCACTGAAGCAGGTTCAGACTGAATGAATGGAGGGATGCACGCACACACACACACACACACACACACACACACACACACACACACACACACACACACACACACACACACACACACACACAGATGGGAAACGGTGGAAATATGAACTGATGGTTTACTGACCCGTTCCACAGATTTTGTTGGAAGTCGCCCCAAGTGGTTTTTCATGCAACTTTGGTCAAATGCAGAATATATAAATAAAGTTATGTCAAAATATGACTCTGCAGATGAATTTATCAAAGATACATCTGCTTGTATATGAATTCTGCATCCGCACAGATAGACAGACTGAGGGGTGGGATTAACTAAATATATGGTCCAAAATGTAGAACATTTACAAAATAAGAAAAGGAATCAAATCAATTTTTAAACACACACATATTACAGAAATTATAGTTAAGGTTATGGAACTAAAACATTGAGGATGGAACATATGGCGCCAGTCTGGGATCCCCAAGACGTGATAAACTCAATTTTGAGTAAGATCAAATACTTGCATGGTCGCAAACTATATTGTTGTACTCGGACCTAATAATAATATTAGAAGAATAACATTAAAAACAACATTCAGTAACCCACAATTGCAGTGGAACACTCTTGGTCCGTCAGTCTGTGACCTACCTGCTCTGCCAGCCCTGGAGCGGGTTCGTGTATTTCTTCAGGATGCCCTCCAGGTGCCGCTTGCTGCGGGCTGCTTTTTGAAGCGCGGGGCCCGACCCTGCGCCGCCGTCCCTGGTGGTCCCGGACCCGGCTCGATGCTCCGCCGCAGCCGGGCTGCGCGGCCGGCCATCCCGTTGCTCCTGCTGCCTCCTGCAGGGGGTCCACGCGGGGCTCTCCTGACGCGCTGGCCGGTTCATGCTGCTGCTGGCTTTCTGCCTGAGATTGGTTTCCACTTGAGAACGCTTTTCAGAGGAAAACAAGAAACGCAAAAGAGAGAGAGAGAGAGGGAGAAAGAGAGAAAGAGATGAGAGAGATGATGGCAAAGATTTGATGCAGTTTTTTTGGGGGGCAAAGTGTTGCAGCGATGAGAGAGAGTGAGACACGAGACACAAGTGGAGCTTTACTCCAGCCTGCTGTGACTCTGTTTACAGACTGGAGGGATATTCCGACTGTTTCACTGCGGAGCTCTCTCTCTCTCTCTCTCTCTCTCTCTCACACACACACACACACACACACACACACACACACACACACACACACACACACACACACACACACACACACACACACACACAGTCTCTCTCTCTCGCTCTCTTTCTCTTCATCTCACGCTCTCTGACGTTATTGCGTTTTTTATTTTGGAAATCCCGGGTTGGTCACTCCCCCCAGCCCGGGATACTCCCCCTCAGCCGGCGACAAGGGATTCAGTAATGCAGTAAAACCTCAGAGAACCTCACAGGCTGAGAGCATCCAAACCTGGGGTCGTCTTTTATGTGATTCCACCAATCTTAAATAAACATCACGGCGACAAAAAAAACAACTTAGATTTATCAGAAATGATATGCATGGATAGTATTTAGAAAATATGTTGGATATAGCCCATGTTTTTCCTATTTAACATGAAGGTTTGGAAAAGTGTACGTTGGTGCTGACTTTTATTATCAACCGTAATGTTAGGCTATAGTAAATACAAATATATAATAATAATGTATATTCATTTTTCCACCTTTTGCAAATGTGTTCTTTTTAACTGATTAAACAGTATATACCCAATAATTAAAATAATCTACAGAGGAAGCAACGGGGAATCCAACTACAACTACTTCTAATGCATGTTATTGTGATGACCCAGTAAAACCTGTTCATTCCCCATGAAGACATTCTGTGTTGTGTCTGAAGTAGCTTCAGGTGTCAATACATTCTATGCATTTAAATTACATTGTAGTAGCCTATTGAACATAGTTTGTATTATATTATCTTTACCATGAAAAAAACCATCTCTGCTGTATAAGTATTTAAAATCATAACCATTGTTCATTACAAATGATGCTATCCATTATTCAGCATTAAGTCACCCTGTGTTATGTAATCTGGAGGCTGCCGTTTACGTCAACATACATGGAAACTACAACTTCCGACAGGCTTGCGTGAGCGGCACATACTATGAGGTCATCAGAAGAAGACGTCGGCTCGAGGATCGAAGCGTCTAGCTGCCTCTTCTGTAGCCCCACGTCCATGCTCTAACCGGCGGAGAAGAGTCACTGGAGAGCTCTGCTGAACTCAGGACACCTTCAGCGATGGCCTCTCCGCTCAAAGTCTGCATAGTCGGCTCCGGAAACTGGTAAGCTGTCAGGCGGGCTGGGAGGATGAGGATGAGGATGCGGGACATGATGAGGATGCGGGACATGATGCGCTGCTGGGACCTGTTGGGGTTGGGACTAGTTACTTTCTGATGTGCTTAGTGCTTAGTCTCGACAGATTTGGCGCCTAAACTAGTTACCGTATAGCGTATCCTCTCTTCACGTGATCAAATTGAGACTTCACATTGGACAACATCAAAACACATTACCCAGCAATCATTGCTTATATGCTTATGACAAAAATACCAAAGACAAATACTAACTAGTTCATTTTATTGATCGTTACTGACTGAAACCATGACAGAGACGGGCTTGCCTATTAGAGGATGTATACAGCAATGGCAGTGAGGTTATTGTTTTTATTGTAGCATGAGTTTTTTTCTGTGGGGACAATTTGAATAACTAAGAGCCCACTCTTTACCCAAAACGTAGTTGTAGGGCCCGTTCTCTCATTAGGACCCCCATCGACCCCTTGCGGCCCCAATGCAACCACACTGCCTACACTGTCTATATTTACACACCTGGTTGGGACATTACGTCTGTAAATGCATAGATTGTTGATGGTGTAGTTAAAAGCATGACTGGACACTGACAGGACTGGGTGTTATGTTAGTTACTATAGAGCGCTGCAGGGATGAGGCGTTTATTGTAGGTCAACCCGGAAGTTAGCGACTTATTTTATGTCATAGAGCAAAACTTAACACCTCCTGCGCTTGTGTTAACCACAGACCTTATTTCAGGCATCTAACCAAAAACACATTCCAAAAAAAAACATTGAATTCAAGCTAGGGAATCAGAAAAATACTGATTAATTTCTGGGTTTTAGGACTCATTCCTGCAGCACTTTATACCTACAACTTCAGGTGAGAGGTCAGAGGACATGGTCTCTATAAGATCTCACAGCGGCCCCCTGTGGTGCAATGAGCTCTCAGCGTACGGAGTTGGGGGACTGAACGTATTTAGCAAGTGAAAGCAAGCTGACCTCTTAACCCTCTGCCTTGGTTGCAGGGGCTCAGCCATCGCCCGGATTATCGGAGCAAATGCCACGTCGTTGCGTTTTGCCACCACGGTGAAGATGTGGGTGTTCGAGGAGAACGTCAACGGCAGGAAGCTCTCTGACATCATCAACACGGAGCACGAGAACGTCAAGTACCTGCCCGGTTACAAACTGCCTGAGAATGTGGTGAGAGAGAGCGAGGGAGGAGGATTACAATCTTCTTCTAGCTGTGATGAACTTTCAGTCCCGCTGTGTTCTGCAGAGCTTTGAAGCTGTAGGCGACAACATGTTGGTGGCTTTAAGAAACTATCATAACCACATTTAATATAGTTATATATCCAAAATCAGTGCTTACTGAGACTATTTGACGCCCGCCCCATGCTTTGTTTTGATCCCTTTTATTTTCCCTCACAGGTGGCCGTCCCGAAGCTGCGTGACGCCGCAGAGGGAGCTGACCTGCTGGTGTTCGTGGTCCCCCACCAGTTCATCAGGAATCTCTGCGACGAGATGGTGGGCTGTGTCTCTGCCAGAGCTCGGGGAATCACACTCATAAAGGTGACGAGACACGTCCTCTGACTCACACAGCTACTCTGCTTCACATTGCCACAAACAGCAAAGATGCTATTGCTGTCTTTAAAAATATACATCACAGTGGGCCTATATTGACTGTAAAGCTTGTTAGGCAGCTTTTAAAGGAACATTTCAGGAAGAATTGTGAATTTTGATAAAACCACTCTATCGCCGTCTCTTTTACTCACACACACACATCAAAACAAAAGGCTTAATGCTAGTTTAACATGCCAGAATGAAATCTCCCTATTCAGCACCATGGATAGCGCCACTGGGCCAGGCATGGCAAAACACTTCTTTAAAATAGCACTGTTAACATAAAAATAGGCTACTAGTCCCTTTGATGACCTGACAGTAAAAGTCTATTTCTGACTTAATTGTTTCTTTTAAGGTTTTTTTTTTAATGTTTTATTTGTGAAGTAGTATGAATCAGTATGGGGGGGGGGTAAAAAATGTAAAAAATACTTTCCCAGAGACACTGACATACAGACCATGCCAGACCCAGCTAGTGTCAACACATATTCAAGTTACAGTTACTTAATGAAATATAGGATCAAAGTGCAGACTCTCAGCTTTAATTTGAGGTTATTCACATCCAAGTTGGAGGAATGGTATTACACAAAATTGGATTGTAGATATCTGACATGGAAGTTTTTCCACGTTTTAGGATTTAAAGACATCTTGAATTGAGTTTTGACCAGCAAATGTAATTATTATGAAATTAAATTTCTAGTAGTAAGAATGTTATTGTGGAATTATTTTATTACCATTCAGACTAGTGACAAATACAATTTTGACCAGGAGAAATGCTATCATACATATCTAAAGTGTAATTACAGATAGGATGTGTGGATCACATGTTAAAAAAAGCTAGCAGTAGAACCCATCTGATGGTCCGTGTTGAGTTAGCGATGTCTCTGTGATGCAGATCTGAAATACAGTGGTCACAAGGTTGTTAAAAGCCCAGAGAACTGGGGTACAGGTTAAGTTCTGCAGTGAAAATTATTCTTTGTTAATATAATACCAGATTTAAACCTCACTTTTTGAGTGTGTTTTATTAAGACAAAAATCTTTTTTAACTCATTTGACATGTATTTAAATAGTTTTTTTTTATTTTAATTAACTGTTTTTGTGTATTTCTGTTTGCACGGTGTCTCGGCTTGAGGGGGATATATTTTCTATTGAATTAATTAAATTGAGATACCGGCCCACATTGGTATAATTAAGCATTATAAAAACTTAACTTAAAAGTCCATGTAGTTGGCAAAATAATGCCATAGATTTGACCACAAACACCTGTGTGAAACAGTTTTCATCAGGATCCGTTTTATGTTTGTGTCAGAAAGCGAAAGGGTGGCTCTAAATCTGGTGAAATCTTCTATTTATAGAACATATAATTCCTCTCACTCTTTGGCCTGTTTGGACGGTCAGCTACATTTCCACTGCAGCGCAGATAACAGAGATGAAAGCTCACACACACACACAGTCTCTCTCCAGCTTGTTTGTGTGTACAGTGTGTGTACATGTTGGAGGATTATTATTGTGGACGGGGCCATTATGGAGAGACTGGGTTTATATCCGGTTGGGCTTTAGGTGCAGTGGGACTGAGAGAGACACAAGGCTGTATTTACCCTCAATTTCCCTCAGAGGAGAAAGTCAGGAGCAAACTAGGCCACAGCTGTTGCCTAGCTGTCAGTTTTAAATATAACTAATCCTTCAGAATAAAAGCGTCATCTCAACAAATATAAACTTACAAAAAAAGTAGCACAAAAACTTTGCTCAGAAACAAAATTCCCTTAGCTCAGAAAACAGTCGATTTTCATGTCTTCATGAAAGTCACTGTAAAAGGAAGTTCTCCTCTTTTTTTTTTACCAAAAAAAGCAGATATCGGACACAGCACTTTAAATATAAATGTAGTTTTTAACTATATTTGGCCAAAGAATATTCAACGAAGTAGCTATAAGCTTAATACAAGTGACCACGGGGCAAAAAAGTCCTTCACATGCAAGGATGGAGGACTTCAGCACCGGACAGCGCCCATTCAGCCACATTTAATAACACAATGCCTCCAAATGTAGAACTTTTGGATCAACTTTTAAAGCAGTTCTATGGATTATTTTTCAAGCCATTTGATAATGAAATGCCTAAAAGTCTGATAGTTGCCAAGAAAAAAAATCATCCTGTTGACCATACCTCCTATTTAGTGTCTTATTGTTTTCCAACTGTCTTCATCATTCTGAAGCCATAACACTGTCTGATGTGACTATTTTTAAGTTAGATAACATTAATAGGTAGGGTAGAAATTTGGCATTAACAGCATTATTAGTCTTAAACAGGTCCTATTATGCTATTTTCTGGGTGCATATTTTTATCTCAAGTTACAGTTACAACATGTTTACATGCGTTAATGCTCATAAACCGCCTTGTTTTTCTCATCCTGGCTGTCCTGTAGCACCTCTTCTCAACCTCTCTCTGAAAGAGACAAACACAATTCAGCCCCGTCTTCCAGAGCGGTTCAAAACACTGTTGAAGCTGTCCGGCGAAATGCAGCGAACACAACATCAAGTTTTCATTGTACTGATCTGGCAAAGTATTAAAAATCAAATGTAGCCACTTTTTCTTCATTTCATTTGGCTTCAGAAGTCCAAACAATAGACATTTCCCCCTCGCAGAGCAGAGCACAGCGTCTTCTTGACATGACGGCCGCAAAAATAAAGAAGTCTTCCTCCGGAGCTCCAGCTCCGTCTCTCTTTTTTGTTGTTTGAGGGCAGGCCAAACAAGCGGAAGGAGTTTTACGTGACTTCCGTAATATTTAGACCTCATAAAGTCACAGAAGTGAAGGAGAGAATTCAATTGAGCCGTTTCAGGCAGCTCAGGAGCTTCTGAGGGGGAGGGTAACTCCTTTTAGGAGTGGACTTCAGGTTTTACACTCTACGGACCTTTTACATGTACAAAAATATAACACACTAAAGGAGAGGGGAAAAAGTGGAAAAGCATAATAGGGCCACTTTAAAACCTACGTTTTGCTTTACAATGCTTGAGTAGAGTTCACACAATTATTATTTTATTTTTTTCAAAGATTACTCTTTATGGGCTTTTATTGCCATTATTAGAGCAGCTGGAGAATGAAATAACAAGGGGGAGAGAGAGAGGGGATGACATGCAGCAAAGGTCAGCAGTCCCAACCCAATAATTAACCCAGGTCGCTGACTCAGCCTACTGGTTGAGCTAGAGGTCGCCCCCACACAATGAATGTTTAGACAAATCTTACACATTTGAATCCATGCCATAATGGGCTGGTCCGCCCCCTGTCCCAGTCCAAGCTAATTCTCTAATGGACAAACAGGAATATATATAATGAATCTGACTCAAGGAAACAAGCACCAAACACATCTGTCTACATGTTGGACTATAACTTTTCAATGTATGGGTTACTTTGTAAACACGAGGCTTTATAACATTTTTAATAGTTAAAAATGTAATGTTTTAGTGGTTACAGCGTTTAAAAATCAGTTTAATTTCCTCAAAGCACCAAGGCCTTAAAGTTGTTAAAATCAACTTATTAACACTTCCTGTGTGTGTGTGTGTGTGTGTGTGTGTGTGTGTGTGTGTGTGTGTGTGTGTGTGTGTGTGTGTGTGTGTGTGTGTGTGTGTGTGTGTGTGTGTGTGTGTGTGTGTGTGTGTGTGTGTGTGTGTGTGTGTGTGTGTGAGTGAGAGATGTGTTTGGTGTCTCTGTGTGAGTCAGAACCTGCGTCACTGCATCTGTGCTTCAGAGACACATTTCAGTCCAAATCAGGAGCAGAAGAGGGAGTCAGGTGAAGATGAAATGAAAATGTGAGGGATGAGAGGCTCTGTCTACTTTTCTCTTCCTCATCATGTTCTGCTGATGTTAAACCCCTGTGGTTATAAAGTGTTATGGCGTCTTAAGTTTAGAACACTATAATATGCATAGCGCTAACACCACACTAAGACGTGCATGTCGTACCCTCCATTTCCCCTCCACTCATCCACCATGTCTCAACCTCTTCCTGCCGTCTCAGTCTCCTCACATCCGTCTGTCTCTGTGTTCATTAGGGTATAGATGCGGGTCCTGGGGGCCTGAAGCTCATCTCTGACATCATCCGAGAGAAGATGGGGATTGACGTCAGCGTCCTCATGGGAGCAAACATCGCCAACGAAGTGGCTGCCGAGAAGTTCTGTGAAACCACTATTGGTAAGAGGGACACATGTGGCTCTGCAGTTACTCTGAAATTATAGAAATGTGTGGTTATAGAATAAAATATCCCATAATATGACTTAGAGCCTAACCAATACTGAATATTTCAGGCTGGGTGTAATATTTCAGGCTGATAGCTCACTGTGTAACACTTCATGTTGAGTTTTTAGTGCTTCCTCTGAACAGAAATTCTCAGTCCTGATGTGTGTTTTAGTTCTGTAAGCTGTTTGTTAGCTATACAAGCCTCTTTGACTGTTAGCTCTGTAAGCTGTATTAGCCCCATTAGCTGTTATCTCTGTTAGCTTTATAACCCCTGCTAGCTGTTAGCTCTGTTACCTTTTTTATCCCTATTAGCCGTTTGCTCCGTTAGTCAAACACACCGCAGGACTCTTCTGCCCACCGGCTGCTAACAGCCAACCAGCTCACCTCCTACCCACATGAGAAGACACTCGGTTCAGTTTGTCAGTTGCTAAGTGGTAGTTACACATACAAAGCCTTCATGAATGCAACTGTCTTACAGAGGCGCGCAAATCATGAGATGAACAATTCGCAATCTGTAGCGGAAACAAGACTCCAAACTGAAGCCGTTTTTCCAAAACCATCATAGATTTGTGATCACTTACAGACCCCTACCGGCCGGTTAAAAGTAGTGGGGTTCAGCAGTCAATGATGGAATATAACAGTCCTTAAAATACAGTTTCAGAATGTTTGAATCAATGTAATTACGAGATGCCCTATAGTATACAGTCATAAGTGAGCACCAATAATGTAAAGATGATGGGTCCAGTGGTTTGGGAGGTGAGCCTTGGAAAGACACAGAGAGGAACACAGTCACGCACACGGCCGAACACGTAGTCTCCTGGCAAAGATAATAATAATAATCCTTGAATATGATGTGTGCATAATGTGTACTTGCACTTTAGATATTTTGATAATATTTCAATACTAATATAATTGTTCTTTTTCTTAAGTAAACGGTCTCAATACTTCTTACACCACAGGTTATTAAAGAGTTCAAATGTGGTCATGTTCTATTTGTAGATGTGTTGAAGTTGACTGTGTGTCTGGATGTCAGTTTTCAACCTGGGCTGCAAAAAGCTGAGTATCTATTTTAGGAAGTAGGATTAAAAATAAATAGCAGGGTGAGGCATACTTTGTGTCTGTTTTCTATTTTTTAATGATTCTGTTTGAAGCAGAGTTCCGGACTATTTCTTTGTTCGTCAAGAAGCCGACAATTTGTACTGTTCACACGGTGCTTAATGGCTGCCTTAAAAAAATCCATAATATATTTAATTTTGTGTGTGTGTGTGTGTGCGTGTGCATGCGCGTGCGTGCTCTTTCAGGGAGTAAGATTCTGGAGAATGGCCTGCTGTTCAAAGAGTTGCTGCAGACTCCAAACTTCAGAATCACAGTGGTCGATGATGCTGATACAGTGGAGCTGTGTGGAGCTCTGAAGGTACACAACCACACTTACATACCGACCACAGATGAATCTGAGGAAACCGCTATTGCTGTAGTTATTGATTATTGTGTTACAGGGTTATTAGTAGTCAGAGCACCGACAGTGTTAGAACCCTGCTGGATTTGCTCAGATTTTTTTCTTTTCCGCCAAACGTCAATGGAACTAATGGGAAGTTTGCAAGAATGGTACATAAAACAACAAACATGATAAGCATAAGGGGCACTTTTATAGAGGCAAACGCCAAACTTGACATTCCACAACATATTATAAATCATGCTCCCCTTACTCACAGCTGCATTTATGAACAAATTTGATCCAACCCCTCCACAATAAACGAAAATTGAACAGTTTTTCCCTGAAATACCTTGAAACCGACAGCGTTATTGACATCCACCATTGTTTATTCCATATTCACTACAAATCTGACTTTGCTTTAGATTTTTTTTAGTCAACATAAAATGTAATGAAAATGACGCCGCCAATAACATTATATATTCTGCTATCTGTAGCTCTCAGTGAGACTTCTGCACCTGTTGACAGGTTGTTTGGCCAACTCCTCCTGAGCAAGCTGCTCCACCTGTCTCAGGTCTGATGGGTGCCTAATCCAGACCGCAAGTTCCAGCTATGTCCATAGATGTTAGAGACAATTTAGATCAGCACTCATAGAGGGCCTCTTCAGAATAGTCCAATGTGTTGTTCTTATCCATTCTTGGGTGCTTTAGCTCATTATCCTATTGGAGGACACATGACCTGCGACGGAGATGGCGCTTTCAGACACTGGGCAGTATGTTTCTTTCCAGAAAGATAGTATTTTGATTTAATTCAAAGCAGCCCCAAAACATCACCAGCCTCCTTCGTTTTTCACTGTAGGTATGATGTTCTTTAGGTATGGTATTGTTTCATTTAAAAGCTTCATTTCTGTGAACATACTGTCTATCTGATATGACTTGCCAAAAAATCTCCAGTTTTTGAGATCTGCCCCAAGTACATTCTCCCCAGAAGACTTGTGGCTTATCAACATGCGTTTTTAGTCAATTCCCCTATGGCTTTTTGACATAGGGGAATGTCCTCCTGGGTCTTCTTCCATGGAGCCAACTTTCTATCAAAAATTGACGAATGGTGCGATCAGACACTGACCTACCTTCACCCTGGAGTTCAGCTATCAGCTATCTCTCCAGCAGTTATCCTTGGTTCTTTTTCTACCATTTGTTAGGCCTGTCACAATAATTACTATATTGACTTAGTCAATAAAATGGACATGAAATTGATCATTTTGCTGACCTCGATATTGCCCGTTGGGTTCACATGTGTGTTTGTTAACATAAGAATGTCACCAACATTTTAGCCAACACAACGCCAGATTAAACAGCAGGGGTTTCTCTACAGTTATAAGACTTGGGCATTGCCTGGACATTTTTGCTAGTTTTGGTTGTCTAGTTTTGTTAAATTTAAGTTCTTTGATAAAAATACTTAAATAAAAATAAATAAAAAGAGTATCTGCATCTGACAGTATTCACAGACCAGTTTTTAGTTTTCTGTCCCTTTTTAGTATTCTAGCTTTAACGAAATTGCAGAATATAATAATGGCGAACTACTGGTCACCTTGAGTGTGATGACACAATCACTGTCTCAACTGCGTCGTTGACGATGCATTCAGGTGCGTGTAACGGCCTGTATGTAAATGTATGTGCTCTCTGTCTTCGTGTCCGGAATAGAACATCGTTGCGGTTGGCGCGGGCTTCTGCGACGGGCTGCGGTGCGGCGACAACACCAAGGCGGCCGTGATCCGCCTGGGGCTGATGGAGATGATAGCCTTCGCCAAACTCTTCTCCAAGAACGGCAGCGTCTCCACGGCGACATTCCTAGAGAGCTGCGGCGTGGCCGACCTCATCACCACGTGCTACGGTGGCCGCAACCGGCGGGTGGCAGAGGCCTTCTCTAAAACTGGGAAGGTGCGGCGTCTCGGTTTCTCCAGAGTGACTGTGAAACTCTTTGCATTAGTCATTTTCCAGGTTAAATTAATGTTTTCTCATGAATGGCATGTGTTTTTCCATTTCCATGACTTTATGTTATCCCACTCTTAGAGCATTGAGGAGCTGGAGAAGGAGATGTTGAACGGTCAGAAGCTGCAGGGTCCTGCTACCTCAGCCGAGGTTTACCACATCCTCAAACAGAAGGGCCTGGTGGACAAGTACGAATCTTTATCAACCTGTCTGTCGAAAGTTTTGTTTTTGCATTTAAGGGGGCTCCATGTAGACCATTACTCCAACAATGTTTAGAGATAAAGGAATAGTTTGACACGTTGTTGAGGAAGATGTTCAGATGTATGTAAACATCCAACTTATCCTCATACAATGGTTTGTATTTATATGAAAAGTTACTTCTCGTTTTTTTTTGCGTTTTCCTACAACTTTCCGGCAACATGTCTCAATTTACGCTCGTTACATTTATACAGTCTTTTCAAGATAAACTTTCGTCTTCACAGGAACTTACTTAGTTATGTTTGGCCAACAAAAACACTTACTGTAGTAAGGTTTTGGAAAAGATCGCTGTTTAGGTTAAAATAACTACGGAAGTGCCATTACTCAAGTACACAAGTTACGTTACAAATAAATCAACGTTGACTATCTGTTTCACACGGGGATCGAACATCGGTCTCCTGGCTGAAAGTTTGCTGTTTGTTGGACCCAAATGCCTCTGTTGCCCACCCGCCCAATATGGGCTCTTACTGTCTTTACACTTCCACTTTCATGATTACATGGATAACATACGCAACAATTTTGTTGGATATCTACGAACTACATCGCATTATTTTTCGTAGGTATAGCTACAAATGCTGGATGAGACCAGCCTGAAACATGGTGTCTGTGTAAAGGTCCTCAACTAGATGCATTTAAAATTGGGCAAGGCTTTGGCATGCTTCCTGATGCTCCCTCTCCTCTCTCCCCAGGTTCCCTCTGTTCACAGCGGTCTATCAGATTTGCTTCGAGGGGAGGCCAGTCCAAGAGATGATCTCCTGCCTGCAGAGCCACCCAGAACACATGTGATCAGCAGGTGGGGGTTCTCACCAGGCCGGAGGGGGGGGTCCGCTGAAAGGATTCACACAACATGTTCACACCAAGGTTTTGCATTAGGTACTAATGCTGTCAAAAAAAAAGACAAAGTCCTTAATCAATTCAAGTTAAACTGATAATAAATAATTAAATGAAAACAAAGGATTTTCCACATTTCCAACCCTTTTAAATTTTTGTAAACAATGGAGGAAAAGTGATCTCAGTCTTAAAATGAAAGGAGAATCAGCCCTCTGCCTGTCTGCTAGATCTCACCTCTTCCCCTTAATCAGAATATTCCCTCAAATAAGAGCCAAGCTAAATTACTTCTGTTTACACTAAGGTCACCACTGACCAGACTCTGGTTTTCCTTCTCAGTCATCAACTACAATCTTGAAGCAGTACCTGTTATTATAACAACAAAGCATTCTCTCAACATTCAAGAGTTTTCCAAACAAACAAGGACACTTTTTTTGCAGTTTGGGTAGACTGCAGTGTCGATAATTCCATGCAGAAGAAAGTGTGATTGCAACTGACTGACACCAGAAAAATCGAATCTAACTCAAATACCTATATTTATATTGTGATGGTATTATAGGGTTGACCTTTGGTGCTTTTACAAAGTATTTCCACATGAGATTTTTGATAATCTTTAGTATTGTAAAAAATAATGACTGAGTGGGAAAAGGCAAATAATCAGCCCAAGAACAGACAACACCTATTCAATAATATGATGTCTGAAATCTAAGACGATGTCTAGTCTCATCCTGTTATCGATATAATATCAATGTTTCCAGACCCTATTCTGATTTTAATTCTGCAGGTCAATGGGGCTGTTTATAAGATATTTATGGGATCAACTGTGTGTTGTTTTGTGTTTCTTTTATCTGATATCTTTTTCACCTGCTGATGTTGGCATAAAGTGCCTGCCCTTTTCCAAAAAGTTTCTAATGACGGCTGCTCACATGGTTCCGTGCAAACAAACTATCTAGTGGGTCAGATTCGTATCGGACAGGTTTCCTAGGACACTTAATGGAACCCAACCATCCATGCTAGCAGTTCCACATGTGCTTTTCCTGCTTTATAAAATTCAAAAAGTCTTTGTTGTTGGAGCGTCATGCTGCTACCACTCTCGCTATTTGAGTCTGTTTGGCCAAATATCCGTCAAATTAAAATTGTGTTTCTTCATATATCCAAGGCTTTTCCACAGGTCAGTTTTGGATAGAGTTTTGTTTTATTAATTCCGTTTCTGATGCACTATGGTGACAACTACCTGTTCTACATATTTTGAGTTTTCACTGCTGCCCCGAACTACAGCTGTCACAATATCAGATTTTTACTACTTGATTATCGTGGCCAAAAGAGCTCACGCCATTATCGAGATATCTATATAAAAAATATAAAAAAATGACAATAATGCTTTGAGTCAAATTCATCTTTAAATTTCATCTTTGTTTACCTTGCGTTTTGTCTTTTGGCAAATTTATTCCACTCAAAACTATGGGTGTGGGGAGGTGGAGAGAGCGCCTGTAACCATAACTATATATATATCTATATATAGATATATATAAAATGGTTTGAGTATATCAATATTATCATTAGTGTACTATTAACATTATATTTACAGTTAATCCTTTATTATCAGGGTTATTGTCAGTACTGATATACCTTTAACCCAAACCTTTACAAATAATGTTTATCGCCAGGTTTGTGACCAAATGTTTGAAGTGGAACCAGTGTTTTCTTATTGTGACAGTACAGTGGTTTTCTGTAGAGTTTCTCAAATATCAACAGGCAGCAGCTGTCCACTACTTGAGACGAATAACAGATACCAACCACTACAAGCCAGTCTGCGTCGTTCTGATGTACGTTATGTCCTGCAAAAGCACAACAGCAATGAACAATGCATTGTGACTATTGAGAAGATGAGGGCATTCACTCTGTGTTAGTATTTTTATAACCTCACAGGGTTTGTATTTATACGTTATAACTGCCACTCAGGTGAACATACAGTAGTGTTGAACATATCAAAGGAATTACTTTTTTCCCCTCACAATACCCTTCTTGGGACATCTAGCACCAGAAGTTTAAATGATTTGCCTCTTAGATGTATGTTAATACTGCCTTTGGATAAACCAGCATTAGCTCAGTGTTAAATATATATTAGGCGTGTTCCTGTGAGCTTTTTCTTTCTAAACTGCCAAACTGTTGCCAAGTAAGAAGTAGTAAGTTGAAGTATTGTATTGAGCTCTTTTCTGTGACTGTTTGGTTAAGTGTCCTCTCAGTCCAGTTGGGTCTGTCACAGAGGCTTCCTGTTGAGAAGTTTAGACAATTCTTATTATCCTGTAAAAGTGAAATGTGTACTTTTGAAAACATGTCCATTAAAGCATTAATCTCACTTTTGTGTCCCTTGCACTAATGTTTTTTTGAGTGTCATCTGATAGCCGCCTCCTGTGTGTGTGAGTGCAGTACCCAGCACATGGCCCCAACAAGTTTTCTCTGGGTCAAATAATTCGGGTCTAACACATGCGCGGTAAAATCTGGTCAGCACTCTGTAACCCTCCGAAGGTCCAGTCAGGCTGTCTTGTTTGCTTCAAGGCTATTAAATGAAGGCTGAGACACGTATTCTGACCCCAATGGGAGCTATAGGGTGTGACACATTCACAATGTGACTGGAGCAGCGATGTTGGAGGGATACAGCAGACAGTGCTTTCATGATTTATAATACATAGAATAATAGCCGGCCTTGAAGGTGTCCCATCAACACTTTGACAGACAGTCCTATCAATCTTTCTGAATATAGCCGGGCCCCTTTAAGAGACACAAAGTAGTGAAAGAGTTCATATGAACTCAAATTAAAGGCAGAGTGTGGTATCTCACCTGGCAATGCCCTGCAGCCCTCTTCACTTCCTGGTTTCAGGGGCTTTTTTTGCCATCAATCTTCAGCAATTGATATACACTCAGTTGGACTGAGGTCACATGACTCCCTTTGCCAGAACGTATTTGGCCACAAAAGACTCTTTGGTAGCCTACACATACACACACACATACAAGCACAGACCCCTTTCAGATGTCAGAATTGAGGGAGCTGCATCCGACAACTTTCTTACACAGATAATCCACTCTCTGCAATGGGATCTGCAGACTTGCATTTAAAGCTGCGTTGCATCTATGCTCATGATCGCTGATTTATTTTCTATTGTTCTTGATATGTTTGTAATGAGCTTTTTCAAGATTGGGTTGCTATCAACAAACACACCTAAATATTAAACATGATGGAGGGCCTGTACTCTGTCTTTTACTTGAATATGTAAGCCAGTCCACTAAGACTGTCATCACCCTACAGTTAGATAATGAACTTTCAGGATTTCTGTGCTTCAAGATTAGATTCAATGGGTTAATCAATAAGTACCATGTAAAATTAAAACAGATGTATAAAATGAATCCTTGTAGATTAAATAATTTACATACTAAGACCCATACAACCAACACAAAAGGCAGAAGCATGGAAAAATAAAATGATGGAATATTATTAAGATCATTTATTAAGAACCAGTTTTGCAGGTCCAGCCAAAGCTGTTATGGGACTGAAAATAAATGATAGAGATACTCAATAGTATCAGGCTCTAAAAGGCAAAAACAGCAGCGAAGTAATAAATAAATTGAGTACTTGCTTGTTGTTTCTACATTGTTGTCACATGTTTTAAATGTTGTAGACCTTGTAAAGTAATTTAAGAAAAAAAAAACTCAGCCTTTCTTCTTACATCTGAAGCCTGGTCTAGAAGTGGCATTACTTCACGGGTTCAACTTTGAAAGACTTAAATAAAAGAAAGAAATAAGATTACAGTTATGAATATAGTACAATATGTGCGTATGAAATTCTGTCTTAACAGGTCATTTAACTGGTCATCTTTAAAGAAATAAATAATAATCATACCCTCCAATGTTTTTAATCTGGATGAAATCTTTACCCTATGCTGCTGTAAACCTGCAAATTTCCACGCTGCGGGACTAATAAAGGATTATTTTATCTTATCTTATCTTATCTTATCTTATCTTATCTTATCTTATCTTATCTTATCTTATCTTATCTTATCTTATCTTATCACTCGCCGCTGACCCGTAACGCTCCTCTGGGTCCAGCAGGGGGCGGAATGGCGCGGCCGCTTCGTCAGAAGAAGTAGTAGAAGAAGAAGGAAAAATGGCAACAGACTCAGTCAAGTAAAGCTAGCGGTCCTACGGTGAGGGCAAAGAGTTACCCTGCTGTTTGTTGTCAGTGGCTAATTTAATAGCCACCCTTACATGTAACCTATTTCTACCTCGCTCTAGGTGGACTGTAACAGTTGACAGACAATCCCCCCCCCACACTGTTAATGCTTGTTATGCTAACTAGAGAAGCTAACAGGAGCCATGTTTTGTAGCTGTCATTGAGTAGAAGTCACAGAACGTAAACAAACAACGATACAGCTCTAACCTCAACTTACCCAAAACACCGTGACACCAACTTTTGCAGGGATGTTGCTTTCTATTTTAATTTGAAAAAGTAAACTTACTGGGGTAATTTAGCCTTTATTAGACATTTATTTTGTTTCGTCATACATTGGGATACATACAACTCCTATGGCCAAGTCATCAAACACAGCAGCTAAATATATAGTAGCCCAAACTGCTAATTACTTGAAAATGTCGTTTTGAAGGTTTATTTCTCATACAGATAAACGTTAATATTGATATCCTCTTTGGGGAGCAAAGTTAGAAATGTTCTCCTGGAAGTCAGAAGTTCCTTTGAATAAATGGATACTCCTGAAAGCCGTGCTGTGTTAAATCATGTGCTTTGATATCAGGACTGCTGATGGACCGGCTGCAGAGGCCATGATCTGATGCTCATCTGTCGACTGCTGCTAGACTTGCATCAGCAATGTCTGTCCACTCCCTCCTGAGATACAGCATCAGGTAACACTGCTGTGAGAAGTTGTATGATTGGACTTTGTTCATGGTATGTGTTGTACTGTAGCTTTGTCATTTTAAGATGTAAGCTCATCTGATGATGATAGACGAAAGGCCAAGACTAAAGGATTCATCAGTGTCTGTAGCTAATTTCATGCCAATCCATCTATATTTAGTGTTGGGCAGACATGCTAAATGTTTCTCTACTGTTCTTTTTTTGACCAAATAGTCAACCAGATGACTCGGTGACATTATTTCACTTTCATGTTGTTAGATGAACATTGAAGACGAGTTAACCTGCAAAAACTAGAATACTATATACATTATGACCTTTACTGTACACAATATAAATCTTGAAATTAAAGTTTCTGTTTACACAGTAGTAAAATAGTAACTACAACGTGTATTGAAACAAAAAAAGCATCATTAAAGTGAGGATACACTTAAGTTGCAACAAAAATCAGGGACACAAATTTGTCACCTTTATTTAAACTAAAGTAGGTCATTTGTGTGGATGATTTTGATGAACAATTTGCCTTTAGATTAGTTTTGGAGAATGAAATTAATTCATCGGGCTTAGGATAGTCTCTCTCTTTCTCTGCCAAAATATAACAAAAGATGTGTTTTCATTTTTATTGGATGTTGTTGTACTTTGTTTTAGCTCCATTTGATTTCATTAATTTGCAGGTTTTATAGAGTAAACAACTGGTTGAAAAGCAAGCGCTAGATTGATCGAATATCAACATAATCATTAGCTAGAGAGCTACTTAGACACTAAATGTGACAATATCCCCACCAATGACTGATAGTTAATTTCCATATTTGTTTCCTCTGCAGGCTGAAGAGGAAACATGTGGCCACGCATTTAGTCCATCAGAGAACTCTGTCAGGGGCAGATGCTGTCAACGCACTCAGACCGTTTTATTTTGCAGTCCATCCTGACTTCTTCGGTCAATATCCCAGGGAACGGGTAGGTCTGTTATGTATCATGAATTGTTTGGAATCCAAATAAATAGAACGTTGTAAATAGAACAAATATATCATCGGTAGACTAAAGTAAGGCATGTCAAGGTGTTCAGATTGTCAGTAGGGCAGCATGCCTTTGTGTTTGTAGCAACAGGACAGCACAAACACAGGCCCTGTTCAGACCTTGCATGACATCTGTCTTTGGTGATCTGATTACAAGTGGGCAGCTTTATGTAGAGGTGTGAATGTACCCAAGATGCAATGAGATCCGATCACTCTGATCAGATTCTGAAGTGGTCTGGTGTGGCCAGCTTGCACACAAATATGCCCTGGGCCACATTGAAGGACCACGGGGTCTCACTGCACCGCCTCCTGTGATTAGACAGGCAAACAAGCACTCTGCATGAGGGAGCATTACCTCTGTGCACTGCTGTAACCCTGTTGATACAACTGTATACAAATTCTCGAATATGGAGGATATCACTACAGATATTCTGTAGTGATGTCCTTTGCGTTGCAAATTCTGTTGCATTGCCATGTGTTTACTGTGTGTTTATCTGCATATAGAGCGGGGAAATGAGATCCAGTCTCAAGTGGTCACCCACATTCTAATGCCAGGTGTGAACTGATGTTCACAAAGCTGTCTCCATCTTATCGGATCACCCAAGCAGCATGATAATGACATGTATAAACAGGGCCACAGACAGTTGTTGCGTTTTGCTGAAGGACTGCAGTCTGTCAGAACACAGGACTAATTATCAACAAGACATTTGTGGACTGTAATGTTCAATGTTATCCTGTTCACAGGAAGTAAATGAGAATTCATTAAAGAGGCTGAATGGCTACCTTGACAACCTGCAGAAGCCCGGCTCACGCTCAGCTCAGCCAATGAAGCTCACTTTTTATGTCCGGGACACAAAGGACAGCAGCGATGTGCAGCAGGACCTCCTCGCCTCGGGTACAGTTTACCTAAACTCTGCTCATAATATTTGTGAGTTATTTTTCTTCGAATATAACAAGCTCTCGTCTGGTTTCACAGGGTTCAGGTCAGTGAGTTTCACCCTGCACACAAACGACATCTTGAGCACGGTGACGAACGTGTTGAGGTCCTGCAGCCTGCCAGTGGAGCACATGAAGGGACTGAAAGCAAGAGCAGAGACTTCTAAAGGTCCACCTGAGGCGGGGCTGCCTTTCTACAGACCCATCAAGTGGGACAAGAGCTACTACACCTTCACTGGATTCAGAGACCCTGAGGAGGAGCTGCAGCAGGCCAGGAGAGTGGAGCCTGCACTCCTGTTAGTAACACTGAACCTCAGCTCTGCAGCTCAACTCACATGCATACAGTACATAACGTAGAGCTGTTTCTTACATGTCTGTCTGCTGGTTGTCCGTCTCTTTGTTTCAGCAATAGTCTGGCAACCTGTTCAGGGTCCCCGCTATTCTGAACAGGATAAGCAGATAAAGGAATACTAATAATCTTAGTATCACACTAGTATTACACTATTGTTAGAGTGGTGGATGCAAAGGATTCTTTATGACTCCATATTTGTTTTAGCGTTTAGCCTTTCAAACATCTCCTCTGCCGATATAAACAGTTTGCTCTCCAGCTTGTGCACACAAAGCGAGGAACGCACAGACGAGTTATATTCTTTAAAGAAAGTAATTTTTTTATTATTGTGATTTAATCCGATTAATCACTTTATTAAATTATTATTAATCATTATTTCTGTCTCTGTAGTTTAAACAAAAGCGACACCATATGTTAATCACTGCACTTTAGAGTTGTTGTTACAGCGTGTGTTTTTGAACTTTGCACAGAGCCCAGCTTACTTTTTTCCCCTGCTTCCAGTCTTTATGCTAAGCTAGGCTAACCGTTCTGTGGTCAACAGCCATGATACTGATATCCATCTTTTCATCTCACTTTAGGAAAGATAGTGAATTAGAAAGTTCCCCTTAATGTAGAACTAATTCATGGTATGAGGTGTGCCGCCCAAAGTTAGTGACCGCTTGGATTGTACACACTACAAGCACTCATGCACTAGAAAAGTAAACTGGATGCTTGTCTGATGCACTGTGCATATCAACTGTATTATTCCTTTTCCTAATATTGTTAGTCGATCAAACACATTTTATTTTGTTGAGTTTTCAAGTTGTTCCGCCAATAACAAAAAAAAACAAAGGTGCTCCTCTTCCCGCTGTCAGGAAGTTGGCATCATTTTTCTAGTGCACATGTGTGGAATGTGTCTACGTCTGAAAACCCCCAATTAGAAGCATGATTGAATCTTTAATGGGTCTGTCAGCTGTTTGATACTGAGCAGGTAGTGGACAGTGGGTTTGTAGAGCTATTTTACTGAAAACAGCTGCCAGCTGCTACTGGAAGCAAACTTGATGGGAGCTCCTTAGCAACAATAGTAAAGCTTTGGGCCGTAAAACCGAATCAATGAGCTAAGACAGGCTTTAAAGAGCCGAGGGGAACTGCAGTAGTGGAGATTATTCCACGTGGGTTTGTCACCATTAAAAATATTAATTCTAATAGTTTTATAGAATTCTCAGATTAGTTTCATATTTTCTTTTCTTTGTCAGCTTGTGGCTGAGAAACAACGAGCCCAAGGCGACGAAGAAGCACAGTGCTAGTCTTCCTCGGAGAGAAGAGCTGAACAGACTGAAGAAGGAACTGTGTCACAAATTTGATCTGTCTGATATCAGGTACACTCAACTCCACAGTTTACCCTACCACTAACGGCTGTGGGAGCTGCTGACAACACTGCACCACTTGAACATGTCTACTCATCTGTCTGAACAATCTGATGAGCTCTGTTGTTGGCGAAATAATCAACAAACGACCAGGTCAAAGGTCGTGGCCCTTTGGTTCTCAATGGAGAGAATAACTACTAGGGCTGTACCGAACAGTTTGAGGCTTCAGTCATAAACGTTGACAATGTAATTCTTAATCAATATTCGAATGCTGGGCTACACCCATGTTATTAGTGTTACACAATTTCTTTTGAAATAATGGGGGCTGCTAAGTATTCTTATTGACTTGTGTGATGAAAACATTTCCAATAACTCCAAAGCATTGTAAATTTCAAAATGTATATAATGTTAGATAGATGTAGTCCTATCCAAAATTCACAACATGTTCTTATTTAACGAAGCATTCTGCATATTTGTTGGCGTTAAGCCTTTTTAAAAACAAAATTTTCACTGCGACCAAAAAACTCTTTGCTCTCCGGCTTGCTGCACACAAGGTGAGGCACGCCCTGACAAGTTATACTAATTAAAGTAAGTTGATCCCATTGAAAAAGATTTATCATTTAATTCATTCATTCTGAGGATTTTTGAAAAGCTTAATATCATATCCGAATATGGAAGAAAATGACATTCGGTACAGCCATACTAACTTCTTATGTCAGCGTAGTTTGGATTTGGGAAAAGGCTGTTAGGAGTCGACCCTGAAGCTTCTTCCTCTGCACTGTGAGTCACTGCAGAGCATCATTTAAATAACAGCCTAGTAAAGGTTCTTATGGGGACTTGGGACTGTGCATAATGTAGTAAGAAGCTGTGTACATATTACCATGATGATGACGTTGGTTTCTGCGGTGCAGGTGGCAGCGTAGCTGGGGAGTGTCCCATAGGTGCTGTCAGCTTCAGAGTCTGAGCCGACTGTCCCAGCAGAACCCAGAGGCCCTGATCAACCTGCAAGGTAGAGAGTCTCACTGAGGACACGCAGGGCTGCATGATTATAGTCAAAACGACAACCACGATTCATTTTGAGATCCCAATTATTTGTTGATTTTAGGGACATGATCATTTATTGCACTTTCATATTTAAAACAACAGAGCACTACTTTCACTTCCATGTTGTGCTTCATTCCTGCCAATCTCAGAACCCATCTGCTATCGGTCTGATGCTAGATGCTATAATTCTAGGGATTTGGTGTAGCCAGCAGATATTTGTGCCTGGAATTTGTTTTACGTGCATTGCTCATTGTTTACAGTTCAATTAGCAACAAGAGATGCAAGACTAGAGTTGAGAGACGACGTTAAGGACCAGATTGTTTCACAGTAGGCAGTGTACAAGCTAATTTTATACCAATAAAAAGATAAATCATTGTCAGACGATAGAGTGCAGCTCCCTGTTTGCATTTCAGCCAATGCTTTCTCCCTTTTTCAGCTCTTCACATCAACTGTTTTCCTGCATTCACCCAAAGCCTGATCCAAAGTGATTGGTCAATGCTTCTTGGAATACAAATGTGGGTGTGTAGAATTGGTGAACTCACCTTTAATCTGCTCTTCCACTTTCCCTTCCAGGACACACTGTTGTGTTTGCTGACCAGTCAGGGATGAACGCCTCTGGACACATCATGCTGGGAACCATGGACGTCCATCATCAGTGGACCAAAGTAATGCAGCTGTGTGTTTCTGCCACCTCGTGTTCCTCGTGTTCCAGGTGTTCCTCTTTGTTTTCTGACCCGTCCTCTGCCTGTGTGTCTCCAGCTGTTTGAGCAGCTGCCCAGCTATCGCAGCCTGCAGCAGCAGACGGACTGGCTGAAGGAGAGGATCAGCTTTCTCCTGGGTGGGACTCAGGTGGTCCACATGGAGAGGCTGAGACCGGTCCAGTCCATCACCGAGCACTACAGCACCCTCAGCACCTTCCACAAGAGCCTGATGTCCCGACACCTCCGCCTGCACCCCAGGAGCCTGCAGGGGCTCACCATGTTGTTGGAGAAGTACGCTGTCCCGTAACCACCTGAACGCCTCAAACACACGACACACTGCTGTTTATTTTTATTAAGTAGGACATTGTCATTAGAGATGCATTGATAAATCGGCAGCCAATCAGAACTGGATGGTTTTCAGCTGATCGACAATGACAAGTGAATAGCTTATGAGTCTCATATTTCATATTCTTTTTTGGGATAGTTTGACTTGACACACAGCTGCACAGACAGTAATGTCACAGCAACACACACAAATACACGCACACACACACACACATTTTATATTTTCCCTAGCACAGTTCTGCTTATAACGTTAACAGAGGTTACATTCACTGGCATTATTATACATTTAATTCTTCGAATGTGAATAACGCGATCTAAGCAAATGTTAAAAAGTCAAATTTGTGTTTTTGTTGAGAAACTTGAATGTTTTCTCAGCAACACAAATATATGTTAGAGAAGGTATTATGACCTGTTTAACTTCACAACACTTTTGATTTAAACAAATATTTAAATATAGATACTATCATTTATTTCCTAATCTTTTGGAATTGTGTGTTTTTATGCAAATAACCACTAAATATGACAATAACAAAGTAAAAGGATAACACTTAGAAGTTCTGATGGTTCACACTGACTATTAGGACCGGCATTAGTGCATTACAGCATTTTTAGCTACTGCTAACTGGAAATTAGCAGTAGCTAAAAATGCTGTGATGCACTGCATTACTTAAGTCATGTGCAATTCTCTCTGTATAGGTATTTGTTCCTACCAATTGGACATAAACTGAAATTAAATTTAAATAACTTTAAAAATGTGGTGGTGAAAAATCTGAATCAGCAGGTCATATCTGAAATGGGAATCGGCCATGAAAGTTGTAATCTGTGCATCTCTAATGGTCGTTTTGTTTCATTCACAGTGACCGCTCCAACCCCAGTCTTCATGAGATGGGGCACTTTATTATCCCCACCAACTCTGACCCTCCAAAGCTACAGGTCTTCCTCCAGAGCCACGCCCCTGAGGCCCGACAGCGCACCCAACGCAGAAAACAGTGAGTCAAACCATTCTATTGGCGAGAAACTTGAATAAATACAGTTTTTTCACTGCAATGATATTAGTCAGAAAATATAGACCTGTTTAACTTGTTTTGTTTTTAACACGCTGGTTTGGGAGCAGTACTTGGTATCGGCCGATATGCGGGTTCAGGTCACTCATTTCACTCAGTGGGTTTGACAATGGAACAATTTGTGACAGAGCTTTATAATTATACGAATGTTTTGTGACGGAACACAAAAGCAAAAGACTGAACTTAAATAAATGAAATGGAAATAAAAAGATATTGTCTGTTTACTGCTGTTCATCTTTGTTCTGTAATACGCCTCCTCTTAATGGTACATCATTAGCTTTGTTATTGACACATATACATATATTTGTGTGTGTATCCAGGCTGCAGGCGGAGGAGGAGGCGGTGGTGAAGCTGTGTCTCCAGAGTCTGTCTCTGAGGAGTCTGTCCAAGGAGCCCAGTGTCAGCTCCACCCAGATGATCCTGTGCTGCAAAAGGCTGGTGGAGCAGCGCTCCCCCCTCATGCAGGGCCTCCACATCTGTGTCTCTCACTTCTACTCAGTCATGCAGGACGGGGACCTGTGTGTCCCCTGGGACTGGAAGAGCTGAGCTGGAGGGACACGGTCCGTCCAAGAGTTGGAAAGGAGGTGTTTTTTTGTTTTTTTGTATAATGTTGTTCAGACAATTTTAACAGGATGCTTATTTACATGTCAGGTGTTCACAACAGATTTTATACCTGTAATGCTCAAGGTAACCTTTGGAGAAAAAAATCACGTGTTTAGTGGGTCATTCAAGCTGACCGACAAGAAGCACTTTATCCTCTTACTGGAGAAGCCAAATAGGAGAATTTGAATTAAAGCTAAGGTCAGTGGTTCCCAAGCCAGGGGGTGAGGACCCTTCAGGGGACATAAAATGATTGACAAGAGAGAGACAAGACGGAAAACATTTCTGCTGCATAAAATTACATTTTTCCCCCCAGATTTTTCTCAAATATTTACTCTTGTACTTAAATACTGAAGTATTTGACCTCTTCAGGAATCAAAATTGAAAGTTTAAGAAACAAACCACATGGTTTGATTGAATTGTGATAAGTGGGCGGTCACAAGCCAAAACGGTTGGGACACACTAGCACAGGTGCAATATTTTTTCAGACCAGGGCCTTGACATGCACAGTTTGACAAAGTGACTATTTTTCTGTTGTTGGGTGGAATGCACTAAGAAATAATTAAATAATGGTTCTATTCCTAACATAAAAATGTAAAACAGTGGGTTGGAACTCACTCTGGTTGAAGGAATGACTTGAGCAGGTGAGCGGAGCTAAACGGAAGTAAACAAATTCCCTAAATTCACAACATGTTTTTATATAACGAAATGTTCTGCTTCAGTAAGTATTTGAAACACAGCACTTTCACTGCTTTCAAACCCTCCTGCTCACTGCATACAAAGAGAGGCCTGCATTGACGAGTTATTAGAGAAAGGGGATTTAATTTTTAAAAAGTCATTTTATCTTATGAATCACTTTATTCAAGGGTTTTTGTTTTTCTAGGGTGATTACGTCATTAAATATGATGACAGACATTCAAAGCTTCATCTAATAACCTTCATAAAAACTTTAAATGTAAAAAAAAAAAAAAAAAAAAGGAAAGACGTACGGTAGAATTGAGTGTAGCGGGTTGAAATCTGACTTGAGCACTCTTGAGCCGCTTTGAGAGGAAACTAACAGCTCTGTGAGCGAGTAGCAGAAATTCTCTCCTTTCCACTGTGCTCATATGCCCTGACTAACACTAGACAGGCTCAAGGATTCACCATGATTACAATGAACTACTCTGTACCAAGTCCGACCATATTAAGTTCTCATGTTCTGAACGGCCACACTGGAAGGCAGGGTTTAAAGCCTGCTGTCTTAGGGAGGGGCGAGACACAATCAATTGTAAATATGTGGATAACGGCACGCTTCCACATGTTTTCTCACCTAGAAGACATTCATGGTGTTGCACTCAACAGTTCACGTCAGAAAGTGATAAAAGCATTTGTGTCAGGAATGAAAAACAACTGCTAGTGAGGGGAGTTCAAACCCAGCTTACTTTCACACCTGACCCATCAGGCCGTGAAGATCATGTAGTTGTCAGAGTGTCAGTATCACAAAGTACAAACATTGTAGTTCTGACACTGGAGTGGTGTGGGGGGGCCGCGGTTTTAACAAGCTGTGAGCTTGTAATAATACATTTTGCTACTGTTGTAGTATTAAAATGCTGATTTAAATCTGAAAGTCAAACTGTAATTCTATACATGTGAATATAACTGTAATTTATATTGTGATCATGAAACAGACTTGTTTCTTAGCAGACAATCCAGGAAGATTAACAAAGACTTTCTACAGTGTTGTGTTGTCACGTTGTGTATAGAGGAGAAGGACTAACCAGGACTGTGTGATCCAGCATGCGGACTTATATGTGTGATGATGGACTGCTTCACTGGATGGAGATGTTTTGGACATGTTGGATTGTTTCAGATGCTGGTGTGCAGTCTTGAGTCCAGAGTTCTCATTTCGCTTGAGGCACTGTTACCGTTCTGCTCCCACACAGGGAGGTGGGGTTGAACTTTGTAAAGGTACCGTGGATGTGAAACAGATTGTTGCTCTCAAATAAAAGTGCTAATATCACACCTGAATGTTTATTGTGACATCTGTCAAATGTGAGAAAGAACTGGACTGGATGGATGGGCAGTTAAATAGGCTCTTTGTCTATGGCAGCTGGAGTGTGTTGATTCTATGACGCATTTCTCTGGCTGAATCTGACCAATCCCCAATAAACCAGCCCCCTCCAGTCAGGGTCTGGGAGCGGTTTAGGAAGGGACCAAGTCTGCAGTGACCCAAAGCTGGAACCGCTAGCAGTCGCAAGAAACACAAATCACGATAGTATTGAAAGCATGGTAGTAATGTTAGTAATGTTGCAGAGTTTAAATTCATACCAATAACTGCAAAAGCGAAATATAATCCCGTTCACCCCACTGACATGTGCTGGTTCTCACTGACGGTGCCGTAATCCTGCTTCATCGCCAGCACTAGTAGTAGTAGTAGTAGTAGTATAGGTAATGTATATTTCCTTACTTTTCCCCCATGCTTTACCTGAGCTCCCAACCTCCCTTTCTCTCTCTCTACTCCACCTTACTCCACTATGTATGTGCTCATTTCTAGTCCGACAGTGAGAAACACACATGCACCAACATCAAATCAACACAACTTGACAAAATAGATCACCTCGTTCTTTGACTTAACTTTTGTAACCGTGCTGTATTCAGTGTTTTGTTGTACTGTTAATGTTCTCTCTTTTGTCTTGCAAATAGGGGAAAAAACAAGACTGGCAACATCACGGTGGCGCGTAAGTAATCATAAGTGGTATCACATCTATGTGACCACAACATCAACAGCACATGAGAAGGCTACGCTCCATGAACGCACAAATAAAGGAAATATCTTCAAATTGTCCACCTGGACTCAAGGTTGAACTTACTAGATTCTGGTGGTCAAAGTTCAAGGTCACTGTGAGCTCTCGTCCGTCACATTCTCGTGGAACGCCTTGAGTGAATTTTGTCAGATTTTGCACAATCAATCAAATACTCTGTTCATTGATATCAATGATAATAAAAGGCAAATGGAGGCAAGATGTTGGGAACATACTATAGTTAATCTTTAATAATGTGACTTTTTCTGATCCCATGCACTTTGACCACAGCACTACAGACCACAAAAGACACATGTGGGGTGTTTAGACTGTGGTGGAATCGTTGAGCTGTGATCCTGTCCATAAATGTTACCGGATCATCTCGTCCTGTTGGATTCACAACACGCGTCTCCCTTCCCGAAACATCAAAATGCAATCATGACATTGTTATTACATTATGCACTCTTATTACATCACCAGCAGTTCTTACATTATGAGTTCTAAATACCTCAAGTCCCAAAATGTTCCTCCAGCTGCAGCAGGACATTTAAAGATCTGGGATGTCAGGGGCCAAATTTGTTTGTTAGTGTGGAATGTCATTCAGGAACTCTTGACTCACAGAGTCTCTGGGTGGTTCACTGCCCTCTGAACCGGTGGGCTCCTTGAGATGCTCCTGAACTACTCATGAGTTCAACTTAACACACGCATCTGGTTAAAAGGGGCAGCTTTAAACAACAGGGTTACTCCTCTTGGTGGACTGGTAGTGTGGTAGTGACATTAAGTGGTGTTCTTAATGATACAGTTTTTGATAAAGCCTATCTTTGTCACTCCATGTTTTATATAAAAGACCGTAAAACAGGGGAAACCGCACGCACTCGGACAACGTGGATCAGCGCCTACACAAGCTTCAAGTCCCCATCCATCTCCAGCCAGTCCATCACTGTGCTTCTTCACTCAACAGCCTTAGTTTAGTAGGTTAAAAAAGTCCTTAAAAAAGTTATAGTATGATAAAAAAAAAAGTCATGAAATTTCATTGTTCATCCTGTCGACATGAGTCATGAAAAGTCATATTACAGTATGTCCAAAAAAGTGTTTGAAAAAATGAAAAAAAGAGATGTGAATAACACAAATGTGCATTAAAGTGCTGAGGTTTGAGGATATATATATTAATTATTACAAAGGAAGACCAAACATAGGAAAAACGTGTTTTAACATTAAGTGACTTAGTGTGGAGTCAGTCTAGCCTGAAATATAAATCAAGGTATGGAAGTCAGAGTGATGTTTGATCCTTTTTAAAGTTTTATTTATTCTATTTAATCTGATAAATTGTCACAGATTACACAGTATGAAACTTCCAATAACTTAAAAACTAAAGAGGATATAAAATATCTGTATAAAATCTTTAACAGAGGTAACAGTATTTATTAAAGTGGAGCTTGTTGGGTTTCTAGTTTAAACGAGGACATACATTTTGAAATATTTTCTTGTACATTTGCTTCCTTTTACTCGTTAAATCAGTTTTAGAATTGATTTAAAGATTTTACTGCTTGTTTTTAAAGCTGTGTCAGGCTCCTGCCTCGACCTCTGACCCTCTGTAATGGGTCCAGAGTCCCGACTTGACAGTAAAGGGTTTTGCTGCTTGGTCCCTTGACTTTGGAACTCCAGTATCCTGATAAACTGCTTTTTAAAAACACTCATCTCATGGCTTTTGCTTTACTGTTGGTTTTGGTTTTAACTGTTCAAATTATTACATCTTGTTTTATATTTTATTTCCTGTGTTTCTTTAGTTTTATTCGTTTTTTTATTTATTATAAAGCACTTAAATTTGTTTTCGACGCCGCTATATAAATAGTTATTGGTATTATTATAAAAACGGTACGTCATTAAGTTAATCGTCAAAACGTTCTCACTACATTTACTTTATGCCTACATTGACTTCCACGTCCTGCCTGCCAAAAAAATAGATAAAAAAAGAATCACACACAGCTTACAGTAAATAAAATTTATTTTCATTGTTCAGACAACACACGGATTCCTCATTCAAATGGAAATAAACAGTCAGCTTGTCTCAGTCCACGTTACCGCTGCAGCTGGATTTCTCTTCTCGTCAGTTTGCAGACACACCAGCATAAAAACGGCTCCTGATGCTGAGGGAAGCAGCTTTATAAATACCAAGGCTCGTCAGGGGAGGGGGAGGGGGGGAGAGAGAGGAGATGTGGTGAGTGTGCTGGGTGGGGAGTGGAAGGGGGGAGAGGGGGAGGGTGGGGGGTGCCAGAGGATACTCTGGAGGCTCATTTGCGCTGAACTTGTGTGAAGGAAGAGGGCAGCTGGATGGGCTGGACGGACTGGACTGACTGGAAGGTCTGGACGGGTTTCTTGCGAGACTCTGGAGAGACCCTCTGCACCGCCGTGGGCAGCAGCTGGTTCCGTTTGATGATCTGCAGGGCCAGCTGGGTGTTGCCTGAGGACGCATGACACAGATCAGTGTCCCAATTTCCACTCAAATACCAAACAAAGGAAATAAAGCACATCAGTATGACCTGCCAAAGATGAGACCGCGGTTAGTGTTCGAAGAGCCAACATCCCGGAGCAGCTAAAATCTGTGATAGCAATGTGACTATGATGCCTGACTTTGGGTCCAAAATGGCGTTTTACTTCACTGATCTACAAAAAAGCTTGTCCTTATAAAGAAGCCAAATTCCCTCAGAAGTACTGCAGTTCAAGAACTGCACAAAATGAGGGTTTAAATAAAAAGTTATCGGAGTCAGAATAAGGAAACAACACGTTGATGCTCTAGATGCAGCTGCAATAAAGTTGTTTATTTATTTTTTATTAAAGCTGCCGAAAGCCAATATTTGTGCCACTGCACACTATTTCTAACTTTGAATATTTTTGAGCCACTGACACTCGGTGAGTCTTTGTTGTCCTTAAATGTCTTTCTCTAGTGTTTTAATGTATAATTACTACAATATCTAAAGACGGTTTAGACAGCATGCATGCACGCGGTAATGATGTAAAAGCAGCAGCAGCATGCATTTATTGTCTGTACGACAGGAAGACTGCTGGTCTGATGATTATTGTGTTTTTAATATCTTTCGCTCCGCACCATGAAAGGAATCTCCTCAAAAACTTAAAATGACCTCTTTTAAGCGGAAATTTGAAAATGCTGCAAAAAAAGTAATGCGAGTTAGGTGCTTTTCAATCAAAAACACCTCAAGCGAGCGTTAAAACCTTTTTGCAATTGAGGAAGCTTTTCTAATGGGATAATTGAAAATTTGCATAGAAATATGTGAAAGGGAACACGGCTCATGAGTGTTGGAGGTCTGACCGTTCTGTAGCTCTAAGTAGACTCCCAGCAGGATGGCTTCAGGTGGGATCTCCTTGGTGTTCACCATTGATGCAGCCTGATGAAGACAACACAAATCACTACTGAGTGAACTCTTATCGTCATTATATGAAGAGGAGAGATCGTTTAGTTAATCCACTTGTTCAAAAAGGTCAAGAATGATCTTTCCTTCTTAAGAGAAGCTTTGTATTTTATGGATTTGCATTGGACCTGCTGTTGTCATGGTTACCTGATGCAGGCACTTGCGGGCCTTCTCGTACTCGCTCCTCAGACAGTAGGCGCTGCCCAGGTTGAAGAGCATCATGGCCCGAGCTGCTGTCACACTGCTGGGGTAACACAGGGGAGTCTGCTTCCCTGCTGCATGCACACGCACACACACATATAACTATTATAGTAATATCCTTGATACTTTAACTTGTTCTTTAGTAGGGCTGTACAGAATCGTTGGACGCGTCACACAGTATGTTGACTTTTAATTCTGTATTTCTGCACAGTTGAGAATAAAGATCTGGTTATGCTAATATTATTAGTATTTTACTGATTGTAGAATTAGATTCCAATGGTGGCTGTGTAGGATTGTTTCAGACTTGTGTGAAACTAACATTTTTAATAACTCCAGAATGTTGAAAAGGAAAAAGAAAGAACTATATTAAATATATTAAAAAAAGAAGCTTTGAATACCTCAGAAGCTTTGAATGAAAAAAAAAAATGTAATTAATTCAACATAAGCTGTCCTAAAATGAACATGAGTCTTTCTTCCATATCATTAAATAGAATCATTCAAAGTCACCTTTAAATTAATAAAAATTCAAAAGTGAGTCGTTTTTTCTAAATGTATATTTAAAAGTAATTTTATTGGTTTCCTATTCATGATTTACATGTGTTTGTTTTTAGTTAGACATTAATAATGCAGCTAATTTCATATAAAATATCGATATTTTGTGTGTAAAAAAAACACACTAACGGTAATTGTACTTGGTTCTATTTTGACACAGGTGCATTAAATCATTTCAATGTCCATTATTCCTTTTTAAATGTCCTGTAGATGAGATTTTGAATGGTTTCATGTAAAAATCATGCATGAAGGTTTAACAAGGTGGACTCACAGGACTCCACAGGCTCGTCTCCTTTGTCAGACCCTGTTGACAAAAACAAAAACAAGCATTAAAGAAGAAAAGCCTCGATCGTACGTTTTGTAGAGTGATGTGCACCACCCACAGACCTTGGTCTTGCTCGCTGGTCAGCACTCCCATTGACACGTCGCTGACGTTCTCCGGGTTGAGGTGGGCGATGGCGTCAGAGATCCTGTCCAATGAGATGAGGGCTTCAGCAGCATAGAGGTGACCCAGGAACCTGATTAAACAGCAGAAGAGGAGGAAGAAGAGAAACCAGACAGTTGAGTGATTCAAAGTGGAGGACAGTGCTGACAAAACAGACCAGGTGAACAAACCCAGCACTTACTTGAGGGATCCGGACACCTTGGTTTGATGGAGCAGTTTCTCAGCGTGGTTTAGAGCCATCAGGTTGTCTCCCAGCGCCAACGCCACGTACGCACTACAGGCCAGGATGGAGCACCTACACATCAAACAGTTAACTGATTACTGTACAGCCCTCTGGGTTCTACGGGTCATTTAATGCTACTGAATAATGTCTTGATGTGTGAGAAGAGAGAAAAAGAAGTGTCTTTACCTGAGGTTTTCTACTTCCTGCTTTCTGAGGGGAGACGATGGAGCAGCAGACAGGAACTTATCAGCCTCCTGACCTTTACCACTGCAAGACATCCCCACAACACACATTCACCTCTAGTGAGCCTCGATCAAACCTCTATCACAGTACGGCCATTAATTCAAGCGATGATTGACAGTTGATCAGATGGTACAAAGTTAATATTGCAATATCATTATGTTGTTAATTGTTAATTAACAACATAATTATGTTGTGATATTAATTGTGTTAATTGGTTATTTTATATGCCTGTTGTTGCTCGGCAATAAAACTATTTATGTTAAATATACTAGTAATTTATCAATGCAGCATAATTAATCATTTAGCAATGTGGCATTATCAATCCACTTTGAAGACGGCGGCTTCAATCACAGGTGGCTTCTCATAGCGCATTTTTATTTCATTGAGAGAAAATTACTTTTTACTTAAAAAAGCCTTACATAGTTTTATTCAATATGCTTTCCCAAAATTGGTTGAAGAGAGCACTGCTTCCACGTTCATGTTGTGTTACATTCTTCCTAATTAACAAATCTTTTCATCAAAATATGACTTAAAATAAGGTTTTTGTTTAGTTTTTTTTTTTTTTTTTTTTTTTTAAATGAGTAATGTACAGTGTATTACTCTTCTAATCTGGACTTTGGCCCAACATTCAATTAAGTCTATCAGAGGCTGCTGCTGTAGGGTACACGACCAGCGACATGACAGCTCACCCAAAGTGAAGCCAAAACATTTGGATCGCCCCCTCCTGGTGGTTTAGTTAGTTTAGGAAGCGCTTGATTTGATATGCAGCAGAGCACGCATTTTTTTAAATGTAAATATCGCAATAAGAAAGTTTATATTTATTTATAAATATAAACTTTATAAATAAATATATATATATATATATATCATTAAAATATTTTCCTACAGTTATTCATGTCAAATAAATCTTCAATTTCAATGGAGCAGTTTCCGGTGCTCAGCAACTCTTTTTCCTACAGCATGGCAACCAAGATGGTAACATTTAACAGGGACTAACACAACATCAGTTAGAGCAATCAGCAATATGAAAACGTGACCAACATTATATGTTGTTTATAAACAGAGATTCACAATCTACTGGTGTGTGTCTCTGACCTGCAGGCGTCGCTGTTCTCGCTGCCACTCTCGGTGCTTCCTGACTGACTGGAGCTCTTGGAGCCGTTCTCTGTCTTGGTGTCCTGCTGCTGGTGTTCAGGAAGTAGCAGCAAAGCGTTCCTCAGGCAGATGGCTGCAAACTCCATACTGGCTACTGGGATCGCTGCTGACTGGCCCTCACTGTGCAACACACACACACACACACACACATTCAGATTTGGCTGATTCTAGTCAAAAAGAGTATCAGGACCATATAGGCAAGATAACTACTAAATGGATTTACTCAGTCAGTGTTATAGTAGATATAATACAGTTTGACTATGGGGAAATGTGTATACAGTTATCTACATTTCCATTTGATAAAATGGTGCAGAAATAAAAATGAAAAAAAACACTTAGTCGTGAGTTATTTCACTGTGGAAACATCAAATATCTTCAATGGAGAGTTGATACATGTCATACATACATATATTGTATAAGGGATATGGTCATAAAATAGAACCGTAGGTGTGTTTTTGCACCTTGGACAAAACCAGATTAAAGTTTCCCCTTGCTTCCAGTCTTTATGCTAAGCTATGCTAGGCTAATTGACACCCATCTCTAGAAAAACCGTTAATGCACAGACTTGACATTGGTATTGAGTGTCAAGACTGTGCAAGTTATATAATTTGTATGTATATGTATGTACAATAAAGTAGTAACAAAGTCAACAACCAATATGCAGCACTGCTGCCCTCTGCTGGACAAAGAATGTAAATGGCCTAATGGGTAATTACACTTGTGTACTTCAGGACTGGAGGATGGACTTGTTGGAGTTGTCACTGACCTGTAGATAGTGTTTTGGGTAGACTGGGATGCCAGCACGATCTTGCGATGGTAGCCCTGCCCGACAATGGACTGAACTATACCTTTTTTACAAGGTAACCCTTTGCTCTCCTGCTCCGACCCCTGGAAACAAACACAGAGACCATGAACTGACTTCATGTGATTTTCTGTCCACCTTTATACAGCTGCACTGGAAGGTACCATAACATAGCAGTTGCTTCTTTGAAATCATAACTGAAGTGGCAGTTTCTGAATAATAACTGTGGAAAAACATTACCGTTATTAGACGATATACACTGCAGACGTAAGGGACATAACATGTATTTCATGGTTCTTTGATAGATAAAATAACTTTAAAAAAAAAAAAAGAATCGGGAGGTAAGCTGAACTGAAATCAGGATCTACGTCAGTGAAGTCCTACCCCTTTGTTAGCAGAGATGCAGCACTCTGCCAGCCGCAGCCACAGTCTGGGGTTGGAGTGGTACACCTGCACGGCCTCCATCAGACACTCGAACGCTGCCAGAGGCCTGCCGATGTGCAGCAGCTGGATACCACAGTTATACAGCAGCTCGTAGCGCTTGTTGGCTAGAAGAGCACACATGGGGATGCCTGTGAACTTCTTAGCTGGAGAACAAAAGCAACGACACAAGAAAAATATCTTGTTACCATTGGGGACCCATGTACAACAATACATTCTCCTAACTGGCTTAGATCTAATTGAGGTGCACTCTTTACACAGTAATATATACCATACCATTCATTCATTGAAAAATAAGGAATTGGTACATTTAATCCTTGTGTCAATCCAGCTCTGTGCATTTTAAAAATGGCCCTTATAAACTTTAAAGTAACTCCACACACAATGCTTAAAATGTATTCCTTATAGTGGCATCGCTCCATGCAGGTAGTTTTGATGTTTTCTGTCCATGTTTTGTGATATGTCAGACCCGCCAGATGTTTTGTAACACAGAACCATCTGAGAAGCAGTCATTAAAAACCTTTTACAAAGGGGCAGACACTTTCAAAAAATACTTGGCAGGTGATTGGATGAACCATCTGGCAATGCAAATCTTTCTGAAGAGCGAATCCCTTCCATTCCATTGAGAAAAGCCTGCAGTGCCGTTCTTTGCTCTTCGTTCAATTGAAGTAATACTGGCCAGTTCTGATACAACTCATGCTATTGAAGCATCTACGCTTACCTCTTCGGGAGCCACTATTGTTGTTTAGAACAAAGTGCTCTCCGCGCATCACACACACACACACACACACACACACACACACACACACACACACACACACACACACACACACACACACACACACACACACACACACACACACACACACACACACACACACACACACACACACACACACACACACACACACAAACCACGCCCCTAGCTGCCAGTAACTCCTTAAAAGGAGGCCGATTGGTCTGGACACAAACGCTTACTTGAAGCCTGACAAGATAGATTTCTCAAGTGATATCGCGACAATCCAGCTGCCGTGCAAGGTAAGGTGCTTGATTTGCAAAAAAGTAAATTACAAATATCTTTTCCCAGAAATAGCAACCCTGTTAAACTCATTTATCCACTGATCTCACCGTCAGCAGTTTTCATGGGGACTACTTCTTTGGTAGAAATGTGCAGACATTTAGTAAGACAGTGCTTTTAAGTTTAAAAGAAAAACTAAATTCCACTGAGGTATAGACCTCTAAAAAACACGGACAAATAAAAACAGACCTATCAGTATGGAGAGATACCACTAGAGAGAAGTATGAATATATCTTTTTTTCATTCCAAGCATTGCGGTATGAAGATAATTTGTTCCTTTGGGATGAGAGGCTGTAGTCAGTTTGGATTCAATGGTTCCAATGGTGACCAAAATTGAAACATTTTATTTAGCCATATTTCCCCATAAAAAATCTGGAAAAAACAATGATCAAACAAGATACTGCACAGAGAATTATGGTAGGGCTGGAATCCACTGAAACCACTGTTAATGGAATTTGATGTCTGTCACTCACATTGCCCACTGCTGCCGTCTCCCAGCTGTGCACAGGTGTGGTCGTTCTCTTGCAGCGCCTTCTTAAAGTAGAAAATGCCTAGGTTGTGTTTCCCCATCGCAAAGTGAATGCAGCCCAGATTGTTCCAGAACATACATCGAACGCATTCGCCTGAATGAGACAAGTCGGAACACAAGCACATACTTTAAATAAATAAAATAAAAAGTCAAACCAAAACTAGCGGTGTGGCTTAACAGAGAAAGTCATCAATGTTGAGAGGAACAGTGCTTTGTCACCTGTCTTGATGGGTCCAGGATGCTCTGCAATGTTGGAGCTGTTCAATAGCTTCACTGCTTTCCGGTAGTTTCCTCTCAGGTATTCAAAATTACTCTTGAGGAAGAGCGAGGGCGCGGACTGAAGGAGGAAATGGGAAACACGGGTCAGAGAGAGACAGAAACACCTCTACAATCATCGGCCTCCAGTCAATACTGGAATCTTGAGTGACGTTGAGGTTCACTTTACACTGCATGTTCAGCATGGTGAGCCTCACTATGGCTGATGCATAACACCTGCTCTCTCCATTGTTAGGTACAACAAAGCATCACTTCACTTTGCTGTTGTTGTTCATTCCTTTGTGGTCTGTAGAAACTTTTTTAATATGTACATTTGATATCAAACAAAATGTTTGTTCCATGTAATCGATGGTGGCAGTCAAAGACTGAGTTGACGTGATATAATATCTCCCTCATAAGGGAGGACTAGTTGCCCCATGAAATCCACTTTTCTGAATCCATTTCTTTTACAATTTTAGCACATTTGGTCATCAGAAAAAGTGTCTTATCTTTTGGTGGATGAATACAATTTCAACAAATGAACAAGAACATTTTCAAAATTGAATGAATATCAATTAATTTGATGTATCACAACAAATTGCTTTCCGGCTGCGAGTTGCTCTGTGCAACGCGCCGCAGTCCTGTCACAAATAGACTAGGTGCGTATTTTAGGCGGAGCGGAGAGACAATGCTGGGACGCTAATGAAAGGCGTTTCGGCGTGTCTGGTGGAATCTCTACATAACTGTGTGTGTGTGTGTGTGTGTGTGTGTGTGTGTGTGTGTGTGTGTGTGTGTGTGTGTGTGTGTGTGTGTGTGTGTGTGTGTGTGTGTGTGTGTGTGTGTGTGTGTGTGTGTGTGTGTGTGTGTGTGTGTGTGTGTGTGTGTGTGTGTGTAGGAGGAGCTGAGCCCCGTCCTCTGTGAAACACCCACACAGAGAGCAGACGACAGAAGCAGCATGCCCGTTAATGACACCAAAACCTAGCAGCATGATGGTTTGGGTAAGCCCTGGTTTTTAAAATTCCAAGATGTTTGAACAATGTGATGTTGCGGCACCAACACTGAAACTCACGTTCCCCGCTGTGTTCATCACCGATTTGATCTCCCTCTTACAGGCCTTGGAGGATTTCATCTGAATGTAGGCTCTCACTTTGTACTGTAAAGGAGACAAAACAGTCAGTCACAGGGAAACAGTGAAATGTGAAACAGGGGATGTTCAAATCCAGGAGCTCTTGCCTGGTGCATCTTTGACTTGGCTGCCTCAATCATGGCTGTGAACTCTGCCCTCTGGTTTGCTCCGTCTTTGTTTGAACTGTTGCTCTGGAATTAAGCACAGCACTCAAACAGTAAACTTCATGCTTTTTACATCAGCTTTATTTGACAAATTATTTAGTTAAACATAATTACATAACTAAACAGAATTCTTCCCAGTTGTAGCCATTCAAGTAGCACAGCTAAAATAACCACATATATGCAGTTTATTTAACACGCTAAACTAGGTGAACAACTTTTTTTTTTAGATCTGTTTCTGAGTTTCTCTTTCAGTCTTCTTAAACCAGAGTTGGTGACGACTAAGATGATTGTGATTAGTGTTATTTTTTGTTTCTGTCCAGTTTGAATGAAGTGCGTTTGGATGATCAGCGAGGTAAAGTCACCGTTTCTGTCAATGGAGTCATGTGACTTTGAGGAGAGCCTATAAATTGTAGGTTTTCTAAGTCAATAAATTAAAATAATTGTTCAAATCCCTTTTATTTTATTTATAATACATTCATTTGGACACACATCACATGATAAATACCCATAACTACTGTAGAGTAATTTGTCCCGGGAATAAATGCAGATTATGATCTTTCCCACTGAAAACAAAACAGGGATACTGTTCCTCAAAAGTGTTTTAAATGAAATCTTCAGTTGATTCCATCCACCTCACTTATATTCAGGTGGAGGCGGTGACCTCAACATATCTTAAATAAGTAGATCAATGGGTTAAACTGAAGGTGTGTTGACACATCCTGTTTGATCTACTGATCACTTCTGATTTCAGCATTAAGGGTAAGTAAAATGTTACCATGAAGCAGGTTCTCTGAAACTGTAATGTTCTTTTCATGGTGTGGTTTAGTGTAGTGGGGTGGGGTGGCGTGGCGTACCTCTCCTTTGCCGTTCTTGTTGCTTCCTTGTACGGAGAGTTTGTCCAGCACGGCCAGCAGATGCAGGGCCTTCTCTGGTTGGAAGGTGAGCAGGTACAGATCCACCAGCAGGAAGCACACAGCCTGAGCGAACTTTTCTTCTAGGGCAAATAACACAATGACTACATGCCAAACTCGTTGCTGACATACACATTGACCCGGTTGCTGTTGAATTCACCGGTAGGCTGGATTTCTCCCCAGAGGAATTGTTAAATCATAATTACATTTCCTATAATCCCTGTTACTTTCCACGTTTAGGCAACACTTCCACAGGGTCCTGTGTTAATTAGGTTAGGAGAACTTTCCCTTGCACATACAAGTCAAGTATCAAGTGACCAGGCAAGTCAAGTAGCAAGTCATTGATTCTGCAACTCAAGTCCAATTTGTCCATGTCATTTATGACATTGAAATGTTTTAACTTAATTTTAAATCAACATTCATTTTTTTGATTTTCCTAAATATTGATTGATCATTAATGCCCATCAAGGCCAAAAGTCAGGTCCTTAAAAATGCTAATTTTCAATACATAATAAAAAGGTATTCACTCACAACCTTTAAATAAGCAACGTATTCTTACATTTCAGTGTCTTTTATCACTAAATATTTGTTTTTTTGTCCTAAAGGATTTAAAATGAAAATGAAAGCAGGTATGGATGAACTGTCTGTTGATCAGCCAATCACTTAAATAAAACCCATGTAGAGCACAACAACATACCAAATGGTTCCAGAAACTGGTAGAGCCTCTCTCCTATGGCGATGGCTTCAGAGTACTGCCTCATGTGGTAGTGGATGATGGCTTGATTGTAGTACAGCAAGCTGTTTTCAACATCGTCCAACCCATCAATGTCCTCTGCAGACGTGTGAACCTGAGAGATAAAAGACAGGAAGTCTGATGAAACCTGCGACACCGTGAGGAAGCAGAGCGTCGTTTGTCTGAAGCGTCATTCAACGTCAAAGCACGAGAAAAATGTAACCCACGTTTCTGCAGTTACCTGGTTCTTCATTGCCATTAGGGTCTGCTTCAGAGTCCCTGTGGTGGTTTGACTGCTCTTGTAAAACTCCACGACAGCTTTGTTCAAGGCGATCTTGTAGTCGTCTTTGTTGAGCTCCTGCAGGGCGTCCAGCTGTTTCAGGGACTCGTCGTACTTCGCATTCTGTGAGGATAACATGAGGACCGTTTCACCAAATGTGCAACCTGCAATCTGTGATTTGCAACGCTGCAGAATTTGTTCTTGCATTCATTTTTTAATTGTGATTATCAAATCTGTCCTCAATTTGTGCAATTGGTGACGTGTTTCAACTGTGATTTCCGCTCACAAATCAGTTTTGAAGTCACCATTAACAACTATATTGCAGTGCTTGTAGATCACTTCGATGAAACGTGGCCCAGGTCAGTGAATACAGCATGTTCCATGGTTTACAATAATAATGAGTGTGTGACAAGATGAGAGTCACACACTCACAATACTCGTTGATTGCGATGAAGGAATATGTCAGCCACTGAAACGCACTATCTTCTTTAAGTTTTCTAAAAGGATCAGTGTAGTATTATGCAATGTTTTTCTTACCGTTTTATCCCATGAAAAGATTAAAACCAACAATGTGTCTCTCAATACTCTCGGACTTCTCTTCCCGTCTGTGTCTCCCAGCTCTAAGGTTCCTACTGATCTTTAAAACCGCCTAACAAATATATAGTTTCATTTTTAAAAAGATTCAGTGGTTTCCTTTAACGGCTGGCCACTGGAGTTTTCATCAAACTTTACTCAAGCGGGAGGAGATAGTGCATCATTTACATGAAACCAATCATTAGGAACAGCTTGGATCTATACTCCTGATGACCAACTGTACTGAATTTCTCATAACTATTTAAAGAAACAGTAAGCTTATTAACAAGGTGTATACCATTATCATGAAGGCATAAAAGTGAAACATTTTAAATGGAGACTGGTTTGTCCCTCCCACAATAAAGCTTCACCTCTGCTTATTCCTCAACTGTCTTCCTGTAAGCTTTGCATCTACAGCAGGGGAGATTAGAATAAGCGCCAACACTGGGCCTAGCAGTTTCTTTATAAGTTTTGATTTTCTTTCTGAATAAGTTAGGAAAGGAAGCAGGCTGTTTACCGAAAACGCTTCATAAGCACTGGCTGCCATTTCTTTCTCTTGATCCGTCATTCCAGGAGATGATGAGTTGTCGTGCTTCCCCTCGTTTTGCTCTGATAACATTTTTAAAGGAGAGAGAGAAAAAGTCAAATTTACAACACACTTATACAGACGTCGTTCACTCAGTTGACACTTTATGGAGGTAGCCTTTTCTAATACTGGGGAAATTTGCCCCGAGAACTGCCTGATTTCCTTGTGGCATGGGTTCAACAAGGTAATGGAGACATTCCTCAGAGGTTCTGCTCCATGTTGACATGATGGCATCGCTCAGTAACTGCAGTTTTGTCGGCTGAGAGTCTCCCGTTCAACCAAATCCCCAAAATGCTCTACAGGACTGAGCTCTAATGGCTGTAGTTATTCTGTTTATACTGTGGTAGCTCTCGCCCAATTCTCACCCTGCCATATGCACTTGGCAGCAGAAAAACAGATTTATCTTCTACTAACCAGATAAGGTGAGCCTGCACCCACTGTAACTCAAGTCTGGCCAGTCGCTTCTTTTCCCTTTTAATAACAAGGCGTTTATGCGCCCACATATCTGCTGCTTACTGAAAGTTTTCTGTTTTTCACACCATTCTCTGTGAACTCTCAGGAGACCGTTGTGGTGAAACAAATCAAGATCAGGAGAATCTGTGCTGAACAGCAACTGAAGCTCTTGACCATGTCCACATGCTAACATGCACTGACTTGTTTCTTGGCTGATTTGATATTTGCATTGACGAAAAGATGTAACAGTGTAGCTATTCCAGAAGCAACTGAGTGTGCGTGACGTGACAGTTGGCGGATAATTTGAGAACCTCGTTAAAATAATCTGACATTTTATGGCATCGGACATAACAAGTTCACTCTGATATCACCATTACAAAATATTTAGGATCCATCTTTATGATTCAGAATTCAGAATTTAATCCATATCAAAGTGATCTATTTAAGAAACATATCAGCCGGAGAGCTGGTAGCTCTGACACCGTTACCCTGACGCCTGTTAGCGTAACTTAGTTGTTAGTGAGCGGCTCACTGCTGGGATCAGCGTGTGGGGCAACGATAAATATTATTTCTACTCGGTGTAGATCAATGCATGCCGAATTTATCATAAAACGGTCGCAACGTTAATGCAGTTTTGCCAGTGAGGCAGACACTCCAATGCGACATTTCTGAATGAAGTTTCCCCTAAACGTGTGCTGAAGCACAGGCAACATGCATCTCTGCTAAGCTAACGATAACAGGCACAGGCGCTATGAGGGCTAACTTAACTTAATTTAACTCAGGTGGGTGGCGTTAGGCTACGGAGCACTACATACGCGAATGACCAACTGAGCTGTACGAGAGTGGTCCCCTTCAAATGATATTACCAGTTTTTAATTTGACAGAATCCATTGAGGAGCGCGTCTGTTCAAGGGGTTAAAGCTAGCTCAAACGACCATAACTAGCTACGCAGCTAGCACTAGCTAACCCACTCACCTGTATTTTCTGCCATTCCTATGGCCTTTTCAAGGACAGTTAGATATCCTATATTTTTAGTTATGATTAGACTAGATTAAATTCAGTTGACCGGCGGATGAAACGTTAAAAAATTATACTTGAATACTTAATCTCCAGTGTTTCACACAGAAGATGGGTAGCCGAAATCTGTCTGGTCCGCTCTAAACAGATTCTTCTTTGTCGTTTAGTGACAGTTTGCAACCAACGCGGGTTAACGCCACAGCGCCCCCTGCTGCCACGGATGTGTTAGGGAAATGTATCACAACCAGAATGACCTTTAATGGCCAAGTACGCCTGCACAGGCAGGGAATAACTGCTAGGACAACAAAGCAGGACAAACACAGGTAAATAATATACAGGACTGTTATGTACACAAGTAGTTAAATAGCTGTGTATATGAATATTATATAAATATATACAAAAGAACCACTGACCAACAATAAAATAAGAGGAAAATAAAACGTCTCTATACAGGTCAAGTGTTCTGTATATTGTAATGATAATAAATCAAGATATAGAAGAGGGTGTGTTTCAGCCAGAAAGCCAGTTATTCAACAGAAAGTAAACCCACATATACAAAGGATCTGAATTGCACTGGGGTCAGAGTAAATTAGTTAAAGTAGTTATATGAGGCGTGGGTGTTTAAGTAATTAAAAACATGAATAGCTTTTAAAAAAAAAATATATATATATATATATATATATATATAAAAAAATATATATATATAGTGTTTGTCTTTCTTATGATCAGTCCCTGGACCTTGATTCCTTTATTTGGTAGTTTAATCTAATCACTCATAGCTTCTGTGACAACTGAACAGTCCTGAAGCTGAACTCTTTCCAAATGTGTCTTTTGGCGAAGTACATCCCGTTAATTTGACTAAATCAGACTGCTGAAGTTTCATATATAGATTCATTTTGCAATATATTCTTGCACAAAGCCATGACTTTGGATTTTGTCCTCCATCACCTCCACTGAAAGCATGTTAAAAAATGATTGACCAGTATGAACAAGAGGAATCCAATCATATTATCAGAAAAAAAACACCAACGGGATGTGATCACTTCCTCACTTCACTCTGCTGCTGATGCTAGCTGCCTCTCTCTCTCTCTCTCTCTCTGTATCTCTGCAACAATGGTATGTTCTTCATGGAAACCTTCACAAAAAAAGAATGAATGAATGCTCTCTTTGTGCATGATTTTTTTTCCTTGCAAGTATGCTTTTCCCTTTTTAACCACAATTTTTCACTTTGGATTTTGTCCTCCATCACCTCCACTGGAAGCATGTTAAAAAATGATTGACCAGTATGAACAAGGGGAATCCAATCATATTATCTATAATACTAAATCACATTTTAAAAGTCAAGGAGGAAAAAGTACAATATTTGCCTTTGAATGAAGTCGAAGTAGAAAGTAACATGAATTGGAAATACTCAAGTGAAGTACAGTACCACAACATTCTTTTTAAGCACAGTGTTGAAAAAAAATAAAACTATGGTTATTTTCGTTCTCGATCCTTTTCCAGCAATTGATAAATTGATAAATAACCAATAGAGACTTTGAGAAGAGTGGCGTCAATAATATAATGTTTTTTGTGAATTATTCTATAAACATTTGTAAATTACATCATAAATGACATTTAAATCAGCCAATTATGCCACGAATAAGCAATAAAAGCATAATGGTTTATTGAGTGGAACTTGCGAGTTATGCAACAGGTGCAACAGTGGGTTGACGCTGGTGGTTTTGGAGGGAGGGGGTCAGGGTGCTGGGTGGTGACAACAGACCTAAATAAAAATGTGGAAGTGAAAGTGTCAGCGGCAGTTGCTCTGTCACGCGGCAGTCAGAGATGGACAAGTTCAAGGCTGTCCTGAGCATCGCCAGCAAGCAGCCCAACCTCGGGTTTGTGGCCCTGCTGACGGCCGGGGGGGAGCAGATCTTCTCCTCGGCGGTTTTCAACTGCCCCTGCAGCGACCTGAACTTCGTCTACGGCATGGTGTTCCTGCTCGTGCCCGCCCTGGCGCTGCTGCTGCTGGGTTTCATCCTGAGCCAGAAGACTTGGAAGCTACTGACGGGCGCATGCCGGCGCGGGGCCGTGCAGTGCCGGTGGGGGGGGCTGACCGCCACCTGCATGGCGCTCTTCCAGATCAGCTTCGCTGCGATGGTGGCCCCCTCCAGCTGGATCGCGGTGGCCCTGCTTAACGGGAACTACTACGAGTGTGCGATGACCGGGACCAACGTGAGCGCGTACGAAAGGCACCTGTGCGGAAAGACGAGCTCCCTGGGAAAGTGTCAGCAGCAGCTGCACAGGTACCCCTGCAGGACGGGCAGCGACGTCCCGGACAGGGAGGACGTTCTGCTCAGACTGAAAGCTCAGTCTCAGGTCAGTGTTCTCCTATGATTTTACATTATCATATTAGTGTTATATGTATTCTATATATTTATCATCATCATGGAAAAAGGGTTCAAAACGTATTGCTGTACCTTATCTACATTTAACTTAAATTGACTGAAATAGGACTTAACTGAGATAGGAAACTGAAGTAAAACAAGTACTAGGATTAACAAACTTGTAGTGAAAGTTCACATACATTTTTCTAGATTTGAAGTGCGCTCATCCTTTCGTTTCACCAATTAAAGGGATAGTCCGGATGTTGAATTGAAGTAAGGTTGTATTACTTATCCATAGTCTGGTTATTTCCTACAGTAGATGGCAGTAGCCACGTTTGGAGAAACCAACAGGAGAACCAGCACAGGAGCAAAGCAATGTACTGCTGTGGACGGGGGATTCAGCAACATTTTCTTAGACGCCTAAAAAAAGTCCATATGAGTTAAATGTACACTTAATTTAGAATGTTTTCACCGCTTTACCTTGTCGTCAGACAGCCCAATCTGACGGGGAACTGAAGCCAAACCAAACACTGGCTCTAGATAGTTCTGAACCTTTGAGTTTGGCGATATTGCCGTCGCAACCAATGAACGAAAGTTACCATATTTGGAATGCGGAGGAGAGACATAGAGCTGCTGTATACAGCTTTGGTAGCGGTTGCTACCTGTCAATCACAGTAAGCCGGCCCTAAAGCATACTCTGCTTTATGGTCTATTTGACTCTAAATTGGACCATCATTTGTAATGAGGAAGACTTGAAACTATCTATTGAGACCATAAACTCATGTTTACAATGTTTACTGAGGTAATTAATCAAGTGAGAAGTAGGGTCATTTTCTGTTAGACTTTCATAGAATCAGACTTCTTTCTGCAACCGGAGGAGTCGCCCCCTGCTGGTCAGTAGAGAGAATGTAGGTTTTAAGACACTTCTGCATTGGCTTCACTCTGCAGAACCTAGTTCGGATTCAACAAAGTCACACAATACTGCAACCATCCTAAACGATCTAGGCAGCGGTAGACCACCATCTCCTGTATTCTGCGAGGTAAAATGACGGTTTTGGTAATGGAGTCTGTTGGCTCTGAGGAGAGAATAGATAACGGCCTCAGTTCCCCATCGGAATGGGCTGTGGTTTGTTTCTCCAAACTGGTGGCGTGCCGACTGCCATCTACTGTAGGTAATACACTGACTATGGATAAGAACCTCATACAACCCCACTACAAAACATCCAAACCATCCCTTCAATGTGTGACAAATATAATAGAGTTAATTCTCAATCCATCCCTTGTGTGACCACAGATCATTGGCTGGCTGCTCATCACCTCCATCATGTTGTCCAATCTGCTGCTGACCTGCGTGGCTCGGTGCACCTCCCCCATCAGCTACCTGCAGCTCAAGTTCTGGGGAGCGTACGTCCAGGAGGAGAGCAACCTGATGGATTCATACGGCGCCAAGCACGCCAAAGAGCTCGCCGAGAGGAACCTGAAGAGCTTTTTCGGCAATAAACTTCCCGAGAACATCATCACCCCTTCCAACAAGGACTGGGAAAATATCTCCTCCCTCTACAAGTTCAGCACCAGAGACCACTACTACAGCAACCTGCACCGGTACGTGGAGATCTGTCCGGAGGCCGACAACCGCATGATGAGGATGGGCTCGACCATGTTGAGCGAGGCCGCAGAAAACACCCCGGCTGTTCTCGATTTTATAGACGAAGGCAGGGTGGGGCTGCGAAGTGGTCTTTAAGCATCAGAGGATCGTCTGTGTTGGTGCTGGTCATACTGATATTCCAGAGAGCCAAAGGCCGCCAACCTTAAATAATGGACTGCCAAGTCAACACTCAGCTGCAGGCTGATGTTTTTGGGCAAAGACCAAAGTATTTGACTGATTGAAATTCTGATGATGGTGCCAGTTGAAAAAGTTAAGAGATCACAGAGAATTATTCAGAGCAGAACATGAGTATTTTAACCATGCATACATAAAACCAAACTTATTGAGGACAATTAGGACACCCATTGTGTAAAAAACGCAACCGAATTCAATTCAATTCAATTCAGTTTATTTTGTATAGCCCAGAATCACAAATTACAAATTTGCCTCAGAGGGCTTGACAATCTGTACACATGCGACATCCTCTGTCCCGGAACCCTAACATCCTAAAACTCTCCTAAAAATAAAAATTTTTTAAAAAAGCAGAGCGGTGATTAAAAAAAAAAATGAACAGCAGCAATAGTGAGGCAGAGTGTAAAGTCAGAGATCATGATCACTACCGCATTCATCCACAGGGACTGCTAAAAACACAAAATGAAAGATCCTCATAGTAGCTTTAAGTGGCAATCCTGACAATGCATTCGCACATAATAGTAATAAAAATAATGAAGAACAGAAATATATTATAGATTAAAAATATATATATATAGATTAATTTGTGACATGCAAAGTGATAACTTTACTGATGTTACTGTAGTAGCAGCAGATGATTATGTGACTCATACAGAATGTGTAGAGGAGGTTTCACCACTTCCTGTTTAATGCTCTCAGTGTTTTAGTCTGAGTAATTGATCAAAAAAACACCAACAGGATGTGATCACTTCCTCACTTCACTCTGCTGCTGATGCTAGCTGCCTCTCTCTCTCTCTCTCTGTATCTCTGCAACAATGGTATGTTCTTTATGGAAACCTTCACAAAAAAAGAATGAATGAATGCTCTCTTTCTGCATGATTTTTTTCTGCAAGTATGCTTTTCCCTTTTTAACCACAATTTTTCACCATTGCAGATAATTGTCTATTTCATCCCTCCTGAGTGCACGCTGCAGTCACGCTGAACTGAGACTTTGTTGTGTTTGGTGAGTGCATGCGCACGAGGAGAAACAAATCAAGTTGTCCTACTTTTACTCATTTCATATGAGTTAACCACTGCTCCATATTAAAGTGCAGAGAAACGGAAGCATGACACCCTTTTAGTTCACTGGTGTGTTTGCCGTTTGTTTTGCCGGCATGTAATCGTTTCAGGCTGCATTCCGATCACGTGACTGTCAAAGACTTGTAAAAAAAACTAGACCAGCAGGATTTTGTTTTGCAAACGATTACCTCAACACAAAGCTGGAGGAGGAAGCATATGAAGGGGTGGGGTGGTGTAAATGTGAACAGAGAAAGGGAAGTGGAGTGAAGTTGTAACTTTTTACAGCTGGGTCTGGACCTTTCCTTTGAGCGGCAGAGAAGCGGGGGCTTTTTCCTCTGGAGCAAGACTAGATAAAGAGGCTTTGGGTGGGAGGGAGCGTCAGATTGACTGAAGGAGGAGCCTTAAGAGAGGAGAGGCAGCCAAAGGGAGGGGCACAGACAGTGTTTTGTCCTCAGCTGTGGAGGAAGACGAGACAAGACAGGACAGGGAATGACTGTAGGTGCTCAAGCTCTTCGCTCTTCGCTCTCTGTTTCTCACTTTGCTTGATTTCTCACCGGAGTGTGTCCGAAACCTCCCCGCTGGCACCATGGATAACTTCCAGACCGTCCTGCGATTCTTCATGAACCAGAAAGCCACCATCGGCTACAGTTTCATGGCTCTCCTGACTATAGGCGGGGAGCGAGTCTTCTCCATGGTCTCTTTTCAGTGCCCATGCAACCACGACCAGAACTTTGCCTACGGGCTGACCTTCCTGCTGGGCCCGGCGGCGGTGCTGCTGGTGTTGGGCCTCTTCTTCAGCACCAGGTTGTGGAGGCTCTACACCGGCTGCTGCCTCAATCCCATGAAGCTGTGCCCCAGAGGGAACTGCTTGGGCTGCCTCAGGGCGTTCACAAGCATCTTCACCGGGGCTTGCGTGGCCCCTATAATGTGGCTCTCAGTGGCCCTGCTCAACGGGACCTTTTACGAGTGTGCTGTCAGCGGCCTAGACGATAACGTGGTGGTGGATCTGTTCTGTAAAAACAAGACCATGAAGTGTCGGAACGAGCTGGCCCGAGTGCCCTGTGACCGGTCCGAACTGTCCAAAGAAGAGCGCATGGAGCTGCTGTTGATGTTCAGGGCCCAGTCACAAGTAAGAGACACACAATACTCATAATCCTTTTAAAGCGGGTATATCATTTGTCTTATGGATCTGGAACTGTTTCCTGTTTCAAGTCTACAAAATAACCCTAAAGATGCCACAGTGATGTCATAAGGGTTTTCTCAGCTTGGATGGGAGACGCAAACAAGACACAAATTCACAGTAGAATTTTTTACAAATTGGGAGGCAAGGAGTTCAAAGGATCACAGTGTTTATAGGGAGGATCTGATGAAAGATGCTATTCAGTTGAACTATGGGAAATGTAGGATCAGGGGGTTTTAGAGTTTCTTCCATACTGGGGACTAAAAGACAAATAAGTCATAGGGTGGGGTATCGTTTAAAAAATGACAATGCCAGTACCAATAACAGTACCCTTTAAGTGATACTAATACATAACAGTACTTCATTCGATACCCACAAACTGTGAAATAAGCCAACCCAATCAGTTTTTTGTGGGCTGCTTAGATCAGAAAGCATGCAATCCAGAATTTGCTCCACTTCCTATTTCACATGCAGGCTCATTAGAATATACCGCCCCAATCTGAATATCTCCGTCGGGGCTTGTGAACTACCTTTTTCAAAGGTTTACCATATTTTTCTCATAAGCCAATCGGAGCAGACTGGGCTTATTCGGGAGGGGATCTTAAAGACGGATAGTTTCAGACAGAGGGTGAGTTCAGGTATGTTCAGATAGACAGTTTGAGAAAATATGTGTATTCTTTTTAATTAAAGCATGAAAATATGTTCCAGTTGAAACCCAAAATACAAGTACTGACCTCCAAATTAGCATCATGTGGCCCCTTTAATTGCATTCCCTATAGAGTGTTCATCAGTTCACATCATCCCTGTATGTCTGCAGATCCTGGGCTGGTGCATCGTCATCATTGCTGCGTTCGGGGGCCTCCTTGGTACCTGCTGCACTAACTGCCGCTCCAAAATCAGCTACCTGCAACTCACCTTCTGGAAGCGCTATGTGGAGAAAGAGAAGGAGCGCTTCGACGCCTTCGCGCTGGACTACGCCACCAAGCTGGCGGAGAGAAACCTGCAGAGTTTCTTCGAGAACAAGGACCCCGAGCCGTTCCCTTTCCCCAGCCACAGGGCGTGGGAGGAGATCTCGGCCCACTACACCTTCTCCAGGAGCGAGCAGTGTTACAGCACCCTTCAGCGGTACGTGGAGAGGACAGACGGGGACTACACATCGGAGAAGAGACCCGTGTTGGACCCGGAGCATGGAATAGAGATGCTCTGAGAAGGGGCAAACTGCATTGTGACTGTCATCACTGTGGGTATTTAACTCTAGGTCGATTGTATGTGCAAGTCTGACTCAGGAACAGCTTCCCCACAAAGCTGCCCTTTCAGTATGTTACTCCAAAGAATGTGCCAAACCGCAATGGTACGTCTTTCTCTAAGCACATGAAATAATGAAGGGCATAACCTCTGTTTTATACACACTAGCTCTCTATATCTCTGTAACACTGCTTGCGTTTGGGCATTCTATCACTAACACAAAGTAAGTAATTAACCAACTGGGTTACTTTAAGAAGTCGCAGTCAGGGCCCTAGCCACTGAGACCCATTTAAACAGACTTATAGGAGACATTTCTATATTGTCATTTTATTTTTTGGTGGCTAAAAAACAAATTGTGTGCTGACTGAATTTCCTACTATGAAGCATTCATAAAGCTTTTTTAAAAATATGTTTCAAAACTTGCATTGTTTACATTGATGAAAACTATAAGGAGTGCCGTACCCAGCTACAAGCCATAGCTCTGGGGTTTTTTTACTCTGAGGATTCCCAAACAAGTTGAAACTAAATGTTACACCCAGAATATGAGCACCTTTCTTTCATTAGAGAATAAACAGCCAGAGAGTCAGTCTTGGATTAGAACTGAGGAAGTCCCATAAAGCACTGGGGTTAAGGATAGCCCTGGGCGAAGAGTATGCAGTTAAAAACCCATTAAAATAATTCCTAATAAAAACAGATTCTGAATGTGATCACACACACTGCTCCAGATTAGAAATGTAGCTGGAATAATATCCTTCCGCTGACTCATAGACTTAAGTAATTTCATAATATTGCAAACCCATATAAATTCTCCCAAGGGCCTGTAAACAAAACTCATTATGAGAAACTTCCTCACAATAATGATTTTGTATTTCAAAATAATTACTCAGTATCTCAAAATTACTAGAAACTTCCTCATAATAATGACTTAGTATCTCAAAATAATGTGAAACTACCTCACAAATATGAGTATATCAAACGTGCAAGACAGTTGCAGCCCGATTCTCCACCTGAGGCCTCTACCTTTCTCCTCACAGCTAATTCCACACGTTGACTGACTGATGCTGAACTTCATGGACCAGAGAGAGTTCTTCCTCTCCCATTTTCAGATTATCATATATTTAATGCATGTTAGAAATGATCGAGTCTGTAAAAGTCATCAAGTGAAAACAGGGATGCGATTTATCTGAGTGATAAGAACGTCTTAGAATAAGACTTGAGGTGAAAACTATTTTCATGAAAGCATGGATGGATCACTGAACAGCCCAAAACAAAACAACTACATAGAGACCCAACAGGGTCACAAAGAGACACAAAACAACTCAAAAAAGTCAAAAGACAACAACCAACAAGGCCAAACAAGTATAAAATATCTGTGTCCTGGTAGTGGGGCCTTTTGAATGTCTGTGTCCCGGGGCACATAAAATGTACTTTCTTTGTGGTTTTCTCCAGAGAGAAAACACAAAGCATGATCATCAAACATGCTGATACTACTAATATCTAGCGTGAGGTGGGTTTCTGTCACTGCTTCTACCTGACATGTTAAAAAGGCCAACCCCACTTGTTATATTCATTAATTCCTCCAATAAACAGTTTAACCATTTACCTGCTGGAGAAGAGTTGCAGAGCATTCAGACAGCAGTAGCAGACCTGACAGCTCACTTTACTCCGACCTATCAGGTTTGTAGATGCAAAGGTCATTAAAGGGTTATTCCACTAAAAATAATCATCATGTTAGGCATGTATCTGCTCTCACAGAGGTCCATAATCAGCTCCAGATTTGACTCTTCTTCTCCTTATTCAACTCCCAAACTGTGATCCTCTCCCTGTCATACTTTGTCCTGCTGTACCCTCAGGTGGTGGATGACTGTTACTACATCTTCCTTAATGAATGAAGGGAAGACTGGGGACTAAATGTCCACTTTGCTATAATCTCAAAGAGAGACACTTCATCTTTTGAAGAAGATATGAAGCACATTCAGTCATGGACTCATTAACCTGTTGAAGGCCCAGACTGAAAAAACACATTTGATATCAGACCAGTGAGGAGCAGTCAGTTATGTAGATTGATATTTAGATGAGGACTTGATCTGATTGGATACATCATCAGATTACAAAGGTGAGTGAAGAAGTTTTATTATTTAAATGCACTTTATTATTAAGACCGTATTTAATATATGGAGACCTGCTGTTTTTTTATTCTATGGACTTAATTCTGTATTTTTAAGAAAAAAAGATCTGTAAACAACTACGTTTAGACTTAAATTCAAGCTGACTTGATTTTAATTTCTATTGTCTTAATAACATTTGGTAAAATTACGTTTGTATTCTTTACAAATCTTGAGGCTTTTATTGAAATCTGGTAATTTGAAATATTGTTCTGATAATATTAATCTGTTGGTGAAGTCATTTACACAAGAACCTGCAAATATATCATTTATTTTTAGCCATGTTGTGTTCCCATACATTTTAAATGTATGACAGTGTTGATAAAGTTATTAATAATTATCAAAAGTGAATAATAATAATAATAATAATAATAATAATAATAATAATAAGTGTTTTTTCTAATATAATATCAGCCCTTTGTGTTTAAAAGTGTTCAGTTTGTCTCTTTGCATGAAGAGATTTGCAATTTAAAACTGTTGTGATAACTGAGACAAAAGCATCATAAAACATTGTAATAAAAACCCAAATATGTAACAAAATGTCCGTCAAGGATTCCATGGTTGCTAGGTTACATCTCGGAGCAGCATTCATATACGATCATCATTTAAACACAAGAAAAGTGTTTTCTCAACTTTCACTGGACGATTGCTCTCAAAGTATCTCTTCTACTGAGGACTTGGTACATCCCGACCAGAACTACAGACTCACAGAGACTGATGAAAGAGACACAACTGACTTCATCATGGACAATGTGAGATTTGAACACTTTGAGTGTCTACAGTGGTTTTCTATGTGTTTTACCGTCGACACTTTCAGACGCCTTAAAAGTTCACTGATGTTTAGTCAATCGGCTCTGCCATGAACACTCCCCCACCCCGATGATAAAACTCATTATTATTATTAATATTATCCTCATAAATAATGTAGGAGACGCTCGTTTTTACTGTAATGATGAACACTGTTTGGCTACAGGATCAGGTAGACTACAGTACTGTACACACTCAATTCATCTAGTCATTATAAGTATATTAAAATCAATGCCTGACTTACTTACAATAATGTTTTATCATATTTTTATATATCTTTAACCAACTCATTCTTATCACAAATTAATATCACCCAGTTGAAAGCTAATACATTGATATTGGATGTTTAAATATAGCCGATTAACAGAAGGGTCTCAACTATAAAGTACTTCCATCCATCCATCCATCCATTTCCTCTGCTTATCCGGGGCCGGGTCGCGGGGGCATCAAGCTAAGGAGGGTCCTCCAGACGTTCTTCTCCCCAGCAACACTTTCCAGCTCCTCCTGGGGGACCCCAAGGTGTTCCCAGGCCAGACGAGATATATAATCTCTCCAGCGTGTTCTAGGTCTACCCCGGGGCCTCTTACCAGTTGGACGTGCCTGGAAAACCTCTAAAGGGAGGCGTCCAGGAGGCATCCTGATCAGATGCCTGAGCCACCTCAGCTGGCCCCTTTTGACGCGAAGGAGCAGCGGCTCTACTCCGAGCTCCCTCCGGATGTCTGAGCTCCTCACCCTATCTCTAAGGCTGAGCCCAGCCACCCTACGAAGGAAGCTCATTTCGGCCGCTTGTATTCGCGATCTCATTCTTTCGGTCACTACCCAAAGCTCATGACCATAGGTGAGGGTTGGAACGTAGATGGACTGGTAAATCGAGAGCTTTGCCTTACGGCTCAGCTCCTTCTTCACCAAAACGGTCCGGTACAACGCCCGCATCACTGCTGACGCTGCACCGAACCGCCTGTCCATCTCCCGTTCCATTTTACCCTCACTCATGAATAAGATCCCGAGATACTTGAACTCCCTCGCTTGGGGCAGTGACTCACTCCCAACCCAGAGGGTGCAATCCACCGTTTTCCAGAAGAGAACCATGGCCTCATACTTGGAGGTACTGACTCTCATCCCGACCGCTTCACACTCGGCTGTGAACCGCCCCAGTGCGTGCTGAAGGTCACGTTCTGAAGAAGCCAACAGAACCACATCATCTGCAAAAAGCAGGGATGTGATTCTGAGGTCCCCAAACCGGAAACTCTCCTCCCCCCGGCTGCGCCTTGAAATCCTGTCCATGAAAATCATAAACAGGATTGGTGACAATGGGCAGCCCTGGCGGAGGCCAACACGCACTGGGAACAAGCTCGACTTTGTGCCGAGTATCCGGACACAGCTCTCACTTTGGTCATACAAGGACCGAATGGCTCGTAGTAACGAGCCAGGTACCCCATATTCCTGCAGTACCCCCCACAGGACTCCCAGAGGGACACGGTCGAAGGCCTTCTCCAAGTCCACAAAACACATGTAGACTGGATGAGCAAACTCCCATGCCCCCTCCAACAGACCTAAGCTGGTCCGCTGTTCCACGGCCAGGACGGAATCCGCATTGCTCCTCCTGAATCCGAGGTTCAACAATCGGACGGAGCCTCCTTTCCAGCACCCTGGAGTAAACTTTCCCGGGGAGGCTGAGCAGTGTGATGCCCCTATAATTGAAGCGCACTCTCCGGTCCCCCTTTTTGAAAAGGGGAACCACCACCCCGGTCTGCCACTCCACAGGCACTGTACCCAACTTCCACGTGACAGTGAAGAGACGTGTCAATCAAGACAGCCCAACAATGTCCAGAGCCTTTAGCATCTCCGGCCGAATCTCATCCACTCCTGGCGCTTTGCCGCTGAAGAGCTTTTTAACTACCTCAACGACCTCCGCCAGGCATATGGACGAGTCTTCCCCTGAGTCTTCAGACTCTGCCTCTTCCACAGAGGACGTGTTGGTCGGGTTCAGGAGTTCCTGAAAGTGTTCATTCCACCGCTCGACAATATCCCCAGTCCGGGTCTGCAGTTCTCCCCCCCTGCTGAGCACAGCCTGAGAGAAACCCTGCTTCCCCTTTCTGAGTCGTCTCACGGTTTGCTAGAACTTCCTTGAGGCCATTCGAAAGTCCTTCTCCATGGCCTCGCCGAACTCCTCCCACACCCAGGTTTTTGCCTCAGCAACTGCCATAGCTGCAGCCCTTCTGGCCAACCGGTACCTGCCTGCTGATTCAGGAGACCCCTGGGCCAGCTAAGCCCGAAAGGCCTCCTCCTTCCGGCCACAACTTCTAGCAGAAAACCTGTCCACACTGTGTAAGAGTGTGAGGATTTAGCCCTGGGGCCTCCTGCTAACTTAATGTGGCCTCCATGAACTCTTTCAAGGGTTGAATGGACTGATAGGTTCATTATGCTTGTGACAATAAATGTTATTATTGACTTTATCCAATGCCAGATGTTTCTTTGACTGCACTAGTGAAGCCTCATTCATTCTAACATGAGTGTGTGTCGTTGCAGTGTGATGTGCCCGTCCACCTGCAGGACAACCAGAGAGGAAGGAGAGTCTCCTCACGCAGACAGTGTCTATGCTGCAGGGACGACCAGGTGACACATTTTGATCCTCATGTTCAAATAGTTCACAGTGTAAATCCTCCAGAGAATATTAGACAGATTTTAGTTTGACATCCTCTCATGTGTTGATCACCAGGTGCAGACTTTGACCCGCAAGCGCCGGCGCTCTGCTGCTACTGGAGACCGTCCGCAGAAGAGGAGGCGGAGCTCCGTGTCTGGTCCTTCTGAACCTGCTGAGACTCCAGAGGTGGTGAACCGGGTCCCCTCTCCTCAGTCCTCCACCCCAGCTCTTGACGTTCCTGTTTTTGTGGTTTTTGCAGTAGCAGACCTGACAGCTCACTTTACTCCGACCTATCAGGTTTGTAGATACAAAGGTCATTAAAGGGTTATTCCACTAAAAATAATCATCATGTTAGGCATGTATCTGCTCTCACAGAGGTCCATAATCAGCTCCAGAGTTTACTCTTCTTCTCCTTATTCAACTCCCAAATTGTGATCCTCTCCCTCTCATATTTTGTTCTGCTGCACCCTCAGGTGGTGGATGCCTGTTACTACACCTTCCTTAATGAATGAAGGGAAGATTTGGGACTGAATGTCCACTTTGCTATATTCTCAATCGGAGACACCTCATCTTTTACAGAAGATATGTAGACAGATTAAATACTAAGTCCTGCTGGATCAGTGAACAGGTCTGAGATCTCATTCTGTTTGTTGTTGTCTTTGAAGGACCTTCATGGGACGAGCTTTAGTCTTCAGAGCTGTAGACTCGTCTGCTGTAGAGATGTCTGGGTTATTGGGATTTCTGTCTAGATGAGTCTTAAAAACAATTAAATTCAATTCAATTCAGTTTATTTTGTATAGCCCAGAATCACAAATTACAAATTTGCCTCAGAGGGCTTTACAATCTGTGCACATGCGACATCCTCTGTCCCGGGACCCTAACATCGACACAGGAAAAACTCTCCTAAAAAAACCCTTTAACAGGGAGAAAAAAGGAAGAAACCTATGGGAGAGCGACAGAGGAGGGATCCTTCTCCCAGGATGGACAGAATGCAATAGATGTCATGTGTACAGAATGAACAACATAACAGAGATACAACACATTCAATGTATATGACATAAATGATTCATATAATAAGACTACTTATAATAACAGCAGCAATTATTATAGTAGAATTATAATTATGATATAGGGATAGTAATGTGATTAATAATTACTAAACAAGATCCAAACAAGAGGGTTTCCTTCTCAATGGACTGATTGTGCTACAACAAGGACAGAGAAAGATCTAGAATCTTTAATGAAACCAGCCAGAAAGTCAAACAGAAGTCATTCATGCGTTTGTATTTTGTTTCTGTCCGTAACAAATAAACATATTATTAAATATATATTATGAAAATTGTATTTTATATTATATTTGCTCATTTTGAGTTGAAATTTGTTCAGACACCAGCCTCTTTTTGCAAACAAGAGATGAAAATATCTTAAAGACGTTCTAGCTCATGTGCTCAATGCAACAATACAACCAAACTAACAAGTTTGTGACATCACCACTCAGGAGGGTGTGTGTATTTATAATTGTCCATGGGGTTTGTATATTAGAAAGATGAAAACACAACGGAAAATTTCCAACTACAAAAGCTCTATTATGAGACAGGACACAACAACATAATTTCTACATGAACTAAACACACCAAATAGACTGAATGAAGAGCTAGACTTGAGATGAATCCTCATACGTTAGGTTCAACTGTTATTATTTAGTTTTATACAACTTTTTGTAATCTTATTTCAACCACAAGATGGTGCAATGATATGTGAAGCAAACACGGGTGACAAGTTAATGCAGGTAATGCATTAGATGACTTGATTACAGTGATGTTTTCTCCTGTAGTCTGTGTGTGCTGTCCTCCTCCTTCAGCCAGAGAAGAGTTCAAGCAGCAGCAACAAGTTTGATGAGGTTGAGTTGTTTCTTTGTTGATATTCATAAGGCTTTATGAAACTCTTTTTCAGGGTTATAAAGAATTAAAAGTGGTGGACATAATGTGTTATAAGTTCAGTGTTCATGATGCTTTATACCTCCATGGCAGAGTGACAATAATGTTTGAAAAAACAATATTTTATTTCTTGCAAGACAAAAGACAACAAGAGGACAAGAACAGAGACTACAGACCATTTAACATCATTCAGTCTATTTTCTCTCCAGCTGCTAACGAGATGGTCCCGCTCTTTAATAAATACCTTTATGTGCCATGTTTGTACTTCAAGCTTGTTGATGCTTTGATGCATCAACAGTGCATGTTGATTGTGATGGAGAAAGAAAATGGCCATGATACATGTTGGTTGTCCACTGCATGCTAATATGACAAATCATAGGAAGTGCCTTCAAAGGTGACCCATGGTTCAAACAACCATCTCTGTCATGTAGCAATATGGTTTTCATATCTCCCTAATGAAATTTGTTATCACTTAACATTACATTTAATCATTGATAGTTTATCAAGGCCCTAACATTTTGTCAACAAAATGAACAGAGATAATAGCCTGGTAATACCTTGGTAATAACAAGCCTTGTTATAATATTGGGGATTAATTCCGTTATCAGATAAAGATGAGGCACAAACAGGAGGGTTATAATGGGTAAAGACATCTCAGTAACAACATTGTAAATGTAACAATAATCCAGTTATATTAGGGAAATATTTTCTGTCTTTATTTAAAAAAAATATTGGGGTAATATTAGTGCAATACCTTCACAATTACAAAATAAATACAGTCACAAGTATACTTCAAATGCTGTGATATTTTACCTGGAAAAATAAAAATCATGGACAGATATGACAAAACATCTGTATCTTATAAATAAGCTGGTAAAGGATGGTGTCCTTGTTTTGCTATTGTTATAGTAACAACTATTGTTAACAAGTGATATGAGATTTTTTTGCTCTACTGAGATAGTCTACCTGTTATTCTCATATTATGTCTATGATTTGGTTTGTTCCATGATATCCTCTTTATTGTCAAGATATCAACAAGGTTATTGCCTATGTAATCACCATGGAATAGCCCCAATATTATCCTGCTGTTCCCAAAATAGTTTAATATCATGTGAGCTCTGGTAAAAAGTTCTACCTGATATTTTTTTAACAGCTATGTGTGTGTGTGTGTGTGTGTGTGTGTGTGTGTGTGTGTGTGTGTGTGTGTGTGTGTGTGTGTGTGTGTGTGTGTGTGTGTGTGTGTGTGTGTGTGTGTGTGTGTGTGTGTGTGTGTGTGTGTGTATTGCTACCCAGCTCAGAGCTGTTGGCTCAACACATGAGGTGGACCATTGTGAGTGTGAATAGGGCTCAATAGCAGTACAGGGGATTAACATGAGAATGGTGTGCGATTGCTGGAAGGCCAGTACTTAATTTATGTCACTGCAACTCATGCTCTCTCACCTCAGCTCTCCCCTTCTCCAATCAGTCTGCTCCATGAGCTCCGTCGCCTCCCTCCGACTGCTCATAATCTTCCTGACCTCGACCCTCCTTCTCGTCTCCCCCCTGGAAGAAGCTGGTAACAACATGGAGAATCACCTCACCTTCCTGTACTTTGCATACGGCAGCAACCTGCTGAAGGAGCGGCTCCAGCTCAAGAACCCATCTGCGACGGTCGACTGTGTGGCCAGGCTGAAGGTACGGTCTGATATCAGCAGCATTAATGTTCGGTCCCACAAGAGCTGTACACACTTACAACTATTTCTCCTTTACAGGACTATAGATTGGTGTTTGGGAACTATAAAGGCCTTGCCAGTGACCGGTGGCATGGAGGTGTGGCCACCATAGAGCACAGCCCAGGAGACGAGGTGTGGGGTGTGGTGTGGAGGATGAGCATGACTGATCTGGAGTCTCTAGACAGGTAAAGTTCTCACTTATCAATCTCCTTATTGGACTCCTTTGGATTGCTTTTCCTGAAAAACTGACCTCTAACACGTGTGTTCTCAGTCAAGAGAATGTGACATTAGGTGCGTACAGTCCCGTGGAGCTATCAGTGAAGACAAAAAACCAGGAGCTCAACTGTCGTACCTACATAATGAACAGCTGTGTCTATGCCCCACCATCACCACAGTACCTAAAGGTAAGACTGCCTTGACTGTATCCATGCTTGTGGGCTCGGAGCACTTACATGTAATACTGAAGGAGTGATTCTTTTGTAACAATCCCAAAACAGTTATCAAAAAGAAAACCACTTGAGAAGATTCGAGGGGAAATGGTTCTTGGTGGAACTACCAACAACTCAAAGGCATCCAAAACATGGAAGTTATAAAGTAAAAAAAATGGATATACTCAAGTAAAGCACAAGTACTTCAGACTTTTACCTAAGTAGGTCTACAGTTCATTAGTAAATCTACTTTTCTCAAGAACTATTTTTAGCTGCAGATTAATCTGCATTTGGTGGTTAAGTAAGTACTTGGGGCAGCAGGCGTATATATGTGGTATTGAGTCAAAATAAACTGCAGTGTGTGTGTGTATGTGTGTTCATGGTTATGACGGAACATGTCACCCAGTGCAACAGAAGGGATCATTGGTGTGTTTTTAAGAACAATGGAGCTCTATGGCACAGAAGAAGATTTATCAGGCTTTGATACACACACTACTTGTTGGTAGATACATTCACCGTTTGTTTTGGTCGAGTCATTGAATTTCTTGATAAAAAGAAATACATACACTCAGGTGCCAGTTTATTAGGTACACCTTGCCAAAACCTATTCAGTCTAACACCACAGCCCTGCAATAAATTCTTCATGAAGGATAAAATGTTCAGCTTTCGTTGAAGCAGTTGATTTGACTGTATGATCATATTGAGTATGTGGTGCTCTTAAATTGACAGGTGTTTCTACTTTTTTGTCCCCCCCATTTATATCAATGGCGGGGGGGGGGCTCTGTACAGAGCAGTGTAGTAGAAATCCTAATAGATGAAAAGAGGTCAAAGAGAAAGCCATAAAGAGAGATACACACCCCCATACACAGAACCTTTACTAACTTTATTTGTGGCCCTTTGCAGTGTTATATTTTGAATCTGTGACAGTGAAAACAAGGATACTATCTTTGCATTTGGAGTGATTTGTTGTTTTTTCTCTCTCTCTATGTGATTCTCTGGGGAAATGGTTAATTTATTGCTGTTGTTTTGAATCAGGAAGCTAAATAGAAAATGAAAAAAGAAAAAAAGAATACGATCATGAATCAGGTCAGGGGCATCATCAGCTATTCACTCCCACTCCTATTTCTCTCTGTGAAGCATCTGGAATAGGGATCAGTCTACTCACACCTTTCGTCACCTGACTGTGTGATCAACGGGTCACAACAGTCAGGACACACCCCCTCTGCCATGCTATGTTTTACAGATCTGACTAATCGTAAGCTAGAGTACCAGACGGTTCTTTTGCACATGTGAGAGCTCCAAACATGCCTGACAGAAAGGCAGCGTGCATCGATGGGACAGCACGGCTTTGTGGTCACAGCTTTGTCTTCTATAGTGTGCATACAAGTACATTATACTGTATACTGTTCCCTCTGTTATTCTGGGCCTTGTCACTGTGTGAGCTGCTAGCGGTTCTCAAATTTACAGTGATCTTTGGATACCGACATAGTGTAGCTTGCGTGGCTGTTGCATATACTGAACAATACACTGTCCAGTACAGTACAGAGGTGGAAAGACTTGATTTATCCTCTGCTCAGCGCCCCCCCGGTCTACTGTATAGTCCAGTCCCCCAATATATTTTTTATGCTCATGCTACATTCATCGAATGTGGCTAGATAAGATAAGATAAGAGATAAGATAATCCTTTATTAGTCCCGCAGCGGGGAAATTTGCAGGCTTACAGCAGCGTAGAGTAAAGTGCACACAAGAGACATAGTAGAAGAAGACAAGATAAAAAAAAAAAAAAAATGAAAAAAAAAAAAAAAAAGTATTATAAATAAGCAATAAAAACAAAAAACAGTAGAAAAACAACAATAACTGAAATATTGTATTTACAGACAGAAAAAAAACCTATTTTAACTTTTTTAACTATTATTGCACAGTGTAATGTGTAATATATTGCACAGGTTTTTATTGTCATGTTATTGTTGTCATGTGGTCTGCTGGGAGCAGAGTTGGTTGTGCAACCTGACAGCAGCTGGAAGGAAGGACCTGCGGTACCTCTCCTTCACACACCGGGGGTGAAGCAGCCGGTGGCTGAAGGAGCTGCACAGAGCTGCCAGGGTGTCCTGCATGGGGTGAGAGGTGTTGTTCATCAGGGATGACAGCTTGGCCATCATCCTCCTGTCTCCCACCACCTCCACCGTATCCAGTGGACACCCCAGCACACTGCTGGCCTTCCTGACAAGCTTGTTCAGTCTCTTCTTGTCGGCTGCTGAGATGCTGCTGCTCCAGCAGACCACTGCATAAAAAATGGCTGATGCCACCACAGAGTTGAAAAAGGTCCTCAGGAGTGCTCCCTGCACTCCAAAGGACCTCAGTCTCCTCAGCAGATAGAGTCTGCTCTGACCCTTTTTGTAAAGTGCCTTTGAATGATTAGTCCAGTCCAGTTTATTGTTCAAGTGAACACCCAGGTACTTATAAGATTGCACAATCTCAATGTCCTGTCCCTGGATGTTCACTGGTTCCGGAGGACAGTGTTTACCCCGGCGGAAGTCCACCACCAGCTCTTTGGTTTTACCAGAGTTGATCTGGAGGCGGTTCCGCCGGCACTATCCTAAGTCCTGGTTTAGTTCTCTGTATTCCCTCTCATCGCCTGCGGAGATGAGGCCGACGATTGCAGAGTCGTCAGAGAACTTTTGCAGGTGGCAGGTAGCAGAGTTATATTTGAAGTCCGATGTGTAGATGGAGAAGAGGAATGGAGCCAGAACGGTTCCTTGTGGGGCCCCCGTGCTGCAGGACACCCGATCTGACTCACACTCCCTTAACCTCACATACTGTGGACGGTTGGTGAGGTAGTCCAGTATCCACGCAGTGAGGTGGTGGTCCACCCCGGTCTGCTCCAGCTTGTCCCTCAGAAGCAAAGGCTGGATGGTGTTGAAGGCACTGGAGAAGTCGAAGGACATGACTCTCACAGTGCTTCCAGCCTTTTCCAGGTGAGAAAGGCATCTTTGTAGCAGGTAGATGACAGCGTCATCCACCCCGATGCCAGATTGGTAGGCGAACTGAAGAGGGTCCAAAGATGAGATCACCAGGGGCGGAGGTGCACAAGGACCAGCCGCTCCAGGGTCTTCATCAGGTGGGATGTTAATGCCACCGGCCTGAAGCTGCTGAAGTCCTTGGCCCCCGGGGTCTTTGGGACTGGTACCACGCAGGACGTCTTCCATAGCTGTGGTACCCTCCCCAGTACAGCTGGTCTGCGCAGGATCTGAGGAGCCTTGAGCTGATGCCGTCCGGACCCGTGGCTTTTCTCACCTTTATTCTCTTCAGTTCTTTTCTCACCTGGTTAATTGAGAGGGACAAGTTGGGGGAAGGGGGCTGTGTGCTGTAGGTTGTTGGAGTGGGGGTGGGGGTGGGGTGTTGGAGGAGTGCAGTGTTTGATGAGTGTGGAGGGGAGCCGAGTGTTGTGGAAAAGGGGGTGGAGGAGGAGGAAGAAGAGGGGGGTAATCCACAGGGGGTGCAGACGATGGGGGCTGCAGCGGCAGGGTGGGTCTGGGTGGGGGGACGGGTGGGTGGCTGATCAAATCTGTTAAAGAATGAGTTCAGATCATTCACCCACTGTTGGTCCCCCACAGGCTGTTGGTTGGGCCCCTTGTGGCCAGACATCGCCTTGAGGCTCTTCCAGACTCCGCTGATGTTGTTCTGCTGCAGCTGATCCTCCATCTTCATCCTGTAGACATTTTTCCCCTCCCTTATCTTCCTCCTCAGCTCCCTCTGCACAGTCCTCAGCTCCTCCTTGTTTCCTGATCTAAAGACCCTCTTCTTCTCCTTGAGGAGGGTCTTTATCTCAGGATTGATCCAGGGTTTGCTGTTGGAAAAACACCGTACAGTCCTGGTGGGTACAGTGTTCTCCACACAAAAGTCTATGTAGTCTGTTATGGTGTCTGTGAGACCCTCGATGTCCTCCCCATGGGCATCACTGAACACTTCCCACACAGTCGAGTCAAAACAGTCCTTAAGAGCCTCCTCGGCTTCATCGGACCATCGTTTGACTGTGCGGGTCACAGCTGGCTGCCTGTGCACAAGAGGTTTGTACACAGGCCGGAGGTGCACCAGGTTGTGGTCAGATAGTTTTAACAACAACTATAATGGTTTAAGACATGATTTTTGCATTAGATATGATGGACAATTTGGACAATGGCCCCTTTAACCATTGTGAAAATGATTAAATTAATGTTTTATTCTGAAGACCAGGGGCCATAATCTCAAGGGTTCCCCTTTTTACCACTAAGACTCCTCCTAAGTGGCACTTAAAGTTCCTTGCTAACCGTTTCCTTTTAAGAGCTTTTCTCAAAGCCGCAGACACTATTGGTAAGAAACAAAAGACACAGGTGCGGGTAAAGTTGCAAACAGCAACATTGGAGGCTAGGCAACTAGCCCCTTACAAGCATATGTTGAACAAGCACTGCGGTAGTTCTAAATATTGCACCAATTTTAGTGAATAATCCAGCGATGGCAAGGAAATCACTCAATAACATAACAGCAGTCCACAAACCAATGGGTGAATTCATGATGACTACTACATAAACTTGTTATAAACAGTCAATCCCCATATGTGTCAATGTCAATGTCCACATACCTTAATGTTGTATAATTCATTCATTCAGAAGGCCTTTAGTTTTTCAAATAATACTTACAAAATTGTGACTATGTTATGTCCTCCGATATCGGACCATCTGATCCAACTCAACACAGCTGAGTTTCATAACATCCACAGTGAGCTGGGAGGAAATTTAGGGATTTGTGGCGGTTATTGGTTATGAAGAGAGAAAATCAGGAACTTAGTTATGGACAATCAATGTGTTCAACTTCATCAACCACTGCAGGTGATTATGATGGGAGCAGAGCAGAACAGCTTGCCCAAGGACTATCAGGAGAAGCTGCGAGCAATCCAGACCAACATGTATGAAGGTCCTCTACCCATGATGGCTGAACTGGAGCGAGCCAGAAGGAGAGCCAAAGAGAGGGCCAACCACCGTTCCGATGCCTGATAATCCATCAGAATCCAGGTCCACTTTGTACTACAGGAAAGTCGTCGTAACGCTGTATTCAACCTACTACTGTGGCTTAACAAGTTCACCTTAGCTAGCTGCTAAATGCCTGATGTGGCTTACCTTAATTCAAGCAGCCTGGTCTTTGAGTGACCACTGTCAACCACTGATAGAATACAGCATTGATGGGTCTGTGGTCCCACTTGAGTTGCCTGTACAGATTAATATAATGGTCACATTTTGACAGTATAGAGGGTAAAATCCACCAGAAATGTTGTGTGATTACATATCCCCAGAAGGAACAATAATACAGGTTATTTTGTTCTTGGCTTCACCACCGTGCCTTTATGTTTTTGTGGTTGAAATATAAGACTACCATATTTCAATGCTTATGTCTTGCTTGTAACACCACTTTGAGTAATGGACAACTAAAACATTCCCTAAACGGCCATCGCAGCATTTTTGTACCGTTGTGGCATGGTACTGCAAGTAGAGTATTGCACAGTGATTTGTCACTTCTGCCCGATAGTACCAATCTACAATAAAATAACTGCCTTAAATAATAGCAAGTATAATGCTGTTACCTAATTAAAGCAAGTTAGTCACTGCTGGATTATTTTCACACGGTGGCTATAATTTGTCATGACGGAAACATGCAGGACACAAATATGTTCCTTTAATGCCCCATAAAGTGTAATATTTGTGATGTTACTTGTCATTTCCAACATAAGGCAACTGTACCATTCATTTCGAAGAACACATTAAAGTGGTTTATGTCAACACAGACACAACTTCTACTTTGTCATTTCACTTAACTAAACAATATGATAGAAAAAGGAAATCTGCTCAGGACTGAAATGAATACACTCTCTGTAGTCACTTTGTAGATAGACGCTTGTCACAAATTTCTCTTTGACATTTCTCAGTTAAAATGCTTGACTATGTTACCTGCAAATTTCCTGTCTGACCTTTGACCTTTTCAATGTTCATTATCATTGTTTGCGCTCTCTGGTGAAAGAAATCAGCAAGCCACCAGTAACTGTTGTTTTTTACATGAGATGCAACCAAGCATTAAGGGTTGTAACATGTTAGGTAAGGATATTTGCTGTTGTACATAAGGGCAGCATTGATGTAGACTGATTGGCAACTTCCACTCCTCGCTAATTGGTTTGGGATCGCACTATGGCGGAAACCTCCACACAAACACCTGTCTGTTCTGATCTGCCATCAATCTCGCTCTGTTGCTCAACCACACACTTGCGATTTAACGTTACGCACCGAGCTACGTCACTGTTATAGAACACCCCCTAAAATTCTCAAATTAGGTTTTCTGGGTCAAGCTTTGGGTTAACAAATGCGTTGTGCAGCAACAATGTATGTTTTGAAGGAGTGGTTCAGATGATTGATCGCGGAGGAAAAGATGTCACTAGCAAAAACAATGTAGTGTTTATTCATTTTGAAATAGCAACTGTTTCAACCACGGCTGTGTCTCTAGTTATTCCTTGCAATGCTGGTGTTTTCCCTTTCCCTTGTGTCTCCTGTGCTCCCCTGTCCGTCTCTGTGTATGTCTGTGATGTGGGTGTTGCACCCTTCTAACTCTCCCGGCTCCCTGATTGCTGTTCAGCCTACACTCCTGCTCTAAGTCGAACACCTGCAATCCATTTCCTCATCTACTCTGCAGTATATCCGCTCCGGTTCTTCATAGACTCATCGCCAGATCGTTGTTTCACCCGAAGTGGTAAATCAGGTCTCAGGCCTCATGAATTATGTGTTCAAGTCATCGATAGCGTGTTTGTTCTGGATCATCCCCAACTCTATCTCTCTGTATCACAGGATCCTTGCCAGCCTGCTGCTCAGCTGCGTTCACATCCAGCCATCTACCCTGCTCTGCCACACTTTACTAGCCAACAACTCCCTCTTCCCCCTCGGCCAGCCGAACTCTTCCCTTCATCCACCTTATTCCCTTAGAACTCAGTCAATAAACCTTTTTTATCCATTCTCCTAGTCTGTCTCCTGCACTTGGGCATTACCTGTTGATTGTTACAGCAAAGGCCAATAGGGAAGGTCCACCTCGACGGACCAATGGTGTTACGTCATCACACGCGCCGACCAATGGTTTTATGTCATCACACATTCATATGGTATTACCTCATCACTCAATCTGACCCTATTCAATCCGACCAATGGTATAACGTCATCACACATTCGAACAAATGGTGTAAATTAATCACTCACTCTTACCAATGGTGTAATGTCATCACTAAATCCAACCGACGGTGCAACATCATCACTTCATCCGACCAATGGTGTAACGTCATCTCAGGCACTCAGGCAGTTTATAGGGCTGGCCCCTTCTTTGCGGCAGTCCAGCTAAAAATGGAGGGAAGCATAGGGAAGCTAATATATATTTAGATTTAATATTGGTTAAATGTTTCACCTTATTCCTCCTGAAACAGCAGACAGGCATCAGGTGGCCAGAGGTTTTGGTTGTGAAAGCTAAACATTGTTTGTGGAGTTTGGGAATGAGGCCAAGGATGAGGACCTTAGGTTGGCTTCAAATAAATTCAGGCAAACCATTAGATAATAAATAGGTAAAGCAAAGTGAATATGTAATTAAATGGACATGTCAATGACAGTAAAATCTTGGTCAGGTCAAAAAGCCATCAGATAACCCAAGAAGGGCCTTGTTTGGGGTGATCTCAGCAGTAATGTTCCACATTATCTTGGTGTTTGACCAGGCCCAGCTGTCCCTATCTTCAGGGTTGAGTTTATGAAAGGCCACTATACTGCGGAGAAGCTGTTATGGTTCATGGAAACAGGACACAGTATTGGCATCCTTGAGAGTTGGGCCTCTTACAAATTCCATGTCTGTTGACAAAACATGTCCCCCTCGACCCCCCTTTGCCAGCCAGACTGCTCTACAGCATCCCTCTCCAGAAACGCTCTCTTCATTTCACACAATTTGTTTTCCGGGGTCTCTTAACCACCCCAGCAGAGCTGTGACGAAATCCCAAATAAACATAGCATCTGAGACAACGGGATGAATCTAGGACAGAGGGTTGTCCTGTCTGTGGGGAACCAGGCAAAACAGATTATTCTCTGCCGTGCAGCTGCAACTCACGTTCAATCAAATGGCCTCCTGCAGTGCAGAGCAGAAGGCTAAACACTGGCCTCTCCCATCAGGTTCCTGTCTCACAGACCAGGACGTGCCCTCTTTGCCATTTATTTCTAATCATTTCAAAAGCAGCCATGACAGCCAGACAAATTTCAGCTGTGCATTCATGTGAACATAATGCCTACCCCTTGTATCCTGGATTCCTTTGGAGCTTTGGTTGTGTGCACCATAACAGATTAACGCTATACTGTATGACAAAAAAATTGAAGTTTTTCAGGATGAGAATTGGAGTCGGCAACAAATGTGGCAGAGAAACTTATAGAGTTTGTCAGAGCTGCTGCTTTTTCTAATGTAATCTTATCATCAAAAATATAGCAACCTCCTTGAGTGTTGCCATGAGTAGTCATGTTTATACTGTTGGCCGTGATCTACCACCTAGTAAATACAATTGGTGACCAATGTTGTGTAACACAACTGGATCAGGTGACCTAAGTGTAACTCAACGAGGACTGTCATATACCAACACCATTGAAATGGTAACAATGTTCTTGCCCACTGATATCGGATCGCACATTTCTTCCTGTCTCTGTCCAAAATTGCTTTTGTAGCTCCTAAGATCCCCAAAGGCTGAATTGGTGTTTTACATGATCATCTCGGCTTGCTAGATGCCAAAGTCTTTTTGATTTGATTATTTTTTGTAGACGCAGGATGATTCATCAAACATCTAAAACCGTTTCACTGGGACTCTGCAGGGACAGCCCAATATATTCAGTGCTATTGCAAACTGTATTGTATCCTTCATTCTTTCAAATAACCTTGTCATTGATTTGTTTGCAATGCTCCTTTCGCTACTTATAATCGGCTAGGTACTGAGAGAAACATTTATGTTTGGTTGAAATGATTACTTTGCTAAGTAATACGACCTTCATCGTCATGGTCACAGTAATACTTGGTTATGATCCGGGGACAATGGCTTAGTCAAAGAACGACTGTCGGTTGGAAATGGCGAAAAAAATAACTATCCAGTGGTTAGTTCAGCCATCCATCCACCCTGACCTCCTCCCTATGTGGACTTATCGCTCTATGACACCTCTATGACACCTCTATGACTACTAGAAGTCTTCAACGTAAACAGGGGTATGTTCTTCTTGGGAGGATAGTCTTATTCTGTACTGTTGGCCCATATGATAATTACATTACATTACATTACATTACATTACAGTCATTTAGCAGACGCTTTTATCCAAAGCGACTTACAGGAAGTAGTGATAATGCCATATAGTTGGGACCCTTACCCCTATTTTACTTTTTGCAGCTCTGTTCCTTTCAAATCTCTGCTTAGGGTTCTGAGCACCTCCTCCACCCAGTAATAATTTGACATTGTGTGTCTGTCAAGATGTGTTTGTTCCAACTGGAATCAAACAGCAGGAGCAGAGTCTTTATTCTGCTTAAGAGTCTGTCAAGAGTGATTTGTGAAGCCCAGACTAACTGAATTATTTTAGAGCTTGCTCCATATTCAGTGGAGGAGAGTCAGTGATGAATTTAGACTCTTAAACCCTGATGATCCTTATATACTTATAAATGTGTTAAAGCAAACACAGTGTTTTTCACTGGCATGTCATACAGCCCACAGTATCCTGGCATGTCATACAGCCCACAGTCCTAAATGCTGAGCCTACAGGAACATGGTCCCTTGTGTGGGAAGGACTCAAAAACAGTTAAGTGGGACACAGCAAGAAACCACACGTGGGCCATTACACAACCAGCTGCCTCAGAGTCATGGTGACCTGCATGGAAGTGAATCACAGTTCTCTTTGGGGCAGTTTCTTTAGTGGAGAGAATATTCAATGAAAATAGTTCACAGTGAGGTCTGCAGCTTATCCACGGCAACCTGGACATTGTGAGCATTTCAAGTTGAATTTTAACCACTGTTAACATCCTTTTTATTTTGGTGGAAGCAAACATAGATGTACTAAATGGAAGTGAGAAAATATATGTTTTTTTTCTAATTTGGGACATTTTGAAGGTAATTTTATCCAAAACACAAAAAAATCTCATGGTATCTAGCCAAGCAAACTGGTAGGGACCACTACCCATATCCACCAATCCATGTCATCATTTGGGGCAAGTTCTGGAGAGTTTTTTTCCAGTAACATTACCAGAACACACAAACATGGTTAACGGGATGAAGACTTCCTCTAGCTTTCCTGACATCAAAAGGGGACTGTGCTTTTGAGGTTGTTGGCTTCTTAGCTTTGAAAGTTTCTTCCATTGGACTGAAGATCTTTAAACACTGTGGACCTCTTAACAAAAACGGAGAACCCGGAGAGAACCCACGCTGACACAGGGAGAACATAAAAACACGGGGAGAACATAAAAACTCCACACAGAAGGCCGTCTTCAACATTGTGTACCGGTCCAGTTGTTGATGGTAGTGAATCTGTAGGATGGTTTTAAGACCCACATTAACCAATAGACATGGAGAAGTTTATGACCCTTTGGATGTGTGCACACTAACGTTATGACAGAACCTCCATAGATGGTTATAGAGTATTTTATATCATCTGTTCTTCTTGATGGGACTTTTATCAGACAGAAACCATACAATCTGACAGCCCGTTCAATCACAACAAAACCAATCAAAATTAAATCATGTTATATCTCTTCTTTGTTCAGTAGATCTAAGTGCTTCTGGATAAAACTATTAAAAAAGAAAACAGGCTGAGTCTCTGTGCATTTAGTTTCTTGCATGACATAATTGTTTTATGGGTTTTATGGGTTTTATGGGTTTTATGGGTTTTATGGTTTTATGGTTTTATGATTTCTTTCCTTATTTTTATAATGCCTATGTCTTCATAGTTTTTATGTCACACGGCATGTGCAATATTTCATATATTTCTTCCTTATTGTTTGTGTTATCTTCTTTGTCTTTGTTTGTAAACTGTTAGTTGCTTTTGACTGTAGCACTTTTGCCGAAAACAAATCTCTCCTTGGGGACAATGAAGTATATCTTAAAACTTAATTGAATTGCTTTATTTATTGTATTTATTTATTATGTTATTCCTCACAGCTTCTGAACATGTGTTTTACAGTTCTCCTAATATAACTATTATACTGTATGGTGGATCCTACTTATTGGAGAGCTTGATTGAGCCATGGACAGTATTTGTACACTTATTAATTTAGTGTGTCTTAGTGAGCTAAACAGGCCCTTGGGCACTGTGGCAGTCACCGGAAATACTTCACACAAGTAGGCACTTGGATATTTGCAAATGTGGGTATTAGGACCATTAGTCTTGTTTCCCTAATGGAGAAGAACAACTGTCCAGAATCGTATCGTCTCTGGTGGGAGATGAAAGGTGACTAAAGATACACTAATAGAAGTTTGACAGAATTGTCTTAAGGTTTGTCTTGTCAAATCCCCAGTTACAAAGAGGGCAGCATCTGCGTACTTAGTCTCCAACCCCCACCCGTCTAATAACCTCAAAAATATTGTATCATGACAAAAAGACCAAAGCACTCTGGGAAAGAGGAGGTAAAACAGGGAAAACACAGAGGTAACGTGATGTAGTTAGTTGTTGTTGTAGTTGTTGTTGAAGCCAAGGTCTACGAGCTAACTTTGGCCGATAGTAATGTTTGGTTCTTAATGAATAGCTAGAGTTAACGGCAATTACTTTAACCTTAAACTCCCACCTGCAACATCGTTTTGAGACAATGATTGGTGGTGGAATTTGCTGTGATGCAAGAAGCACCAGCTAATAATTTGCCCTGGGGCACCAATTGGTCAGGGCCTGGTTTGGGACTGGATGTTTGTAAGTAATATACTGGGCCGAGGTGGATGGTGGACTTGGGCTCTGATCCTGTTCCAAATGCTTGCCTCCCCCAATGTTTTTTGTTTTCTTTTGCCTTCATTGAAAACCTTAGAAACCTGTGAGTAGAGTCAAATCCAATGTTTGTTGGGGTCATATTTAGTACTTGTCTTTGTAGATCAGCTACAACTTCGTCTGGACCTTGCCGTCTTTTTTTCAGGCAGAGAGAAGGCTCCCAGACAGGAACTCACACATATCATTCATGGTATCCTGGTTTATATTCAACCTGTTGTTTTTAATCTCTGCTGGGTCATCAGACTTTAACTTGATGATGGTGTAAATTTAATTAATGGTTAACAAATGGAGCCACGTTTGATTTCTGAATAGATGGATTAAACAGTTCTACAATAATTGAGTGGTTCGCCAGTATGAGTGCACCCTTTGGTCTGTGCTCCATTAGTGGCCCAACTATACGTTTGACTGATAGAGGGAGAAATTAACCCAAAGTTGTTGTATATCTTGTTTAACAAGTTTTTTTTATGAAATGTTAAGTTTAAATATGCTAATTAGGCATTATCTAATGGTAACTTGTGGCAAATTTAGGAGAAACCTACAGAAAAAAGACAAAGCAGTAAAATAAACTGAAAAAGCTAAATCTGTATTTCCGTTCACTAGTCTGAAAAAAGGATACACAGCACGGTTGATACATAACTACTTAAGTATTGAGAGTAAATGGAAATACTCTGTCTATTCAAGTCAGGTGTAGACAAGGTTAGGCTGGGGTTAAAAACTGTTTACTGATGGGTTAATCTGTACAATTAAACATTCACCTGGGTTATCTTCCATGTCCCGCCCCCTTCATAGTTGGACTGAATCCAAACTGGGTCATTTCCCTCTGCTCAGCTAAAAGCTTTTGTGTACTTTCAATAAAAATTTGGACATGCGCTGCACTTAAACAAAAAAAAGAAGCATCCTCATTAAACAGGTGTATCTTAAAAGTGTTTTGCCACTCAAGGACCACATATGAACTACAAGAAGCCTTTATAGCGCTCTGAAGCCAAAGGCCCATGGAAGGAGTAGTTATGTAATAACACAAACATCAGAGTTGTCCTGTTAGAGGACCCTCCTCCTGAGACATTACAATCACAGCGAGCTGCTTATAAAAACGGGGACACGCAGCCTCCGACACACACCGTGTGCACCGATCCACTTGTTGTTATTGTTCCACTGACTTTGGACACAGGACGCAGAATATGGGAAAAGAAGCGAGACCCAACTGGGACAACCCCGTCCAGTTTGTCCTGGCCTGTGTGTCATACGCAGTCGGACTGGGAAACGTGTGGCGTTTTCCGTACCTCTGTCAAATGCACGGTGGAGGTAAGTGACCGGTTCCATCCACTGAATAATGACTTACAATAGAGCAAGAAATGAGCCTATTCACACACACAAAGTTAAAATTATAATTCAGTTTGATATCATCATACAGTGTGTTGTGTCAGTGTACATCGTTTCTATTATGCTTGTTTAAACTTCTCACACAATCTTATTATATCGTTACTATTTTGCAAATTAAAATATGAGTAATAATGATTATTCCTGTCACAGGGGTACATTTGATTCACTGGTTTATTGACTCGTCTCCTGTAATCTGAGTCATGCAGTTGTGGCGTTTCTGCATAATCAAAGGATTCGACTCAATGAGTTATTGTTTATGACTTGTCACAGGTCATAAACTAGGGTAGAACCGTAATTAGTAGTATTTACACAGTATGAGTCTCATCTAAAGACTTTACACTCTAAATGCTGCTGTAGCACCAGAGCAAAGGGGTAATCAACAGCAGTGATTCAAGACAAACACAAGTACACAGCAAAGGGATCTGTAATACACAAGATTAGAATTTCATGGGGTTTCGTCTTCTTCTCTAATTGTCAGAGAGGACACAGCACAGAAAATAAATGTGTTTTTCTGCTATCTTTATTTCTACTGTATAAAAAAACCACATTTGTCAATGCATTTAGAACCCTGTATTGCCGTTCGTTGGTTCAAAGTCATCTTTCAAAATTGGATGTTCTATTAGTAGAAAGAGCCTGTTGTCTTCTTGCAATAACTATAACAACAATATAATAGTTTATAATCCAATATTATAGTATATTGCGATGTATTTCACTCTTGTCAAGCAGGTCCATTCCTTCTGTTAAAAGTTTCAGTAAAAGTTTGGATATTTCTCTGCAAGGAGGGCTATTTAAAACAGTAAATAGCAATAGATGTGCCATGTTTGACGTTTTTACCCAACAAAAGTAAAAAAGGTGTTAAAATAACGATTAAGTCGCTCTGCTCAGTTGCAGTTATACCAAGAAGGATAACACATGTACTGTTTAAACACAGATAAACTTCACAGCACTAGAAGGAAACAAAACCAATGAGAATTAAGATTTGCTTTTTTTACTCTATTCCTCCTGTTTGGATCGGTAATGATAAAACAGTAGCAGTAGGTAAGATTAATCGGGCGTTGCCAGATAGTCTCATGAAACAGGCCGTAAAGTGTCCAGATTAGATATACCGTGTCATGACAGGAGAATTGTTAGGTCGTTAGTGGGTCCTTTTCCCGGATCACTAAACAACAAGCACACATCTACTGTAATAACTGTCCTTAAAGTTCCCAGCAGGAAACCAGCGAGACAAGTGACAGCCTGCTCTCAAGGTTTGACAACTAAATGTATGTCTATAGTGATCTAGGGCTTTTGTTTCAAGCTTTGATTATAAAGTGCACATGAACTTGAACTGGGCATTGAGGGGAAAACATCCAAATATGTAGTTGGGTACAACTCCAAATACAAAGAAGATATCACAAGATATCACAATAATTGGATGGATGTAAAGTCACAGTGACCTTTGACCTCCAAAGACCAATTAGTTCATCCCTGACTAGGCGTTTGTACCAAATTTGGAGAAAGTTGCTCCAGGCATTCCTGACATAAAACATTCAATGAGTCAAACAGACAGACAACCTGAAAAATGATTGGCTCCTGCCACGTCTGTTGCCTCCTCAGAGGTTTTAAATGGACTGCTATAAATCAAATTCATCAGTTTCAATTTTATCGTCTTCTAGTTTTCATTGTGTCACACCTCTTTATGTCACTTGTGTTATCTTTTAGTATCTTTCGTTAAATCTGTGCTACCCTAACCCCCTTGAGAAAAACTGTGGGACAAACATCTTATCTCCATATTTCATGTTTAAAAAATGAAAGCCTAGATTAGCAGCACAAGCCATTATGTTCAGGCATTTTTTTTGTTGTTTTTTTACTACTATACTATATTTCCACCTTCAGGGGGTTTCTTGATTCCATATATCATCATGCTGATTCTGGAGGGTATCCCCTTATTTTACATGGAGCTTGCCATTGGTCAGAAGATGAGTCTTGGCAGCATCGGGGCGTGGACTGCCATCAACCCTTATTTGGGAGGACTAGGTAAGTGCTGACTGAACTGACTGATCTTACTTGCGGCACGACTGAGTGTACTTGCATACTCAATGCAGCTTTGGGACAAATCACTGCATCCAGACACAGTAGTGATGAGGGGGGCCGATAAGAGACCAGCATGTTGGGTTGGCATGGCTGAGAAGCCAACATGGCCGACCCCACATTTGTCTTTGTGGCTAACTAAATATTTATTAGACAAACTACATAACTAAACTACTAAACATAAAATAAATGACTAAATGATCAAATAAACAGCATAATAATAATAAATTAAGATTATGATGAAAAGTACAAAGTACAATATAGATGATCCACAAATAAATGAAAAGGATTGAATGTGACCAAGTACAATAAGTGACTCATAGCATTGACTGATTAATTCAATTCCTTGATTGATGTTTTACATTCAATTTAGTTACATTACAGTCATTTAGCAGACGCTTTTATCCAAAGCGACTTACAATCAGTAGCTCAAAGCTTATATTACATATCATTAACCGATGACAGGGCTACCATGCAAGGTGCCACCTGCCCATCAGACTCTAACTAACATTCATACAACATCCAGTCCACACCGATGGCAAAGCCTTCGGGAGCAACTTGGGGTTAAGTGTCTTGCCCAAGGACATGGACTGCCGAAGCCGGGTATCGAACCGCCGATACTCTGATTGGAGAACTACCCTGCTCTCCACTGCGCCACGGCTGCCCCAAATTAGTTCAATTTATTCACTGTTCAGCAGCTGAGAGTTTGAGAAGCACCAGGGAAGATTATGAAGCATCTTTATATTGGCTTTAATTTTGATCTTTTGGTCTAAGATATTTATATCAAAGATTATTTTATAATGTTACTTCAATTTATTGGGCTTGGGAACATCAAACTCATTTACATCTGGAAATGATATTGTTTCACCTGACGGCTCTGATGGGCAGATTGGAGGTAAAGCTGCATGGAATGGAGGCTGTTCCTCTGAAGGCCTCGGCATCTGGTTGGATGATTGTAGTTTGTTGAATCGCTCTCTTCCATCTCTGGCTCAGTGGCAGTTGATTCAGCTTTCTCTGATGTCTTCGTAACCTGGTCATCTTCTTCATTGAGGTTCGGCTTGAACCGTTCTTCCTCGTCTCCATCTCTCTCAGCAGGAGGATGAGTCATCTCTTCACCCCTCTTTGTAGCAGCAGAGGTCATTATAGCATCTTTGCCAGTTTAAGAATCGGTTGCTCTCAATATTTGCTGGAAATAATCTTCAGCACGTTGGTGCATCGCAGGTTGGAGCTGCATGGCACATTAGACGACATAGGAGGGCCGTAGTTAGACCAGGAACTGAATACCAGAGAAGAGGCAGAGCCGGCAGAGCCACGAGGGAGAGATCTGGTTTGCAGGATTCAAAGTTATTGATCATAGAAGGATCGTTGTAGTATTTTAGAAAACAGGTGAAGGAAGGCACTTCTTCAGCTTGTCGCTTCTTATATCAGCTGGAGGTCCTCTCAGCCTCTGGAGATGTTTCCCAACCACTCCCATCTTAAAACTATCATGATTATTTCCTTTAACCTTACTTTATTGAATTAACACTAGTAACTTAAAAAGTTGTTTTAATTCTTCCATATTTGAAGTCGGTGCTACCTCAGCTGCAGAATGATACCAAATACTTTGACATAAATCACCCAAAAAAAACTGATCAATTAAATACAGAATTAATTTAACAATTACACAAAATAAATAGACATTGTTATCATGACACAGACAGACATTTGGACATATAAATGTAAGTCCATCTATATGCATAATAAATGTATGGATAACATTCATCTCAATATTTCAGCACCCATTAGTGTCCTGTGTTATAGACAAGAATGTCCTGTGCTGTAGCTGAGAAGGTTATATGGCAGCAAACTGAAAGAATTGTAAACAGAGTTAGCCATCACAAAATGAACTATACATAACTTTTATAAACTCAGATGTTTTAATACAGATTATAAGATATTGGGACTTACGGCTAGAACAAAAATATCAAGTAAAGGTTTCTGGGGGGCGTGGTTATGGCGGTGAACTAGGCACACGTCTTTTTGTGAGCTCCTGGCGATTTTCGAATAAATTCCTGTACATTATCCTTTAAGAGCACGGACACGAACACCAGTCGTTTGTAATAACTCTGCAGTGTACATAATCGTTAATATGCCGTCGAAAAAGGCAAAGAATACCGCTAAAGCGAACTTTTTCCCAGTTGAGGAGGATGACGAGATGGATGCTAACAGCCAAGCTAGCAGCCTGGATAGCTCCACAGGTAACGCTAGCCCTAACGTTACCCTCCAGGCAGAAGTGTCGGCTGCTGAAACGGTTCATAACGTGGATGTCATTCAAAAGCTCGACATGATAAGAAATGATAATGCCACAAAGATTGATGGAAACCTGAAGGCAATTCAAGATGTTCAGAGGGATGTGCGGGACTTCTCCGGTCGTATGGATGAGGCAGAGAAACGTATTAGCGAGGTCAAGGACACAGTCAACTCAGAGAAAGGCAGGACCGAAGCGCTGCTTAAACGAGTGTCTCTCCTCACAAACAAACTGGACGAGCTTGAGAACCGCTCGCGGAGATCCAACCTCAGGCTGGTTAACTTGCCCGAAAAAGTGGAAAATAATAACGCAATTGCTTTCCTCGAGAAATGGCTACCTGAAGCACTGGGGCCTGCAGTCTTTCCTACTCCACCTGTCATCGAGAGAGCACACAGACTCCCCGGTCGGGCCCAGTCTGGTCGAACCTCCTCACCGAGAGTCCTTATTGTGAAGTTTTTGAACTTTCAAGATACAGTCCGAGCAATGCGAGCAGCCAGGGCCAAGGGCAAAGTTCTGTGCAGAGGACAAGAGGTCATGTTCTTCCCGGACTTATCGGCGGAGCTGCACCGGCAGAGGAGGCGTTTTGACGGGGTAAAGCAACAACTGAGATCCCTGAACATTGGCTATGGAATAGTGTACCCAGCCAGGCTCCGTCTGACGATTAATGGACAAACACGTGAGTTTGACTCCCCAGCAGACGCTGAGAGCTTCGTTCTGGACATACAACGCACAGAAGACGCACAGAGGAGCTAAACATGGAACTGTGGAGGTTTCCATTAATGTCAAGCGCCATGTAGGAAGTGACATTGGTTGGCCTGGTGCCTATAGGTGTAACCTACAGATGTAAAGGGTAACGTTTTGTTTTTTACCTCATTATTGTTGTTTTGCTCTGTTTTACATATACCTAGTTGTTATGATGTTGGCTTTTCTCATGAGGGCTGATATTTTTCATTTAGATTGACAGAGAGGTTCACCGTAGTAGCTGTAGCTTGTCTTTGAAGCACTAGACTTACACTGTTAGAGAGGATACTTTGAATACTTCATAAATGTTCGGCCGTGAAAAACCCTTTTTTATTTTATTTTTTGCCAGGAGACACAGAAGTCTCTTTTTGATGTTGTTTATTTTTAGCACACCGACAGCTTAGTTTGGTTTAACTGCTCCCTTGCTTGCACTGGATCAGCTTGTGCACTTAACTACATCCCAATGTAAGGGGGAGGGGGGGAGGGTACGTGAGGCTGTCCTGTTCGTGTTGATGGCTAAGGGGATTTGTTTATGCAGAATTTCTTTTTTTTTTCATGTATGTCTGTGTTTTTACAATATAACTTTTGTATAATGGCACACTGTAATTCCCACAACGAAGCAACAGGTTTGCTACAATATAGAGCAGACAATATCTGTACAATCTGGTTTAACATTAGTTTAAGATTACTACAAACAAAAATCTAAAGTTCACTTCTTGGAATGTAAGGGGGATGGTTAAAATGACTAAATTGAAACAGGTTGTTACTAGGCTAAAGCAGCTTGATTCATCTATTGCTTTTATCCAAGAGACTCATCTACTTAGAGAGGACTTACTGAAGGTGCGAAGGAGATGGCCAGGCCAGGTACTAGCATCTTGTTTCTCCTCTCACACTAGAGGGGTTATGGTGTTAATTCGCAAGTCTGTGCCATTTCAAGTGAATAATACTATTTTTGATACAGCTGGTAGATATTTGGTGGTACAGGGCACTCTTTTGAGAGAGGACATTCATTTGGTTAATATCTATGGACCAAATGATGACAATCCCTCATTTTTTGAGAACTTATTTTTACTGATTGCCTCCCTTTCAGGTAAAGTATTGATGACAGGTGATTTTAACTGCACTCTTGACCCAAGGCTTGATCGTTCATCTGGGTTGGACACCTCTCATTTTCAAAGTAGAAAGAAAATACAACAGTTCATAAAAGATCTGAACCTCTGCGACCCTTGGAGGATTCAAAACCCCAATAAAATGGAATACTCATGTTACTCCTCATCATTTAAAACCTACTCTCGCATAGATTATTTTCAAATCTCTACTTCTCTACTACCCAATATAACTAACTGCATATATGATAGCATTGTTTTATCAGATCATGCCCCCACCTCACTATTTTATAACGATTCACAATTAACCAAAGGTTCCTCTAGTTGGCGCTTACACCCCAAATGGTTACAGGATTCTGATTTCATAAAAGTTGTGGGGGAGCATATAGACATTTACTTAGCAATAAATATGGACCAAACATCTGCGGCCATCAGGTGGGAGGCTTTTAAAGCATATATTAGAGGGCAAATGATTAGTTTCACTAGTTCCAAATTTAATAAATTCAAACAGAAAATGAACGAGTTGGACTCAAAAATCAGAGAGTTAGAGAGAGTGAGTAGCATTGATAATTCGGTAGAAACTAAAAAAGAATGTGGCTCCCACAGACCAATCTCACTTTTGAACTCTGACACAAAGATCATTGCTAAAGCCTTGGCTATGAGACTTGAGAGCGCCCTACCTCCCATGATACCCACAGACCAAAATGGCTTTATTAAAGATCGTCAGGGGTTCCACAATGTGAGGAGAGTTCTCAACATAGTTCATGTATGTGAAGGGGCCCCTGACACTGCCATCTTGTCACTCGACGCGGAGAAGGCATTTGACAGAGTTGAATGGCCCTTTCTACTAGAGGTGCTTAGGCGTTTTGGGTTCGGTGACTACTTTCATAGATGGGTTGAAATTCTGTTTGTTGATTCATCTGCAGTAGTATCTACTAATAATTTGATTTCTCAACCGTTTAAGCTCTTTCGAGGCACGAGACAAGGCTCACCAATTTCACCTTTACTTTTTGTAATAGCATTGGAACCGTTAGCAATAGCAATAAGATCACACCCTTCAATTTGTGGTATTAAGACAGGGGATCTGGAGCATCATATAGCATTGTTTGCAGATGATACCATTGTGTTTTTATCAGATCTTGTAAAATCAGTACCATCCCTCTTAAAGTTGATCAGCCAGTTTGGTAGCTTCTCTGGTTTTAAGGTGAACAAAGATAAATCTTCTATTATGTTTCTAAATGAACAAGAGAGAAGAAAACCAACAATATCGCACCCATTTGTAAACGCTATAGTAGGCTTTAATTATCTGGGTATTATTGTTAAAATAACACCAAAGATAAACACCCTTAGTGCAACTAACTATGAGCCCATGCTAGCTAACCTGTCAGAAGATGTCCATAGATGGACAACATTGCCTCTATCTATACATACATACAATAAATATAATTAAGATGAATATATTGCCTAAGTTTTTATACATTTTTCAATCAATCCCATTAACTCCTCCACCTTCATTTTTTCCTAAAGTGAGAAAGCTGCTTTCAAACTTTATTTGGAACAACAGGAAGCCAAGACTTAGACTCTCTCTTTTATATTTGCCTTATGATAGGGGAGGGTTACAACTACCAAATTTACAGTGGTACTACTGGTCTGCACAATTGAGGGTGGATGCTCAGCCCTGGTTACAAATTGAATTGTTGTCTTCAAAGGGTTTGATGCTGGATAGCTTTTTATACTCTGCTCCCCTTAAGAAACTAAGAAAAAACACAGTTAATCCCTTTGTGAAAAATACCATTGTTGTCTGGCATGACGTGCATAAATATCTGGGAGATTTCCCAGTGTTGTCCTGTTTTTCACCTATTTGGGGCAATGAACACTTTAGCCCAGCTAAGAATGACATGGGGTTTAAAGCATGGTTAAGCAAGGGCATAGTTAAACTACTAGATCTCTATAAGGACAACACTCTAATGTCGTTTGACGAGCTGAAAGCCAAATATGACGTACCACAGAAACACTTCTTTAAGTATTTACAACTTAGAAGTTTTATTCTGAAATGCTTAAAGAATTCAATGCAACAACCTCCAATGTCCACACTGGAGATATTTTCTACAAAAACTTGTTTCAGCAAAGGGCTGGTTACTCAATTATATAATATATTGGTGGAAAATCATAAAGACAACTCTGAGAGTAAGAGACAGGAGTGGATACAAGACTTACAAGAGGACATTTTAGTGGAAGATTGGGGTATAATATGTTCAAAGGTACATACACAAACCATTAACACACGTCTGAGATTAATACAATATAATTGGATAATGAGAACGTACATCACCCCTGTGAAGTTAAACAAATTTGATCCTAATATTCCTGACCGATGCTATAAGTGCAATATTCATCAAGGGACTTTATATCACTGTTTGTGGGAATGTGAGGAGATTCAAAGATTTTGGAGATCGGTGATACAATATATTTCTCAAATTACCTCTTCTCCAATACCTCTAAGTCCTACGCTCTGTATATTTAGCATTTATCCAGACAATTGTTCTCTTTCTAATAGAGAAAGAAAAATGGTTGACCTATGTCTACTACAGGCCAGGCACTCAATCGCTCTGTGTTGGAAGAATGTTCGTTGCCCCTCTTTAGGCCACTGGCTGAAAAACTTAACATCAGGTTTGGCTCTTGAGAAACTAACGTATATAGTTAGGAAGAAAGCTTCTCAGTTTTACAATATCTGGGAGATGTTTTTGGAATTTGTTAAAAATGGTGACATTGAAGAGGCATTGGAAATGTGAAGTTACTAATCTGATGGGAGGAATTTTATTTACGTTATTTTCATTTATTTATTTATTTCAACTAAATTAATATTTTCATTGTTAATTTTGGTCCTTCTTGAATTTATGTTTTAACTCATAATTTAGCCATTATTTATTTCCAAGTGATATTTGTATTATTTATTGTTATTTTATATACTGCCATATGTTCAGGTTGGGGGAAGGGTCATTTATGTATGTAAATTGTGTTAAATGTATAAAACCAATAAATAGTGACCCCAAGTCTTGTCTTAAGATAGTCCAGGCACAGGGAAAAAACAGAGTTCAACCACTGAGCACCTTTATGGTCATGAGAGCCGTTCCTGAAGGAAGTTGATAAGTTTAAATTGTCTCATAGACCCTTCAGTTTATAATGTCTTGTTGGATGTCTGCTGCAATACGATATACAATGTAATACTCAATACATGAAGCATTACTTTTATCACTGTTGGCCAAACCGCAAACTCTTGACATTTTTTGGCCTTGCTCACAGGACTTAGTTTCGACAACATAGAGCTTGTTGACTAGCGTGGATAAACGTACTTGGAAGATCTATGGGTTAATAAGTGGTTGTAGAATAAGTAAAAAGTGAAAAAAAAGGTTGTTTTTTGCAATGATTTTTGATTTTTCTTCAATCATTTTCTCGTTTTAGGTCTTGCAAGTGTTGTGACGTCCCTGTATCTGTGTCTCTATTACAACATCATCAATGCATGGAGTTTCTGGTACCTCTTTAATTCATTTCAAGTGAGCTGCTATTTAACAAGCTACTGTAGCTTTTATCATTAACCGATATACATTTATTTAAACTGTTGGATATTGCTTGGACAGTATGCTAACACGCCTATACTATTATGGGTTCACTCCTATCTCAGTCAGTCCTGCCCTGGTCAGAGTGCCCCCTCAATTCCAACCGGACAGGACCGGTAGAGGAGTGTGAAAAGGCTACATCCACCCAGTACTTCTTCTTCAGGGAAACACTGAACATCTCACCTTCTATTGAAGAGAATGGAGGCATTCATACAGGCCAGGCATTGTGCCTTGTGCTGGCCTGGGCGATTACTTACATGTTCATTGTCAAAGGAGTAAAGTCAACAGGAAAGGTAAGAGTGCTTCAATTCCCACAGCCTGCAAAAATTAAAAACATGCACACATAGAGTGTATTAAAGAAGTGGACATAATCATCTTGACATTACCCACTGGAGTGTGGACTGCCGTTTTGAAACCTGGAGCTCTGCGATTTCACTGTCGCCATCTTGAATCACAGCCGTCCCCATGTTGTTATTTTTCGCAACCAATGAAAAGAGGTTACCATATTTGGAATGCGCAGGAGTGACGTAGAGTTGGCGTATGCATTTCTGGTAGCGGCAGCAACCTGTCAATCAGAGACCTAAAGCATACTCTGCTATATTGTCTATTTGACTCTAAATGGACCATAATTTACTAAATGAACATCATACTGTATTGAAGAAGACTTCAAACTAGAGATTGAGACCATAAACTAATGTTTACAATGTTTACTGAAGTAATAAATCAAGTGAGAAGTAGGGTCATTTTCTCATAGACTTCTATACAACCAGACTTATTTTTGCAACCAGAGGAGTCACCCCCTGCTGGTTCGTAGAGAGAATGCAAGTTTTAAGACACTTCCGCATAAGCTTCACTCTGCAGAAACAGGTTGCCGCCTTATACACACTGAGAGGTATTCCTCATTGTACATGGTTGGTCGAGTCAGCCAATTGGAACTTACAACTTTTAAGATACAATTGGAAAAATCAAGGACAGGGAATGTACTGTATCCAATATTAAACAGGAATACACCAAAACAAACACGTTTACACCACACCAAATTGTGTTCTCCTCCCCGATCTGTTTTAACCAACTATTCTCTGGTCTGCTTAAAACATGAAAACACAGAAGCTGACAGCACGTCAGCGCGAAATTCACTGCAGAGCCTGTTATGCAACCGTAACCTACTGACAACATTATCTACGCTTCACTTGTTCAATTAACTTCAGCAGTTTCAATAGCTGACACTTGACTGTGAACATGTGAACTTACCACAGACACAGTGAGTGGACATTTGGCGTTATTTTTGGCATAAAGAAAATGTCTGTATCAACATTACTCACTGTTTAAAAATAACTGTACATTAATGTTAGCTAACCACAGTCAACAGTTAGTTTCGTATAAAGCACCTATGAGGACTTTGATCTTAAATGCCGAGTGATGAAATCTCCACAATGTAACAGTACTAGAAAGAGAGAGACGTAAAAAGATATGTTAGAATTAGAATATAACCAAATGTATTCATACATATTTGTTAGTCATATGAAGGATCTTTGCTCATGCATTCACATACAATCAAAGGAAATAATAATTTACATAATTGTTAGACCTGTGGACCAAAAAAAGTTCATTGAAAATGTGAATTATAAAAACACTGTGTAGCATGCAAGTGGTTGACCAGAATAGAGGGATGATAGTGGGGATACGTTGTCCAACAAGCCACCCCTTTTTCCCACACATTCACTCCCACGTTTGAACTCTGACCCTAACTTTGCTGTTTGTCTCCATCTTTAGGTGGTGTACTTCACAGCCTTATTTCCATATGTGGTCCTCATAATCTACTTGATCCGGGGCTTCACTCTGCATGGTGCCCTCAACGGTATCACATACATGTTCGTACCGAAGGTAAGGTTATGTAGGAAATTGGGCAGTAGGCACACGGACATTACAGCTGAAAGATGTTATCCAACAAACTGCTGGCAAACATGTGTATCAACAGTAGTAATATATGTATTCCTTACATATTCACATACCATGGACAAGGAAAATACTTGATTTCCAATTGAACGTTTCAATTAAAAGAGTGTATCGCCGTAATATATGAAGGGCCAGTAAATAACATTTTAAAATGTGGCAAGTGCCCATAGTACAGGTAGTGTTGTGCTAATGTGTGCTTTGTATGCGTGTGCCCATATGTGCGTGTGCGTTTGTCTGCTTTCAGATGGAACAGCTTGCCAACCCGATTACCTGGGTCAACGCGGCCACTCAGATATTTTACTCCCTGGGTCTGGGTTTTGGGTCCCTCATAGCATTTGCCAGCTACAACCAGTACAACAATAACTTTGAGCGCCAGGCCATCGTTGTTTCTCTCATTAACTGTGGAACCTCCATCTTTGCCAGCATTGTCACCTTTGCCATCTATGGGTTCAAGGCCACCGTCAACTACGAGAACTGCCTGGGAAGGTGTGTGTGTGTGTGTGTGTGTGTGTGTGTGTGTGTGTGTGTGTGTGTGTGTGTGTGTGTGTGTGTGTGTGTGTGTGTGTGTGTGTGTGTGTGTTTTCCCAACGTGTATATGTGAAAGCACCCTTACAACTGTGTGCATATGTGTGCCTTAAAACAATAAGCAGATGCTGTGTATGTGTACACTATAGCTTGAGGTAATTTCATGGTTTCAGTTTTAGGGTTGTTTCTATTTGTTTTAGTTTTTATTAATGCAATTAAAATGTTTCATCTGTCTGGATCACTTGCATGAGGTTACTGATAGATGCAGGTGGAAGTCAGATGGGAATTATGCCAGAGGGTAACTTAGACCAGTAGACAGAGCGATGGGGACAGAGGGATACAGGAGTCCACAAGAGGGAATAAAATGTTTCACTATTTCTTGGGAAAATTGATTCACCTGTGTGCAGTGCCAAGTGGCGTGGATGACATCACGGTTGTGATAAGTGCTGAGTGAAAAGATTTAGTGAATATCATTCTAAGCATCCTATGTCTAGACAGGGCTTAGCATGATACTGAAATTGATTGATCATATTTTGAAGTGTTATTCTGGCAATGATATACTGAATTATAAGGCAGATTTAGATTGATTTAAAAAAATATTCAATACCATACTTCCGGGCCAGATGAGAGAACAGGGAAAATTGTGTTGTTCTGCTAGGTCTGCAAGTTATAATACATTTTAGCTAATTGAAGAGAAAGTAATGGAGAAAGTTGAGGGCTTCAAGACCCTCTAGTGTTCTGGATTTTTGAAGAGTGCAGAGTGGTAATTTTTATAACGGCTATTCTTCTTGTGATTGAGAAAGCTAGGGAAGTTACTTAATTGTTATATCCATGTGAGATCCATTCATATGAGACTACTATCACTTTGCTTCTCACTGTTTGAGGATACTTAAATCTGCAGTGTAGTTTATAAAATCAAATGATCAACTTAGAAAAATATACTGAATAACATCCAAGAAAAGTTTCAGTTTCACATCTCTGTCCATATGCGTGCTTTTCATCACCAACACATTTTTTTCTCTCTCTGTCCCACATCACTGTCATTGTCAGTGGGATATGAGTCTGCTGAGTATTCCTTTGATTATTGGATCTTCCAGACTAGCCCCTCTAAGTCATTCTCCCACCTTGCCCATGCTCCCTGCTGCCACATCCTGCTGTTCCGTTCCACCAGCTCCTTCAGGACAAGTCGGCGTCTGTCCCAGGCTTTTAATTTGCCCGGTACACCTGACCACGCCTGTCCACAGTGGTGAGTGAGGTCTCAAGGTCCCTTTAGGTTGGTTGGATAGTAGTTGTATTCCTGAGGCTACAGTCGAAGACTTTGCCCAAAACCTCAACGGGTTTATCTTTGATGGAGAAATGGAACTTGTCCACAACTTTGCCCCTTTTTAACACTAGGACCTCAATTTTACTGGTTGAGGATTAGGTTCTTTGATCTTTCTGGGAACATGGCATTGGCCCATTTCTGTCTCAATGAGCTTGCGGCATATTGACCTGTATGCATTGGCGAGATCTACCCAAAGCACTACCAGGTCTCTCTTCCAAGCATATGCTTCCCTGATCAGTTGAGTGACCACTCTGGCATGTTTCAGTCCCTCTAGGAATTTCGCTTTTCTGTTAGGTTGTGTCCGTGTAGTTGTTCTTGAAGAACTCTGTCAACCATTGAGTGCCTCCGCTGGTCTGCAACTGTGCCAGATGACCGGCAAGTTCTTCCAGAGTATTCCAAGGAGCTCCGAGCAGCACTCTTGCTGGGTCACCCAGGGTGTTGCGAGGGAAGTGGTCAATCTCTTCTTTAAGGCAGCTGCTGCATATCTGTCCTGATAGCCATTTTATGAACCCAAATGGGTAAACTATAAAGGCAGTCATTCTACTTCTTTCTTCTTTCGCATTCTGTCTTTCCTGCTCAGATGTTGCCTTGAACTGCCGTGTGAGGGTCCAAAGCTCATGGCGCAGGTGGTGAATCTGAGCTGCCCGGTTGTTCATGGTGTAATGAGATCTGGTGGTCTTCTCCACTCCAACACGGAAACTCTCTGCAGCGTAACTGACAATGATTGTTGTCACTGTCTGAAGCCGTCTGTCATCACCTCCCTTGCCTGATGTTTGAGTAATTTTTGGCTGCATCCTCCTCAAAGTGGAGCCCTTCTCTCTGATGGCTCGTTGGAGTTCATTTGAGCCGGCACCTACTTTGTTTGGAGCAAGAGCTTCTGGCACTTGGACATTCTGGGCACTGTGGGAAGACTCCGGTCCTGGATCGTCCTACATCTCACTGTGTGCTGCGTTGTTCGCTCTGGCTCCAAGCATTTCATTCTGGCCTGATGGATATTTAGGCAGAGTTTGTCCGAGCAGACCTTGGCGCAAATGCATCTTTCGCTCATTGTCAATTCTCCATTTACCATGGTCGTCATCCTTAGGTCTGTCCCATGTGCTGTTTTCCCCCCAGCCCCCTTTTGGGCTCCCCCTGGGGGTATGTGTCTGTGAGTTTGTCTGAGCCTTCCTTTGGCTCTTCAAGCTGGTTCCTGGGCGCGATCACTCAAAAAGTTATCTCAAATATACTTTCAGGCTAAACTCCATCCAAAAACACTGTGACTTGGACATTATTTTTCTAATTAGGAAAAACCTAAATAAATTAACATTTGCTCACATTTTGAAGTTTATGTTTTATGTAGATTTTTTTTTATTTTTAACATAATCTGCAAGTATTAATAAATACTATATAATAATGATATATATCTTGTCTAGTGAGAGCTAGCAAGTGGACATTTAGTTAAGATATTTTTGGCATATTGTTTAATTCAAAGTACAATTTTAGCAAAGGAGTATATATAAAAATAATTTGTAAGACACAGGGTTGATTTGATACTGAACTATATTTAGCAGGTAGTGAAGGACACCGCAGGTTATTTATATTCTGGGTGATACAGTGAGGGTGAAGATAGTGTACTCTTCATGTAACAGCCCTTTTTTTCCTCTCATCCAGGAGCCGCTTACTACTGCTGAATACATTTAATGTAGCAGAGGACAGCATCACCATGGACAATGTCTTTGAGTGGATTGAGAAGCTGAACACAACATACCCAGAGCAGTTTGCTGAAATCGCCAACAAACTGGAAAGCTGTGACCTGGAGAGCGAACTAAACACTGTATGTTCCTCATCATTACAATCGTCTTAATATGTGTAATTATTAAGATATTGAGAATACAATTGGTTCACGCATATTTGGAGTGACTCAAAAACATTTAAAAAGAAATACATAACAAGAGTGCAATCAATAATAACAAAGTACTACCTAATTATGGGACAAAAATCCAGTAACTGCAGTATGAGCTGAGTATGAGACTGAAGGGTAAATACATTAATGGATTGCGCGGATGTTGCCACCGCTAAACCTTCACAAGTAAAACAAAAAGAAACATTGCAATTCTTAAAGCTCATGCAAATTGTAAATATACCCCTAACTGTGCTGCCAAGCCAATAGCTAACATTTAGCCTAAAATTGGTGCCTATATATACAAATAATCTTAATTGCAAAAACAGTACAATTCAGAGAGTTGGTGGTGACTGAAACACATTTATAAGGGGTGCCACGACTTTCCTCCACTTCAAATAATGCCATTTTCTTTTTGAAGTAATTTATAACTTACTATTGTCACTAATATTGCTTAGGTCTTTTGAATATCCTCAACCTGGAAAACACTTGATGCTTATGGCTTGAAAAGTGCTTAAAATTTTAAAAAATAAAATAACTTTCAGTCTATAATAGTGCATTTGAAAACAACAACAGCACTGATGGACAGACTGGAATTAAATCCCAATATGGGGTTTCTCTTTGTCCAGTTTAAATTCCTTGCCTGAAGTTTTAAGGAATGTGTCTGCACCTGAATAGCGTGAAGCAATGTGGAAAGGGCATTTTTAGAAGGCAATGCAAACTAAACAGAAATTACAAAAAAATTCAAGGACAAATCTTTTTTTTTTTTGCTTGTCTGAATTCATTTTTTAATTTGGCATGAAGGGAAACAAGGGGAGAGAGAGATGCAACAAAAGTCCTGACTGAATTGGAAACAACCATATTGTGGTCAGAGCCTTAATTCCCTATAGGTCAAGTATAGGTATAGGTCACCGGTCATTTGGTATTAATGAAACTAGAGGTTACAGTAATAAAACTGTCTAGGACAGTAGAATTAAGACATGGTGAGCAATATAATCCACTTTTGTTTTATTAATTAATCCACAAACGGACAAGTCAGTTCTGACCGTTTTGGGCCTGTGGTTCTACAGCAAACAGAAACAAAGAGTGGTTAGAGCACATGTTAGTTTCAACAATTTAACCTTTAGCGCATATATTCGCTGTTATATTCACTTTTGAGACGATGGCCAATTTTATATAGCGAATCTGTAAGCAAAGAGTATCTTACTTCCATATCACGCAGTTATAGAGAATTATTGTCATTTATTTGGAGTTGTGTTTCTGGCCACCTGATGATTATCCTGTAATGACCTACGTTTAGCTCTGTGTTTGGTCTCTACCAACGAGTCTCTTTAGCTGCTAAATGCTCCACTATGTTCGCCAGCTAGTCTCTGATTGTGTCTGACAGCTGTTTGATGCTGGGCAGGTAGTGTACAGTGGGATTTAAGAGCTTTTTCTCTGAAAACAGCTGCCATGTGCAGCTAAAAACAGCACTATGAGAGCGTCAAGGGTGAATTAGAACATTAAAGTTGAGGGCCTGACAGCTAAACAATGAGCTGAAGCTCTTTATAAAGGTCTGTATAGCTGAGGGGATTCAGATGATAATTCTATGTAGGTTCATCATCACTACAAGCCACCCCTTGCACATTGTCACATTGTTTATACATTGTTACAGTAAAAATATCCATTATAGCCACTTTAATATTGCCTACATTGAGTCAAGTGTGTGAAGATACTGCCAAATATATTTTTATATATTTTTTGAATGCTTTGATAAGGGCAAATGATTAATGATAATGATAAGTGATTCCTCTGTGATGATTGTCGGTTCTGTATGAATAGTGCATTAATTGTACAAAGACAGTACAATCATTTTTAGATACCTTTACATTATTACATACCTTTTTTAACAGTAAATGAGAGACATGACATCTTTGAAAATGGGTGCAGACAACAAGATATTGACTTTTTTTTAAATATTGGAAGAAAAGATGAAGAAGAAACTGTTCCATGTAAAGCATGAGGCAGAAAACTGATAAGTCTTGGTTTTGAATGATGTGTGCTATCTAAAGATCTCATCACTTCTACTTTGTAGAGCAAAAGTCATCTGAATGTAGCACAGTTTTCTGAGCACGAATTCGATTTGTCTCTCTTCCTTCTGTCTCAGGCGGTGGAGGGGACAGGTCTGGCCTTCATTGTGTACAGCGAGGCCATTAAGAGCATGCCAGTGCCTCAGCTCTGGTCGGTGCTGTACTTCCTTATGCTCCTGCTGCTGGGAATGGGCAGCATGCTGGGCAACATCACTGCCATCATCACCCCGCTACGAGACTTCAAGTTTTTGTCCCACTTGAGCGACGAGTTGCTCAACGGTAAGATCCTGGCTGATGTTGATGAGCCTTGTGGCTGTCAGCCTGTGCTGATGGTTCAAACGGTCCCAATAAGCTACCGCCACATTAGTGCTGTTAAGTGTTGGAAGAAGTACTCCGATCATTTACTTAAGTAGAAGTAGCAATACTACAGTGTAGAAATACTCTTATACAAGTAGAAGTTCAGCATTCAAAAATCTTACTCAAGGAAAAGAACACAGGTAATGTCTTCAAAATATATTTAAAGTACCAAAAGTGAAAGTATTCATTATGCAGAATGGCTTCTTTCAGGATAATATATATTACTGGATTATAATAATTGATGCATTAATGTATTCATCACTTTAATGTTGCAGCTGGTAAAGGTTGAGCTAATTTTAATTACTTTCCCTATCTTTCCTTATAATGATACATTATAAATTTATGAGTTGATCATATTTTGTATCATCAATCACATAATATAAAATCAAATAAATGTAATGCAGGAAAAAAAGTATTGTAAATCTCCCTCTGAGATGTAGTAGAGTAAAAGTATAAATTAGCAGAAAATGAAAAGTACAAGTACCTCTCAATTGTACTTAAATATTTCCTTGAGTGAATGTTACTCACATCCACTTGTGCTGTTCATACTGGTTGTGGTAATACAAACAAAGTATTCTACATTATATACACTCACCTGTTACATCACTTTATATTTACATGTCCACAGCAACATAGTATCTGTTGCCATGAGGCGAATGTTAAAACGACCATTATTGGAAATGAATGAGTATCAGCGACTGAATGCTGTGTTTTTCTGCAGGTTTATTGTGTGGCTTTTGTCTGCTGCTCGGCCTGGGCTTCACCACCACGTCGGGGAATTACTGGTTTACCATGTTCAACGACTATGGAGCCAGTTTCTCCCTGCTCTTCGTCGTCCTCATCGAGGTCATAACCATCAGTTACTTCTATGGGTTTAAAAGGTTTGTGTTTTTGTTTGGGGTAGCACAAGCACTGCCAGATGTACCATGATTATCGTATTTGTACGATTATTTTGCACGATGTACGATCGATAATCCCAAAAGTGCCATAATTTGACCATTTTGTGACACTTACAATTAGTAGTTGGTTTTAGTCTGAACTGTCTCATTTGAAATCATTTCCGGATAATGGCCAGTTAGACCAGTTTAGTTTTAATAAGCTTGGCGTATGGCCTAAACTGATTTCATGCAGAATATGAACAGGCTTCCAGGCATGCAGTCTGGTAATTTTTGTTTTATAGCAATAGGCTATTGCGAAAATGGTCAGACTGATGAATTGATACGCAAAACGCAATGTGGGTAGTTGTGTTGGCGATCAAAAGCTGTTTAAATGAATGTTTTGAAAGGTTATCATGATAATTTACCAAGAAATATGAGTCTGGTTAGATATTTTAACATTTCCCGTCTGGCAACACAGGGTAGTACCCACATTTGTGTGCTTTCAGTTCAGCTTTTGGCTGAACCAGTGGCTAGTGCCACGATTTGTAATTCGAATACGTTATCTTCTCATTTCAGGTTTGAAAAAGACATAGAAGACATGCTGGGTCATCGTCCCAACTGGTACTGGAAGATCATGTTGGCGGGTGTCAGTCCCCTTCTCCTTATCACCATCATAATCTTCTACATCGTCAACTACATCCAAGGAGGGACACCCACCTACCAGGCCTGGAACAAAGAGCTGGTGAGATGTGGCTTTTTTTCTTCTCCTTTAGCGAGGTCTTGTATGAACTGCTTTGCTATCTCCAAGCTGGTACAAATATGTGCAGGGGTTAAATTGGGCCGGACACAGTCTGAGCACAGTTCTGCCTCCTCCTGATGTCAAAATTACAATTGCACAGCTTTGTCTCCTCTAAAATCATATCATATCATATCTTACGTTCTTACACCAACCAAACAAATTTCAAAGAAAAATTTCAGTAGAAAAACTACTACGACTATTATATAATAATATTATATGTGCCAGGGGTTCTCAACCTTTTTTAACTTGTAAAAGTCCCAATTCTGATTGTTAAAAAGATTCAGAGGGCTTCCCAAATAAATGAGAAGAAAAACACAACATGATAAAAAGGAGCAAAATAAATAGTTTTTTTATAAATCATTTAGTGTGCAATAACGATGATACTTTTACTTTGTTAGTGTCATTTTACTCCATGTTGTCTGTACTAACTGGAGTGTAAAAGCGTACATGTGAATATGCTACGCTCAGAGCTAGTCACGTAGTATGAAAAGTGAGGATGACTCACTTCCTCAATCACTGAAAAGTATTTTGATGCACATATCAATCTGCAGCAGTCGTAAAAAGAAGATAGAAGCAAAACTCAACATAAATACAAAGTGTTTAGTGTTTCAGATAGATCTGTTTGCAGTGGTGTAATGTAGTTACGACGGGGCCAAGTGCACGCTTTTATGAAGGGCCCTAGTGCAGTTTACCCTGGCCTAAGTTAACATGTGGTCTGAGCAAACTGCACTGCATCGGCTTGGAAGATGATCGTCTGATAACCTGATAATAATAACCTGAGTTATTAACAGTCCAATCAAAGTATTAACTGCACCTGCTGTTTCCTCAGGGCGAGTCGGTGGTGACGAAGTATCCCGTCTTCGGTCAAGTCTTCATCGCTCTGCTGTTGGTGTCGTCTATCAGCTGTGTTCCCCTCACAGCTCTGTATGTCTACTGCAAGAAGAGGAAACATGGAGACCATCACAGGAAGCAGCGTACTGTCAACACAGTATCTGCTTAGTGACCAGATGATGACCGGGGGGGACTAGTCTCCCAACATCACCTTGTTCCTAGACACTTCCATATGTCACCTATTGTGTGAATGCATTACTGTACAGTGTCCATCAGTATTAAAGTCAGACTTCTGAGCCAGATTCTAATAAATACGTATATGTGCACTGAAAGAGAAGTTTAAGTTGTACGTGCAACACTATATTGCAGTTTGTTTGATTGCCAAACTTTAGATCAAATTGAACTTCAGTTTTTCATGTGACGCTAGTTTATTAAACTGTCTTAATGTGATGAGGTAGGACGATATGTAGCTTACTCAGCAGGTTTTGATATGTAGTGTTTGAGTATGTTATTCTTTTTTTTTCATGTCTTATACACTGCAAAAATGTCTGAAGTGGTGTTGTTTCATACTCAGCCATCAACATTAATGTCTCAATGGAGTGAGCTAATTCAGGTTCAAATCAAGTTTATTTGTGTTGGTACAAAATCACAAGTGGGATCAAAGTCCAGATTATAGAAAGTTCAGCACTAATGCTGCTAATAGCATTTGTTCTTGGAGTTTCCCTTGTTTCAGGAATTTTCTGAGAGTGAGAGTCAGTATTTTTGATATATGGACTTAGACCCGTTTATATTACTGGTACCAAAACATGGCTTTTTATTTAAATTTTAATGTAGTACTAAAAAAACATCACTTCACAATGACTGAAAACTGTATCTTCTTTTAAGATTTTAACCTGTTGGACTCAACAATAGACTGTCTAGTCAACTAATAAGTCAACAATAATAAGCTTGTATTGAGTTTTCTGGTAAGCTGATTTATACATGTGCTCTTTTGAAAGGAGGTTGTACAAATTATCTGTTTTTTTCCTATATATTAAGTATTTTTTGAGAACTAGTTTTCTATCTGTCCTGAAAGGGCTTGATATGCTATGATACCTTATATGTAATGTGTGTTAAACGGAGAGAACATAAAGTCACGTATGTTAACCAGTAAAAGATCTACTGTGGCAAATATAATTTTAATACTAAAATATTTGCTTTGCACGATCTCAAATATGTAAAATGTGTACATACTGTAGATACTTGTGTCCTCTAATGATCCAATAATTTGAATACTCCAAAAATGTGATTTTTTTCTTTTCTTTTTTGTGCCATTGGCTAAATGAGATGTTATTAACTGTCATAGACAATGAACGACCATTAAAAACAAGCTTGACATCATTAACGTAAAACCTTTCATGAGTATTATTCTTGTCATTATGCCTTCTTTCAGGTCTTTATTTTCATGATGAATTGTGGATGGTGACCTTTATTACTTTAAAAAAAGTGTTGATGGTAGGACATGTTACTCTGTGTTGTGTGTATGCGTGCATGATCTATCATGCAGTCAAACTACAAGAAGACAGAAAAATATGAATGTATGTATGTTCCTGCATATGAATCCTGTCCCGTGGTACCTTTATGCATTTAGTGATATGCATTCAATAACGAGCCATCTGCTTAATGCGCAAACAATTCTCAATGCATATTGACCCCCACCCCCCCAAAGTTTGACAGAAGAATGAAATTGTCCATTTCCAGATTCTGATTTGAACAACCAATACATGCGTAAATAAAGCATCACTAATATTGCCATGGAACAACAGAAATAATGTTGAGCTTGAATGTTCACTCTTGATCTTATAAACTGTAGCTTTACAAAAACATTATCAACACCAAGTCCAACCTATTTGTTGCTTCCAAAGCTTTCAAGCACAGCTCTTGACCTTCTTTAGCAGATGGAGGTGCTAGTCATGGAGGTGGATTTCATATGCCTGGAGAAGGTCTCTGGTGTGGGATGTGGATGGGCTTTGGGCGTGCTCTCCTCTGCTAGATGTACCTACGTGAGTTAGGTCAAAGACAAATTTCCATCACCATGAAGAGAATCCTGCCCTGACTTCAGACCAGCACGATACTGCTAAACCAATAGAGAACACCTAAAGTATCCCAATGGGACTCCCTTATGTATGTAGGTGGATTGTCCTCTGGCAGCTGGAACATCTAACCAGAGTCTTCATTTATCACTCAATAAATAACATCTCTGCTTGGTCACCCTAAAGACAGGAGAGGAAGACTGGAGTGGTGTATGCTCTGCGGAGCACTCCATCAGCAAAACATTAAGGACCCTGGACAGGAGACTGAATGAACACGAGTAATCAACAACATTATGGCATTACACCTGGTATAAACATGTGATCTATATCTGGATACGTCATCCATGAGCATTTACACCTGATAAAATCTCAATATGCAAATGAGTTAGGGGACATTTCGATGTCAATGAAAGACTTATGAGCTGCTACCACTTGCAGCTTTTGCTGGCACTCAACAGACCTTGCCTTTGCTCAGAAAACCCATGTGATAGAAACGCCTCTCTGCTTGTCTGGCTGACATCTCTTAGTGGTTTGGACGCATCCTACATCAAAGACATGCCAAACCCTACACTACAGGCCATATACTACGCTCTGCTACTGACAATCTGGCTTCCTACTCCTTCACTAGAAGGGAGTAGCAAGCCGATATTAGGTTACGGCTCCACAAAGTCACAACTGTTTGCTGTCCTGGCTCCACAAGGGTGGAATAAGGTCCCCATTGAGGTCAGGACAGCAGAAACATCTTACCACTGAAAACTTTTTGTTCAGACTGCACCTTGGCCCCATAAAATACAATAAAAAAATGTAATCTAACCCCTATCTAATATTGTCTCTTACTGTAGCACTTAAAGTATATCAGCCTATTTGATAAAGTTGATGTACTTGCAAGATTCTTGCAATGTTTGGGTTGTATCTTTTTGTTTCAAATGCACATATTAGAAGTAGCTTTGGATAAAAGCGCCAGCAAAATAAATGTCATGTAATGTAATGCTGGGGTTGCGTAAGCTAGCAGGAAGCGGCAAAGCTAGGTGACATTGCAACTTGGCATACATTTTTCTAAAGAATGTGGTCACAATCCATTTACACCTGGCTGAAATCAAATCCAAATCAGAACCGGTCTACTATACTCTACATGTGTTCTGGCTGATCGATCGCCTTCAGATCCCAATGTGTTCTACATGTCTTTACACCCCGCTTTAACATGTTTTTTTCCTTATGAACAAAAAGTGCCCAGATAGAGATACAAATGAAATGCCCGGTGTAGGTGGGGTACAAGTACCAGTGACCCAGATTAAAACTACTAACAGCATTCACTGGGAAGAGGTGAAAGGTCATTTACCAGGACTCAGCAGATGGCCAGAGAAATATCAAGTATTGAATACATTTAAAAGCTGTGTCCCAATCCAGCGGCTGCATCCTTCGGGGTCTGCATTTGTAGACCGATTGCGTCACAGCGGCCACAACGAGGAAGTCCCATTTCAAAGACTCCTTCTAATGCGGCCGACAAATGCAGCCTACTTTTCCCAGATTCGGAGGATATCCTTCACTCCTCAACATATCCCAAGATTCATTGCATGCCGGTGAAGTTGATTTTTTTAATCGACATGGCGACTAGTGGACCAGCAACGGGAGTATTCACATTTAAAGGTAATTATTGGGTTTTAACTCACGTGTATATCTACCCATACAAGTGTTAAAACTAAAAACAAAAGACCTGATCAGATCACACTTATGTTAAAATGATCGGTTAATTTACGTGACGCTATTAACTAACCAATTAACGCGACCGAGAGCCGTTCGGTCGAGCCTTTGCGGTATTCAAAGGACGCGGCCGACGTAGACCGCGAAGGCTGGGTCCTCCGAAGGCTGCAGCCGCTGGATTGGGACACAGCTTCAGTTGACGTCTTAGACCAGAGACAAGGTTTACATCCCACAGAAGTTACGTACTTAGGTCAGGTGATGACAACTTAGACAATTCCATTCCAGACCGTGACATGCACTTGAAAGCTTTTTTTAATTGGATCTTCAGTATTTGTTTTGTACTTTCATACACTCTTGTAATTATCAGTAAAGAATTAATAGTACCAACATTTTTAATTCTGGTCTACTATGGCCCCTTTACTGACCGTTGCTGCACAGGATGACATTTGGTTACAGTATTTTATTGAATGGAGTGAAATTCCTTGGTGTCTTTCAGTTTTGACCTGTGGTAGCTCACCCAGCAGGCCTCGCTCTTCCTGCTCAGTAATCTGAAGTGGCATTTTAAGCTTGTAGTGTCGTCATCATCTGATCCCCATTCTGTTGAATAAGCCAGCAAAATGATGGTATTGTCAATGGCAGAAGCAGTAGAAAAAAAAAAAATCATATACAAGCACCAAAATGAACACCACAGTACACTAAAACACATGCATACAAATTTTAAGGAAGAAAATGTATTTGCAGTCAAATGTACCACATCATAGTTTAAAAGTAGTAATTGTGAGGAATTGTTTATAGTTATTGATGCATTAGGCCAAATGAGGAATGAGCAGGAATGGAGAGAGTACTAGAATATTTGTTCTCAATTAAAATTAAACTTACTTCAGCGAAATTTGACCTGAGTCAAAGTAAAATGATTCAGATAAAAGAAAAAGTAGGTCAGTTAAATTGTACAAAAAATGTACAAATGTAAAAACTGTGTTACATTATATGATCACCAGTCCTCAAAACTCGGCTGGGTAGCTTTAAATGAGCATCACATTCTAATTATAAACACTTATTTTTTTAAACCATGTTACAAAGTACATAAGTAAAAGAAATAACAAAAGACTCATAAAACAATCTAACTAATAAAACACCACATATAGAGAGGCTCAGAAGCACTAAACATACAATAAAACAATAAATGGGGAGAAACACAGATGAATCATAAGACCAAGGCTGTTCAAAGTACTGCTGTCATTATCTAATCTGATAAATAACACAATTTTCTACACATGAAAGCTAATAGAAGCTGATAAAGGGACCCTGAAACAGACTCCAACAGTAAACATGGCACGATATTTAAAGGGGGAGGAGCAGAAACTTTTTCTGGTAACATATGACCTCCCATAAAATACCACCTTTGAGCATCTCACTACAGCTTTTATGGACAGCGCACCGCAAAGGTATCTGCTCAACTGTGCGGAAACCCTTTGAGTCGTTTAGTTTTACGGAGTTCTGACTGCACTATACAGGTGTATTTAAGTTTGAGCTCTTTACCACAAAATCATACTCCTACCTCACATTACTAACAAACACCACATTCCAAGAACCTAATCCTCTCTGGATCCCTAAAACCTTCATGAAAGCAGTATTTGTTCGGGCGCTGTATTGGATTTTCTGACATTGTAAAGGCACTTGTTCATTAAGTGAACAGGTCACTGATGAGATCTGTTGTAGCTGTGTATTTTGGTGTAAAGGAAGCAATCTGCTGGATGTGTATGTGAAAATATTTACAAGAACAAGGCGTCAATATGACAGCTGTGTTTTCAGCTTGTTCAGCTGCCACCAAGTGGACAGACAACAAAAAGGGCTGCCAGTCTTAGAGCAACAAAACAGGAAAACCCTATGGTGCAGCCATCCAGAGTAGATGAGATGCACACAGAGCTGCAATCCAAGACCAGTCGGTCGCCTCTGAATAGTGAAACAGACAAAAATGATCAAATACTGATGGTGCGGTAGTCTCCACAAAGGAAAAAACAAGGACAGAGTAAAGGGCCTGATGGAGAGACTGCCAAGCTTACTGAGGGCTTCAAGGCTGGGGTTCTTTTAAGTGAAGAAAATGTTTGGACAGTCATTAAAAGCCACAAAGTCAAGGCCCAGTACGGATCCCCGTCCGTCATCAATGCTTTAACTTAAGTTTAAGCGTCGTAGAGATCCCTCATTCCACTTTGGGATATCGTAAATGAAAGTTAAATATTAAATAACAGGGACTTTCTCTCGGATTTAATTTCATAAAATTGAAATGGAAAATTTTGGTCACTTAAAAGATGTCTTGTTCAGCATTTGGTTGTACTGAAACACACTTTACACTATCTTTTTTTTGGCTAGCCAAAATTAGCATCCCAATTAATACCGCAGTTATCTTGAATGAGGGATGCACCTTGCTAATAAAGCTTGCTAGCTAGCACTAGCGTTACATGGTAAGTTAGCGTTTGCTATGCTAACGGTACCGGTCCCTGATGGGTCCCTCTCCTCCAATTATGGTCACTTCTTGTAAAGGTTCAGTCCCAAAATAGTCCAATAATCACAAAATATATAATATATATAATATTTTAAAATCTAAGTAAATTGGAAGCCACGATGAAGATACAATGAACAGAATATTAGTTTTGTTGTAAATTTGTCTTAAATATTTTATTTGAGCTCGTTTCAGTATCATATTTAAACTGCAAATTCATTCAGATTAAGGCATAACAATTTTTAAATCAAAAAAGTTCATGACTCGTGCTACAGGTCTGGACCACTCAAATGATTTTCGTTTGCACCTAAGACAGAATTCTAAATACAATATTCTCTTAAAACACTTGCATGAGGCCCATTGATCAAGAAGCAAAAATCTACATTTACAGAGTCAAAATTAATAATGCATTTGTGTGATCCTCATCAGGTTGAACATTCTCTTTGCACAGGATAAGAGCCCAGAGCCCGGCTGGTGAAAAAATGAAATTAATGCTCTCCAGTTATACGACCCAACAGAACATAACATTAAACAAGATTGTTAACGTTTCAAATATATTTAGGAATGTCACAGATAACATAACAGGCCAAATCTGAAGTATATCCATGCATCTCCATCCTAAAACAAACCAAGTGTTATTTAGAATCAGATTGTAAGCAGAAAGCTAACACAAGGTTGCAGAAACAACATCCAATATCCAACCGATCACTAAAGCTAGGGTTGTTAATCTTCTTATAAAACATTTTTCATTAAAAATCTAATTATATCCTGACTGCAATCAATAGTTAAAATGGTCAGACAAAATTAAAAGAAAATTAAAATCTGGTTGCTGTCGCACAAAGAAATGATTTTATGTGCTTAATGCCTGTCCACTCATTGCGCGTCACCACAAGCTGCTAGCTCGACAGCTTGGAGTGCTAACAACAGCCATGTTTGTTGTTTACATCCATTGTGGTAATTTTTGGCAAGTGGCTTTGGAGGAAGTTCTGAAAGGGTGGGTCAGACGACTTTATAGCTAGATTAACAAATTTTGGGAGCTTGTGCTGTTAGCAAATTTCATAGGAAAAGAGTTGGCACTTTGGGCTGTTTTCTAGCGTACTCTTGCTAGTTTCTCAACATTACCGAAACTAGCTTTAAAGAAAGTGCGGGAGGCTACAAGGACCAATTACACAAACGCACTAACCAACAATATTATTGTAAAGGAATTATCACGTTTGTAGCTCAATACCTAAACATTGCTGCTAGCCTGCTGCTACCGCTCTGAAATACCAACTTGCAACTTCACTTCCTACTGCTGCCCTTAATTAGTGTAGTGTCTTCGGCATCCCTTTAGTGAGTTAAAATGTTAACAATACTGTGTAACAATAGGTTCTGTTGATTCTTGTTCACAAATGACTTATTTAAGAGCAAAAAATTACGCAACATCCGTAGTTTACGGAATTAACTAGTTACTTAATTTACGTAGTTATGGAGTTTACATAGTTACGTAACTTACACAGATATGTTGCGTAACCACAGTAGATATTTTTTAAAAACACAATATTTTCCTTAGCCTAACTTGTTTTTGCTGCCTGAACCTAACCAAGTAGTTCTGTTGCGCAAGTAAACCTAAAAAATAAGTAAACCTTCGCTGGAATTTTAGTGTGAAAAGATACTGTAAGCATGTAACAAGCTGAAACTGACACGCCGTCCCTGAATTCCTGCAGAGTGTAAATGGTACTTAACTCAACTGCAACTCCAAACAGTGGAGCTCGTTTCTGCCTTCTCCAGCATCATTTACACTCTGCAGTGGCCTTTTCACTGATCAACCTTTTATGATGATGTATACTGATGACAACCAAAGACGTAGATGATTTTCAAAAACACATGTTAAATATACAGTATACCTGATGTATTTCACGACTATATGAAGTGATAAAAGAACGCTGAAATGCACTATCCAACAAGTTGCCAAAAGACGTTGGGGATACTGAGGACTTCTTTTTATACACTGGCTGTGTAACTGAAGTTGTCGCCAAAGAAGGCCGGATTTCCTGGAGCCTTTGGACCCACTCAATGACCCGTTTCTGGTCTTGAATCGGTCAAAGCAGGCAGCGTCTAACCGTGGACAGAGCATCTGTGCATGGATGAACATATATTGGCAATGCAAAAAAATTTAAAAGACAAAAGGCAAATTAACTGATCCCAATACATCCATTAAGAGAATTCAATGTGACTGACATTTACGTATAGGTCCCACAGCATTCCTCTGAAAAAAGGGAAACAATCACATCCGGTAAGAACAAACTCCAGAGGTTTAGTTTCATGTAAAACTGCAGACAGACAGTCCTGTCCACATTTCAGTAGCTTCAGTGTGGACAGCAGCCGGCCCGTGCACTCCCAGTCCCTGTCTTTTTTTTTTCGCCGTTGTTGCGCACGAGGCCCGGCCCCCTGCCTCCCACCGCCATCCTCCACTCCACCCCACCCCGTCTGTTAGTAAAGGCTCCAGGCCTGCGGTTGCTGATGCTGGGGGTAAAGTGACGAAGAGCCAGAGGATGAGGCGGTGAGATCGCCAGGGCCAAGCTGCTTTCCACACGCACACATTCAGTCCAGCTTCTCCTTCAGGACCAGCTTGGGGGCGTCTACGAAGTCCAGTCCATTAAAGAGGATGAGGCCGCCCGTCACCACGCTGGCTGTTCCCCAGAACAAAACATAGGCCAGCGTCTCAGTCCACGTCTCACCTGATGGTCAGGGACAGCAGGTCATACAGAGTCAGTGGAACAACTAAACTCCGATTTATGTTGCTAAATTTGTATGAAAATGCGTGTTAATTTGAGTTAATTGCAATTCGTCTTACCAGCCATTAGCAGACAGATGATACACATGGAGAATGCTACCACCATGACGATAGGCAACTAGAAAAGGAAAAGAGTCACATTTAAAAACATCCAGAAAAGAGAAAAAACGTATCCGTCTATTTTCCAGAGCCCTTCTTACCGTCAGGAACTTCCAGTCTTTGGGGTCACGCAGCGGGGTGGCCCAGTCAGCTTCGTCCACAGCATAGTTCCCCAGGAACAGATCGATGGAGTCCTGCGTGACAACAGACCAATTGATTCTGTAAATGCCCAGCATTAATAACTACTCAGCTGGCCCTGTGATTGTTCAGGCTTCTGTCGGATCGGGCTCAGGCTGTCTTGCTGTGTAAAGCTTCATGTTTAGTTCTGCTTATTTTCAAATTTATCTCATTTATCACTATGTCGTCCCTACATTGTGTCAGGAAATTAGAAATCTCCAGACTTCAAGAGTCTACTGTAACTGACGATAACCGAAAGCTCTAAATTTCAACTGTACAGTACCATATTTCACCTTCTATCATGTGTGGCCAAACTACATAACCTACAATCTAGTAAATAGAGTCTGTAAAAAGCACGTCTTAGTTGACCACTAGATGTTGCTGCCATGAGGAACAGATATTTGATCTACGTTGATTACTTTACCTAGCATGGCAGCTTGATTTTCGCGATATTGCGCGATCACATATCACACGAAAACCATCTTGTCAGGCTTTAAGTATCAAGTAGTGTGTTTGTGTCCGGTAAGCCAGAGCACCGACCAATCGGATTTCTGTGACGAGCTTCTGGCTGCTATGGGCGTGGCTTAAGTTTGTGAAAGACGACACAGAAAGGCTAATATTTGCTCTTCACGACAATGGCGGCTCCTGAAGAGGTTAGCAGTCAGTTATTACAGAACTGGAGAGTTTTTCTTTGTTGAAGAGCAAAGAATGATACTGAAGGCTTTTCTAGATGGAAAATGTGTTTTCTCTCTTCTCCTGGGTGGCTTCAGTTAAGAGTTTGATTGACAGGTGGTTCATCCTATCACCTGCCACGTATTTTTTTTCCAAACAGTTTCCAATGACGGCTTCTCGGATGGTTCTGTGTAACAACCTATCTGGCGGCTCAGTTCACTGATAACTGAAAATATTTACCTCAGTTGATTTGGTAAGGACAAAAGAAAGCGTGTCGAAGAGTGCCGAAGTTTGGGAAATGAGTACTTTTTGTGTTGAGGTGAAACTAAACATTAGTCCCACATTCGGAAAAGGGCACATGGGGTTTTCTGGTCTAGAAACACTGATATTCTTGCAATGTAACCGCTTGAAGTGACTATCTTTCTGTATATGGCTCACATTGACAAAAGTTTGGCCAACCCAAGTGTAATCTGATAGAGATGTCCCTATTACTTACTCATTCTATTAGTAAAACACAAGGCACTTATCCACACATCAAATCCACGAAGGTTTGGACCCACCTGTCTAAATCCATCGGAGAAGTTGTTTTTGTAATATCGGATCATGGAGTTCCAGCCGTCCATCACCAGCCCCCACTGAGTCCTCTTCCCTGTCCTGAGAGATCATCATGTGGGTCAACAACATGTAGAAAATCACTTATGTCCACATAGGTTGGATGCAAACCATTTTGTTATCCCTTGTCCTCTATCCTCCATATTGAATACCATCTAACATCTAATCTAATTTACTGAGGCCCCACTATGCTCCCCAGAGGATAAACCATCTCCATTTTGAACAGCTTTCTTATTGCATGTGAACTAAATGCTCTTAGTCTGAGAGAGCAACCAACTGACACTGGGGGGGAAACAAATGGATGAATAGAAAAACAGCAGAAACCTCCTTCCTCCATCCTTTCACTGTTTCCTTTGTCATTAACAGGTAGTTAGCATGTGTTCAGCTGGATGTTATCTGTTAGCTGTGTGAAAACTGACCTGGTGAAGTCAGTCTTCAAGGCACCAGTACCGGCATACTGCTTGGCACAGGCGTCGGCATTGTCTGCCCAGGCTGCACGTGATCAGACGGGTGGGGAGAATAAAAATAGAAGAGAACAGATCATATTAACATCTATGACCTTAAATGTAGGCTTGGCCAGGTGATCGGTTCAAAAGGGAACTGTTGAGTGCGAGTGTGAGCCCACCGTTCTTGAACATCTTGCCAAAGTCTGCCTGCTCCTCAATCTGCTGGCCCACGTGGAGGACTCCAATTCTCTGCAGGCACACACACACACATTTGATTTGAGAGTCCAAAATTAAACCTCAGATTTATTTGTCAAAGGCTACGCTAAAGCCTCCCTGTTCTCTAGTTCTTTAATTTGCTGTTAATGCAAACTCAACACTTCCTGCATGTGTACCTGTCATCTTGATTAATTCAATATAATGTCCATTTATGCCTTCACTACAAGACACAGAATTATGTCAAACTTGCCCTCTTCACTTCTGACTTGCTTTTCTTTTTTTCTTAAACCTTCCATTTTGCAATTTCTTTTCTCAATGACAGTTAAGCTACTTTGAATGAAATCCTTCCTGAAAAGCAGGGAACAATCCGTCCCTTTTCTGGTCGGCTTTTAATGTGAAACATCTGAAGGAAGTGTGAAGTTTAATTGAGTTTAAAATGAAAGAGTCAATTAGAGGTCGGCACAGAGCCATTTCCAAAGAGGAACTGAAGCAGTTATATCCGTTTATACTCTTGCTGAAGCACCAGACTCCATTGAAAAAAAACTGTAATTTCACATCACAGAACACAGAAGTTGCTTGTCCACCTCTGCCTGGATCTGTTCATTTGTTTGTGTTATTGTGACTTTGGCATTTCAGAGGGTTAGTTCAGATTCATCAAAGTCAAAGCATACTAACTAACCGATCGAGGCAGCGGTAGACCAGCAACTCCTGTGTTCTGCGAGGTAGAATCACTGTTTTTGGGAGAATATAGATTGCTTTGCTCCTGTGCCTGGTACTGCTGTCTGAATATTTAAACTGGGGGCATGTTGGCCGCCATCTACAGTAGGCAATACACTGACTTTGGATAAGTACTTCATACATCCCCAGTTCAGACCATCTGAACTAACCCTTTAACACGGATCGACTGACATGACTGTTGTTGTGCTGATGATATTAGTGCTGGGGAAATAGACGTTATTCTGTATTACATTGTGCTAACCGACAAAAACCCAGGCTGGGCACAGCCACTGCTCTCTATGTTCAGCTGTTTTTATTATTATGGCCACTTCCTGTAGGATGATAAAGTAGTACCCTTAGCTGTGACTGCAGCGAGCGTTGGGCCAGCATGCTCTGGATGACGTTGGTGCGGTCCAGACAGTCCATGCAGTTGCTCCGAAATGTCCCTTCCTGTGTCAACATCACCTTCCCGTCTGCGTCCACCAGGAAATATCTGTATCCACACACACACACCATTACTTCTGCTGCAGAAGCGGATGTAGATATCTACCTGGTGCACAAAGCAAAAAAGCACACTCACCCAAATTCGTCCTGCATTTCCGCGACCATGTCAACTAAGATATGCAGGCGGTGCCACCTCATCCGGCTGCACTCCTTATGGAAGTCAAAGGCTATGTACCTTCAGAAAAAACAAGCATTTACCAAAACTTACTAAAAAAAAAGCAGCCACATGTGAGGGGAGAAGCACGGAGCTGGTGGTAATCTTACTTGATCATGCCGTTACCCAAGCTGCTCACCATCTTGTCAAACGCCAGCTCCAGTGGCTGTTCTGAGCCCTTTTGGTTGATCTGTGAGGAGAAGGATAACAAAAAAATCAAAAATAAGAAATGTTTTCTAGTCATGAATTAAAAAGTGTGAAATCAAAACCTAGCTGGCACAATGATTTCATAACAAAATGACATCTTACCAAGTTCAAAATGACTTGTCTTCCATAGAGAATAATCTGTGAGTCAAAGTGTCTCTGGAATCCGTCCAACTAAAAGAGATCAACAGAGAGAAAGTGGGTGAGGAATGAAGAAGAAGAAAATAAATATGATCTGTCTCATGGAAACAAAAAGGGCAGCTTACATGGTTCACTGTTTTGTTGATCTGTGGTTTGGGCTTGTACTTGAGGTTGGGTCTTTGGGACCAGTAGAAGGGGATGGAGCCTCTCGTCTAGGAGGAGAAAAAAAGGACATAATACATTCAATGTGAAGACGATCACTGGGCTAAAACAGGACTGTGGACTGTATTGGGTCTGTGCACACAACTGTGGCCGAAATATTTAATGTAAAACAAATTTTAGCGGAACAAAAATACACAAACCCCCCCCCAAAAAATGCTCAAATTAATTTAAATATATTTTGAGGGTTAACTAGGGACATTTTTTTCAACCTCCACCCTATTGTCCCTTTAGTTTCAAAGCAACTAAGGGGTACAACAGTTTTTGAAATTGGAGTATTGATGGAGACCGCTGCAGACGCTAAACGGGCTGTAATGTAATCGGTCGGTGCAACTCCTCAACGTCAATGTACGTCCAGTAAAAGTTTCTGTTGTTGCCACTGAAAGGCTCAGATTGTTATCAAAAGTGTCTGACAACATTATGGAAAGAACCCAAAAGAGAAATAAAACCTTTGTCTTTACCTTTTCACCTGATCCGGCATGTCTGTTTGCTGGCAAAAGTCTCGTTCTGAAATCCCTGCGTCACATTGTCAAAATATGCCAAATGTTTCGGCCGTGACATTGAAAATCTTTTAGGTAAAACTAAATTCAACAAACTTCTGACAACACCGGCACTCCTCTCTCCAACTCTCACTAACTCTTCCACCTATAGTCTCCCGGCAACAAGTCACATGACACAATAACCAACAAAAAGGTAATGAAAAAAGGTTTCATTCCTCTGTAGGGTTCTTCCCATAATATTGTCAGACACCTATAATAACAATCTGAGTCTGTCAGTGGCAAAAACAAGTACTTTTAGTGGCCAAATTTGATAGTGAGGATTACATTACAGCCCATTTAGTGTCTGCTGTCTGCAGCTTTCTCCCTAAATACTGGACCAAATAAAAATAAATCTGTCCCCATAAGTCACCAAAGTAACCCTTTAATGTATCATATTTACAGTGTATGGCGTCATGATATAACAACAAACCACTGGATTGTGACTTGAATGATTGTTCTTCATTATGGCAGACTTCACTACGTCTCTCCTGGGGCGTCAATGTTTTGGCTCACCTGAACAAACGAAGCCTTGGCGCTGTTGTACTGCACTATCTGCTCCGTTTCCACATAGTTAGCAGGGTGGCCTTCTGAGTCAATGCCTGCAGACAAAACAACAAACAGCTGTTTGAGAGGTTCGGTCATCATTGAATTAATATCCGCTGGATGTGCTAGCAGTAGCAACTTTTTCCTGACATAAATGAGCTGCAAATGTGTTTTAAACAGGTTTGTAAAACACTTGTAAAAGTGTTGGTGAAACATCGATTAACAATAATGCAAATGTGTCCCCTGAAGAACAGACGGAAATAGTATAGCGGACAGTAGTGTTACCTCGGACGTAGTAGCGGACTCCGGCTCTGAAGCAGCTCCTCCTGGAGATGATGATCCAATCAAACACCTTTCCGTTGATGCAGCCCGACTTCATGGTGATGACTAGTCGACAGATGAGTTAAGAAAACTGACGTGGAATAGTAAGGAGTCAGTGCTACGCACACATAAAGATGTAGATGGCGGTCGGCAGACTGGACCTGCTACTGTGCGTTTACAGACACTTTAATTAGAAAACAGTTTTCTACATCTCATAGTCATTAAATAGTTATCCTGATCAAGGACAGACAAAAAAACACTCTTCTATCAACACATTGAACGGTATATAGGTTATACTACAACTACCTTTATACAAAAAAAAGCACATGGATCACTTTTAAAAGTCAATTATCTAAAATGAACAATAAAGTAGGCATGCCTTATTTAATGCCTCACTCAAACAACGTAGTGAAGAAAGATCTCACACTCATTTACTAAAACAGATCCAGCAACCAACAAACAGCAGCAAAGGATACAGCCATGGAGGACAGGAAACACAAACTTGTGTAGCTGTAAGATAAGAGCAATGTTAGATGGGTTTAACATAAAAAACAAAACACATGTAAGGTTACTTTTGTAACCTTGGTTCTCCGATTGGAGCAAGTTGCACTCCCAGAGTCAGGGGAACACGAGCAACATTAAGCTCTCCTTCTCAGCGCCATTTTCAAGGTGTCACTATGGGATATGGAGACTTCCATTTTTTTCCGACAAGTTAAGCTTTAAGGGTAAAAAGCAAGCGAATGGTATAAATTCCTTGTGCAAGGGCACTACAGTTGTAAAGGGTGTTGATGTAAAGAGTTGTTAAATCAAAATGAAAACTAGTGTTCTAATGGAGATAAATATCATAGCAGGCTCCTGGTGCTTCCAACTTATGGGCGTCGTAAAGCCAAACTGCTATTGATTTAGTCCGCTGTTTAAAAACAGGCAAAAGTAGTCAAGCATGCTTCCAATGGGGTAGACAGTTACGGACCAGAATACTCAGGAGGGGGAACGTATCCAATAGTGAGAAATCTAAATAAATGCGGTGATAGAGAAGTTTGTGTTGTCTCACCTCTGGCTGTGCGATGAATTCTCTCAACAGGTGGCCGTTCCAGACAAAACGCTGATCTGCCTGAAACAGGGACAGGTAGCACATGTTAATACAAGGCCAGAGACATAGGCAGACAAAGAAGTGGCCTACACCGAGAGATGACTCTTACTGTGGGGGAAAAAACTTGAACAATTGTAAATTTGGAATAATTAATTGAGACTGAAGGGGGTTTTTTTTGGGGTTTTTTCTACATACATAACAACTTTAGTAACTTTTAAATTGTTTAAGTGAATTCAGTTAGTTTGTCATTATATGGGAAACAACATTTCTGATTGGGCATTTCATTCTGGCCACTGTAGATCACCAATTCACAAAGAGTCTGGACTGTATGTGGATTATAACACGCTTTTTCAAACCAAAATGAGTGCATATATGCAGGTTTTTTTAAACACTTGAAAACCAGCTTAAATTATGTACTCCTCTCCCAGTGCCAGTAGACCAGTATACCTTTCTGTTGTTTTTCTGGTGTGTCACGTTCAACGTTCAAATGATCGCCGAGGTAAAATAACCGTTTATCTCAATGGAGTCTGGTAGCATTGAGGAGGACATGTATCGGCTGTTTTTTTACACATGGAACTCTGTGAATTGAGGGTTTATTTCGACCCAAACCAGAGTTGGCGATTGTTGGATGAGTGGAAAGACTAGCAAAGTCTTTTCTTATGTTTCATTTTGTTTCTGTCCAGCTTGAACGAAGTGTGTTTTGATTATCAGGGACGTAAAAATGACTGTTGCTTGACTGGAGTCTTGTGGCTTTGAGAAGAGCATGTTCATGGTATGTTTAGTAAGTTAATAAATGATTATTGTGCTGATCGGAGCTGGAGCAGATAAATAACCATGACTATTGCAGAGTTATTTGTCAGAGAATTAGGAATTTCTGTCCAGCGGGGGTAAAGGGGCTTCAGGTACATCTCACCCTCTCCAGAAGGCTCATCTCCTGAAACTCAGGGCTGGTGTTGGCCAGGCGCTGCAGGGTGTGGGTCAGGTCGTAATCCGTTGCAAAGTAGAAGCCGTCTGTGTGAAGCACGTTGTTGATCATGGACAGGAAAGCCTTGTTGTCCTGCATCTGAAAAAAGAGACAGACAGAGGGCTGTAATGAAGCCAGTAGAAGTAGAAGCTGTTCGGACACCAAAGGGTGACTTTGGCGACACCTTCTCCTTGCTGCTTGGCCCTCACATGGACATCCATCACGTCCATCATCTTGAAAGATATGTAAACCCTCTAAATACTCTGACCACCACATCAAGCTTGGTTGAGTTCTGCCAGCTCTCCCATCCACAAGAGCAATCAGCAGCCATGTTCCTCACCTGGTTGTCCGTCAGGTGCAGTATGGTCTTCTTGTAGGAGATGATGTCGAAGTCCACGGCCTTCCACACAGTGTGGCCCAGCAGGTCCCCCACCTTCTTCTTCTTTGTGATGACAACCAGGTACATGCCTAACACAGAAGAAAGTACTTGGAGATGAAAACCCAACCCCAATGCTGCTGGAATGTCCCGACGGTTGGCATTCACTCTGAACTTACCTGCCACCAGGCGGATCGTCCCCATGAGTCCACATATCGGCCTGGTCTCAGCAGACGCAGGGATGTCCCTCCTCACTGAGGACCAAAGCAGGCACACAACAGGGGTTAAGGGACAGTGTGAATGTTCTCAATTAGGGCAGCAACTGAGCTACTTTTTCATGATGCATTGAAAAATTTAAAGAGAATTAAGTGATGCCTTAAAAGTGTCTTTTAGATGTGAGCTACACATAATGTGAGACTGGGAAAAAGTAGCAACGTTATCAAAATGAAATATCGCCCCAGTGTTTGGGAACGACTTCACTAAATGATTGACCCAACTGATCATGTGTGTTTGTGCAATTGGAGTGGGCCTACTGTGCAAAGGTGGATAATATCAATTTATTACCGCATATATATGCATCTAAAATATTTCACACTTGAATTGTATTCAATTTTGTCTTAAGGACTTTCTACCAAGTTGCTATTGCTTAATTTTACAGCTTATTTAATAACTCCTGGTATTGGATCGGTGCATCCCCATAATTGAAAAAATGTAATTGAATGAGAACACAGAGGAGATAGAAGCAGTATAACATATTAACATTTACACAATATATATATTTTTTTACAATCAACACTTGAATTGATGAAGGCAGTTGCAAAAGCCAAGGAAGTAAAAAATGTAAACCATACATTGGTGTTCCATGTTTACCTCTTTACTTAAGATTACATTAGACTTGTTTTGTTTTCTTTTTATAAAATGTACCAAAACACTGGCAACGAGGAAAATCTTGGGTAGATAATAATTATATTGAGAATAAATATGAAACAAAATTTAAATTGACATCAAACACTATTATACGCTTGTTTACAAGAAATTGAGCTAAATATATATGACTACTGGTACAGTAGTGCTGCTACAGTCTCCACTGTGTTCTCATTGAATTACATATGAGCTGGAGCTCTATCCCCTAACCTGAGCTCACCTGTGAGAGTGGTCTCGGTCGACACCTTGTCGATAGCCAGAACATCCTCAGATCCGTCATCAAGAGCCTCTATGTAGAACTTCTCTGGTGTGATGCGCCTGGTGTGACACAGACAGACACGAGAGCTGTTTAAAAACCCACGAGCACTAACATCTAACCACATCCACCAACCCCACCACCAACCCCAGCAGCAGCAGCAGCAGGGCTCCGTGTAACACCGTCATTACTACATAAATACGCGGACTAGAGTGAACTGGCGGAAGACTACACAGCGAGCTGACAGGAGCATCTACCTGTTAGCCTTGTGAGCTAATGGAGCACTGTGACCGACTGGAAGCAGCAGGTAGCAGTGTTGCATCCGCTAAACCGACTCATATCTAGATTCACCCGGTAGCACGGGACTCCTGTTAAACAACGTGATGTTAACGACGAGCCGCTGACGTATCCAGCCCGATTGAAAGAGCTCATTAGTGTAGAAAACTTTGTGTTGAATCAGGTGCAGTTAGCATTATTTGCATGGAGCGGTAACACGATGTCTGCGCTGACGAGGTGGTCTCTACACGGAGAGCTGCTTTATCGTTTAGCCGAGTCAGTATACAGTCCTCACGGATACGCTTCGCCTCTTCCTCCAGTATGAACAGTAAATAAAGCGACGTGATGTTGCAGTATTGAGCCGCAGCACTTACAAGTTGAAACTCTCATAGGTGCTCGCCATCTTTCCTCCCGTTTGACCTCAGTGACGTGTCACAGACTCACCGGCTACTTCCGTCATCAGCTGTGGGGGAAAGTCTCTGAAAGACTCCGCCGCAAAGGGACGCTAGAGGGCGCTGTTGACATGCAAGAGTCCCAAACATCACTTAGGAGAATTTCATGTTCATACAGCTAAAAAATATTTTAACTCAATATCATCTTTTAAGTTGTTTCTAAGTGAAACTGAACGTCATTTTTTGTTTCTTAAATTTTCTTAAAAGTCCGTCTCCAAAATAAATCTTATTTTTGTTTTTACAAATTATTGTTTTTTTTTCTTCTTCTTCTTCTTCTTCTTCTTCTTCTTCTTCTTCTTCTTCTTCTTCTTATTATTATTATTATTATTATTATTATTCTTCTTCTTCTTCTTCTTCTTCTTCTTCTTCTTCTTATTATTATTATTATTATTATTATTATTATTATTATTGTTGTTGTTGTTGTTGTTGTTATTATTATGAATATTACCATCTGATTTAGTACATTTTTTCTTTCTTTATTAACTGAATTTGTATGGCTGATTGTTTTTAAAGTTTAAACACATGCTCTGTATGACAAATGGTGTGTTACATTGTTAACTAATTGTAAATGTTTGACTTAAATAATTACAAATTATAGAAAAAAACATACAGAATAATAAGCATACTTAACACCGACATTACGTTTTATATATATTTATATCAAGGATTATAGTTTAAAAGTATATAGTTGTGAATACACAGTGAAAGAATGGGAACATTATTCAGAATAGTAAAATGTATCTACCAAGCAGACAACAGTCAAATTATGCAGGAAGTTTTCGGCAATACCTTATTTGAAAGTACACAATTACAAGTACAAGTCCTACATTCAAAATGTTACCTCAGTGACAGTACAGAAGTATTATTGGAATAATACACTTCAAGTGTCAAAAATAGTCATTAGCAACAAAATGGCTCCTGTTAGTTTCATGATTGCATTTTAAAATGATTATTAGTAATGTATTAATGTGGAAGCATTTAAATGTTGTAGCTCGGTTGAGGGCAAGGCGATTTCAAGGATTACAAGCTGGACAAAGCCGACCAAACCCTGAAGGGCCCCAAAGGCCCCTGGTTAAGTCAGTGCCACTAATTTTATTTATCGCTCATTTGTTCTGTAATATCTATAAAGCACAAATCAAAAATAAAGTTCTTAAAGTGGCTCCATCCTGTGGCCCGGTCTTGAAAAGGGACTATTTAAAGATTAATTTGATATTATACTTACATGGTGCACAGTCTAAAATACTTTTGAACTGAATCAAAACAAAAACAAACTAACTTTAGGAACTCAGGGGGAAAAGGGCCCAGATCTCCCTTTTGAATCATGGTCTCCTACTTATTCTGGTCTTGACGGTTGGGGATGGTTTGATCTTTAAGACCGCCTCATTTTTTAGAAACTCATCATCGTTTTGTAAAATCTTAATCTGCAAAGCAACAAGTAGTTTTAAAAATGAAAATGAAAGTAAAATATGACTATGAAATATGAAATTGTACTTAAGTACTGTACTCTACTAAATGTACTTAATAAATTCTATCACAGGAATCTGGAAAACTATATGTTTACACAATAGACAGTCTGGTGAGGGACTGGTGTTAGTGGGCAGGTGTGGGTGAATAGTGGGGTGCTGATGAATGAATTAACTTTATTTGTATAACACCTTTCAGGCACAGAATGCAGCACAAAGTGCTTTACAATTCCACAACAAAAAACATACATAGACACAAAGAGGGAAGGAGAAATTGTGTTTCTATGATCTAAAATAACAAACCCAAAGCTGCTATTTAAAGACAATGTTAAAAATAAGTATTTTGAGTCAGCGTTAAGAAGTAAGTCTAATATTTAAAGGCAGACTGTTTCATATTTTGGGGCGTCAGGTTATAACAGTTATAAGAGCAGCTGTGGAGGATCGTAAAACTAAAGGGAGTCTGGGACATAAAAGGGGTGAAGCCATTTAGTGCATTAAAAACTATGAGAAGGACTTTAGCCCTCACCAAGAAAAAAGTCTCTTAGCTTTCTTTATTTCATGTGGCAGTTATAACAATAATCCTCCCAAAAATGTAAACAGACCCCACAGTTTTTTAACGTCGTAGTGGAGAGCAAGGTAGTTCTCCAATCAGAGGGTCGGTGGTTCGATACCCGGCTTTGGCAAAAGCGATGTGTCCTTGGGCAGAGACACTTAACCCCAAGTTGCTCCCGAAGGCTTGCCATCGGTGTGGACTGGATGTTGCATGAATGTTAGTTAGAGTCTGATGGTGGCACCTTGCATGGTAGCCTGTCATCAGTGTGTGAATGGGTGAATGATATGTAATATACTACTGATTGTAAGTCGCTTTGGATAAAAGCGTCTGCTAAAATGACTGTAATGTAATGGTTGAGATGTAACTTTATGGTAAAAGTACCAAAATACATACAAATACCAAAACAGTAGAATTAGTAAAATAAAATGCTAACTTTTTGAAGTAATAAACAGCATAAAAGTTGTTGTTGATGTGCATGCTGTAAAACACAGAAAAACATTGCATTTCTAACATTTCATTCTCAACTCACCTCATCTGTGCATTTTTGGAGCATTAGATACACTTTATCTCTAGTGTTATGCTGATTGTAGGCAGGAATGAGTGATGGGCACGGGACAGTAATCTTTGCATTGGCCTCTTTGCTCGACCGTTTGAAAGTTGAAAGAGGCATGATCCCACAGGCATTTGTTGTAATGCCATTTCACTGCGACCACCCCTTCAGCAGACTTGTAATCAAAAGCTCCACCTCCTTTCTTCATCAGCTGTTGAACTGTGTTTAAGGTAGCTCCATCAATGCGGTTTGGTCGGACAGTGCCGATTCACTTGACACCCAAGTTTGCGTTCAGCTTCTGGATCAAGTTGAAACTGGTGAAGTAGTTGTCACAGAAGACGACAGAAAGAAGTTGTCACCATTTTGGCTCCCAGAAGTAGCCTGTGCTCCTCCTCACGTAGGGCAACATTGAAGAATGTGGATGCCCCTTGATAGAGCAATAGGTCATTGATGATGGCAGATGAACTGGAACAATTTAAAGCCCCATTTGTCTGGCTGGTTGGCAATATATTGGTGGAGCGTGCCAGTCCTTGTGCCTTTATAATAATAATAATAATACATTTTATTTGGTGTCGCTTTTCATGGCACTCAAGCTCACCTTACATCATTTAAAATCAGTAGTAAAGCACCTCTTGCCTGTGTACAAACCTCTTGTACATAGGCAACCAGCTGTGACTCGCACAGTCAAACGATGGTCCGATGAAGTCGAGGAGGCTCTGAAGGACTGTTTTGAGTCTACTGTGTGGGAAGTATTCAGTGATGCCCATGGGGAGGACACCAGGACCCACCAGGACTGTACAATGTTTTTCCAACAGCAAACCTTGGATCACTCCTGAAATAAAGGCCCTCCTCAAGGAGAAGAAGAGGGTTTTCAGGGAACAAGGAGGAGCTGAGGACTGTGCAGAGGGAGCTGAGGAGAAGAATCAGGGAAGGGAAAAAAGTCTACAGGACAAAGATGGAGGACAAAGATGGAGGATCAGCTGCAGCAGAATAACATCAGCGGGGTCTGGAAGGGCCTCAAGGCGATGTCTGGCCACAAGGGGCCCAACCAACAGTCTGTGGGGGACCAAAAGTGGGTGAATGATCTGAACTTATTCTTTAACACAGTGGTTCTCAACCTTTTTTCAGTGATGTACCCCCTGTGAATTTTTTTTTCAGCCAAGTACCCCCTAACCAGTGCAAAGCATTTTTGGTTGAAAAAAAGATGTAATACACAGCGCTGTGCCATCAGTGTCTGATTTTAATAAATCAGACACTGAAGATTGCATTGTTGCATTGAATTCAGTTTATGAACTTACACTTATATTTTATTGAATATTTATTAAATAACTATTTTTAAAGGATTTTTGAATGGATGCTAATTTAAATATATATTTTTTAAATCTCACGTACCCCCTGGAGTGCCTTCACGTACCCCCAGGGGTACACGTACCCCCATTTGAGAACCACTGCTTTAACAGATTCGATCAGTTATCCACCCCTCCCACCATCCAGTCCTCCCTACTGCTGCAGCCCCCATCGTCTGCACCCCCTGTAGATTGCCCTTCCTCCTCCACCCCCTTTCCCACAACACTGAGCTCCCCTCCACACTCCTCATACAGTACACTCCATGACCAGCACCCCAACCCCCCTCCAACAACCTACAGCACACAGCCCCCTCCCCCTAACTTGTCCCTCAAAACTAACCAGGTGAGAAAAGAACTGGAAAAGATCAAGGTGAGAAAGGCCATGGGTCCAGACGGCATCAGCTCAAGGCTCCTCAAATCCTGTGCGGACCAGCTGTGCGGGATAGTGGAGCACGTCTTCAACTTGAGCTTGAAGCTGGGGAGAGTACCAAAGCTGTGGAAGACATCCTGCGTGGTACCATTACCAAAGACCCCACGGCCCAAGGACTTCCACAGCTTCAGGCCGGTGGCTTTAACATCCCACCTCATGAAGACCCTGGAAAGGCTGGTCCTTGTACATCTCCGCCCCCTGGTGAGCTCATCCTTGGACCCACTTCAGTTCGCCTATCAATCTGGCTGCTACAAAGATGCCTTTCTCACCTGGAAAAGGCTGGAAGCACTGTGAGAGTCATGTTTCGACTTCTCCAGTGCCTTCAAAACCATCCAGCCTTGGCTTCTGAGGGACAAGCTGGAGCAGACCAGGGTGGACCACCACCTCACTGCATGGATCATGGACTACCTCACCAACTGTCCACAGTATGTGCGGATACGGGAGTGTGAGTCAGACCTGATTTCCTGAAGATTGGGGGCCCCACAGGGAACTGTTCTGGCTATATTCCTCTTCTCCATTTACACCTCGGACTTTACACACAACTCTGCTAACTGCCACCTGCAAAAGTTCTCTCACGACTCTGCAATCGTCGGCCTCATTTCTGCCGGTGATAATGGGGAATGCAGGGAACTGAACCAGGACTTTATAGGATGGTGCCAGCTGAAATTCCTCCAGATCAACTCTGGTAAAACCAAAGAGCTGGTGGTGGACTTCCGCCAGGGTAAACACTCTCCTCCGGTACCAGTGAACATCCAGGGAATGGACATTGAGATTGTGAAATCTTACAAGTACCTGGGTGTTCACTTGAACAATGAACTGGATTGGACTGATCACACAAATGCACTGTATAAAAAGGGTCAGATAAGACTCTATCTGCTGAGGAGACTGAGGTCTTTTGGAGTGCAAGGAGCACCCCTGAGGACCTTTTTCGACTCTGTGGTGGCATCGTCCATTTTTTTTGGAGTGGTCTGCTGGAGCAGCAGCATCTCGACAGCCGACAGGAAGAGACTGAACAAACTGGTTAAGAAGGCCAGCAGTGTGCTGGGGTGTCCACTGGATACGGTGAAAGTAGTGGGAGACAGGAGGATGATGGCTAAGCTGTCATCCCTGATGGACAACACCTCCCAGCCCATGCGGGACACTCTGGCAGCTCTGTGCAGCTCCTTCAGCCACCGGCTGCTTCACCCCGGTGTGTGAAGGAGAGGACAGGTCCTTCCTTCCTGCTGCTGTCAGGCTACACAACCAGCTCTGCTCCCAGTAAACCACACAACACAAAAAATCTGTGCAAAATAAATACACTGTGCAATATAATAGTTTTCTGTCTGTTTATATAATATTTTAGTTATTGTGGATTTTTTTACTTTTTTAGTTATTTAATATTTTTTACTGTTTTTACTGCTTATTTGCTTATTTATAATACTTGTTTTTGATCTTGTTTTGCACTATACTCTATGCTGCTGTAAATCCTGTAAATTTCCCCACTGCAGGACTAATAAAGGAACATCTTATCTTGTCTTTTTTTACAATAAACAACAGATTAATATAACATCGCGATAATAAAACAACAGTAGTACATCGGTACATTCAGCACCAGAGCATAGCTGGGCAATAGGTTATATATATATATATATATATATATATATAGAGAGAGATATATAAATAGTAGAAAGAAGAGAAAAGGAGAAAAGATGCAGTTTATATGCCACCATGGCCTCATCCACACTGTGTGTAAGTGGATGTAATCAGGAGACACTGCTCTTGAAGCATCTCAAAGATATGGGGGATTTTGTCAAATCTGTCTGGACTGTCGTTGCATTGCTGATTATCATTAAAATGAATGAACCGGCGTAACAGCTGGAATCTCTTCTTCCGCATGATATCAGCTATCAGATCAAAAAGTGACTTGTGGTGCCAGAAGTCCTCCAGGGCTGTTGAACACACCCATAAAGAGTAGTATTGCCAGGAAATCTTCAATCTCTTCAGGACAAGTCTTGATTTGATCCCCCAACTCATGGGCAAAGTATATATTAGTATTATGAGCAATATTTTCAATCATTTGGTTAGTGAAGAGCACTTTGAAGTACTGGATGGGTGTCTTTACAGCCTCAGGGGGTTCAAATCTTGATTCAGGAACCTGGAATTCCTCAATGTCTTCATGTTTCCAGATTCCCCTTGTGCCTTTGTTTGGGCCTGAGGGTGGACTTGGGTCAGGTGTGTCCTCTGGCTCCTCCAAGGAAACAGTTTTTAGGGCGTTCTTCCCTTTTCTGCTCTTCTTACGAGGATGCAGTATAGAAGATGTGCTTGTTGAGGGAACCTCCTCCTCAATATTCCTCGTGTAGGCTGATAATCAGGATCTCAATTTGGTCATCTTTAATCACTCAGATCCGCATCAGAGTCTTGAGGATTTTCTGGTGTAGGGGCCAAAAAATTGCGTGGCCTTGCACCGTAAGAAGATTGAGCATCCATCTATTGTTTGTAAACCAGAAAAAAAAAAAAAAAAGACAATTACAAACATTACGAAAACAATATAATGATAACATTTTTCGTCAAATATTTAATGGAATAACAGTAATTATATATTAACAGCAGTGAATATTCATATATGTTGTTTTTGACAAAAACATTTGTACATTTATTATCTTAGAATCACTTCGTTTACCATGGAATGCTAAATCAACCGTTTGGTAACAACTGCTTTTCGACCGAAAAAAATCCTTCTTCAAAATGTGCTCGACCAAATGGTAGAGCAGGAGGGCACTTCATCACGTTTTCTCTACTGGAAGGTCACCCCTTTGGGCACAGCAGCACGTTTTGTCAACTGGAAGGTCACAATAAAGGACGCAGCGTCCCATTTACTCTACTGGAAGGTTACCCTTGAGTGCACTGCATCCTATTTTTTCTACTGGAAGGGCACCCTACAGGGCACATTGTCCCATTTTCTCTACTGGAAGGTCACCCAAGAGGGCACAGCAGCACATTTTGTCAACTGAAGGACCCCCTAGAGGACACTGGATCCTGTTTTCTCTAGTGGAAGGGCACCCAAGAGGGCACTTCATCACGTTTTCTCTACTGGAAGGTAGCCCTATGGGCACAGCAGCATGTATTGTCAACTGGAAAGTTACCCTAGAGGGCGCAGCGTCCTATTTTCTCAACTGGAAGGGCATCCTAGAGGATCATGTTTTCTCTACTGGATGGTCACCTGAGAGGGTGCTGCACACCACTTTATTTACTTGAAAGGCCCTTTATCATGTTTTCTCTCCATTTAAGGGTGCAGTAAAAATACATTATTTTTTTGTACAGTTCATTTTATTATTGGAAAATTCCACATTCACAAACAGAGAGATGGGCAGACTCCAAACCAAATTTTGGATTTTTAAAAATTGTTTTTATCAAGAACTTCATCAATATGACACCTCGATAAGAAGCTTTAAGAATCAGAAGGCAATTAAAACTAATGATGTGTTGGATACATTTCTTATGGATCAATGACACATGATTTTTAATTTGTATTACTTTTATTTTGTATGTACCCCTGGTACGATAAATTATGTGCGTAACAATTGTTAATATAGCTATGTTTTTCTAATATAAACACAATCATTCTAAAAAAAAGTAGAAGAATGAATTTGACTGCTGTTGGCTTATTTGCTGTATAATGACTCAACTCGCACTCCGTACCAGTAGGTGGCTGTAACGAGCCCCTCCTTCGTAAAACATGAAGCATCATCAGCAATAGAAGTAGGGAGTTAGTGTGGTCGCTGCACATGTGGTCACACTGAGTTCGTTCAGTTAGAGCCGCAGGAGAGGAAGAGCACGAGAGCACTGTCGGTAGCATCAAATAACGAGTTACACCAGATAACATGAGACCAGGTAAGTTACAGCAGATAGGAATGTCTTTAAAGTATTGTTTTTATAATATGAGTGTCTACTTTGTTAAGCTGCCCCTGGTGTGTTTGAAGTTAAAGGCGCTGGTATGTGTTCGGCCTACACCCGCCATGCTGCTTCGTTAAAATCAAGGCAAACTTTTAAAAACTGGAAAGAAAAGTGCCGCCACGTGTGTGGACGCTTTCTCATTTAATGTGGGTGTAATGAAATAATTGAGCTAAACTGTAATGCTAGGTTAAATAGTAAGATGAGCGTGAACCAGCATCACGCCGTGCAGCATGCGCGTCGCCGAGGCACACGTGTTCAGCCTCCGTCAGCAGAACCAAACCGGCCACGAGCCCTCCGACATTATCAGATTAATGTATTTTACTTAAAATGATTGCTTGTATTGCATTGTTTACGGTGCAAAGTCAGAGGCGTTTGATGAGGCCGTTTTAGTTAACGTAGTGCCACGAGGCTGAAGTGAACGGTAGCTTCAGCTAACGTTAGCCGACGCTGGTGCCTCGTGTATTTGTATTCACCCGTGTGGGTATGTCCGTGTGCCAAGCATGTATTAGTGCCGCTCTTTTAAACTCAAACACGGGATGCAAACGTCCGTAGAACTACGAAACTATTTAGTGTAATGTGATAAAATAAGGTTCAGTAACATTACACCGCTAAAAAGATAAAAATCACTGCTCCTTCCTGGGCTTCGCATGGGGAAGCTGCCCCGGGTAGTTATACAGAAGAGACTGTAGGAAATGTCTTTCGTAGCAAACAGAAACTTTTTTTTAAATAAATATAAAGGATGGCACACTGCGTTGTGTCGGGCTACGAGCTAACACCACACACTCTGCTAGGCTCGACTGTAGGGGGTTCATGGTGGCCATATGCAACCATTTTGAGGAGGTTGTCCTTTTTAACACATAAAACATACAGACAACGAAGCTTGCATCCCAAAATATATAATTTCCCCCCCCAATAACCGTTAAATTGCTGTCATTTAGATATGGCTGTAACAGCTGCAAACGGAACCAGACAACTGCGACAACACGTGCGTTCAATAATCTATTTTAGAGACGACGAAGCACATTTTTTGACTGTTTGACAACCTGACAAAAACGCCCCAATAGTTGGCCTTCAGCCCCGTTTTGTCCTAGTTCCATTTAGTTTGTTTCATGGTATTCCGCACTGGAGACGGTGTGTTTTTAGAAATGAAGCCAGCGAAAGGGAGTGGGAAAGAAATATCCTAACTGCTAAACATGTATGTAAACAATGCGTAACTCGGCGTGTCTGTTACTCCTCAAGGATACAAACAATATGTCCACAGGGTGGCCTTTCAAAGGTACACAGACTCCTGCTTATTTCAGGGTGACATGTGCAACCAGAGAATATTGTAGATCACTCCTAGCTTGCCCACTCTGCAGCAATTGGTGGTTTATAGAGCGCCACTGTTGAAAATAAAGCGAGCCTTCTTTGTAACTACACAGTTTATTAAGAATAACTCCCACGTGTTTTGATCAGGTTCACTGGAGCTCCTTAGGATACATGTGTAGGCTCTGTTGGTAGAACCACACACACCCACACCCCTAATTCCCCTTATTAAGTTATCTGTGTTTCATTTTAAGGTTTCAGTCCCCGCGGGGACCGAGGAGGTAGAGGAGGGTTTGGAAGCCGAGGAGGATTCGGTGACCGTGGAGGCCGAGGAGGATTCGGTGACCGTGGAGGCCGAGGAGGATTCGGTGACCGCGGACGAGGTGGATTCAGAGGAGGAAGAGGTGAGACTGGATGAAGCGGATAGTGAGATTATCAAGTGGTGTTGTCATGTTATCTGTACTAATGCAACATAGTGGTATAAGCAAATGTATAGTTTTGTGATACTGTATCCATTCTCAAAAGCACTATTTATTTTTAATTAATAGTTTACATGCAAAGTTCAACTGTCTCAAAACTTTTTGATGTTAAGAACACACCGGCATAATTGGTGAACATGTTTAACCTAAATACAGACTGAACTGTGTGTTTCACAGGAGATAAGTTATCGGCCATGCACGCAACACATTTGGGGTATAACCTCTGATAAAAGCGCAAGTGTGTTAATATAACCAGGGCACAGATCGATTTCTAACCAGTCAAGTTTTTTTCAGGTGGAAGTTTCAGGTCCCCAGAGGGTGGAGGATTTCGGGGCCGTGGGGGTGGCAGAGGCGCCCGAGAGGAAGGGGGGGCGGCAGAGGAGGCTTTGGAGCAGGGAGGAAGGTCGTGGTTGAGCCACACAGACATGAAGGTTTGTGTTACTACGGTTTAAAACCAATTTATGCTGGAAACCTGTTGGCGCTTGGTTTGGATGTTTAGCAGACAACTTCAGGCAGGGATTTGGTCACTTTTTTTAATTCAACAAATGTTTCTTTTCATAGGCATGTTCTTTCATATATTGTGGCAATTTTCTAATGCATAGTGGTGGAATGGGATGTGTATTTGTACTGAAACCTTCCGATACGGTATGTTCTGAACTTGTCGTCTGTTTGTTGCGTCCTGCAACCCACACTATCAATATAATCCATTAAGGTCCATTACTCGCATGCAAGGAAAATGCATTTTTGTCTTTCCAGGTGAAATTTACGTCTCTGAAAGTCGAACTCTGCTTGTCGGCTCAGCCTGGTTAGTCACGCTCACTTAGCGATGACTTGTGTTGAACTGGATGCTGACACTATTCATCTGAAGTCGGACATATCTGCGGATACACTTCAAATATTTAAATTACGGTGGCATCACCCAAATGTGTCTTAAGCGCAACAAAACAAAAACATACTTGACTCTTAGTCCTTCTCTCCACACTGCAGATTTAGACAAATCGATAACCTTATGTTATAAAATAGTTTAATCTCAGTGTAAACGTGCCTTTTTAAATGTCTATTTTATTCAGTGTGCTGTGCCTGATCTGTATAAACAAGCAAAACCTGCAGCCCAGTTCAGGAGTTATCAACAATTCACAAGTGTTATGATGGAACATTACTAACATTTGTGTGATTTACTTTGATAATATGCCAATAACTGAGTGCCTTAACTTTTAAAGTATGAATTATGCCACTGTTTAATATATATTTTTTAAAATAAACAAAAAATCCGAGGTGCATAACGAACCAGAGCTCTGTGTACCATTCCACCACTACTTATGCAAATGTTAAGTGCTGAAGTAGTATAAAACGCATACATCCACCTTTTAGGTGAACTGAAGAAAAACTCATGGAATGGACTTGCTTCATTCTTTCTGTGTCTGACTAGATTTACCAACAATTTCTAATCGACTCGCAGTATATTCTGTTAACACTGACTCGTCTTGTGTTTGTGTTCACTCCAGGAGTGTTCATCTGCAGAGGGAAGGAGGATGCCCTGGTGACAAGGAACATGGTGGTGGGAGAGTCTGTGTACGGAGAGAAGAGGATCAACGTGGAGGTGAGATTGTAGTTCCTTGCAGCACAGCTCATAACTGCTGACCTTTAGCGCTTTGAAAAACTAACATTGTTTCAAATGATAAGTTACTGGGTAAGAACAACTCTGCCATCGTTCTTGAGGAGTCCTTGTCTTTGGTCACGGGGTTTTATTTTATTTTATTACTCTGTCATTTAGGAAGGAGAGGTTAAGATTGAGTACAGAGCCTGGAATCCGTTCCGCTCCAAGCTGGCAGCAGCCATCTTGGGAGGAGTAGACCAGATCCACATCAAGCCCGGAACAAAGGTCATGTACCTGGGAGCGGCCTCCGGCACCACGGTGTCCCACGTCTCTGACATTGTTGGACCGGTGAGTACAAAACTAATTTGTCTTAATTTAATGGTCCACTACAACGCATCCGCAACCTATTGCCTCAGAAATCACCATGTGGCATGAAACAATGAGTATCATCTGGCCTTTCCCTATCATAAAAAAGTAATTTTTAAAGTTTACAGGTAACATAAAAGTGTTCTGTGTGTAACAGGAAGGACTGGTCTACGCCGTGGAGTTCTCCCATCGATCGGGTCGTGACCTGCTCAACGTGGCAAAGAAACGCACCAACATCATTCCAATCATCGAGGACGCCCGCCACCCACACAAATACCGCATGCTAGTTGGTAAGTAGTCCTGAGACACAGCAGTAACACCGCAGTAGACTCTTAGTGGAGATGTCATAGATCCAATGAGGGATTTCAGACACAGAACACACACTTTAGCACAGAACACACACTTTAGCACAAAGTCGATGCCAAAATTCTGAACACTTGATTTACCACAGCATCGTAGGTACCTGGGGTGAGGGCTCTAGACTACGGTATCCTTGTTGTCACAGGGACGTTAAAGATGAGTAAATGGGTGGAAGGTAAATTGCACATTATCACAATGTGTTCAGATGTTAACTTGTAAACTTTAAGTTTTTGGCGAGAAACTTGAGGGAATTAATAATAAATAATTATTAACAATTAAAATAGTATGCACCCAGTAATAATGGAGTGTATGTTGAAGTAGATAAGATTTACTGGTTTGTTTGTCTATCTTATCTTGGTATTGAGTCATTGACTTTCACTGGTATTGGTATCAACTATTGCTACTACTAGATATCTGGTATCGTGACATTCCCACTTCCAAGATCGGTCTGTTCTGAACAAACAACTGAATTACAAATTCTATTTTACCTCAATACCTACATAATGCAGACTTGAACATATTAACATTGTCATAAAGCTTGATTGCTTATTGTTGTGAATGCCAATGGACAGAAAAAAGCCTCAGTTGTCAGGCTCATCTCCAACATTGAAAGACTACAACAGAAGTAAGTGAATAGTCAGTAATGGTCTCTCTCTCTTTAGGCATGGTGGATGTGATTTTTGCTGACGTAGCCCAGCCTGACCAGACGAGGATTGTTGCTTTGAACGCTCACAACTTCCTGAAGAACGGAGGACACTTTGTAATCTCCATCAAGGTACGCAGATGTCAGCCTCGATGCCCCTCCAACCTTTAACACAAGAAGCACTAAGCAACAACCTCTGCTCAGGCTCACTTGAGGCGGGCTGACCTTTTTAAAGGTGGACCAGCTATTTATAAAGTGAAAGCTGCTCCTGAGTTTTGTTTCTTTTATAATTTCTTTAACTGTAACAGATGTTATTCGTAGGTTAAAATTCTATTGTCAGGTAAATGGTTGATTAACTTTCCTCCTGCAAAATGTTCTCTATTATCAGGAAAACACAGTGAATGTCAGAAATGTGTATACTTGATTGACAAAGTCACCAGTGAAGTACTGTCTGAATTGAGCCGAGTGTGTTGTCAGCTCTGTAGACTCAGTTTTTTTCTCTTTTAATTCAGGCTAACTGCATTGACTCGACGGCGGCTCCAGAGGCCGTGTTTGCCTCAGAAGTGAAGAAGATGAGCTCTGAGAACATGAAACCACAGGAGCAGCTCACACTGGAGCCCTACGAGAGAGACCACGCCATAGTGGTGGGCATTTACAGGTACGCCCACATCAGACCGCAAAGTCTGGGTCACTCTAACCTCTAGACAATGCCCTAATTTCAAAAAGTTGATGCATCATTATTGGCAAAGTTCTTATCTGCAATGAAATCGACAAAAGTTTATGACCACAAACTCCCCAGAAGGTTGTACTAGTTAAAGGCCTTAGTTGTGCTGCCTTATAATTGTATTTCCAAACTGGAATAGCTAACCCCCCTGCCATCTTTGGTGGCTAGTTTTCTACCCCATCCAAGGTTTTTTTCTTTTTTTTTTTTCTCCTCTTCTTTCTCCAGCTCATATCTAGATAATGAATTTGGCCCCTACACGAAGGGATTGTCAACCTTTTCTTTAACTATTGGCAGAAAAATAAGCTTTGGTATTATAATCATCTTAGTTGATCAATGCTTGTACTAGGATTTACCAGTCTGCATTAAGCTGCATTTACTACAGCTCCATCTGGTGGACTGTTTAAAAAGTTACATTTACACAACATATGACACATATGATCTATATATAAAAAAAATATCAATGGGAAGCGTTGCAGCAAAGTGTGAATAGAAAACCCACAACCTGAGCAGTTAGCTGTCCTTCACCTGGCTGCTTCTCACTCAGTCCTGTTTATCTACATGGACTAATTCTTACAGGGTTTTAATGACTACATTCACAGTCCAAATAGTTGTTTCAAGATAACAAGGTACCACACCATATACTTGTAATCATTTTTGACAAATCTATATATTGAAGAAAAAAAACATTGGTGTCATATACACCAATGCAGCTGAAGCTCAGCATATGTCACTGCTTAAATGGAATTTTTCCTTTTTATTAAGATCTTCATAGTTTTGAAGTCAGACGGGTCAAAAAAACGCAAACAGTCAGATTTTCAGACTCGTAAGATGCCAAACAATGTTGATTCAGATGATATAAACCACTTTATTTGGTGTGTAAAACTGAGCACACCTGGTATGTTGCTAAGGATCGCTTGTTAACATTGGGGTGGAGGTTTACATCAGACAATTTGAGTAACCATTGGAAATGTTATGTTTTTCCGGTTCTTTACCAAAACCATTCAGTCAACCTTGAGTGTCTCCTACAGTGTCTGCATTTAAACTGTAGATATAGTTAAGCAGTGTGTGAGGTCATGAGTACAGTGACCTGTTATAACTAAAAGACGTTAAGTTGCACATCCATGTTGTGAATCAGGAACTAGTAAAATGACAAGAACAAATGGTCTCGGTTCTGCGCCAGACCTCCATGACCAGATTTATGAGGTTTAGAAGTCTTCCCTTTCCTACTTATGTTCCCAGAGATGAGTGACAGGATGGACACACATCCAGGTCCCTCAAACAGCTGCAGTCAGCTCGACACACATAGCAGCCTGCTCTTTTTTCCCCCCACATATTTTGGTAACTTGCTCTTTTCTGTCTCTCCTCAGACCACCGCCAAAACAGAAGAAGTGAGGCACGCGTAAGAAGGCTTGGAGATTTTCAAACACCATCTGCTTTTTATCCTTGTCCATTGCTCTCCTCTCCACCCTCCGCCTGCCTCTCATACCATGAGACTAGCAGGCAGCGTCAAACATGTCTGGGTTTCCTTCTTTTTTAAGTTAACTGACCAAACATCCAACTGCTGGAGTCTATCTATCACTGATGACATTGGGAGCATATTGCATAACATTTGGTTGCCAGATTGGAGTATATCGTGTTAGTAGTGGAAGTTTTCATAATATGTAGAGCTTCGCCACCCTTATTTTCACATCTCTTATGCACAAGTGATGTGTATCTATCAACTTATTATAAGGATCTGTGTTTCTGTGTAACTACACACCAGGAGGATGAGTAGAAACTAATGAATATCCAGTCCTAAATTGTAAGGGGATTATTTTTTACTCAGCTGCCGCTTCTTGGTGAACAAGGTACTTTCTAACCTAAGAAGTATTTCAAAAGAGAACAAGCTGTGTTGAAAGACTTCAATTCATTTAGGCAAGTTTATATAACTGCTACATGGTTATTTGGGCTCCAGTGAGGTTTTTTGATTGGTCAGTACTATTATTTCAATATTTTATCACTTCTCTTTTCTCCTCATACTTTTCTTAGTGAATTTCTTTTTTTTTTTGCTGTTTACCGCCACAATATGGGATAGCTCAATCCCATATTGTGAGGGTTATCCCAATTACCCACACAGATCAGATGGCTAGTATTGTCAGTGTACAATAAGTCATCTGTCAGAACTTATGTACAGGCTTAATGTTGTGTGTACTTATTGCACAATACCCACACTTTGTAGAAAAAGGAACCCTTAATGATAATCTGTTTAGTGGTGAGGTGGTGAAATTTGATCTTGTGTGTACAGACAAATGGAGATGGTGACTTCCTCTCTGACATGTAGTTTGATAGCAGAATCCTTTGTGATGGCAGAGTATGAAGGAGAATGGTTGTAATTTGCAACAATGTATGCTTTTGAACAGTTTATATATTTGTTTTTGACATATAACTGCAACTTTGTTTTAATAAAATGTTTATGATTGTTATTTTTGATTGTTTCCAATTTTTGACTTTTATGACCTTGTATAACTAACCAAACTGTTCCCTTTTTAACATTAATACAGCCGTTTTGTGGTTATTAAAGAACACCGGACGCCCTAATGTTACAGCAACCACAAAGCCTTTCGAAAGCAATGCTTTGTCAAATCAGGTCCTTGGTGGCACATTGATAGTGCAGCACCAGTAACTCCAAATGAGATGATGGACACATGTCCTATAAAGGTATTAGTACAACGGGGAGTAAGGATTTAAACATGTAAGGCTGCAGCCCGCTGGTTTAAGATATTGTCTTGTGTTTCTGGCAGTGTAAGCTGTAGAGGTTATTGGTTACATGTAGCCTTATGCGGGGCTTTCATACACCGGGGTACTCTGACAGCTCGCGACAAACTGCCTCTGTGTCCTCAAAGTACGCGGACTCCTCACCTGAAGTTCGGGTATGCTTTCTGCAACATGAAACCAAAGAACATACTCAATTTAAATACCAACTTTTGAAGTTACTTTGGCGACTGTCCGCGGTGGATTTGTTTTGGCAGCCATTTTGTGGGAAATTTCTCTGGAGCGCGCTGGGCCGTACTTGCCTGGTGTCGGGAGTGCGCTCTCAATGCAGCCCCTCTCCTTTGACCGATATTAACATCACGGAGGGGCTGGCCAGCATAGAGCTAGCTGTAGCTGTGCCTGCTAAAATACATTTAGTTCTTCATAACGCCTGCCTGTATTGTCCAGCGGCCAATCGGCTGGACGTTGCCCGCCAAGCAGCCTGCAGTGTGCGGACTGTCTTCCTCCTAATTCCAATGGCAGTGTTTTATTAGACAGCTAGCATGCTAGCTAATGGCTAGCTAGCTAATGTTAGCTCCTTGCCTTTTAAATTAATTTGAAAAAAGCCGACGGGCTTGTTAACCCGACCGGCCCGCGCTGTAATTGCATGGTAGCGTATTGTATATCTGAGAATAAATCTCGGCACAAGTGAATTAAGTTTGCTGAGCGGAAAGAGGACTTGAGCTCGAGGTGTCCGTGGTCTCGGCGGCGGGCTGCCCACCTCCCCTTAGGCACGGCTAACGGTGCTGCGCCGGCAATCAGTCCCCATCGACAACCCGCTCTCTGAGCTGCGGAGAATAACGCAATTTTTTTTTTTTTTACTGGAAAATAATTTCACCGGGATTTTATCGGCAAAACAATTCTGCAGCACATTACTTGGATTTGTGCTGTGGAAGAGGGACGGCTGACCCGGGGGAGGGGGCTCGGTTCGTGTGGACGGAGGGAGACAGGGGTTCCGAACATGGCTGCTACGCGGAGCTTGGTTCGACACACCGCCTGAGGTAAGACACCGCCGGTCCGCGATGCCTTGATTTTTTCCGTTCATGTCTGAATTTTTTTGTGCTAGTTGGTCCTTGTCTCTAATATCTGTGTTAGAGGCGTGACAGTCAATCAGTGGTAACAGTGCTGGGTGGCAGAGTGTTGCCCCCTTCCTTCGTTATTCGCCCCTGTCACCCGGCCTCGTGTCCCCATTCCTCGGCCACTGATGCTCAGATGGCTAATGGGGGGAGGCAGGCTTCGGTGATAAAGGTGGTTAACAGTCGGTGTTGGACAATGGGTCGTGTTGAACAATTAAGGCTTGGCTGTGGTTGCTACAGTGGCGGAGACGTGCGGCATGATGATGGACTACATAACGTTGCCCGTCTCAGCAGCATGCAGTGTCCTCTAAGTCTAGCGACAGCAACGCCAAGCCCCCGGCCCCGTCCAGTGCACCCGGTGTGGTTCTGACAGCTAACCACCCGGAGACTTTACCAAGTGTTGGGTTGGTCATAAAGAGGCTAACAATTGATGCGATCAGTGTGTGTGTGCGTGCGCGTGTGTGTGTATGTGTGTGTGTATCTAGGCAAGCTTCAGTAGCAGAGGTATCGCGACCTGCCCTGAGTCAACGCACGACATCAAATAGAAAGGCAAAGGATGCCGGTTGATAATGGGGGACATGGGCAATGAATGGATGTGTTGCTTCATATATATATCCCCTAGTATATAGTGGGTGGTTATACCCCGATGTGACATGTGGATGGCCAGCCGGCAACCCCCGACTGTCCTCTGCAGATCTGCAGCAATCATCCGCTACAGCAGCTAAAGGCTAGCCGCTAGCTTAGCTACCGCATCAGCCCCAGCCCCTACCCTGCCCTGGAGTAGAGGGACATAGGCGCTCAGTTGCCGGGAGATGGCTGCTCCCTAGGAAAGGAGGAAAAAAAAAAAAAAAAAAAGGACTATGATGATGAGACCAGTGCTGATGCACAGCTGGAAGACATCTTGACATCTCCTCTCTTTCTGCCTATATTGGGGGGGTCTCCGTGGTCCTCTTTCTGTCAGTGAGTAACAAGAGATGTTGGGGTCTGAAATATTGCCGATTTAAATAGGGAGGTTTGTAACAAATTGTGTACCCTCCCCACCACCACCACCACACACCGTTTCTCGAACACATTTGAGTGTCGAAATTGACATTTTTTTCCCAAACTACTTCTTCTCTACCTCATTCTTTTAATTCATTCTTTATCTTCTCAAATCATATCTTGGTGATATTGAACCACTATTAAGCATGATTGTTTAGTCATTCATCCACTTCCATCATAAGGGCCACGTATAGGCCATAATGGAAATTTCAAATGGGAGAAAGGACACATTCCCTTCAGGTTGAATCTTCTGTCAGAAGTGTCTTACTGACCAGTGAGGAGGCACTTACTCAATATTTGAGGTTCCAGTGGAATTTGACTTACAAATTCAGGCAGCTGCAGTGCCATTTAGCTACATGGGACTAAAGCGATTTTGTTTATGTTTATTCTGTATGTTGCCAGATAAAATAGTACAGACACATTTCTTATCTCGCCTGGAAACTACAGAGAGAAATAAGTCTTAATGTCTGCAGATTTCTGCTAGGATGTCCTGTAGACATCCCGTCACAGTATCAGTTGCATCGTCACAGAGGATCTAGTAAAAGCATTCAGTTTGTGCCGACTGCCAGCTACGGGGCCGAGCTCTGTTCATAATGAAACCCGTTCCGGCTGAACTTGCTGCTTAGTTTCAGGCAGCCTCTAGAAGGTGTAAGTGGGAAAAGCACCTGCACCCATTCGCCGGATTAGCCGCTTTCCACAACCGCTCTACCACCACCAAGATGTCTGTGATTACATTTAGTAGCATCTGTAGCTATCACATATTTTATTTTTGGACAGAAAAAGGCATACATTTATTTTATTTTTTTCATTTAAATGTACAAGTGCTTGGCGTTTATGTTAAACTATACTCTGACATTGATATCTTACAAGCTGCAACAACATAGTGGCCACAATGTGCACAAGGATCCAATATCAAGTCTTGTCAAATGGACCCCAGACTGGGTGCATAGTGGGAGTGGAGCATCTAGGAGTGGCCCTCGTCAGCGTTCTCTCTCTCGCTCCAAGATAACGCTCCATCCCACTGACACAATGTTAAGTAGAATTTTTTTTTGGGCTCGCTTTGACCGCTGGAGTGGTTTTGCAGTCAGTGTCTTTTGGCCTCAAACAGCCAATGGACTAGTTCCCTGACTGACAGCACAGCTGTGACAACAAGCTCAGACTGTGTGTGTGTGTGTGACGGGCAGCTTTGACACAGTCATTTAAACATGTTCTAGTGTGCGATAGTCTAATTCCAAAACTTAACCGGGAACTATTGTGTCGCTTATTTTTTTCTTCATCCTTTACTTCCTCTCCTGGTCCCCTTCCTCTCTGATCCTGTCTATCTACAACTCAGGGATAATTCCACTGTTCCTCAAGTTGAAACTTTTTCGACTTTAGTAACAGTGGTTGAGTGATGGATCTGTTTCACATCTGTCCATTGAGTTTACCTGTATTCATGTCCCCTCTTATTATGGATTATGTCTTATAATACAACAGATTTTATTTCCTACATTTTTTTTTGTTCAATTAATGATATTGTTTGCAAACAGGTAGGTTGACTCCCATGGCCCATGTAAAGGGACAAATTAATTAACCTTGTTACCTCGTATACAGGTAGCAGGCTTCTCATGTAAGCCATTTTTTGAAGTCGCTGTTTGAAACTGCGAATTAGATCAGCTTTAGCTAGTTCATGTTAATTCTGTAACGGTCAGAATGCTCAACTGGTGTCCAGGTTTCAGCTTATTTAGACTGTCAGGGACCGGACGACTGCAGGTGGGTTTTTGTAGTTCAACAGCGACAGAGTGAGGACTCCTCTGTGGAGAAATGATCACCTGATCACATCACGTCAGGTTACGAAACGACCAGTTACATTTTTGACTTACAACATTTAAATGCGATGGACTTCATAGTTCTGAATCAGGACCTTTGGAGGAAGGAGCATGTGAAGTACAGTAGGCTACAGCTCTTATCTGAATAAGTCAGATACATTTAATTAACATTTCATATATTATGCTGCTCATCTCTCTTTCTGCTTGTAGTTACTGTACCTAGGCTTCCACTAAAAACTGCAGTGTTTCTGACCCTTTTCAGCCAACAAAAGGAGATTTGAAAGGATTTGATGAATGGATTTGATACTGGATTTTAATTCAAAGACATGCTATCAGATCCCATCCTTAGACCGAGCATGTTGCATATCCTAAATGTATGCACATGTAGCCTGGTCGAAGTTACTCTTTAAGTGGAGATTCCAACTGTTGCACTTAAGGCAGGAGGCAATGGGGACGTGGTTGTCTCCCGATATTCGGGCAGACTCAGACAGACATAGAGCGACTGGGCAGACGCTCTGTTTTGGGGTTTGCGTGTAAGTATGAACAGAAAAGGTGACCCAAAAATGGCGTTCCATCCACTCACAGTGTCTAATGAGGGTATAAAACCTGCAGGGTTAATATACCAATTATCATTACACATGCTGTTCAATATGACCCCAGAGTTTGGTCTGCAGGCTACCCTTTAAAAACTATCCTCCCAACCTTCCTATGACTTGAATTTTTTTTATTCGCATTTTTAAGATTTCTTCTGTATCAAAGTAACCCAGGGATAGTTGGTTGTACATCCATGGCTACAGGAACTGCTTAAAGCTAATTTTGTATACTTTTAATGGTGCCAAACACAGTCTGAATAAAAAGTAGCCCGCAGCTAATTAACTGACTCCTTCGCAACATTATACTTCCTGGTTACATCCCCCAACCACCCCCCCATATCATGGAAACTATAGTTCCAAAATTAAGAGCATAGTTAACCCCCAAATAGAAGATGGGGATATAAAAACATTTTATTTCCACACAGTCAAGAAAAAGAAAATGCGTGCATCCTTGTCATAATTCAGATACAGCTGTGCGCCGCAAAGCGTCTCTGCTGCCTGGCTGCTGACAGCGCTGTCAGCCGAGGCCAGTCACACTGGAAGGCAGCGGCAGAGGTTGTACCAGCATGCGGTTCAAACGTAGTTTAGCTCGCTTCGCTAACATTGGACACCGGGGCTGAGAGTGATCAGAAACGAGGCGCGCTGCTCGGCCTTGTGCTGACCTACGCTTGCCATCAACTCTGTCTGTCTGAAACCTTCCCTTTCTCTATAAGAGCATCTACTGGTCGAAAGTGAGTTTACCTTTTCCCAAACGCATCGTCTATCGTCCCTGGGAACACGGGACGCTGTTATTCTCCCGCCCTGACCGTACTTCCGATAAAGATGAGCACCGTCATGTTATTATCGTTATATCCCTATAGCAGGCAAAAACCTAGGTAGCCTACTAGCTTAGTTAGCTACTGCACATATCATATGAGTTAGCTAGCAACTTGCAAAGTTAGCTGGGCGGCAGGTTAATGTAGTACAGGCTAACTAACAAAACTGTATTTAATTGAGATTTATAAAACAAGATGTGTAACAAAAACTGTAAACTTCTCATGTGGGGCTGTGGAAAATAAATCAAAAAACATTCTAGTGCTTCCCTACACTCCGAGTAACATTAACACTGCTAGCAATCCCATTTAGCAGGAATATCACTCCATGCAGACCTTTCTTTATAGAGAACTACACTGACATAAATATGCAACTGCATGAAACATTTAACTCAAGAATAATCAAGAATAGTCTGTTGCCTAATATTTAAAAAATGTTCCCGCTGTATGCTTAAAACCTGTAGCCAGATGAAGCCTGCATGAGGCATACCTTCATCTAAATTAATGTGTGTCTTTTTTCAGGCTGTGGATGTTTGCGTGGTTGGTCGATGGGGATTTTCTGGTTCCTTTTCTTACGTTTCAGTTGGTTACTGCTCTGTAACTTTAGCTTGCAATGGTAACGTGGGTGATTTCTTCTTCTGACTGTCATCACTGTCTTTGAATCCGGTCCCACACAGCAGACTGCACAACTTTTTAATGCTACGAGCCCAGTGTTTTGTCAGAACTTTGGGGTGGATGAACGTATTTGTTCTTCCACTCCTTAACCGAAGTATTTTCGCGACTTGAACACATTTTTGTTGTTCCTTGGAAGCATTTCATTTTTTAAACTTTTCTTTATTCCACTTTCTACTCGAGGTAGATTTCTGGACGTTGGTGTCCTGCTTCTCTTCCTGTACACACTTTGTCACATGGAGTGACGCATACTTGTCATTTGTTGATGCAGCTTAAGGAGATGTTAGGTGCGTTTGTTTCGACACAGCAGCAAAATCCTTGAGGGTGCTTCAACAGAAGGTCTTATTGCTCATTAATTCAACCCTACATGTTAGAGTGAGATGGTGTTATTTCTTCACCCAAAAATGTCATTGTCTTGCTTTATTTTAAAGCAGGTTAGGCCTTAATTGTGAAGCCACCTTATGGAGTGTTGACAATGCTGGAGCGGTCAGTTAATATCACCAGATGTTGATTGGTGTATAAACCTGACAGAATTTAGAAAGAATGAAGGCACGAAAGTGTCTCGGCACACTAAAGAAAAAACACCATGTAGCATCTGTGCAGTTCAGCAGCTTCATTTTGGTTTGGCAGGAAAGAAGAAAAAGATGGAGGCAGGCACAAGAGGGCTAACTTCTGTCAGCTTAAGATGATGGGTGGTGCGTTCCCCTTATGTATATCTGGAAATACAAGGAGGAGGCCCCCCAGCATGGGCTACAGTTGTGCCTGGCCACAACACACCTGATGCAGGTCACGCTTCAACAAGAGACATAGTCAAAGCCTACTTTGAGACTTAAGGCACATATCGGTTTGCTGTCTTTAGCAACCCTTCACCTCCGTTTTGGCCATGTTTTTAGGAATCATGTGTTCCATGGATCAGGGAAATGAATGTTATATGCACAGACCCCTATGTTTCAAACCTTCAGAATATAGATAGGAATGAAACTGGAAAGTTTGGTGTATGTATGTGCTACTGAAGTGCAGATTTCTGCCAGAGTCTGAGACCAAACTATTTTTTTTCACCTTATTCACAACAGTTGAATAGGGTAAAAAACAAAACCACAAGTAGATTACTTACATGAAGAAAATGATTTTGCATTACACATTTTAAGAAAATATATCTTTAAATTTACAAATGAGGCAGAATCTAATGCTAACTTTTGGAGAATTTTAGAGAAATCCTTAGAGGCAAGTAGAAAAAGTGTAGTATAATAAAATGTTTGATGCTTCATGCCATGTAATGAAAGCCTTTTTGTAAAAACACTTTTTTTTTTACTGAAAAGTTTTATTTAGGTCAAACACTTACAATGTTTTGTGTTGTAAACGTAACACAACAAATAGAACATTTGATTTAACTTTTAAATTAAAATCTTGTTAAAACACACAGCCCCTTCTTTTTGTTGATGATGACATCATCACCCTAGCATTGCCATCGAGAGGCATTGAATATAGTGTGAGTTATTCCTAAATCAAAGCAGGAGACTGCTTCATAGGTGAAAGATGCAATGATAGCTGCAGGATGTATGTAGTGGTATTTTCTCTGAAGTATCTGTTGCCGACATTTATAAAGAATACAGATTTTAAAAATTTCAACACTTTTCTATTCTTTTTCATTGGGATGAGAGAAAGTACAGAAATAAGGATGGAGTTTGATCAGTTATCATTGTCTCTATGAGACCTGAGCAAACTCTGCTGATGAAAACTGTGATTTGTGCTTTAAAGCGCCAGAAAAAAAGGTAGTTAGTGAACCTTTAGTGTACTTAAGGTTCTTTTGTCAATTAATCTGTGCTTACCTTTTGTTTGTGAGAATCTCTTTGGTCAAACCTCTCAGCTTGTGTGTCTTTACTTTATTTGTCTTACGTCAAGCCTGTCAATTCTCTCTCTCTTCTCTCTCTCTCTCTCTCTCTCTCTCTCTCTCTGTGTATGTGTGGTGGTAATTTCGGCGAGGGGGTTGTTGCATGTGACCCTTCCACCTGTCCTTACTGGGACTCTATTTCTAGGTCTCACACTGAAACTGACTATGTCTCGCCTGGCAACAGTGCCTGTGTGTGTGTGTGTGTGTGTGTGTGTGTGTGTGTGTGTGTGTGTGTGTGTGTGTGTGTGTGTGTGTGTGTGTGTGTGTGTGTGTGTGTGTGTGTGTGCACGTGTGTGTGTGTGTGTGTGTGTGTGTGTGTGTATACATGTGTTATTCCAGTCTTGACTACAGCTGGACCAAAAGCTGTATAGGCTCATATGGACCGGCTGTAACAGCAGAACTGTGACCCATTTGAACCCGTTAGCTATAACAGGGATGGAGCTGGTGTCGACACAACGTTTCTGTTTTAGTGAACGTGACTTGTTGTCGGCGTGAGACGCACCGTCTTTGGCTGGACGCAGCAAAGCGGGGGGGGGGAGGGACAGACCTGAAAACGCACACCAAACCACAGTCTCCCCATTGGCCGTTGCTCTTTCAAAATGAACCGCTGTGAGTTTAGCTGGTGACGTTGTAGCCTCTGCGATCAATCAACTGATGCACTCCCTCTATACGTACGCGGTTGTTGTTGCTGCTCAGAACGTTTGTTACTCTACTTGTACCTACTATAGATAAGTAATCAAAAAAAAAAGAAATATCATGATTATATTGTGCAAAACCTGCTGGACGGTGTTTGACCTGGGAATGAGAACGGGCTGCTTATTGGCTGGGGGGTAACACTACCACGCTGGGTCCAAATGCTCTTTGCTAACGCCCAGAAGAGGGAAATTAGAAGAAAATAAAAAATATAGGCAGAGGGCAGGGACCACACACTCATAGTGGGTCATATGTGATGAGTGACGTTTTAGGAACATGTTGCACAATATACCTGTAAAAACAAATATTACTGGGACTATTACAGAACATTGCAGATGAACATTTAATATCAAGGACTTCCTTACTCCAACATTGTCTATACCTGTAACAATTTGACTTGTTCATCATGTGCTGTATGTATGTATGTGTATGTTTAATGATTTGGTGGGTGTCTGTTGTGCATCAATAGTTGTTGGAGTATGACAGACAACAATCAGAGCATGACTTAATTCTCGGTTACCCTTTGTGGTGGGATCTCCTCATATTTTCTCCACCTGTTAATGACCTCTACGAACCCTACAAATTGTTGCAGAAATCACGATAATCTAGCTGAACTTTAAATTGTTACCAAAAACATTTAGGTGTGAAAACAGGATTGGTGTTGCCTGTTTTCAAGAGAGGAAGTGGCAGCCTTAGATGGGCTTTTGGTTCCAGTCCAATAGACTTGGACAATAGACTCTTATTTTTTACCAGACTTGCTTAGTTTATTTGTTTGTGTCAAAAAATTTACATTTCTTTTACTGTGAGGTTGACCTTTTAAGGTATAACTAATCAAATCTATGAACCCTGTTTAGGTAGCCTAGAATTCAAAGGTCAAGGCTTTTTTCTAAAGAACAGTTCCTTAAGTTTATTTAGTTTTGATCACAATGTTAAAAACTCATGTTCCAGCTAGTGGTAGCTGGCACACTTTTTTAAGATTATGGGCTTCAGCTGAATGTAAAGTTAACACTTTGACAAACCGTTCTGATCACAGCTGAGATGGCATGTACAGTAATATTGTGGAAATGCATCACTTCCAATTTGCTTTTACAAAATGACTACTATATAGTAACAAACAATGTGTATAACATTCATAACATAGCCACAAGAATTATTTCCCAACTAGCACCTGTTGGTCGGAATATTTGCAATTGAATATTGATATATATCAATTGAAGCCCATGTGACTGATAGATGCAAGAATGCTTTTTCCCCCAAGTCTTTTCTTATTTTAATTTCCCTCATTGGAACGATGAGACTGAACCAAAACAATAAAGCTGTGAGCAGCAAAACCAGAAAACAATGAGCTAAAAGAGTCTCTGCAGAGCTGATGGGGAACTGCAGTGTTTGTGATAATTCTCTGTGAGTTCATCACTGCGAGACACCTTTGATATTAGGCTACATGTTGGCCTTTGATCCATTGTTCCAATGTAAATATGGACTACTGATGTCTGAGCACAGCTGAAATGCAAGAAACCGATCGGCAGCCGCTTACTCCAGCTGTTTCTGAGTTTACACTGTTGTAGTCGGAAAAAAAATATCAACCCTTAACGTGGAACTTGCGCCAATGAGGCAATGTCAGATATTTATTAGCAAATAAATTGTCAGTCCCAACTACATGTTTGTTCCATATATCATATGGTCAATATATGGAATTGACATGTTATTGTCTAACTGACATTACTTTGGAAAGTTAAAGCATCATTTTTATTTTCACAAAAAGGTTAACAGTAACAATGTTTCTGGAATAGAGTCACTGTACGTGAGACCTTGACCAAATGTTCCGGGACCCGGCATCACATATGGATTTCGTTTCGAAGATCTCTGAGCAAAATTGTGCCCACTTTGACGAGCCAGTGAAGGAGAATCAAAGCTCAAAGGTCCACTTACTAGCTGTCAGAACTCTTGTAGTCCCCTCAGACCAAAACCAAAAGCCAGAGACCATCGGCGATAACCTTCCCCCCATCTACAACCACCTGTTGTCATGTGACCAAAGTCCATTGGCTGAACGAAGACTGTGGGATGTGGTTGAAGCCTAGTAATTGGGTCTTTGAGTTTAGATCATTTTGTTACAGTTGCAAAAGGTGAAGAATGGACTTCCATGCTCAACGAGAAGAGAATGTTGTTGCTGGCCTAGATGATAATAAATGTCACATAACTCTTACTAAAGATGATATTTTTGTAAATTGTTTGTTGTCCGTCAGCATGGGGATCGGACTTAGTTTGCTTTTATGAATCAATGACGTCTATCATGTTATTACTAGAGAGGCTCTGATCAGTCGGCTGCCAATCCAAACCAGTCGGACATCACAGGTGACCCGGTGGTCGGTTTCATATGTCAAATTTTTGAGCCGACAACATTTACACAGGTTAGTTGTAGATAGTTTTAAAGCGGCACACAGCAACACAAACTGTAACGTCACTGCCACACACAGTGTTCACGTCACTCGCAGTTTGTCTCCTTGGCACAGTCACACTTTTAACGGAGCTAACAGCTAATGTTAGCAAAGGTTGCATTGACTCTCATTATGATGCATTCAGGCTATTAAAAACATTTATTGTTTTAATCAAAGCAAGTTTTTAGATAAAAATACAATAACTTCCTTCCTAATAATTAGAATTGTGTTTTATGCAAATAACCACTAAAAAAACCAATTAAATGAAGTTTTGACTATTTAAATTATAGTTATAGTCTTTTCTGTTAATCTGCAATCTGCAAAAAATCTGAACTGGCAGGTCAGTTTTTTTTTTTTTGGAAATTGGCATTGCTGCATCTCGGGTAATTACACATTTTGTGATGCTGCAATAGAGGTATGAGGTATCTTTTTAGAGGTATTTAAACTTTATTTGAGAAAAGTTGCAAAAACACAATGTAAAAATACTCTTATACTGTACTTAAAAATGTCTTGCATTCATACTTGTACTGAAGTAAAAGTATGTAGGTATTATTATCAGAATGTGTAAATTTTCTTTTTTATATTAATATGCTTATAGTTTCTGGAAAGTTTTATCTGCAGTGACTAACTAGACCTGTAATGGGTTAGAGTCGGGTTATGCTTGAAAATAACTTATTCTTGTGAAAAGGGTGTCTGTTTCAGATAGTGTCTGAATTTTTTGTTTGGAGGCAGGTTTTACAATTGTGACACTGGTAAAGTAGTAATGTGGTATACTACAGTAAACAGTACTTGAGTAAATTAATTTAGTTACATTCTACCACTGGGTAGAGGCAGGCATTTTGAAAAGTTGTTCACAGTGAGTAAGGATCGGCGCGGACCAAGTCTGATGTGAATTTATCAAACGCCCTTTTTCTCCCAGTATGGAATGACCAGTTTCCTCTGCAGTGTGGCTGCAAGCAGACAGTTGCACGTCTGCTTTGATCCATTCAGAGTCAGCAGCCACTTATTCTCCCTGATCACTGAGGATGTTCAACAGGAGGCTGTGTAATGTGTGTGTGTGTGTGTGTGTGTGTGTGTGTGTGTGTGTGTGTGTGTGTGTGTGTGTGTGTGTGTGTGTGTGTGTGTGTGTGTGTGTGTGTGTGTGTTTTCATCGCGGTGATAGAAGCTTGGTAGGAAACACTGTGTAACCATATACTGTATACACATGCACACACTGTGTGTATGGTGTGATACCGGGATGTCAGCGAGCTGCCACAGTCCTGGCAGAGCCCAAACCAAAGGAATGAGTGAGCCAATTCTCATTTTCGGTATTCCAGCTTTCTCTGAATAGAGCTTGCCGCTAAGAAGTGACATTTGAATTAATAAGGGAATACACTGATTTCACTTAAAAGTTTGGATTCACTATTTGATTTTCTTTTTAAGCTTTTTTTTTTTTTTTTTTTTTTTTTTTTTTACAAACCACTTCCAATAAAAATGAAATAAGCCACATTCATAAGAACATGACAACATGATAATTCATTGCTGGGCTCCTGAGAGTTGTCGGGTCCTGATATGAGATCATGAAACAGAATATTTATTAGCTTTTGGTCTGAAATCCAGAACCGTTTTCTTATCCAAAACAATCATCAGATACAAAAAATTCATGAACAGGGACTTTAAAGGAATTGAACCACCATTGAAAACACAGCTGGGCCTTATGAGCATGCATGGCGGTACGGTCACCCATACAATGTGTATAATTATGACTTCTTATGGCTGACTGTTGCTGCTAACTAACTGTATTGAGTTAATACAGACTACATGGCATTTTACATTAGATTATTTAAACTATTTTGCTACTGTTAATTCATTTAATATTTGTATTTAGATTAGTAGGTCTTATTTTTAACTGTGTTTTAGTGTAGAGCAGCATAATTCTAAAGTATTTTTTTTTATATAAATAATTGTTTCAGTAAAACATATCATTGTTTCAAGAACGTAATGTCAAATAGGTTGCCAGTTTTTTTCTCCTGGTCATCTTCGTGTACATTAACGGCATTTATTCGTGTAGAACAATGGCAGCACCGTTCCCACAGGCTTTCACCCGGTCTCGTATTTTATTCCTGCTTTGCCCGTGTCATTCCCGCTTCGTTTTGTTTTTTGTCTCTCTGGCACCGCCAAGTGAGAAGGGTATCTCCGAGTGCGAAGCGCTCCCTCCTCCACTCCTCGCTGAAAAGCACCCTGCAGTAGCAGCATGGCAATTCTGCTCCTCTATCTTTCCTCTGCATCATGTTTACCTAGCAACAAGCATCACCCGCGGCTGGCCATCCCATTGGTCATTTGAAAACGCACCGGGGACCAATGGCAGGGCTGTTGCCATGGTACAGCGTATAGTTGCCGGGTGGAATTTTGCTGCAAGGCACGTGAGTCTTGAGTCTGCTTGCCTCCTCGCGCTGCCGTTGTAATCTCCGTTGTCTGGTCGTTAGCACAGCTGAACGTGGTTTTGGTGGAAGCTTGTCAGTAATTCAGTGAAGGGAAAATACTAATCAGTAATATAAGCATTGTAACGCGTTTCAGAACTAGCAATAGAGAGAAGAGAAAGACAGCCGGCTACGCAGACAACAGGAAACGGCGGCATTTAATTCTACAGCACTGTTGAGAGGCTGCCTTTTTATCTGCCAGTGCAATATGCTGTATCACTACCTAACAATGTACTGAAGCAGGATTTAAGGTTATAATGAGGTTCAACGCTATCAGAACAATGTTTGATCATTTATATCAAACAAAGCCAACATCAATAAAAGTGCATGAAGAAATAAATGAATAGAGCTCCTATAGCTTAGAATTACTTTAAGCTGCTGTAAAATAATTAAAATATATAAGACTAACATTCAGAAAGACAAATAAATGTAGTTACTGATGATTTATGTTGGGATAACTTGCAGCACAAAAGAGATTTAAAAACACAGAGTGCTTATTCTTTATTCTTATCTATGTGCATTTAGTTATTACTGCATGGTATATGTAAATAAATCCATAGTTTATCATTAAAACTTTTTGAATGTGCTTCCCAGTAATTTATGTTAAATAATTTCTGTTGTGGACTCTGCTCTTACAATGAAACAAGGTTTTTTTATTCAGGGCATTGGGTCAACAAGTATATTATCTTATAAATACATCTGATAGGTGCCAACATATTAGTTCAATGATTTTAACACTGGATATAAATGTTCCTTTATTCTTTCCACCATGGGGACTGTACTTTCAGTTCCTTTCTTTTCTATTTCTTTGTTTATTTGGAAAAAAAAAACGTTCTTTTTTTTTATAATTTTGTGTTGAAGGGCCTGTGGTTGGTAACAGTCATTTTAGTGTATGAACTCCCTTATAACAGAGAAACTACAGAAGAGTTGTTCAGGTCAGCTTTTGTGTTTGTTTCGACTATAAAATGTCCTGTCATCCCAAGCACACACACACACACACACACACACACACACACACACACACACACACACACACACACACACACACACACACACACACACATCATTCACCTGTTGCTCATCTGTGTAATTGTGGTGCTAGTATAATTGCGGACTTTGCATGTCATGATAGGGGTAGAAATGCAGCACCCTCTTATGTTTCTCCACAGAGCAAACAAAAATATGCACACAGTAGGTCGGCGAAAAGCTTCCTTAAAGTAGAGTTAAGCTCTGTCTTTTTGTCTTTATATATACATCTTTGTGCCCAGCCACTTTCTTTACGTCCCGTTGGCCTTGTATCTGACAGTATGTCCGCCCATAAAATCAAGATTAGTGTGCATGCACATACAGGGGAAATGGCCTCTTTGTGGACTAAAATGATGTATTAAATTGTCACTGAAAAGTCTGCACGACTCAGTTCCAGATCTGTTTGCACACTTTTTTTTGTGCCCCTCAAAACACCTTATTGGTCAGTAGTGGCGCTTTAGAGGTTTTGTGTGTGTCCTTTAAACCACATATTTTTCAGTTTATGTCCTGTTGTTAACGTTCTATTCCCTGTTGATGGAAATCTTATAGTGCCAGCATTATCATCTTCTTTAGTCATGAAACCAACTGTTTATTTAACCAAACTCAAAATGTCAAGGTAATCATAATGTAGCAGGCGGGCACTGCCATATGGTCATAAAGTCCATTATGTAAACTTACATGATTCCTATTGTGTTAGTGTACAGTTAAGGTTGTATATTTTCCTGCACACTCTTTAGTTTAATGGGAAGATCAGCCCATTTTATTAGATGGGAAGAAGTATTTGTACTGAAGTTTAGCATGTATGTAAACTATGTTTGGGCCTGAATCAACTTAATATTTAGACTTATCTAAAAATTTGAACACTGTATGTACAGTAGCAAAACACCTTCACAAAATAGAGCAAAAGACTAAAATTTAGCATTTGAAATATATATTTTTTTCAAGCAAGGAAAGACATGACAAGTTTATTTGTTTTCAGCTGTTTGTTGTGATGCGAGCAGAGATGTGATTGATTGTCTTTTATGAATACAATGGATGGGAGATGATTTTTTAAATTTTTTATGAAAGCTGTCGCTCACACGTCCTGGTTCATACTTCTCATGTGGTTTAAGAGAAACCCTCCATCCCATCTCCTTGATTGGTTTATGGTAGAAACCCTCTCTGTAATTTCATTGAATTTATAGATAGCACTAGTAAACTTTCTTATGGATTGTGCTTTTGGGATTTATCTATTATGTCCGCTGCTTCATCGCTGACAGCAAAGTCCAACTTCTAGAGGTAGATGGACAAACCTCCAGATCCAATGACTATACCGGCATTTGCACTTGGCGCTGTCCTTTCAACCTTTCAACACTAGTTCGATACCGTTTGGATCGTAGCGGAGCCTCTTGGGTGCCAATCACACAGAATGAGTCAAAAATAACACGGCACAATCCATTGTCTTCCCAAGGGTGGCGAAGTGCTTTACATTATCCCGGCTCCCAACTCAGACTGATCTTGTCCCTCTGAGCTGGGCATTAGGCCTTTTTTGAAGCCGACCACCTGTAGTGATGCATCTGCATGTGATTAACATCGTTAGCACACATTGCCGCCGTGCCGTATTGCTCTATAATCTCACTTCCTGCTTGTTTATGGCTTATCTCTTAATGCAAGGCCTATAATTATAGCATGTTATTAGGCCAGCTATCTTATTTTAGCTGTGGCTGGTCAGCTGTTTTTCAGTGTGTGGGAGTGCAGTGATTTGAACCATGGGTTCTGGATCTTGAGTAGATTACCATGGAGAGCTGCAGGACCTGGAGTCTATAACGGACATTGCAAAGCCAGAATCTAGTAAAATAACTTTCTGAGATTTGCCTTGGAATTTAGTATACTTAACAATAAATGAAAGATTTCTATATGTTTTTAAAAAAAGAACCTATCCAAACAAATTGTTGTTATTGTAGTTTACCATTATAGGGCTTTATGTACAGTATTACAGATTATGGCTCATATACTGTTATGAGGGTACTGCTGTTTCAGTCTGATGTGCATAAGTAGGGGATTATCAGGGGAGACCTTACCTTTGTACAGTAGGTAATTACAGTAAGCAAGCTTCAGTGGACTTTTCACTATCACCTTTTTTATTTTATTACATATTACTGAGTGAATAATCTGCACACGTTAAAGACAAAAAAAAATCACATTAAAAATAACTCGGGTGACACACATTTCTCGGTGTGGTGTGAGTTTGCATTGGAGGGTAAATTTTCCTTTAAGGAGCCGTCAGCTGGTGTATGACACTGCTCGTGTGCAGAGCTGTTCCCAGGCAGCATTGTGCCTGATTTAGCCGGAATGGCCGGATAGCAACAGTAACAACTTTTAGCTCTGGCTGGCTTGTGAGGAAGGAGAAGTCGCACATCTCAGCTGTGGAGAGTCACTCAGTGACCATGTGCTCATGGAAGCCTTTCGACCCGCTCTCTCCCCCTCCCCGCTCCCCCGGCTATATCTCCACCCACACCCCCTCGGTCTCCCCCTCCTCCCCTCCCCGCCCTCTTTCCATTTCTACCTGACATCTTCAAACTATTTCCGCGTCATTCCTGCCTCGCGCCGTTTGAAGAGCGACTGGGAATCTAAGCCGACCGCCCCGCCCACAGAGCCGGCCGCTACCCAATCACAGCCAAGGATGAGGACTTTACGCAGCCAATCCCGTCGCAGCTGCCGCCGCGTCGGGTAGCAACAGAGCCCATAGAGGGTGCGTGCTGAGTGAGGGTAGAGGCTGCGTTTACCCGAGCACAGAGAAGTTCAAACATTTTGAAAGAGTGAATGAACCAAATGAGCCTTTGTGTGTAACAGAGTGGCAATAATATAACCTAGTTATGTGCTCATTATTAGTGCAGGTCTGTCATAAGTGTCTGAGTCGCTTAAAGGCTTTAAAAACGGCCATGAACGTTGGTGTCTGCTGCCTTAAACTTCAATGTAAACTACCTCTTTCTAGACCAAATATTGTTGCAGTTATAAGGGCAGCCTATGTATTAGGGCACGAATATGTTAATATATAGAATGGGGGAAAACTTGCACATTTTAAAGGCGTTTGTCAATATAGGCCTCTGTCTCCTCTTCCCTTTCTCCCTTCCTCTCCCTCCAGCCCGGGTCTCCTTAAACACATTGCACAACACACTTGGTGTGAGCACACAACAATTCATGTTACTCAGATCCTAAGCTGTATTTAATTTACAATAAAAGCTGTATTTTGCTAAACCTTTAGAAAGTATATTCACTGTTTTTTAAGTTTCGGAGAAAAGTAATACCTATTCTTGGTCTGTAGGAAGTGGTTATAAGTATGTGGCAACTTGTTTTTGTCAGAGCTGCATCCATTAAACTGGATAACGGGTTTAAGTAAAGGTTGTCTATGTATGCGTGAATATAAAGTTCCAGTATATATATCCCGCTGTTACTATAAATGGCCAGGACAGCCGAGGTCTGTTGGAACAGACTACTGTGGTCAGAGGGAAGGTTACTGTCCCGCCAACTCACTTTGGGTCGTTGCTAGCGTGTCGTAAAATCAGGGGCCGTCTGAGTAATGGTTCATATTAAATATCCCGTGAAATGTAGGTAATGTCGTGTCTTCGTGCCGTGGTCTTATCGGTGCCGGTATTACCGGGACTACGCGAAGCTGCGCCAGACAGGCCAGCTTCGACCCCCGCCACAGCCCACATGGTACGGTCCCCATCGCAGGGTGGGGGAGCCGTGTGGGAGAGAAGCACAGATTCCGTCTAACGGAGGAGCACGGAAAGGGAAACGGGCGAGAAACATGAGTCGAAATCGCCCTTGTGAAGGTTTCCACCTTGAAGGAATAAAAAATCTCCCGCAAATCTAAGAAGGACGAGCAAGAGAGGAGGACATTGAATGTGAGGAGAAGAAAAGAAAGAGAGCGGAAGCAGACGGAAGAAGAGGCGCGTCAAGAGGCGATCAAAGGCGTCTGACAGCAGCTCAGGAACTTCACTGGATCTGGTTTCTTTACTTTTGAGACGTGACTCAAGTTTTGGCTCTTTGCTGATCAGACGTTTGTTTGTGGTTTTTATTGTATTTTGGTGAGATTACCTCAGAGGCTTGACTTCTTCCTGGATCGAGTAATGCGTTGGTAAACAGAGGACACCGTCGGAGTTTGGAAGTACAATGCAGGCCGCCAGCGGCTTGTTCTGCGTATTTCTTCAACACGGGGAGACATTTGGCATCTAACCCGAGATACCGGATCTAAACTTTTGTTCCCTCGACGTCCCCCCCCAGCATTACCCCCTCCCCCCAAAGGAAAAGAGGTGTGCAGTTGAGTTGCAGTGTCCCCTGCTTGTAATGGTACGTCACTTTGTTCCTGCGAACAGCCCCGTCGGCCCGTGAGCGTGGATATCCAGTTAGCGGAACTTTCTCCGGAGCCGCGCGTCTCCGTGAAATCAACACGTTGCAGCGGACTCGTTTTGTTTACACGCGTTTGGCGCAAACTGCTCGTTGTCACAGAGACATCCTCGCGCAGTGTATGGGGATTACCTTGTTGTCTGGCTTCTCTAAAAAGGGCTCCTTTTCACCCTGGCAGAGGCCAGCCACCTTCTGCTGTAGGCGGGTGAAGGGGAGCTGAGGCTTCGCGGAGCTCCGGCTGTACAGGCCCCTGTGACATTTGCCAGTGGAGGGGGCAACGCGCGCGCGTTTGTGTGTGTATGTGTGTGTGTTTGTGTCACTGGGATTAATCCGAGGGGTAGCATCACTCCACACTGCCCTACTCTGTCCGGTGACGGGTCCACCCCACCAGAAAGCGCCAGTAATTGGAGCTATTTTTAGCGTAAGGGATGGGGTAAAAGCAGGCAGCTGGAAACCCAACTCCCCTCCACCTCCTTCTCTTCCACCCCTTCTGTCACACTACCTCGCTCAGCCCACCTGGCAGCATGCTGGGCGAGCCTGGTTAGCACAGACTTGACTTGCAGCTAGTTAATGTGTTTTGAACAAGTAGGGTGGATGAATAACAGCAATTGGATGAACTTATTCCACTGAATAATATTTGATCTTTTGGAACCATGCTGACCGTGGAGTGTTATTAACCTGGGAATACTAGCTGTACTGTATTTTACTGGTTAAGGCTGCACTGGACACAAAAAAACCCTGTACTGGATTACTACTAAGATGTCTGAAGAACTATTAGCTGTGTACTTTTGGTTCAACCTGCCCTGGACTAAGTGAACCTATCACAAGCAACTAGAGTCTTTAATCAGAGTAACCGCTCATTACCATACTGTAATAGAAGAAAGGCCTACTTTTTGATTCATTTAAAGTATCAGTCACCAGCGCTCTGGAGTGGTACAGACCTCCAGCACACAGAAAGAATGCATGAAACTGCCGACACCAACGAAACGAAAAAGCTAACCTGACTAACCAAATATTCTCTTTCCCCCATACTCCCCATACCCACAGAGAAACATAATATATATGTAGAATGAGAGATCTATATCTATAGTGTAACTCCACAGAAGACAGAGATTACATCCTTTATATTTTTACTTCAGAGAGAGACAAGCTGCCTGTACACCAGTTGGTTGCCTTAGAAACCACAGTCACAAAAGAAAAGAAAGAAGCCAGAGAAGAAGGTGCCTTTTGATTGGTCGGTCGGTTTCCCACCATTTCAAGATTCATTGATTCAGTTGGATGTAAACTGTTAAAGCGAACTCTGGGATTGAAAAAAAAAAAGCGAGTCTCATGACAGACTAAAACTCCCCAGCAAGCCCCGCCCACTCGTCAAAGCGTTTTTGATTGACAGTGTTTCCCTGCTGGATTGAACACTTGCCGAGCATTTCCATGGTGATCACGTCATCATCCGTGGAGGACAAGACCGTGCCCTCTTGCAGGATGGTCCAAACAGAACCCTGGGTCTCCTCTGCCCTGCTTCGCAAGAACAAGAGTCAGTACACACACACACACACACACACACACACACACACACACACACACACACACACACACACACACACACACACACACACACAATCCCATGTGTTGGGGGTAGTTATATGAAAATAATGTAGTTTCTGTCAGTAATTTAAAAAAGGTTCACTGTGTTTTAGTTGACATTTCACTATGGTGGTGTGTGGGTCAGTATGACGTGCTGCCGCGGCACTGTGCGTGTCTGCATGTATTGAATGGAAATTCTGAAGTTTGTGATGCACATGTTTGAAAGTTTGGCAGTCCGACTACATTGTTTCGACCCGAACTTCAATGATCAGAACCCTGGCTGCCATGGGTCTGAATTGGCTCATGGTCCACGCCTGCAGTTGGAAGCACCACCCTGGTCAGACAGTTTGGCAGGTGTGGTCAGTCAGTCGGGGACACTGAGCTGAGGGACGGGATGCGGGGACGCTGTCCATTACTGAGTAATGAATGTTTGACCATGACAAGATAGTTTTACCACCACACACATGTTGGAGATCACTTTTTCTGACTACTCCTGCTTTCATTTACAATATTAATTAAATTATGCTAGTGGTTTCCAAGGGTGGGTCATGGATCAAAAACAGAACAATTAGTTTGTAAATGTTGGGTCTATGATGCTCGTAGCAGAGAGTGAAGAAGCTAGCTCGCTCCACAACCTTACCAAACACAAGTTTACATGAAATGTATTCAACTTGTTGTAACTGGCATGGCTTGAAAAGAGATACTGGCCTAACTTGTAATTTACCTTTCTTCGTCATTCTGGGCTAAGCAGCTGTTTATCAACTTCATTATATCAGGACTATAATTGTGGTTTTATTCCAAAGACAAGCAGTGTGAATGTGTGGAAAATATACAGAATTTTTAAGTTATAAGTTGTTTGGTTGGACTAGCGGGGCAGTTGCATAAAAATAGACAGTCTTAAATGTTATTCCAAGTCAGACTGGCTATAAGCACTTATAGTTAACTTGTTGCATAAAGCTTCCCTATGAGTTACTTACTTATGCCTGTCATGCAATGGATTATGGTTGAAATAAGACACCTTGCAGAGGAGGAAAACATGGCGGATGCAACAGTGAACAGAAAAGGTAAACAGCCTAAATCCAACTGTCACCAGAATCCCAAAAAGTGATGTGTAAGCAGTTGAAAGGTTAGCTAAACACTGGTAAATAGTTGAACTAGTTAGTGAAAGGTTAGCAAAAAGCACTGGCCAAACAGCTGAGATAGTTAGCTGTGTTGTTAGCTTAACGTAATGGGTAAACTGTTGAAAAAGTAAGCTCAATGGTAAGCCTAAAGTACTGGTCAAACAGTAGAAATAGCTAGCTCAAAGTCAGCTAAAAGTGATAAATAGACATTTGAAAAAGTTTGCTATAAGTGATGGGTAAACAGTTGAAATAGTTAGCTGAAGGTGAGCTAAAAGGGCTGGAAAAATAGTTGAAATAGTTAGTTCCAAATTAACTGAAAGTTGTTGCTAAACAGTTAAAATGTTAGCTAAAGGTTATCTTAAAGTTATAAATAAACAGTTGAACTTGTTAGCTAACTGACCAAACAGATTGTAGCCATAGCAACAAAGATCTCAATTCAGGCTAAGCCAAGGGGAGAGGTAGCTAACTTTCCTACCTCAAATTAAGTCAGTCTTAATATTTACGCAACTGAGGCCAGACCAGTGGCACACCAAGGGCTAGGTCATGTATTGCATTTTGACATACCTTTGTCATCTTTCTTAGGGATTTAAGTTATTGTTGCAAATACTGCAACATCATTTATTTAAGTGTATATAAAATAATTGAAAATAATCTAGTTGGTGACCTAATTGTCTGACCAGATTGCTGTTTAACACTAATCAGTGATAACAAGTACAAATGGCTTCCCTGACCAAATATACATGGTTTCTAATAATATGATTATGACATATTACTTTATGTGTTCTTGTGACTTAAATGGTTAATGTTTATGAGAGAGAGCATGAGGACAAGGCACACCTAATGAATTGTTCCATTCTTCCACACTGTACTGTGCTAAATTGTATACACTGGTCCTTATTGTTATGTAAAGGCATGATAGTTTATGCCAGTGTGTTTTGAGAAAGAAGGAACATGCATACAACAATATGAACACAAAGTAATACCAGGTTTATAAATGTGCTAAGTAGTCATCTGTAAATTAGTTTTTTTGCGGTGGTTTACAGAATCTGGGTTCCAGGGAATTTTATTAAATTTCTCTACCTTTTTTCCTGTCTTCTCTCTATTATCGCTATCTGATAAAGACATGATACGCCCAAATAATATTAATCATAATAATCAATAGCATTCAATACCAGGGAAATTTCACAATTCTCGATCCCATTACCTTAAACATACACTCCTTCATTCCGTTTGCATAGTGTTTTTTGTGAATTATTATTAATCCCTTAATTTATAAAGATTACATCTGAACAAATCTTGATAATGATACAGTTTACCTTTGGAAAATACTAATTTTACTGAGTAGAGTTTGAATATATCATAGTGTAACTCAATGCAACCTTTGTACGTGAGCGGTCAGCTCCATTATTTAGCCAAGCAGGAATGTGCTGCCCATCGACTGCAAACAGCTAAGATTTACTAGCACTCAAAATGCAGATTTTAATAGTATTTGTTAACCATCCCGCTTTCAGAATTCTGGTACCGACTTGGTGTAAAAGTATGGGTTCTGGTGACATCCCTACTGTGTATGAGCTTTGGTTCATTCAGAGATTGACATCACAAACGTTCTGAAACGGCAGACTGCGTTAATTTTCACTTTTTTTTAGGGCACACTCTGTAAATCAGCAAATCAATGCCGAATTTTTCTAAAACTCTCCCACATGATTTATGTAGACATTTACACATATTTGGATGCAAGACTCCACAGAGATTTACACGTCTGTTACATAATGTACTGTTAGGGTTAATCATTTTTAACTTGTAGTAATGCATTTCTCTTGACTCAATGTTGACAACTGTATCGGTACAGCTGACACCCTGAAGTTAATATGGGACCCCTAATGGCATGAAACATTTTTATGTAATTCCACTGTCATTGCCGTTTTAACGTGACAACAGTAAGCATTGGAAACGGTGCATAAAGTGCTTAAAAAGTATTGATAAAGCTAATATTACTTGATAGTCTTTTTTTTTTTTTTTTTTTTTTTTATACAATAACATATTTTTTGGTCAGTTTGTAATGCGAAGATGAAAAGAAGATTTCATTGTAGTTAAGAAAAAAAACTACCAAGCAAGTTTGCCTATTCCAGGTATTAGACACATAAGATGTGATGGTGTGACCGCCCTCAGGTCAGGACAGGAAACATGAGCTCTGTTGACATGGAGCTGGGATAATGGTGCTTTTTCTTAGTGTTCATAAGTGAATGAAACACTCTGTCCGAATGCTCCCGTAATGAGGAGGCCTTCCCGCCTCTCCTTGATGTGCTCTGCCATCTTCAGTAGTCAAATTCAAGAAGAACACAGGACTTTGTTGCTGCCAGTAGCATTTATCAACAGGTTGTGTGTCAGCACTTCTCCGCTATATCTGCTCTGTGCTGCGTTACTTGTTGGACAGGGAATGGTTGGTGTTCAACAAAGAATGGGTTTTTAAGGGGCAGAAATATGAGCTTTTTTTGTAGCCAAGGCATGTTAAAATTAATTAAGTTCTTTTTTTCCCACGTCAATGAAAAATAGGCCGCCTTAATTAACGTGGAAAGAAACAGCATTATATTGAAATGTAAGTAGTTGTTTTTTATCAAATATTTCCTGTTTTTATCTGTGTGTAACTAGTTTGTCATACTAGTTTCAGATTTAAATTTTTCTAGCATGAGATAGTGTCTGGATCAAGCAGTTGAATGTGCTGTTTGCAAGTCAGAACCAACGGGTAAAACATTTGTCAATTTTAATTAGTCAGCATTTTAATTTCATTTCACTTTAAAATTGTATAAACAGCCCCCTTGTGTCATCTTCTGGAATGAGATTATTTCAAATCATAGTTGAACTTTTACTGGCATTTTTAGTGATCATTCTGGGAAAATTTAAAAGCTTTTTGGTCTTGTACAAGCTGGCATTATATTTATCTTAATTTAGGTACTTGTTGCTGGATATTTCTTACTTTCTATACGTCTACAGAACCTCCAGATACAGATCCCAACTAGTCACCCTTACTTAACTATCACTAGGCTTATTCTTGGTTTCTGTGTTGGCAGTTATTTTTTGTATTAGTCTCATCATCATGAGTCAGCATTTTTCGCAGATCCGGTTGCCTCATCTCGAAGTCGATTTTAATTTAATTTTAATTTTATTTTTGGTTTGATGCCTTAGATCTTTGTAAGGCTTTGTCTTTGGTTAACACAAGTTTAAGAGATTTTCACGTTTTGTTTTACGATATAAAATGTGTCAGTAAATACCCCTATTGGGAATTTTGAAGCTTTTACTTGGCTTCCCGGCATATAATAAGCATAGAGGTGTGACCACATCACACTTGTTTAAGCATCTTTGCTCTGGTTTCCTGTATACAGCAGGATGGGTTAATGCGATCAGTTAAACACTTTGGAGAAATATAAAACATTTTAAAAAGCTTAGTCACTTAAAGTAGAATAGCTGGTCCACATTAAAGGTAAGCCCAACTTAAGTGAGACCGAGCCGGAGTTACCCTCGCTAACTTTGTGGCCAACGTTCCTCACTTTAATCAGCTAATGGCAAGGACTCAGGAACTTGGCTTTGGTCTTGAGGAATAGTAGCATTTATTCAACGAGAAATACCGTGGCTCATACACTGCAGCTGGCAATAAACCAGTTGTGTATCAGGTAATTGTTGCAGCAGGGCAGCATTTCAACCACAGCATCCCTGCATGCAAGGCACTAATCTTGTCGGTTAACAGTAAATGATCGGTTAAGATAAGATAAGATAATCCTTTATTAGTCCCGCAGCGGGGAAATTTACAGGATTCTAACAAGGGTCAGCGTACAGTCAGATAAAAAATCTAAATTCTTCAGACATCTCCCTGAAGGTCAAAGTTCCTCTGGGAATGCGGAAGTCACCGCCGGAGGTTCCATCACTAACAATTTAGCATGTTAGCATTTTAGCTAGACCCAGCGTGCACCTGTTGGTCACGCAACATTGTTGGCATGTTTGATTCGGGTCAGTTGCCATGCCTTCCTTTCTTTTGTTCAATTCTCACAGAATAACAGATGTGACTTGAATTGTTGTGAAGTACTTGACATAAAAAATGCGTGAAGTAATAGATTAAAAAAAAAAAAAAAAAAAAAATACTCAGAAAAGTCCCCCAAAAAACGACTTTGTTTCAGTAAAAAAAGAGTAGATGTAATCTGATACTTCCACAAGTAGCCTGCTCACATCCTGTGTGGACACTGACAGAAGACTGAAGCTTCTGCTCTGCTAACATGCTGCTCACGCGACTCCTCCGGTGTCTACACAATGTTAGCCTCACTCCATCCAGCCAGCTATCCATTTATCCAACTACGAATATGTTTTTCAGGCCAATTTGTGCCATGGCATAAACATGGACTGTGGCGATGGCCAACAATTGGCCCAAACATTGTGTGGAGCAGCCTCTGAACAGTTCAGTCACTGTTTCAGGTTGTGTTATTCTGATTGGCTCCGATGAACTGCAGTCCTTTAATTTACCCACACAGATGATCAGATATAACTGTGTCCAGCTACTATTTCTTTGAGTGATACAGTCATATACTCAGTTGCCAGCTTAGAAGGTACACAAACACAAACTGGGGCAGTCTATTACAAAAGTCCTGCAATAAATCCTCCCTACAAAAAGGTTATAATTTCCAGTTTCTGTTGAAATCAAAGAATCAAAGACGTGTTGATTCAAATTTGTGGTCCTTGTAGCAGCTAGAGCAAAAGTGCTATTGACTAATATCACGTTATACTGAGAAATATCTCTTATATTTTCTATACCCCATTTTATCTATATGGGTGGTGTTAAACAGCACTGCACACAATAGCGTCGAAAATGTCCATATGGTATAAACCAAATATCATTGAAGTGTGTATATCAAGCCTGTGTAAGCCAGTGTACCACATGATAGCTCTTAGAGAACAGTATGTATATGAATGCTAAGACAGACTCACTCAAATCTAACAGTGAACTTTAGTTCTTAGAGCTTCTTTCTTTGACCGGCTCCTTGTCCCTCTTGGATCTGTACAGTCAGCTTTGGCACAAGTGGGGGGGGAACATTTGGGTGAAGTTGAAAAGTTTTCAAAAGCTCAGATGCATCTAGGTGTATCCATGTGCACTTATATCTGTGCTTTGACTTTGTGTAGAGTCACACAGTTTAGTCTTAATACACCTTTAGATGGAAGCATCATGTCACTGTTTAGGATCCAACATTTTTCAGTATTATTATTGCAATTCCCTGATTTTATCTGTCATTCATGCTGAAGTAGCATCAATATGTGTTGTACGTGGAGGTTACCAACCTATAGTGTCCTTGTTTTGATCTCATTCAGTATATGATGTTTGCATGAGAAACCTGGTTATTCATGTCACTCTATACAAGATTCTAGACATTTTGATGAAATTGTCTTTTGGAGTGCTCCAGGTAACATGTCCAGGTTTCTGATATCAAGTTGATGATGACACATAGCCGCGATACTCCCCAAACCTGATCACAGCCAGGATACCTGTGCACATGTAAACACATTCACCAGAGATAGTGTGTAGGTCGCATTTGATATTACTAGTCTTATATAGGGGAGAATTTAAGCATCAATAACAATTTTGTTGTATAAATAATTTGATATGTGTTATGCATATGTGTGTGACATGTTGCTATTGTGTACTTATTCTTTTGGTTGTGATAATGGAGAAACAAAACGCATGATTTCAAGATCAGATGGGCTGATGCTCTCAGGTATGTTCCTGTGGAAAAAGTAATTACTGTATGTAACTCCAGTTCTATCGATTCATTAATAGTGTCAATGGTAGAAACCAATAGCGAAGCCTGCTAGAGGGCGTAGCACTTATGGTTTTGTCCAGCTAGATCATTAATTTATCTGTGCCGCTAACTAACACAGTTATTAAAAAAAATGAATTACACAAGCGATTGCTAGAATCATCTCAACAGCTTCTTTAAAATATTGCATTTGTTTTGTGCTGCTGCATAAGCTAGTTATCTAGCTAGTTAACAGCTAGAGTTGTGATCACAATTTTAGCAAATGCAGCATATTATTGCTTCAATATCTAAAGGAACGGCAACCTCTGAGGATAGTGTATATTGTCTCATCATACACCATATTTGTTAGGATAAAACTATAATTGTACCATATCATTGTTTCGTTTAATTGAACCCTGTCTTCATCGGGTCTTGAAAGTACTCAGACTTGAACTTGTCTCTGCCTCAAGTAGTGTTGACAACAGTCGTGCTTAAATAGATTTGTGTACACACACTAGTGGCAAGGAGACCCCTCTTCAAGGCAGCGTTGCACAACTGCTGGTTATCTCCGATGGACTCTGGTACGCTGCACAGTTGGCCCAGTATAGTGTCTCATCATCCAGCAACTTGTTGTTGAGCAGGAAGCATCGGTTTCTGGCTGTACTGTGCGTTGTTGCCGGGCTGCCTGGAGTGACTCCTCGCCGTTGCCCTAAATATTGTTACATCATTGTGCATCAACACAACACTGATGGAGAGATGAGACAGTCTGCAAAAAAAAAGAAAGAAGAGGAAATGTGTCATCCGATTGAAGACGGGAAGAATTGGAAGACGGGAAAGGGGGGCATGATAGACGGGTAAATGGAGGAGAGGAATCAGATTCAGAGGTAGAGAGGTTCGAACGGGCAGGAAGGATGATGAAGGAAAGGGGGAGGAGAGAGGCGGCTGGTAGGGTGGGTTGGGTTGCTAGGGGAGAGTATGTCAGACTGCTGCCGCTGAGAGCCAGGCCTGCTATTGGAAGCTACTTGCTTAGCAGGAGAGAGGCGGAAGAGGAGAGAGAGAAGTAGCTAATGAGTATTGTAGGCTGGTTGCTGAGACAGCACTGGGTTTATTTATAGAGTGCTGGCCAGCCAGCCCTTAGATACCAACAGCGAATCAGCTGACAGAGAAAGAGGGGGCCCCGGCCAATGGCAGCGCAAGAAGGGGGATGCCAGATTGAGGAAGTGCTGTGAGTGCCTCTCGGTCTCTTAAAGAGACGGTGCGGATTTCTCAGTACTAGGCAGATATTCTCTCCCCTCTCCAGCAGTGTCATATCTGTAAGCAGGCCAGGACCCAGAGCACCACAACAGTCCCAGTGACGGTGATTGGATTACTTTCCCTACCTTATCGCACAGCCAAACGCAAGTGCAGCACACACGCAGTTCAACAACGCAGGTTCAAAGCTGCTGAGTGTTGTTTTTTTTAGAAACTTCACAAATAGAACCTCATTTAACCACAGAGCTCTATTTAAAAAAATCTCAGGGAGCCATTTGGAAAAAGATGTTGAGCACTGAATAGGAGAACTGTCTACAGCGTGTATGGTAGATAATAATGGCAAGGGGTCCTATAATTACAAACGTTAGGCTATTCTTACCTTGAATTATGTTATAGTGATATAAAATTAGACCTAATTTTGCAGGCCCGAAATATCTTCAACTTTGACTGGTAGCACTGTTCTTACAGCACTGGAGCTCAGCATTACGAACTGGGTTTGCCCTGTTTATTATGTAAATCTATGGCCATGTAATTCCCAGAGACTCATTCTAGCCTGCTTTATCCACGCTGACCTGCAGTATTGTCTACCTGTTTAGTAGTAGGGTCAATCCAGACCGGACTTCTCTATCAACTAAGTAGTGTCTTGGATTAAACTGATTGGATCAACACCTGTAGTTGTTACGCTTGCAGAATTAATCAAATATTAATTGCAAACACGATTTTGGTTTCCCACAAATAATTGAACAGGATAGACTGCGATACCGATGTTTAAAATGCGTGAAAAACGCTTCATTAACTAACAGCCAGCCAACAGGGGGCGTTCAAGATGTCTTGACTTTTGGGGAGCTATCATGCTGATCCCTGTTCACGCAACATCCACAGCCTGTGAGAAACGTTCCTAAATGTTCGGTCGCAGTCCAGAGCAGAAGAGTGATATACTGCTAATGTTCAGAGGAAAAATCTAAATGCACTAAATTCAGGTGAATAAGAACCTTATTTTAAGTCTTATTTTGATGCAAAGATTTGTACGTTAACAGGAGTGTAGCAAAACATGGAAGTGAAAGCGGTGCTCACTTCATTTAAATGTGAAAAAATATATATTTTGTCCCCAATATCAGTTAATATTTGCTATATAATAATTGTGATCCCAAAATTGATCAATATAATTGTGAGTATCATTTTGGCCATAATCTTACAGTCCTAGTAGTTGAATATAGAACATTTCTTAAAGTCCTTCCGTATTCAGCTCTCAGTAACTTTAGTAAATTGTAACTTGTAACCTACTTTCATTTAATTGAAATGATCATCCTCCTCCCAATTAAACTGTATTTCTTGCAGTTCTGCTGCTTCACAATAAAAGCTTTACTCATATATAGAGTTCATACATTGACATTTGCTATTTATTTTACACAAATAGGTTCAATTGTTTAATCACAAAATGGATTCTTGTCGCTGGGATTGCATTTACACGAACCCCCATCATTCTTGGTTTTCGAAGACTTTCTCTGCAGATGCTATCAGTGAGTCCATATATAGAGGCCATGTAACGCGTCTACAAGTTCTCTGTGCGACCGTACCTTAAGCAAGCTCAACACCTGTGCATGGCAAATGGTGGCTTTAAGCTGAGAAAATCTGTGATGTTTGGATGTGTTAGTACGTTATTCTTACTAAATACAAATGATGAGCACAGTTTTCCCCAAATTAATATAGTTGTATAATAGTGCAATTCTACAATGTATATATTATTTAGCAAACCATAATGTAAGACTGCTATGTCATACAGCAGTCTTTATTCCCAGAATGTTGAACCTTTTTGACATTTATGACAGTGAGTTAGCTTGTTGATATTTTCAAAATCTTTCACATAGCCGATACAAATCAAAATGAACATTGTCTTTTATTCTTTGCATAACGAGCCACCTTATTTTATATCACATTTACAAATACTGACATTCCATTATGTTGTTGATATTTCCCACCTGACAGAGACACCCCACTCTAAAGTAACTCCAATGGTTGCTCAGTCGAGAGAGAGGCCGTGACACACTAAGAACGGTGACCTTCATCACTCCTCTCGGTCCGGCGACTGAACTAGAGGAGGAGAAGCGGTCAGCAGTGGAGCCACTCCCTGTCCGTTGTAAATCAAACCGTCATTAATTATGCACTAAAGCCTGGCTTCGTTCTTACCCACACGTGTCCTTTTTCGGTTGCTAGCTCACCTGCTATGTGAGTTAGCAGTAGGCGCTCATCCTAGCTGGCAAGACCTAAGTTGAAAGATGATTTAACCAGAATAATATAACAAAAGGGTGGGGTTTGCCAAGATACCCCTCACTGGTTGGTCAAATTCACACGGCGCCATTGCTTCAACTCATTTACAGCTTCATTCATAAAACAAGGAAGTACTCAAATATCGATTAAGGACCATTTTAGAATGAGGAGAGAGGCTTTCTCTTTGTTTGATAGCATTAAAAGTAAAGTTAGGATTTTCTCTCAGCTTCCCGACTCATTTTAAAAGAGACAGAAAGGGAGCTGGGTGTCGGTAGAAAAGAGAAAGACAACGCGGCGACTGAATGAGAGAAAATATGTTATTTCCTGATTGTTTCACGCCTCTTACATTCTTAAGCACAACTTTCTAGTCCTGTGACTAAAACTACCAGGACCTTCTTTATGGAAACGCGGCCAAAGGTTGAATCCAACTGTTAGCTTAGCATCTGCTGACTTGCAATTGAGCCACGATGATCACAAGAACTCCCTATTGTGTGTAAGACATCCACGGTCCACCAGAATTTGTTTACACCAAAGGGTCAGAGAGCAACTGTTACCGTTATTTCAAACTCTAGCTCTGATTGGCTATCTATTTGGTGGGTGTGTCCATTTTTTCCCCCTGCTTCCCACAGAAAGATTCAAAAATGCTGTGTTTGCTTTACGGGATGAGACTGACAGATGCAAAACTCAACAGCCACAATATTGTTGTGGTGACCACCAGCTGTAGCTCTTGGAGTGTGTCCGGCAGTTTGCTGGCCCGGTGTTGGCCCACATCTCAGCCGATGGAGCTGGCTGAACTGGCGTGAGAGGAAGTCGGTAGAGTGAGCTCTTTGATTGGCTGTTGTGAATCACTGATTCACCCACTTAGTGCAGACATTTGACCTCAGCATTTTTTTCTTGTTTTCCACTAGCAAATGGCCACAAGTCAACAATGCCAAAGCAAAGCAGAACTTCTGTAGTGTCAGATGTAATTGTTTTTTAAAAACTGATAAAGTCTTTGATTCCAGAGATGTGACAAAACTGCTCAATCAGAGTCAAACTAGTAGGAAAATGTTTGGCTAGTTGGTTCTCCTCTTCTCTCTTCAATGTTCTCTGGAGTACAGGTGCAGATTGTTCCTTCATTTCTGTAGCCAGCTGAATGTTGGTGGTTGCCTTTGTGGTGTGTTCAAGTGCAACTTTTAACTCTGACATGATGTTCACCTTAATTTATCTGCCACATAGGGTTGCATGATTAATCGAAATACAATCAGAATCTTCATTCAGGCCTCTGTGCCATCTTATTTTCACTTAACAATGATTCAAAGATAATGATGACAGCCAGAAGCGCCCATGTCACTTTGCAAGTAAAAAACGGCGCAGTTTTGTACAATCAAGTTAAGAACGTCAGAAATGGGCCAGAAAACTCCCGTCACCCAATCACTCAAACATCAAAAGCCTTAAAAAGACTCATTAGATAAGTTAGCTGAAAGTACGCCTCTATACATTTTATACACACAGGCTTCATCTGGCTATATCTGAGCTGTGTGTTATCCTTTTTAACACACGCTGTGAAAAAGCCAAAAATTAGGCAACATACTTGGTATTGTACAAAAAGTTGCATTGGAATCTATTTGTGAGGGGTTTATTGATTTTATAAACTAGATCCGCTTCAGCAAGACATACCAGCGGCTTTAAGGTCATCACAGATCTGTATTGTATCAGTTTGAGGTCATTTATTTTTACAGTGTAAAACATCCTGCTTAGTACACATCTGACTTATCGTATTACAGCTCTTTAATGACAAATTTAAAGTGATCCTTATCAGACTTAAAGTGTCGGTTGCCCAAACTGAATATATGGTTGCCCTTTTTAAGTCCCTTTATAATTTAAGTAATTAAGATACTATGAAGTTTTTATGTCAGCTTAATGATGGAAATGTGACATAAAATAATTAAAACTTTATCACAGTAATCAAACAAAACACCACAGTCAAACAACAGAATTTGCTTCGCCATTGTCTCTAAAACACATTCCTATGCACAAGCGAGTAAACGCACTAAGGCACATTCTGGTTCTGACTGTATTAGCAGAATAAAAAATATAACAAATTGTAAAAATGTCCTGATTTTGTGGTGCAAGTTTTGCTGTCCTTATTTATATCTTAAAAAGTAGGACAAGAATTGGTTGTCAATTTCTCAAAATGTTTGCCAATGGCAACCTGTCAACCATTACCGACGAGCCCTGTTATGGTATGAGTTGAAATAAAAAAAAAAATGTATGTGATTACATTTTATATATTCACATGTTGATATTGGGAAAAGCCATAAAAACCCAGTGGCAATCATTTTTGATTTTGTGACATTTTCGAATGTTCAAATAATGGTTGGTGTGTTTTTGCATGTTGGTGAGGAAAGACTGTCGGCCTCTTCAGTTAGACATGGTTAGTAGGTAGTACTGTATGTTTGGCCAATATGGAAACCAATAATCAGAGACTGTGTTGGGATTGATAGGTTGTTTCTGATCAATTGGGATCACTTGTAGCCACGTCGGACCAACGATGAAGGCAGAGACGGATTAGAATGTTGGGGTTTCCCTCTCTAATCATCTCTCTCTCTCTCTCTCTCTCTCCCCCTTTCTCCCTCCCCAGGTGTAAGCAGCTCAGGATGTCCGCCCACCTCCTCCTCCTCCTCCTCCTCCTCCTCCTCCTCCTCCACTGCCCAGGGCTTCTCCCTCGCTGAGCCAGCCATGACCAGCCAGCACACACATACACACCCCTCCTTCAGCTCCATCCACTCCATGGCCGAGCAGCAGCAGGTAACACACACACACACACACACACACACACACACACACACACACACACACACACACACACACACACACACACACACACACACACACACACACACACTCTCGTTGCTACTGCGGTACACGCCTGTGGAACAGGAACGGATTTATAGTTTGCATGTTTCACCTGTTGTTTGTCACAGCAGCACTGCAACACCAGAGGGGTGTGTTTTCTTTAATTAAATGAAAAAAGTAATATTATGCAGAGGCATCCGATTTGCTAGATCACAAAATATATGTAGTGTTAGTAAGAAACGTAGTAGATTACTTCCTAAATGTGCTAAAACTTTTTTTTACTATCGACAACCTCAGAAACTCATATCCTCAATATTCAGCTGGCATATATCTCAGCATTTCATTCATTGTGTTCAGTTTTGATTATTATTTAGGATATAAATGGGATAAGAGCATGTTGAAGACCTGAACAGAAGAAAAGAAAAGTAAAACAACACAAACAGAGACTTGTATTTAATATTTTAAAAATAACCGGGAAACTCATCTATGATGAAGCATTCACAGCAAATTATCTTCTCAAATTCATCCAAATCTCTTGTTTGAGACAAACTTCCTGCAGTTCTTACGTTTACTATTTGGGTTAATTGTACAGCTTATCAGTTGCTCTGTATTGTTATTGTTTTCATTAAACATAATATTAAATACCCATAAAATATGTCACTTAGTCACAATGATGGAAAAGGGGTTCCTTAAGGAAAAAGTACAGTTTTTAAGTTCCACGCCTGATATCTTTGTAGCCGCTGTATCCTTCATACATAGCTATATAATTCCATTAAATGTGTGCATATCTGAAGCTTTATATATGATTCTTGGACCCTTTCACAAGAAATTGTAGCTGAAAATCACAGTAATGTCAAAAAAGTCTTATCTCAGTGAGAAATACAATTGAACAATACTCTGTAGAGACGAGACAAAAGTGGAATAAAACCCTTTTTAATTCATGGCAGACTGTAGGCTCTGCTGCTGCGCCCTTAACTCTAAACTCACATTTATGAAATCAGCTTAGGTTTTTCCCTAACAGTGACAGTAAATAAACATGTGAAACAGTGTTTCATGTGACAACAGAACAGTTGTCCTCATTTTATTGTCTGCAGTTTGTATCTATAAGCAGATAAACAACTAATACTTCCTTAAGCTGAAAACAAGAGCAGCAAGACTTGAATACTTGAATTTCACTTTGAGGTATTTTATCCAAGTGAATCAGAAAATGTATCCATTAGAGCTCATACAAATGCTTTGAAGTTAGCAGCCACAAGTTGTGTTGATTGCCATGGTAATAATAAACGCCAGCATCAGTATGCAAATGCTCCACCCACACCTTGCCCCTCTACTGGGGAACACTTAAGGTGCTTTCAGAGAGCGAGCGGTCGCCATGTCAACTTCACTCTTCTGTGATTACTTTTGCTTTTGATTACTTTTCTAATAAATGCTTTAAACTGGACAGTAGTGCTAGATGATGCCAGCTTTTTCCACACTGGTTAAAAAAAAAAAAGCTTTACAGTAATGTTAGGGCTCTTTTCTGATTTCAGAAGGAGAATATAGTTGAATTGACAGCACTGAAAGACGTTCTGGTCTGACGACATGGTGAACAGAGAGATGGAGGGAGGGAGGGGGGAAGAGGGAGAGAGAGACAGGTGCTGAGGGAATCAATGAAACAAGATTTTACCAGTGGCGGCTAGTGACTCAAAAAAATCCAAAAAACGAGGATGAATCACACTGCTTCCTGGTGAAGCCCGTGCCACAGTCAAGGAAATAAGCCAACCGTAGCACCTAAGATCCAGGAAGTACAAGGACAACTTCCTGCAGAGGAACTTCTCTACCCTCACAAAGACAATCCAAGGATCGTAAGAATTAGATAACCCCGCTAACATGTGATCCATGGATCCGTAATAAGGCCAATGGCTGCCCCCCCTCAGGTGTTCTTTTGGAGGGCTGTGTTGGCATGCATGCTGAATATGTGGAGCAGGAGCTGTGTATAAGTTATTCGGGTTGAGTCAAGAATAGCATTTGACTCCAACACGGGTGGACTGTGGTGGAAATGATGCTGTACCAAAAAGAAAAGATCTCTGTTCACTTCACAGCACTCATTCCAGTAGTCGCCTCTGCTCACAAGCAGCAACATGTATTTTACACAACTAAAGAATCACTATCAGTTTAAGTGTACGCTTTAATTAGAATTCCCCCCCGTTTACCTTGCCGTCAGACTGTCGTCAAGGAACTGAAGCAGTTATCTGTGCTTTCGCCACTGCCACAAGACTCCATTGACAAAAAACTTAATTTTACCCCATATTAGACGGGAGTTGCTGGTCTGCCGCTGCTTCGAGCTGTTAGTTGGTGTATGTAATTGTGTGACTTTGCTTAATTTGTAGTAGATAGTATTGTATGTATGGCCAATTTGTCTAGGGAATCTAGTGGCTATGAAGAGAGTACAGATGACTATAACAGGTTTAGTACCCTGTCAGGAATAGCTGTCTGACAGCAAGGTTAAGCAGTGAAAATATTCCAAATATAGTGATCATTTTCTTTTAGGTGGTATATGATGTACTGACTATGGATAAGTACCTCATACAACCCCTCTTTAAAACATCTGAACTATCCCTTTAATTAAGAAATATATCTACATCTATATCGGCCAGTTTACTGCTTGAATGCACATATGTAACTTTTTTTTCCTCCATGTTATATGGCAGTAGGTTCTAGTTTTAAGTATCTGACCTAAATGGGAATATTTTGTTGGTCATAATTTGGCACAAACTCTTGTGGTGCCAATGTAAACTGCATGATATGAGTTTGAATTAAAACAATGTGTTTTCAGTTGTTAAAGTGTATAAGGGATATCTTGAAAAACCAAAATGTTTTCTAGATTCTCGCCTGCTAATTCCGACTTGAGATGTGTTCATGACGTGTTGCTGCTCTCTGTAGGTGCTGTCTGATATGACCATACTCCAACGGAGGATCCCCCCTAGTTTCAGAGACCCTGCCAGCGCCCCACTGAGGAAACTCTCTGTTGACCTCATCAAAACTTACAAGCACATCAATGAGGTATGATACATACCATACACACACACTTGTGTATATGGTTGTCTCTTCTGTGATCACTTTTTCAGGATTTGCGTGTATTTGCCTGAGCTGTTTTTATTTTTTTCAATTCCACAGGTGTACTATACTAAGAAGAAGCGACGGGCCCAGCAGGTCCCTCCAGAGGACAGCAGCACCAAGAAGGAGAGGAAAGTCTACAACGACGGCTATGACGACGACAACTATGACTACATTGTCAAAAACGGAGAAAAGTGGCTGGACCGCTATGAGATAGACTCGCTGATCGGGAAGGGCTCCTTCGGACAGGTATGAACACTGAATCCACATTTATTGATCGTTTACAAAATCCTCCTCAAAGAAGATGTCTCAAGTCGCTCCTACATTCAGTAACAAATTAGTCTCAGTGAATTGCTAGTATGATTATTATTATACATAACAGGACAAGTCAAACCAGCTTTCTGACGGTCCCGGAAATCAGGCTCCCAGTCATTCACTGTCTAATAAAGAAAACCAAACCCCGAAGCATGTGTTGTAATCATGGCATAGGATGACACAAGTGTGTTACTGTGTGTCTACAGGTGGTGAAGGCCTACGACCACCATGAGCAGGAATGGGTCGCCATTAAGATCATCAAGAACAAGAAGGCATTTCTAAACCAGGCACAGATTGAACTACGCCTGCTGGAGCTCATGAACAAGCATGACACTGAGATGAAATATTACATAGGTAAGAGCACACACACACACACACACACACACACACACACGCACACATACATTACAGTGGGGTGTGAGAGTACAGGGGTCAGATCTAACACATATACAATCTCACGGGCGGGGCTCTGCTTATACTACACTGGTTGTCTTAATATACAGATGTGTTCACACAGGTTTGGTGTGCAGACTCTCATAAACATGAACAGATTGGTCAAAGTAGAGTCAAACATCCAAAGTATTCATAGTGTCAGATCTCCCAGTATTCTATAATGACACACTGCAAGACATGTGTAAATAGTTAAACTTTTTCTATAGATGTGTCCATCCACATGACTGACTGAGGATTTTTTCCTCTTGTGTACCTACTGAACATTAAACCCTGAAGTCGGACATTCAAATCACACTAATATTTAACTATAAATAGAAGGATTACCTTGACAATAAAAGGTAAACACAAATAAACAGCCGGTCCTTGTGGAGGATACAACTGCAGTAAAGATAAAATCTTAGTTCCAGTGGGTCCTTGTTAGGAAAGAAAAAGGCTAAGATGAAAGTATTTAATATATTACCATAATTCTGGACCTACAGATTCATTATGGACAGTAACAGGACAACATGGCTGATGTTCTCCAGTTGACATTTAGCTATCTGGAATTTTTAGAAAGGAAGCCCAGCGACTAATTAAAGGTGCTAAATTTGAAATTCAGAACAGCTTCCACATGGCTCTCAACATGGAAATTGCTCAGCCGACGGCTAGAGGCTAACAGTGCTATTAGCATACACAGTGCAAACGACAGCAACAGTGCTGGCAAATGGCGTTATGAGTTGTAACCGCGCTATGAGAGCAGTGCAGAGTGGCGACCATGAGCTAGCCAGCCGGACTAACATGCACTAACATAGTGTGGCCGGCCCGGCTACATACACAAAGCACAGAGAAGTGACTTCATTCTCTGCTCAGGTAGACATTACTCCTCTATATCTTCTCATAGACAATAGTTTAACGAATTTAGTACCTTTTAAAAATAGTACACAAAGTCAAAGTACAGTTGTCATGGAGATGGCTCTGTTGTCATCGACATTCTTAGCTCACAGGAAGATATGTGAGCCATCTACAAAACTTCCCTCCAACGATGAAGACTGTGAGATGCTATTGAAAGCGCCCAAAAAAAAGCAAGAACGAGTTGTTCATTTAAGATTAAGCCTTTATATTATGATAACGTATACCATGACAATACAACATAAAAGTTGAGCTATGAAAGAACACATTTATCTCAGCTTTGATATGAAATTTGAGAATTTAAATGGCACTTAGTTCTGAAAGCCACGACTCGGAAAGTGGGGAATTTTCAGAGAGCAATTGACAGGAAATTATTTTAATGTTGTCAAGTACTCTTGCCTGACCGGATTCTTGTTTATCTCTTAACCTTTTTCCTTGTCTCCCTTCTGTCTCTCTGTGTGTTTGTGTGTGTGTGTGTGTCTGTCTGTCTGTCTGTCTGTCTGTCTGTCAATCTGTCTCCGTGCAGTCCACCTGAAGCGTCACTTTATGTTTAGGAACCATCTCTGTTTGGTGTTTGAGTTGTTGAGCTACAACCTGTACGATCTGCTGAGGAACACCAACTTCAGAGGAGTCTCCCTCAACCTCACCAGGAAATTTGCACAGCAGCTCTGTACAGGTGGGTGCATGGAAACACTAACATGTCTTAATGAGTGTAGCTTGTTGTTGTCTGCCCCCTAGTGGATAACAATAAGAGGATGAATGCAGTATTTAATCCTCATCAAATTAGGAAGGAAGAGTATTGTAGGTCAAATGCCATTCAGAATGACAAAGGACTTGAACTATTTATGGAGATAAAAAGTATATCAGGATGATGATTGAAGGTTTTTGACGGTTGCCTTTTCCTTTATATTGGATATATAGGTATAATAATTTTTAGAAGGTTGTTACAGTAACGTTACAGCATACTTTATTTAATTTATTTGGATGCAATTTATTTATTATTTATTTATATATTTGTGTATATATGATTTATTTATTTATCAAAAATGATTTTAACATTTATTTATTTATTAACATTTGTTGCAATTTATTTATTATTCATTTATATATTTCTGTATATATGATTTATTTATTTATCCAAATTATTTTAACATTTATTTCTTTATTAACATTTGTTTTCATATACGAAACTCAATAAAATACATGGTTTAAAATGGAAAAAAAAGTGTAATAATGGTTCCAAAGTCGATGAGTTATGGCGTAGAATAATCTTGCAGTCAATATTGTATAAAATTTTTCCATAATAGGTAGCCTTTATAAGAAGATTGTCATTTCTTGTCCACAGCGTTATTATTCCTGGCCACTCCAGAGCTGTCAATCATCCACTGCGACCTGAAACCAGAGAACATCCTGCTGTGTAACCCCAAGAGATCCGCCATCAAGATAGTCGACTTTGGGTCCTCCTGCCAGCTGGGACAGAGGGTGAGCAGCGTCCACACACACGTTTAAACACACACACACACACACACACACACACACACACACACACACACACACACACACACACACACACACACACACACACACACACACACATAAACCTTCCAAATATGACTGTCAAAGTGTCAAAGTTATTCTTATCATTAGGGTTTTGAAAGTATATGAGTCCATCATACACGTGTCCCAGTTATCACGGTTGTTAGGGGTTTTGTATAATTGTGTAATATATCTTTTTAGACTAAATGTAATAAATTCTGCATTTATTTCATTCTAGCTCACCTTACTTTGGCAGCAATGCTTAATGTTTTTGGAAAAAGTCTGTCAGTTAAGCCAGTTAAGCTTTTGTATGAAGGGTTAATTTCCTGAATGGCAGTAACAAGACTGTGGTTGAGCGGCTCTACTGCTGCTCTGTGAGGAGAACATGGCTCCTCACAGTGGACAGCTAACGAAACAGCAGGCCACCCACTGACATGAGTGTCATTTCACTTTTAATAAAGTGTGCTATTTAGTTGTTAATGATGCAACATTCAGCTCCACAGCATAGGTGACGAGGTTGGACATGATTGGAGACATAGTTAAAGTAATAGAATTTCTTGTGGCCCTCCTCTCAGATCTACCAGTACATCCAGAGCAGGTTCTACCGCTCTCCTGAGGTCCTGTTGGGAATGCCGTATGACCTGGCCATCGACATGTGGTCTCTGGGATGCATCCTGGTGGAGATGCACACAGGAGAGCCTCTCTTCAGCGGCTCCAACGAGGTAAAAGCAACAACGGCCACAAACATATTGAATCATAAGTAGGGCTGATTGATCCCTATCCAAATACTGTTTCCAGCATCTTGTCACTAAGGCTAACTATGCATGTGTGTGTGTGCTTGTTTAGGTTGACCAGATGAATAAGATTGTGGAGGTTCTGGGGGTGCCACCCAGCCACATGCTGGATGCAGCTCCTAAAGCCAGAAAGTATTTTGACAAGCTGTCAGACGGTCTGTGGACAGTGAAGAAGAACAAGGACATCAAGAAGGTATGAGATATCAGATCCATTCACATTTTTTTAATTAAAAGGCAACTTTCACCTCTTAGTCTTGTGTCTTCTGACTCCTGGTGGTTACCTGATGCACAATAATCCAATGTGGTACTTCCAGTTATTGTAAACAAAATACATGAGAGCTACATGAGGTAACAGAATCACATTTTAATTTCCCTAACTGAAGTCTGAATATTCGATAATGACAGGTTCAAAATGCTTGTTTCATTTTGTTGACAAATTGGAGTAGAAGGTTTTTACAGAGGGACTTTTTGATATATTGTTGTATCACTCTTTATATAAGCTAATACTTACAGCAGCCATAAAACATTTTTTACCATGTTTTTAGTATTTAAAATATTGTAAAAATCAGGCTATGAATTATATATTTACAAACCCCTCTGTAAAAACTTTCAGACTAAAGATAGGAATGAAACTGGTGTATGTAAGTGCTACTGAAGTGGAGATTTATCACTCAGCGAGTCTGAGACAAAACTAATTTAGAAAAAACGGACTTTAAAGATATGTTTTGTAAAATTACATACCATTTTAAGACACTTGAATGGACAGGTGAATGGAGTAAAAGTTGATTACTTGCATCGGAACAGTAGGGATGTACAGGAATATATGCATGTTTTAGAGCAGCGAGCCCTGCACTGCTTGTTTATCCCGGTAATGGGAGTTTTTTTTTTTTTTTTCTGTATCTAAATATGTGTGTGTGTGTGTGTGTTTCCCAGGAGTATAAGCCCCCAGCCACACGGCGTCTTCATGAGATTTTGGGTGTAGAGACTGGGGGCCCAGGGGGGCGGAGGGCAGGGGAGCCAGGACACGCCCCCTGTGACTACCTGAAGTTTAAAGGTAAACCAACACTTTGTATGGATCTGCAGGAATAGACATCGTATTGGTTCACAAAAACTGTCAACATTTTCAGTTTCTATGTCAAACTACGTGGTGAAAGTACCAGCAATGAGTGACCTCTTAACCCTGTAAAGAGCCTCAACAGAACCTGTTGTCTGTCCTATTCCAGACCTGATCCTGCGCATGCTGGACTACGACCCTAAAAGCCGCATCACGCCATTCTACGCCCTGCAGCACAATTTCTTCAAGAAGACGACAGATGAAGGAACCAACACCAGTTCATCTACATCCACCTCTCCTGCCATGGACCACTCCCATTCAACCTCCACTACTAGCTCTGTTTCTAGCTCTGGTAAAGTACACCAACAGCTCCATAGCTCAGAAAATTATTATCTACGTCCCAGAGGGGAAGATAGTGCTCGGACTTCCTGCCAGAGAAGATCAGTTCCTCTCCGTTGACCATGTCTGCAGGGAGTTCAGTTACTTTGATCTGGCCATTATTGTGAACCACATTAGGGGTTGTTGAAAAATATAATGCTAGAATCAAGATTGTTATCTTCTAAGATTCTGAAACAGTTCACAGCTACCAAAAATTGTACAAGAGAATTAACTGGTCCTCCCCCAAAACAAGTCAATGCAGCCAACAGCATTGAGTTTAATGCCGGTCTGTTTTTATCTCCAGGTGGCTCCAGTGGTTCTTCCAATGACAACCGCAACTACCGCTACAGTAACCGCTACTACAACTCTGCTGTTACACATTCAGACTATGAGATGACCAGCCCTCAGGTACGCACAGCGCCGCACCACTGACGGAGTGTTTTATAGGATGTCTCGTCCTGGTTGATACAGATGCAGTAGAAAAATGTCTCTAACCCCTAAAAGTATTCACAACCTGGATTTAGTATCACCCCCTGAGTGGGGCCCACAACAGATACGTGTTGTGTTTCTTCTTTAGAGCACGTCTGTCACTCACTGAATGCGTCTCACCTCTGTGTCCCACTTCCCCCCCCCCACCAGGCTCCCTCCCAGCAGCAGATGAGGATGTGGCCAGGCAGTGATGGTGGAGGTGGGGGTCAGGACCCAGCATACACCCAGTTGCTGCTCCACAAGCCGGCTGCCTCCCAACAGCACCAGCGCCACTTCCTGGACCCGCCCCACCACCCACACCCGACCTACTCCCACCACGGGAACGGCGGGCGCGGCCTGCGGCAGGGCGGGCAGACGGGCATCGGCGGAGGGGGGGCCAGCAGGGATCCTCGCCCCAGATGAGTGACAGCATGGATGTGGGCGTGTCCCTAGGGCTGCACCACCTGGGGGCGGTGTCTTCCATGGAGGCCTCTCAGTTCGGCTCGGCCTCCCTGCCCCTCGCTCTGCCAATCGGACTGTCTGCCTTCCGGACTCGGACGGCCCCCACCGCCCCAGGGCCCACAAGCCCCGCCCCCTGAGGACTACTACCCTGCCTCCAACAACAATAACCCCGCTGCGGGGGGCAGAGGGAGGCCGGACTCAGACGAGGGGCCAGCCAACTCTTGATAAAACCTGAACCATGCCCTAAAGCCATACAATTTTAACTACAACTACTACAACTACACACATACAGCCAGAGTTCAGAGACAAAGAGGTGAACTTTGTGCTGCAGGAGACAGTTTGTACTGCATGAGAGGAGGAGGAGGAAGGAGGAAGATGCTGGGAAAAACTCTCCCTTTTTATCCCGTTTTAGTTTGTTGTCCTTCTGTTGCGACTGTAATTGGAAAGGAATGATTGTGACGAGTTTGTTTTTATTAATATTATTATTATTGTTGTTTAATATTATTTGATTTTTTTTTTCTCGGGTTTGAGGAGTTGCGTGTTCTACTTGGTTGTTGTTTAAGCCTGGAGAGGGGGAGGAGGAGGATGAAGAGGAAAGAGAGAGAGGAGCCATGCTTTTCCATTTTACTCCATGTGGTGGCTGCAAGTGGAAGATCACATATTCACGGTCACACCGGTTAGTTCTGACATTAGTATATTCATATTTACAGTCCTTGGAGACGAGCAGTCTTAACACACACACACACACACACACACACACACACACACACACACACACACACACACACACACACACACACACACACACACACACACATATATCTACTGCTGCATCAAGAAGACAGAAGCTGGTTTCAAAGGGAGAAAACGCCAACCTGTGTGTGATTCAGGACTCCTGTCTGTGTTAAACTCACTTTTGCTTAGAGTTTTTCGCGTCCTCCCTCCGTCGCTCTCCACCTGGTCGTGACGGCGTACGGAGAGAGGGAGGGAGGTGGAGGGAGGAGAAGGTGGCAGGACACTGATGCCTTCCTGGCGCTCATAGGGATCTCCTTCTCCTCCTCATCCTCTCCCTCCCCCTGCTCTCTTCTTCCTCTCCTCCTCCACCACCTCCTCCTCCTCCTCCTGTTGTGTTTCTCCTCCAGACAGCTCCTCCTCTCTGTGCTGCTAATCACCATGACAACTGGTCCGGATTGCTGCTAAAGATCCAACACAGATCAATAAAGAAATAAAAAGAAATAGAAACAGAAATAAATAAAAAAAAATAAAAAAAACTTTTTAACCCTTCTGCTTAAGAGAAAAAGGATAAAGTAAGAACCACTGCATCTCAATGTATTTATTACTATTTAACAAGAAAAAACAAACTGAAAGTAACCCTTTTTTCTGCTCTTCTTTGTTTGGTTGCCTTCTTTCTGCAGGTGAGCTCTGATTGGCTATTGTAACAGTGACAGTAACTGGTGACATGGGAATGCCACCGGTTGTGGGGGCTGGGTGGAGGGGAGGGGTTTGGGGCAAAATAAAGTTGGATATATAATAAGAATAAAGAGTATACTTTTGCACACCAAAGTCAAACAAACATGGGATCTCCGCTTTTCTTCCTACTAATCTGATCCACCGCCTCATGACCTCATGACCTCATGTCTTGTCAGGATGAAGCTCGTCCACGGGACGCTCCTGATGCTCACCTCCTCTGGTGCCTTTACTCCTCCGACTGGACGCACGCAGAGTTCATATCGCGGGGAAATTAAGGTGGTCCATATTCAATACATAAATAGGACGTAAGATAAATAATCATATGAACTATGAGCAGCCCGCCAATCATAACTTGCTCTGGTATTGATCGACAGGCCAAAAATGGTGATACAAAAGTGTTTAAAATAGAACAGGTGCTGACGGAATGAACTTTAAAATGAATTGGATAAATTCCCAATTTTTTGATCACATTTGAAAATATATATATTTTTTGGATCATTTATCTAATATAAATGTTAAATATCATTTTGATGAGTTTGGTTACACTCATTAGTCATCAAATTCCCCACAAAAATCAGGTTATTTCTGGATGACATTCCTTAATGCTCAATGTAGAATAACTTTTAAGATGTAAACAATTCTTTAAAAGTGACAATCCCTTGATGGGTTTTAAAATAAATGTAGTAACTGCTATCTGTTGTTTTCATTACGCAAGTCCCAGTTTTTTCTTTTCTTTAGTACTGTGGGAGACTGAATAAGGAGAGAGATTTTCCTTTGCAGCTACAACCCAAAAGCCACCATACTGGGGGAAACAATGAATGTGATTGAGGAGATAATCCACTGTTAGAAAATGTGTCAGAACTGACAGCTAACATAGTTTGTCTCCGAGTGATATACGTCTACTCAGCTTTATTATTATTATTCATTAAATAATTAGCTGAGACAGGTATTGTGTGATCAGGTTTCCATAAGCGTGTGCCTTGTTTCGGAAGGAAGCCACTGGCCTAAATATTAGTATTACATGTAAAAATGTGGAAAACAAACATTCCATATTTCTAACAGAAAGTCTAAGGTTTCACTTTGGTTTAAATGTGTTTTAGTGATGGTAAACAACAACACACTGTTTGGCAGATTACATCAATACTGTACAGAGTTCTGGCCAACTCCCTACTGTTTGGTCAGCAAGAGAGAAGTTTGCTAAGAGTGACGACCAGGGATGATCACCATGGTAACCCGCTCCGGACCAGGAGCCTGTACGAGGAAGCAAGTTAAGTGGGCTCACAAGCTTTTTTCTTTGGGCTTAACTGATCAGATCAAAACCTGACAGATCTGAGATCTGATTACTTTCGAAAAGTAAATGAAATATTCCTACAGGATCCTGACAGGGACAAATTTACAGAATTTTTAAAGTGCAATAGATATAGATAAAACAGAGCTTCTAACTAACAGAACAATAGTTACCATCACTAAACTACATATCAGTGGTGATTATATCTGCATTTAAAATGTGTAAAGGATTCTAGACAATCTTATTTCATCACTGCAGATCAGACTGACATGTGGCAGCTTTGTTATTGTCATTGTAGAAATAGGAGGCACAGACTACATGTCCTTATTAGAAACTAACCCAAACACTGTTAATTGACTTTATCTTCTCCGATCCTCTCAGCTTTGAAAAAACTTGATGAGTGTCACATATTCATACCAGTTTGTTCATTATGACACAAAAACATACAAATACGTGATGCTACTCTTTACTACTCTAATACTACTTCTAATCTATGCTACTGAAAATGTTGAAAATTAGGAAAGGAAATGATGATTTCCAAGATTTATTTATCCCCCTACACACACACAAAATACTAAAAATGATTTGTTGCTTTGCGCGTCACTTTGTAGTCATATTGCATTTCTTTGTGCCTGTTTGAATATGGAAAGCATACAACATATTTTAAATTCAGTGGCCTCTTTAGCTTCATTAGGAACTTCTTGAAAATCTATGAAATTAAAGGGGAATGTTCAGTAATAGACATGGACACTTCCTGAGACTATCATTGACTATCAGAGCTTCAGAAGACATGAAGCTGGAATTACAGCCCATTTAAGGAGCTCATTTGTCTTCTTTGTTGGTAAACAGAGAACAAAACACAAGGTGTTGGTGAGGAGCAGCAGACTAGATGGAGACGAGGACCTGAAGAACACTAGCATCTGTACACAGCTGGAAATTACAACAGTCAAATGACACAACTTTAATATTTAAATGATTGTGTGTCTTTAATGTGTTTTTTGCATCTCGGTTATAGAGGAAAACTGGAGGAGCAGCTGGAGAACCACAGCCAAGTCCTAAAAAATGATAGTATAGGATAATGAAAAAAGTCCTAAAGACATCCAAGTAAAGCATGTCAAAAACATGTTCTAAAAAAGTCAGAATATTGGTTGTCAAAAATATTCCTAAAAAATGTATTGTATAGTATATAAAAAAAGTTGTAGTAGAGCGAGTTTTTTCACATACTAAATTTGGACTTTATATCCGGCGTTGTATTTTTATAACCTTTTTAACATTGTATAAAAATACTTTTTCATAACTATTTTCGACATACTATATTATTACTTTTTATGACTTTTTTCGACGTAATATATTCTATTTTTTTCAGTTTTTATTTTTGTTTATTTATTTCTTATCTTAAGAAATAAAGTAAGTTGTAGCAAATTATATAGTACATTAATGGATGCTATGGAAATGAGAATAACTTTAAAACTAAAGAATTTCGAAAATCTGTGTACAATCTTCAAAGATGATAACAGTATATAGTAGTGGCAGAAGTAGTAATAGAAGTGGTATAAATAGGGATTATAATAGTATTTGTCCGGATTTATAATATCGAGCCACACTCCATACCACTTGGTGGCGATAATGCACCATATCATGGTTTGCTGCATGCTGTCAAACATCAGAAAGAGACGACGCTTTTATTCTGAAGGAGTCAGGTCGGAAGCAGTATAGTTGCTGGTGTTGTAACAGAACATCCATGGAACCAGAAGCACGCTGAACGGGACCCCAAAAGTAAAGGTAACGCTGTTTCATCCTTATAGAGCTAACTACATATATAACATAGTGAGCGTCATGTGTCTACGGAGTTGTGTTTGTCCCCAGCTGTCAGTGAACGTCTCACCACGGTCAGAGGCTGTAGCTGCTCTTGTTCCATATAAGCATTTTATTGAGGTTATTGGACGAGGAGAAGTTGCCTCAACATCCGGGTACTCTGCACTGTTTATTAACACTAACTTCCATTCAAAACCCACAAAGTGAAGAAGTGTCTGCTAACTTAACGTCACATAGCATTTCATAAGCACCAACATTCATTGAAGAGCCTAATCTAATTATTATTTTTACTTTGTTTCTTTGTGATCTATTTATTCGTAAGTTTCTATACACTACATAACATTGTAATAAAACACACACAATGTAATCCTAACAATCCTAACAAAAATCAACATACCAGAAAGTGAAAGCAGAGTCAAACCTTAAAGAAAAAATAAAATAAAATATAGATAATATATTAAATTCTGAACAATATGGAAACATCACCTTTTATAAAACTATAATAGGAAAATGTTTCATAAAAATTTGGTTGGTCAAACAATGCAAGTGGGACGGGAAGCAATGAATTTAATTTAGTCGAGGATCTGCTGACAGGAAAGAAATAGGAGATATTACTTTGTCCAATGATCAAATATGAGGGACACTGAGAACAGGAAATTCAATTTGTAAACAAGAGCTTATTCTGGAGTTTTAGATTAAATAAACAGTACAAGACAGTCCTAGAACTCCTGAGTGTGAAGCTGACCTTTTGTCTGCTGAAAAGATGGACAGTTGGACACATAGCTATGTGACAGAGTGAGATGCCTGATAAACCGTTCTCCGTATCATTATCAGCAGGCCTCATGTTGCAGACACACCCTGTCACACACATCGGCTACAGAGTGAACTATCCTCTCACTTATCCTCACTCTGTGTTAAAGCTCTCTCTGTTGTTTTGTGTCATTTGTGTTTGCCATCAGCCAATGACAACAGTTGCAGTCCTTGGAGGGGGGATCGGGGGTCTGGCAGCATCTTACTACCTGTGCAAGAGCCCCCAGGTTACCAAGGTAACACACACACACACACACACACACACACACACACACACACACACACACACACACACACACACACACACACACACTGTTATATGGTAACCCCAGTAGATATTTTCAAGCTACTACAAGCTAACCGTGGTAATCATTGTAAAAGCTGTGTGTAAACCATATCATGTTATGCAGTTGATCCCACAATGAACTGAAGAGAAAGCCAAAAAAACATTATTTCAGACCATATCTGTGATAGACCAGTAACTGGGCTTCCTAGAGTGTTTTACAGCAGAAGCAGTTTGAAAAAAGACCATCTACATTAGAATTTAAAAAAAAAGTAAGACATAATAATTCTTAATCTTTGTAGGAAAAGGAAAAACATCCACAGCAATGACAGCTATCTGTAGTTTGAGTGGATGTTTTCTCTCCATCGGCCACAGGAGGCAGTAATGAGCTGACTTTGGTATAGCATACCATGAGGAGAATAAGATGCACCCTGCAACATTATTGGAGAACCCAATCACTACTTAACATTTAGCAAACCATGCTACTGTTTAGATTATTAATTCATTAAGTATTTTATTTATTTATCTTTAGTCTTTTTATTGTTTTTCCCCCTTCTTTTTATGGAGTCTTTCGACATTCTGTAAAGTGTAAACCGTATGAAACAGAAATCCAAACCTTAGATTTTTTTAGGTTAGATTATTCAGAATTATTTTATTATTTATATGAAGAAAAAGTGTTAAGATTAAATCTGCACTGAAACAGCATTGCTACCAATAATAATATAACATTAACAAAATGAATGGGTGCCTTGATGAAAAGATCAAAATGTGTATCCTGCCTTTGGAGATGGTCAGAGCAGATCAGAAGTATATATGTTTAGCAGTTTAGCTTTACTTTACAAGCGGTCACCTCAATACTACGTTGTACTGCATTTGTCTTTTATCTACGGACTATCTCTCTCTGTTTATGTTTTAGTGCAACATGGTGCTGAGTCAACTTATCAGAGTTTGTCTCTGTTTTTCCTCCAGGTCATTGTCTTGGAGTCCAGCAGTCGCTTCGGAGGTTGGCTGTGGTCCACCAGGAGGTCAGATGGGGCGGTGTTTGAACACGGACCCAGAGGGATCCGACCTGCTGGAGCAGTGGGTCGCAACACACTCAATATGGTGAGTTTGAAAGCACTGATGAATCATTTCAAGATAAGATCAGACTTTAATTCATCCCGAGGGACTTCTTATCTTTATTTTTGATGAAAATGACTGCTGGTCTATCATAAATGATGACTTTACCCTGTAGACTCGGATTTGAAAGGTAATAGTTAAACAAAAGCTCCAAGATTCAAGCAGTCTTGGACTTTAGGAGAACTTGGGGGGGTAAAAGCCAAATAGTAAAGCCGACCATAAAGCTTAACCACCCGAGTGACCGAGGTGAAGAGCTCCTCAAACAGAAACTTAAAGGTGAAGCGATTACATTCACACACCTTGTCTAAATGTCTGAATGTGTCCCAAGAGAAACTATACGAATTTGATTTGTAAGATGCTCAGTTTTAATCTGGCTTTTTGAAAGCTGTACTATTGGCAGATGAAGCAGTATCTCCAATAGAGGTGATTGAACTCTCTGAGGATGACAGAGTGAAATCTGTTCTGAGACATGCAGGACCTCAGACTGACAGTAAAGAAATATCCTGTGTGTGTGTGTGTGTGTGTGTGTGTGTGTGTGTGTGTGTGTGTGTGTGTGTGTGTGTGTGTGTGTGTGTGTGTGTGTGTGTGTGTGTGTGTGTGTGTGTGTGTAGGTGGATGACTTGGGTCTTGGGGGGGAGATTCTTCCTGTCACCTACAGCCATGTCGCCTCCAAGAACAGATATGTGTACGTCAACAAACAGCTCCACAGGATGCCTTCAGGAATAAGGTGAGATTGGTCAGAGAATGCTGTTCCTGTTTGGTTAGTCTCATAGCCAGTCCTATCTCCATAGCGCTGTGTCAGCGTTGAAGTCACTATGACAGGAATGTTTGCCTGGCAAATAACATTTTGATCCTTCTTATGTTATGGCACCGCTTCATCAATTCTTCTGGCTCGCTGTCTTTCTACGCAGTGGACTTCTGCGGACAGTACCACCCTTCTCTCGTCCCCTCCTGCTGAGCGTTGCCATGGAGATACTGGTGAAGAAGGGCAAGGAGGACGACGAGTCCATCCACTCATTTGTTTCCAGGAGGCTGGGGAAGGAGGTGAGGGGATCGGGGTCAGAACGTTCTTAGTTCAGATTTTATTTTGACATCCAACTGTGAAACCAGCACTGTGTGTGAACCAAAGCATTACCTGGATTTAAGAAACAGACTTCCTATGGATAGTTTCACATTATTTTCAAGCCTTAAACCAATACTTTATTACAATGCTAGTAAGACTGTTGAAGGTTCGGTTTCGGCTTAGCTTTAGAATCCCTTTCTGCACAGAAAGAGGACTGTAGATCACCTACACTAGATTTGTGTTTGGAAGGGGAGAAAACATATTGTCCTCTTTAAATAAAGTGATTTCTTGTCTTTAAATGTGACCTTCCTCCGTCATCATTCAGTGTACAAATAGCAATGAGAAAAAAATGTGAACTTAACCTTTAACCGTGATTTAAATTAGATTCACTTTTATCTATCTCACCCTAAGTCTGTCTTATGTGCTCAATAATATTTTGTTGGTTGCTGCTTTGTCTTACATTCTCTTCCTCTGTGTGTGTGTGTGTGTGTGTGTGTGTGTAGCTGGCAGACATAGCTGTGGACAGTTTGTGTCGTGGTGTGTTTGCGGGGGACTGCAGGAAGTTGAGTGTGCGCTCTTGTTTTCCTGTCTTGTACAATGCAGAGCAGCGCAGAGGTTCACTGATACTGGGCATGCTGATGGGTTCAGGTACAATTATTTTCTTTATTTTTCCTATTGAGTTTTGTGAGAGGAACACAACACTCATACAGGTAGCATATGTAGCCACCAGGAACTGGTGAGTAGGGCAGGTGTAGCCAATTATTGATGTAAGTCTCCGCCCACATAACAGGACATATAAACACAGGCCTAGTCATGGCCAGCTCTTGTTGTCTGGGGTCCTACCACTTCCTGTTCATGTTGTATGTTGGCAAACAAAAAGACGTGGCAAAGCCTTTGATCACATGGCCATCGGTATGGTTGTCAGCTGCTGTTTCTAATATTTATTCTCCACATTCCCTTTGCCCTTTGTAAACTGGAGCCAAAGCACAAGGTTTTTATAGCTTTCAAGCCAGGCCCCAATGATCTGAGGTCATTATTTGCTATCACCTGAGTGAAGTGTTTATTCTATTGCATGTTATTTATCTCCACGGAGTTAACTTTGTGTGTGACTTTAAAGTGTAGATTCACTGCATGTTACCTATTTTATAAAAGTTGTCGGTTAGGTATTTTAAGTTGTATATCACTTGTCCCTAGTTCAATAAGTCCTGCTTGAAAGCTTAACATCCTATTGTTGCAAAATGTTTATACAATAAAAGACGACTGACTGCTCTCCGACCTAGTGTCCTTGTTTATGATTTTATTATCCTTATTCCTGCGTTGTAGTCTAGTAGCTTTGGCGCTTTGCTACACATAGACACCTGAGGGAAATACCCATATACAATCTAATTATCAATCCAAAACAGAGACTAGTTGTTATCAACATCTCTGTGTTGGGTCTTTACTAGAGCTGGGTATTGGTACTCAATACCTTCTAAGGTATCAGTGGAAAGTAGTATAGAAGCTTCTCCAGTCATCCCATACCTGCAAACAATCGTTTTTGTGCTCAGATCTAGACAAAATGATTATTTGTTTGGTTTTGCCAAGTTAAACTATTTATTTCGGCACTGTATCTGCTCTAAAGCTGCATGCCTTAGAAATATTATTCATGCACTGTAACTTCTCCCTCAAACAGGTGGATTGTTCCAGTGTTTTCATGTTGTCTGTAATCTGTGTGCCTTATTGGACTGAAGTTGTATTTGTGAAAACCCTTCAGGTCCGGCTCCTGTGGTTCCCCCTGGCCCCCTGGCTCAAAGATCTGTTGAAGAGTCGTGGGCCCAGTGGTCCCTGAGCAGAGGAGTGGAGTCCCTCCCAGAGTCCATCACTCAGTACCTAAAGCAGAGCGGCAGAGTAGAGCTTCACAGAGAGACAGCTGTTCAACACATCAGTCATTCAGCCTCTGGATGGAAGGTTAGTGAGGACACTATATGCTACATTAACCCCAATGTGACTATGAATGTGATGTCAGCTGGTTTAGCATGGCTAGTTATTCCCCATGTCTGCAGGAGTAGGTCATAATTAAAATCACAATTGTTTCATAACTCAAAAGTAACTGTTGACGTTCTATAATGTTTGCAGCAAAAAGAGGGGGCGATTTGGAGAAGCTGCTCCTAAAGAGGGAGGCCCTCTGGATTACTAAATGTTTAAGATTAAAGTCAAAATTGTAATTTGTCCAATATTTTGGTTTTATGACCTGCAAAACTAATGTCATTCCCATCAGCTTGATTAGCAAATGCTAGCTTCCAGGCTGGAAAACATCATAATACACGCTGGACAGTTTGATATCATATACTTGTGTTATTTGGCTGCTGTCATCATACATGTGTGTTTGTGTGTAGATCAAATTGGAGGATGGAGCCATGTCAGCTGACCACATCATCTCTGCACTACCTGCTAAAGGCAAGTGGTGGTTCACAGACTGGAATGTTTGAGTCAGCTCTACTGATGTCCTCTGATACTCAGCAGGAACGTATATTATGTCAGCAATCCTTCAACATGTTGTTGAATTGCTGGAAATCATACAATTAAAATGTAATCTTAGAATTTAAGTCTAAAATGTGCTGCTAAAAAAAACTTACTGCTAATAAATAATAAATGAAAATTATATTTTTTTGTACAGAATACAACACTTTGTTAGAAATATAATCCACAACAGAGAAACAACAACAGAAACAAACAAATGATTTACTTGCTTACTCTCTCTGCCCCCTCAGCCCTCTCCTCAATCCTGCCCTCCACCTATCAACCTCTCATCCAGTTGCTGCAGGACATCTCCACGGTAACAGTTGCCGTGGTAAATCTGGAGTATGAAGGTTCTGTCCTGCCTGTAGCGGTGAGAACTACAGTAGTACACACACACACACACACACACACACACACACACACACACACACACACACACACACACAATAAAATCCAAAAATAGCAAATCAATCAATCTGTTATGAGTTTGTTCCTCTCACTTGTCTTAGGTACAAGCATGTTCTTGTCCTATTCACATGAATAAACACTATACAGCACATTCCCTCCTGTAGCATCCTCCTTCTTCTGATGACCTCAGTGAAGGGGGTCCTCAGATGTCATAACTATTTAAGTGTCAGTTGTTGTTGCTAACATTGTGTTGTTTGTTGACAGGGTTTTGGTCACCTGCTGCCATCGTCAGAGGATCGGGGTTTACTAGGGGTGGTCTACGACTCGATCCCCTTTCCTCAACACAACAGACCTGACGGACAGACTACTAGACTGACAGTACGGTCACTCACACTCACTCACTCACTCACTCACTCACTCACATGTTGGCCTGTTTACTTAGGTATTGTCTCTGATAAGCTGGTGAAACACATGATCTCCTTCTTTGTTGCACTAAAGCAAATGCACACTAAGATTAGTTGGGTGGAGAGATGGAGACAGACAGAACTGCACGTTTTAGATTAAACAACAGTCGTTCAACTTTAAACCTCATCATTTAAAATAGTTTGTAAGTCGGAGAATTGTAGTCATTGTTTTGAAAGTCACAAAACTTATAACTATTAACTGTTTTTTGGCCACTGGGGGCAGTGCAACACAACACCTGACATATTATCACTTTATACAGTTCTGTTGAACGTGTTGGCAAACAGTTACCCTTTTACACATCTAGCAGACATGTTTGTGTCCTCATGATGGACACAGGTCCAACATTTACTCCTTTTATATCTCTGGTTTGATCTCCACCAACTCCTGGGAAGACATCTGGCTCGTTGTGGGATTTACTTTGTATAAAGTCAGGGTTAGGCATTACAGAGCTGACTGGTTGGGTACAGGTAAGGTCAATCACTAATTGGACACAACATGGGAAAATAAAAAAAATTAGCTGAAGGAGACTAAAAGGCTAACTGGTTAAAACTTACTGTGGCTTCATCACTGAGTGACATAACACATAATCATTTGATCCATTGTTCATATAAAAATATATATTATTACAGCTTTAAAAGCAAAGTTCTGCTGCCTGTAAAAACATACTGTGAAGAGAATGTAAGAAGTGTTTTACAATGAAGAAGTTTCTTCCAGTCATGCGGTTCTGGTCCAGTTCAGCTAGTCCTCACCTCTTGACTGTGTCTCCTAGGTGATGATGGGCGGGGCCTGGTTCCAGGAAGTGTTTGGGGCCCCAGAGGCGGTGACAGAGGAGTGTCTTTTAGCAAGAGCCACTGAGGCAGTGAGCAGCCAGCTAGGAGTCACCACTGCACCCAGCTGGAGTCGAGTGACTCTACAGAGGGTAAGACAGGACTGACTCCAAACCAGTTATTAACTCATGTCAAAAACTAATTCTGCATCTTTGTAATTTTGATGAAGTCAAAAGTCAACTGTTTTTTTCTCTCGTCAGGACTGTATACCTCAGTACTACCAAGGACACTATCGGGGAGTTGGTGAGTAGACAATAAGTCTAAAAACGATACATCATCAAGGTGTAGTGAAACATCATTTAAATGTTGGTCCGTCTGCCTTTCCAGAGTCCATGCGCAGCTTCATAAGGGAGAATAATCTCCCGCTATCTCTGATTGGTTCCTCCTATGACGGCGTGTCAGTCAATGACGTCATCTTCAGTGGACGAACCGCTGCTGAGCAGTTGTTGGGAACAGTTTGATGGAGCTGGTCTACACTCCACCGTGACAGCAACCAAGTCAGCTGTTGCTCTGTGTGCGTCTAGAAATATGTTTAGTTTTTTTTTTATTTAAAAGGTCGAGAATTTATGTGTAAAACATTTGTCCGTCTTCCCTGGAAATGTCAACTCAATATTTTCTTCAACACTACTAAATAGAATGGATATTTATGTGTAATATAACAGTGTCTTATTAGAATGAGGTTGTGTTGATATATGCCGTGTCTGAACGTACACATTATCAGGTTCAAAGCGCTGACGTTATTATAATTATTGCTTTTCAGAACATCTGAATTACCTACTGATGTGACTTGCACTTAAATACAGTAAAGCCTTAATGCACCTACAGGCTGTTTCTGTCATGTGTTGACCTGTTTGATGAGCGTGTATGACCTGCTTTTATTGAACTGATTTTTATAATCTGATATTCAGGCATAGGTTTCAGGTTAAGTCATTTGTACATATTTAAAGCCCTCTGAGGCACATTTGTGAATTTCTGTCATATAAATAAAAGTGAAGAAAATTCAATTTGTCAGACTTTGTCTTTTTACTTGTGAAATACTGGATACTTTCACCCCTCGTGTCCACAATGAGGTCATAGCCGGTCACAAACCAAAAGGGTTGGGAACAACTGATATAAATACAGTGACCGCACAATGGATTTAAATCCGAATTAGTACCTCTACAAGGAGTAGAAGTAAAAATGTATTCTGGTGAACACATCAGGTAAAATGAACAGTGAACAACTAAGAAATTATGGTTTTATTTAAGGAAGGAAAAAAAAGAGTCGACACCTGTACAATCCTCAGTACGCTCTCACACGATGTTGTCGGTCCAATGGGCGGCACAACACACACACTCTCACACACACACTGTCTCTATCTAAGGCCCAGTTTCTTCTTCTCTTTCTGCTTCTTGCGCACCACTTCCATGTTGCGGTCCTTCCACATGCTCTTCCTCAGTTTGATGGGACGACTGCCAACATACTTACCTGGACAAAGAGAGAGAGAGGAAGACACAGGCAGCAGTTACTAACCAACTCAATTTCTAGAGCGAAGACCATCCAAATCCACATCGAAGGTATCCACTTGCAAACTTAACCCTGTGATAGTTTGCAAAGGTCTAGAGAGAGAGTGTGTGTGTGTGTGTGTGTGTGTGTGTGTGTGTACAGACTGACCGTTCATCTCTCTCATGGCTCTGACGTAGTCGTTTGGATCTTTGAAGCTGACGAAGCCGTAGCCTTTGGTCTTTCCTGTGCGTTTGTCTCTCACCACCTGATGAGGACAATTTTTGTGAGGATTTCATTTGTTCACTACGTACACACCGCTCTTTAACCAGTGAGACAAAGACATATCACGTCCACTCTTTATTAAATGCTCAGTCAGCAAAGAAAAAACAACCTTGATCCAGAAAAAAAAAAAATGCCTTTTTTACGCGCCATAAGTTTCACGTTTTATGAAAGTATCAGTTTGAAAAAAACTACATTGACATGCAAATTAACGGTACAAAAAAACTGTGTGTAAAGGCTTTAAGATGTATGAAAAATACATAAATATATATATTGTCTTTCCATCAACTCAATTAGTTTGTGAGTAAAATGTTCACGGAACTGATAGGAATGATGACAAAGACTACAAAGACCAAGGTCGTACAAGTGTCTTAAAGTGACTGCAGGAGGTTAACAAAGCCAATTAAACAGAAAAAAACCAAGCTAACCTTTGCTTTGAGGAAAGACGGGTATCTGCTGAAGGCTCTGGCCAGGATGTCATCATTCACCTCATTGCCCAGATCACCGCAGAATATACGGAAATCATCTGCAACCAGGAGAGAAAACAACATTTACAGACACATGATAAGAGCGGTATGAAAGACTCAGAAAGTGTTATGTTTATCCTGCAGCAGGTGATCAGGAAGTAAAAGCATTGAAATCAACTGGGATATTTAATTTGAATCACTGTTCTTTTTTCAGGCAAGAGCTACGTGATAACCAATGTGTGTTGAATGAAAGAAATGCTATTAACCATGATCAACCAAAAAGAAATGACTGAAAACGAGTAAAACTCTGCAGTGACAGAAACAACAGATTTTCTGGTTTGGGTTTCCTGGTACATTTCTGCATAAGAACCTATTACACAAACTGCCAGTTTATCAATCTTCTCTTCAGACTCCTGAAACTATCAGTAGCTGCACCCTTTGGTCATCCGGACCAGTTATGCACGTCTTTCCTGGAACCTGCACCTCTGTTGGTGAAAGTGCTGTTATAACTGAAGACAGAGTCCTTGTGTCCCAGCAGCTGTTTGTACCTGATTCCCAGTCCAACAGACTGGCGTCCTCCCAGCTGGTCCCCGCTGCAGTACGGATACACTTCTTCACCTTATCCGACTTTGATCTCTTTTTGTCCTCTGTAGCACTTTCCACAGGCTGCGACCCACACGAACACACACGAACACACACAGAACAAGATAACATTTATACCCAGGGTTTCTAAAATGTCTGGATGCTGATGCAGTACATCTACAGAGCTTTGTAAATAAAGCTTCTTTGCATGTGAAATTTCCAGCTAATTTTCCAAGTGTAATCAAATTTGTAAATAATGTAAGCAATTCAACTATCACACATGACTAATGTTTGTGTTCACATCATTCGGGCCCTATAGCGCCCTTATGTCACAGTACAGAAAAAGGAAAATCATGAGAGCTTCAGGCTCAACAGAAGAAATGCTGTTCTTCCTTGTACCTCTGTGTGGGGGGCTCGGGCTCAGGCATGCTGGGTCCAATGACGGCGCCGTTGTCTTCGCTCTCCTTCTTGTCCAGTAGACCTGCTGCCATCACTGCTGCCTGCTGCTCCGCAACCCGCGCTGCCAGCTCCTCCTGAAAGAGACACAAGGGACACACTGGCTCATGATGCTACAACGGCAGCAGATTCATCAACACACAGCACGTTACATCACTTATACACTTAATGAACCAAATTTATATGCAGGTTTTTTTAAACAAGGGAAATTTACCACTTAAAGTAGGCAAATGACTCCTTTCCTATTGCAATTGGACCTGTACGTCTTCTTTTCTGGTGTGTCACATTTGACATCACAAACGCATCTGAGAACAGGATTAGGAAAAGGTGTGTTTCCATGATCAGCGAGGTAAAATTACGGTTGTCTGACTGGAGTTTGGCGGCTTTGTGGGGAGCAGATTAATTGTATGTTTCGCATCTTAATATATCATAATAATCGTCATTTTATATTTCAATGCGCTGGAAAAGTGGCAAAAATTAGCATGTCCATCCGGCAGTCATGATTCCATCTCTGCCAATCGAGCTGGAGCCCATAAATACCCATAACTACTGCAGTCATTTGTCCTGGCAATGAACGCTGATGGTAAGCTTTCCCACTGAAGACAAAAGCCTGAGGTTAGAGGTTAGCAGTTGTTAGAGGGGTTTATGAACAGCAGGAAAGGAGCTTTATTCAAATCAGAGTTTGCAATAAAAGTGTAGTTTTAGCCTATAGTCCTCTCATGTTTCCCTCTTAAGTACAACACTTTTCAATCATTTACATCATGACACAAAAGGCACTCCTGTTCAGGAAGTGATGCTGTCACTGGTGTTCAAACACGCATGTCCAGGCAACACAGGCACAATATAAAAATCACATGAAGAGACAGAACAAGCACTCATAATGCTTCAACATGCAAATACCATTCTGGCTTGTCTCTGAGCTCGAACGTCAATTCTTTTATGTCCAGACGGGGCAGGAGGAGCAGAGTACACGGTGGGTGCTGCCTGAATGATTGACGGCGTCTGTTTGACAGGAGGCGGGGGTCCCTGTCTCGTGGGCGGGGCTGACACCATGGAGACCATATTGCGGACCTGAGTGAGACGCACAGGCAGACACAAGAACTTAAGACAGGTAACATGATAACAAAAATAATGGTGATGACAAAAGAGCGAAATTAAATTTATCCCAGTAGTATTATGTTTATAGGAAGAGTAACTGCTGACACAGTATGACATGAAGCAGTATTGTGCACAGAGTGATGTGGTGATAATGGATGCCGTGCTAAACACTATTCCCTTCTGTGAGCTCTGACCTGAGGTGGGGCCGCCATGTGCTGGATGGGCTGAGAGGGTCCCTGAGGTGATTGGCCCTGCATGGAAGGAGGGAGCATCATGGGAGGAGGTGGAGGAGGCCGGGGCAGAGGAGGTGCTATTGGAGGACCACGCATCATCTGCATCCTCGGACCAACTGTCAACACATACATATGAATGACAGCAAAAAATCAAAAAGGGATGCCGGATGAAAGCAAATAACATTAAACCTCTTAAATTCAGTCACAGAACAAACCCAGAGTGAGAAGCCATTTTTCATGAATGTATTATTTGCACGTGAGACAGATTTGTTAATAATCAATCAATTAAAATTACTCAGAATCTTTCTGTAGAAACAAATTTAAAGGTTTACTGCTCTAGAGGTAACCTTACCGGGCCTCTGCAGGATATGGGGGACAAAGGCTGGTCTCAGCATGGGAGGACGTACTGGAGGGACTGGGACAGACACAAGTATCACAGTTAGTGTAAATGAGAGATGTAAAAGACACAGTGTGACAGCAGAATATTTTCACACACACTTCTGGAGAGTTCTAAACTTTGGTTAGGCTACACAAATAGTAATCTGCCCCGCCTCGGAGACTCATCAATATACAATTCCAAAACTATCATAACCGGGTATGTTACTGTAAAACCTTAGTTATGATGTACAGTGTTTATGTTCACCTGGTCCTGCAAAGACAGGGGGTGGAGGACCAACGAAACTAGCAGCTCTGGCTTCTAATGTCTGCTGGACCTAAAAGAGAGGATGAAAGGTAGCAAACAAAAGTAAGATAGAGAAGATAGGGTAAATGGTGTTCATAAAGAATGGAAAAATGATTTTCTCCATCAGCAACTCTATTTATAGAGTCTTTTGCCATTAAAACAAAGAAGCATTTTTTTTACTTTACATTCATGACTCAACAATGAGCAGACTGGGTAGTACATAACTATCCAGATACTACTAGAGTGGTACAAACCTGTCTGTAGGTGTTGGTGCCTATAATGGGCCGCACCATTTGAACAGCTGGGACAGAAAGAGCTATTGGTACTGCCTCCATGACAGGTGGGCTTCCTGACACTGGCACCGGACCACCAAGAACCTCCTGCTCAAAACTGCAGCAAGACAAGTATCGAGACAGACCGGCATTTATTATGGGGGGTCAGAACGTTAACAGTTTTCTTTAAAAGTTTACTAGATCAAAGAATTACATTCGCAGCACTTGGAATATTAACTAAAAACGTAGTGAGGGTGAAACGATCCTTAAGGTAATTATACTCACAGAGCCATCTCAGCCTCCATCTCTTTCAGACGCTCCTCTCCTGACTTGAGCGCCATGCTGTGAGACAACAACATTGATCAAAGACCAGCCAAAAAATGTCTCAATCTAGCGAACATGCACAACAACGTAAATACTGAAGACTTGAAAAGATCACCCAGAAATATATTCACTGCAAAAGACCCCATTGTTGACATTTAGCCCAAAACAAACAGCACGCTACATAATAGCTTTTAGACAACTAACAGTATCAGCTAGTAGTTTGCACTGGGGATCATCGTTACATTTTAAATATATATTTATTTGAATAACGATATGAAAGTTATGAATTACCTTTGTCTATAATGTTGCCGCTTTTGATATGAATCGTTGCCTCTTGCTGACTGAGTTGACTTAACACGCTCAGCTTTTTAACTAAGCTAAGTAGCGTTAGTTAGCACATCAGAAGCTAGCTAAGCTAGCAACGAAGCAGCAGATAACCTAACTCTAGCGTTACTGTATCGACCAGCTAACCTTTAATGTTAACCCCTGGGGAATTAACTTATTGATTTCTACACTCGTTAACCTAGTTACCTCATAGAAATATACATGTTTAAATGGAAAAGTAGTATGCACTACGTGCTGTACGAGCTGTGTGTTAACTCCAATGATGATAGCTTTCTTCTTCGTGTTCTGTTTTCTTCTTCGTGTTCTTGGGTTGGTTACGTTCGTTACATTACAGCGGTTGGCACCCAGCGTATTAACTCCATTACCTTGTCTACACTCATTACCGCCACCTTCTGCTTCGGATGGTTGATTACATGTGTGAGGTTGATCACAAATCGATCTTTTTCTTCTTCTTTTTTAAGTTTATTGGCGGTTGGCTAACAACAATTTGGCGAATTACCGCCACTAAATGGTGTGAAGTGTGGGTCAGAATGACTAGTGTTTCCAATGTTCAAGAAAATAAAACAATTTAAATAAACAAAACACAAATAAAAACATATATTCTCTATTATATTAATTTGTCAAAGACACTGAAATAGTAATCGATAACACTAATTTTGTGAGCTCGTTTGTAGAACATATATGAACTCAAACTGTACTTTTATCTTTGTGAGGTTTTGAATAAAACAACTCTATCTTCTTTGTCTCATCATCGGGACTATAGTGTAATATGCTCAACTGTTTCTTCTTGCCCACAGTAATCGCATATACATGTATTACGTTTACCTATTTTGAATAGTGTACGGTGTAGTGCAGTCCATCCAAATCTTCTTAAATACAGTCTATGATCCAAATCTAAGTATTCATGTGATTGTCTCATCTCCCCTGTTCCCTCCTACACATCTAATTTCCCTTAAACTTTGTAAAACCATCATGGTTTCCTCTCATCCTCCCTTTGTTTCTGCCCCCATTCCATCAATCCCTGTGTGTAGATTTTTCAGTTGGTTTACTTATGGTTGACACCTGTAAAAATGAATTAAAATAATGATTATCACCAGGAACGTTTAAATACCCGTCAAAGGTTTGGTTTATCTTTGAGCATAACTGCAATTTCTGTAATTGCAATGGACATATAAGGATAAACAAAATGACGATATGCTATTATTGTCACAATGTAGAGGATGAATAGTTTCACTTTTGTAAATCCCGTTATAATATGGCTTGAATGTGAACGTTCAAGCATCGTTTTCAAACAGTCAGTGAAAAAACTTGCACACGTGAACCACTTTTGGACGTACGGAGGCCGGGAGGGGACATGTTGAAGAACCGAAAAATGTCTTGTTGCCCGTTTAGAGTTTAAATAAAGACATTTTTGGATTACAGTTTGAATCAGCATTTACATCGGCTATTGAATAAACATAAACTATAAGAAGCATAGTTTTGGCCCAAATGACCCTTGCTATTCAGGGCGGTGACGTCACGACTGTGTCAGAGGCCGGATGATAAGCCCCGCCCCCTCCACCCGATCCCGAGGAGGAAGGCTTGTTAGAGGGTTGTTAGAGTCGCGGTCACCTGCAGGCAAAGAAAGCACCATGATCCGTACCGTGTTCTCTCGGACCCTCCCCGGACTGAGCCGTACACCCGTGTGTCACTACTCTGCGGCCGCCATCCCTGCACCCAACACCCAGCCGGAGGTCCACTATAACAAGGCGAGTAAAGCCACAGTTAGCCTCAACTACTGCATCGGACATTGGCCAACTGCGCAATCAACAAGTGCCTGTCAATGCAGAAAACAACTGAAACGCTTAATACAATGTACTAGTCCACTGAGGAAACAAGTGTCAGTGTATTGGGAGTAATGGTTCAAGGTTTGCTTTGGCTTGGAGGACGTGTTAGATAGGCTATGAACTCGGGTCCAGGATCCAGCCGCACTAACTTTCTATTGCACTACTTTTTGTTAATGCTGTGTGCAGTGCTGGTTAAGGAGCAGCCACACACACACACACACACACACACACACACACACACACACACACACACACACACACACACACACATACACACACACACACGAGGGTCATGTGGCGTTATGTAATCGCAAACTCGACAAACTCCCAATGCGCAATGTCCCTATTGCTCTGGAGAATCATAAAAGTACTGGCAAAGCCTGCAGAGAGTGCGGATTAACTTGATTAATGATAACACTTTTTTTGGGAAGAGATGGCAACTGTTTAATCATTTAAAGGTCATTCTTGCAATTTTAAGGCTATTTGAAGCTTTTTTTTTTTGGTCAGATTTGTTGTAGGTTACTGCTATTACTCACCTCTTACTGTCAGCAGTGACTGACGGTATCAAATACAGTGTCATTATTTTGTTAGACCTACATCAAAGTACCGCAGGTCCTTCCTTCCTGCTGCTGTCAGGCTGCACAACCAGCTCTGCTCCCAGCAGACCACATGACACATGACAATAAAAACTCTGTGCAATAATAGTTAAAATAGTTTTTTTCTGTCTATAAATATTATATTTCAGTTATTGTGTTTTTCTACTGTTTTTATTGCTTATTTATAATACTTGTTTTTTTATTTTTATTTTTTATTTTTCATTTTTTATTTTTATCTTGTCTTTCTTTACTATGTCTCTTGTGTGCACTTTAACTCTATGCTGCTGTAAGCCTGCAAATTTCCCCGCTGCGGGACTAATAAAGGATTATCTTATCTTATCTTATCTTAACTCATAACCCAGTCTAACACAGGGAGATTGTGTCACAGTACCTTGTGAAACAAATACAAAAGGAACCAGATAAGGAATTACGTAATATTGTTTCCGCAGTAGCAGGGAACAAAATGTGTGTTCTGTTATGAATGCAGCCCTTTTAATGATACATTTGACGGTTTCAGCTCTTTATCAACAACCAGTGGCACGATGCGACGAGTGGGAAAACCTTCCCTACCATCAACCCAGCGACCGGGAAGTCATCTGTCAGGTTGCAGAGGCTGATGGGGTAAACACACTCTCTGATACACACAGACCGCATGCATTCATTCATTTATGTTCCAGTGAAGGTAGGGAGCATTAGTACGCAACATTTAGAGAAGACGGAAAAAACATTCAGCTGAAATTGAACTAGTCCAACTGAAATTAAATTCCCTGTGTATCTGCTACAGCAGTGGTTCTCAAATGGGGGTACGTGTACCCCTGGGGGTACGTGAAGGCACTCCAGGGGGTACTTGAGATTTTTAAAGAATATATTTAAAATTAGCATCCATTCAAAAATCCTTTCAAAATAGTTATTTAATAAATATTCAATAAAATATAAGTGTAAGTTCATGAACTGAATTCAATGCCACAATGCAATCTTCAGTGTTGACAGTTTAATAATCAGACACTGATGGCACAGCGCTGTGTATTCCATCTTTTTTTCAACCAAAAATCCTTTGCGCTGGTTAGGGGGTACTTGGCTGAAAAAATATTTCACAGGGGGTACATCACTGAAAAAAGGTTGAGAACCACTGTGCTACAGCATGCAGATCTGCTGTGAAAACCACATTTCCTGAATTGTAATCAAAAAAAAAAAAAAACGTTCACAGGAGTATTCCTTTTTAAAACTACCAAGTTAATCGTATTATATTTCCAGGCAGATGTGGACAAGGCGGTGAAAGCAGCACGTGATGCCTTCAGGTTGGGGTCACCGTGGCGACGGATGGACGCCTCTCATCGCGGCCTGCTTCTCAACCGATTGGCCGATGCCATTGAGAGGGATTCTGCCTACCTTGCTGTGAGTCATTGTTGGATGTCAAAACAAAAAACCTATTTCATCAAAAATCCCTGGATAGACCAGTACAGACTTTTTCAAAACTGACTATCCAGGGGTTTCATTTCTACAATATTATTACTGTGTATTTCTCCTCTTGGTCATCCCTTTTAAAAATGGCCCCCATTTGTCAATGTCACCATTTAGAGAAAAAGCCAACAATGGCATTTGCCTGTGTGCCTTAAATAAAATAAGAAAACGTACACAAATATAAATAACTTGAATAAATACTCGTCCCATAAGTACACACAAAAATGGCAGCCGCTCTGACCAGCCTGCTACGTTGATTTGAAAGTGATTGTCTGTTCTACTCCTATTTTATTTCCATGGTTCACGATATTCATCCATCATTCATTCAACCCTATTGATTAGCTTTATTTGGTACGTCACTGCTTTTTGCTAATGGCTGAGTTGGACCTGCCTACTAACAATTACAGCATTTTGTGTATCTTCTATGATATTTGGTACGCATCATAACGCATCATATTTCACAGCTTAAACTGATACTTTGTCGTTTGCACAGGAACTGGAGACCCTTGACAATGGGAAGCCATACACCATCTCCTACGCTGTGGATCTGCCCACCGTGGTGAAATGTTTTAGGTAACAAACACACAGCTTCACTGTGGGCCGCTTGGGCCAAAAGGAAGCAGAAAGATGTTCAAAACAACAATGCAACAATGATATAAAACTGCTTCGTAACTTCTCGCAGATACCTTCGGCTGCCTCACTCTAGTAAAACAATACAGTTTCATCCAGCTCTTTAGTTTAATCTCATAGGTGAGACATAAGATGAAGTAGCTCTGCTTTAATTGTACTATTGTACTAACACGGGTTAAACCCTGTTGTGTTCAGGTACTACGCAGGCTGGGCTGACAAATGGGAGGGAAAGACCATCCCCATCGACGGAGATTATTTCTGCTACACCAGACATGAACCCATCGGAGTCTGTGGACAGATCATACCGGTGAGGGGGGGGCAGGGGGCAGGGAAGATTCAAATATTGTAGCTGGAAAATGAAAGTAAATATTCAAAATGTGAAAGGAGGGAATTGAAAGGCATACTATTAGTTTTTGCAGCTGATTTTTTACCATTGACTGACGACTCTGTTATATGAATACCAAGCTTATACTGTATATGTTCTCAAATACACCCCTGCTATAGTTGTAGCCACAGTCAGATTCTATTGTTTGAGTAAGTATCGGCCTGATATCGGTAACGGTGCATTCCTTTTAGAGAGATGGTTCAGATATACAGTAGTTTTGGGGAATTTGACTGTTTTCCTTCTTTCCCAGAATCAGAAAAAAGAAAAAGGACAGACCTTTCTCATGTATTTGGTGTAGTCTGGAGTCAAACAGCAATATTAGGCAATCTTTGCTCAATTGTTGATTGGCTATGGGATCAAATAACAATAATCATGATCCCATGGGCATCCAGGAATTGAGCGAAACAATGCAAGTAAATTACACTTTTTCTTGAGTGCATACTAGAGCACACAGATGGAAGACAAGAGGAGTGGGTCATACGAGGCCGTGCTATTGGAAACCAGACAGTCTGGGAAATCATCCAGCTCCCAGGCAAAGATAGAAGTGTGTGTTTGTGGGAAACACTTTTTAAGCCTTTATGTTGTGTGCTCACTGTCACTTCTGTTCAGCTGACGAATCAAAGCAAGGCCAGTGCTATCAGAATTTCCGCAGCTCTTTCAAGTCATACTTTGAATATCCTAATTTCCCAGAGTCAGAAAGTAACAAGGACAGACCTATTTCATGTATTTGGTAGTCTGAAGTTATGTCAAACAGCAATAGCAGCAATATTTGCTCAATTGTTGTCTATGGGATCAAATGACAGGATCATGATTCCAGCTTTGTCTGAGGGGAGGCCCACAGTCTCAGACTTTAGAAACCCATGGTGTAAAGTTGCATAATTACAGCATTTCGATTGCCTCCCAACAGCTCTCACATGGTAATGGCTGGGACGGCTGCTTGTAGCTAACTGTGCTTGCAGTACAAACTACTGCAAACGTGCTGACAGCTAACAGTGTTTACATGAGGGGTAACAAGAGGTTGGGTGCTAAGCTTCCGCAACGACGCAGATCGAGGCCCCGTTATCAGCTGTATCCGCCATATGAGAGCAGTGCAGAGCGGAGAACGTGCTCTTAGAGGCACACAAGGCCGGCCCTGCTGTGTCAACAAAGCAGGGAGATGCTCAGATAACAACTCACACAGAGGGAGGGGGACTTTATTCTCTGCTCAGGTTGACATAACTCCACCATATCTTTACTAAGATAATAGTTGTTTGCTTTATTAATGCTCTGAATGTCGTTTATTACATCAGATGTCCACACACTGCACAACAGTTTGTTATACTAACAGGACTTATCAGTTGTGAGGTAGAAATACGGCTTGCACGTTGCAAAATAATCTACCAGGAGTATGAGTTTGCATTTATTTGAACGCCGTTGCAGCCAAAAATGAGACTGGTTAAACCTTTTTTGACCCTGCATTGTTTTGCCTGAGACTTCTGTTTTGGCATCACCACTGCAATGATGGATTTGCTTTTTTTTTCTCGCAGAGTTCAAAGTGGTCTTAACACAGTCAGAAAGCTGAAATCATTCATGGTGACGGGATGGTGACAGTTGTTATGTCATTATTTTTGTGAAGCTGTAATGCCTGTATATAATTTTCTCCTGATGTATCCTCCTTCTCTCCATGCAGTGGAACTTCCCTCTGTTGATGCAGGCCTGGAAACTTGCCCCTGCCCTGGCGACTGGTAACACTGTGGTGATGAAAGTGGCAGAGCAGACGCCGCTCACAGCACTCTATGTGGCCAACCTCATTAAAGAGGTGCTGTGTTTCTTTTTCCTCAGTAACAAACATATAGTTAACGTGACTTTACCAGAAACATTTATATGAGCATAAATGCAATACAACGGAACATTAACACCATCTCTTCCATTTTTTTTTTCTTACAAATATAATATTCCTGTTTTACCATTCAGCTGGTAAAATAAATTGAATCAAAGTAACAAATTCTATACTCTTCCAACCTTTAATTTTTGCTGGGCTGGTATTAAAGCTTGCACAATTCAGTTGTGTGTGTCCCCAACATTAGAAATGTCAGACCTGAGTGATCCGATATATTTCGGGGCCAAAAGGAGCGTCTGTATAATGGTGGATAAAAATTGTCTTATTTCCTAGAATTTCTTAACAATAAAAGCATCCCGTTATGTTTGCTGCCTACTTGTCCTCCCTGCAGTAGACTTGTGTTATTGAAGAATAGCCGCTTACAACTCTCAACTAATTGGTTGATAGACAAATTTTCCTATAAATTCTTCACAATAAAAGTCTCACGTTTTGTTATTTAAGATAATCTATTGTTGAGCAGTAAAATCAGGAGATGCCACAGTTTTCCATGGTTTTTCCCCTTAATAATCATAACATTAAGCCTTGATATTATTTAAACGGGGAGTTGTTTAGAAATTCATACCCCTGCACAGTTGAAAGGAGAAATTAACTCTGAAGACCAAAACCGTTTTTTTGGGACCATGCTGAAAACATTTATATTTCTGCTGTAAAGTTGGCCATTTTAACATGGAGGTCTGTGGAGATTTACTTTCTTTTAGTGCCAACCTCAACTGGCCATTTGATGAACTGCACTTCAGCGTTGGCTTTATTTTTCAGCCTCTGACGTTGCCACCTAAATCACCTAAACCCTTGTTGAGCCAGGGAGGAGAGGCCGACTTTGAATGCTGTGTTAACAGAACGCACCAACTAATCGTATTCATTGTGCCTTTAAGTACACAGTCACACAAAAGTTACCTCTTTTAGATGTACTCAATAATATCAAGCAACATTTTTCAAACTATTGTTGATCTGGCTCTTTTTCCAGGTGGGTTTTCCTGAAGGTGTTGTGAATATCTTGGCGGGCATGGGACCATCAGCCGGCGCTGCCATCGCAGGGCACATGGATGTTGACAAGTTGGCCTTCACCGGATCCACAGAGGTAGCACAGTTCTCTGTTTTTTTGCCTTCATTTTTTTTGCCAGCAGTGTGCGAAATACCCTGAACAGGCTCAATACACAAAATAAGCCAAGATTTCATGGATGCAAGCCAAGGCAATCTAGTTAGGTTTCCTTGCAGATTCAGATTCTTAATACAAAATGTAAATCAACTGATAAACCATGATGTATGAGTAAGTAATATATCATTATTAAGTATACAAAGTCTTTAAAACATAGGCTATTTTATCTTACCTTTTAGCTTTCTTCTACGGAGAAATTGGCTACAAAGTGGAATAAAATTTGTCGTGGATTTATGAAAGGACGATAAAATGAAAGCATTTACAAAGTTAAGTCAGTCACAGATCTGTCACTTTCATACCACATCAATGAAGTACTCGCATATGTACAGTATAAGGACTTTATGCACTACAGCTCTTAATTTTCCAATCTATCAGTTTGGCTAACCGCCACATGTTGCTTGCAATAGTATCTTCAGTAAGGTGTAGTCGTTATTATAGCACTAACTTCTCCACCAATAATATAGTTTCAGCTGAAGCCAAGGTTTCACCACCTCTTTCTTCCCCCATCTGTGTCCATCAGGTCGGTCATCTGATCCAGCAGGCGTCAGGCAGCAGTAACCTGAAGAGAGTCACTCTGGAGCTGGGAGGAAAGAGTCCGAATATCATCCTGTCTGACGCCAACAGTGTGTATTCCGTAAACCACCGTGTTTGTATGCTAGTCATGGTTAAACGTTGTGTAATCGTGATACTCGTTACCCGTTACACTGGAAAAATTACTAATTACTAACTAATTATCAGAGTGCGTTAGCACATCATTCACAAGCGTTGACACTTTATTGCTACACTAGCTAATAAAGGTATACTGAATATCCCTGGAGTACACTCCTACATCGATATAGAAAAGTGAGAAATAAAACCAGTATTTTCCCCCTGCTATCAATTGCTCTTGAAAGAGAGGAGCAATCCGAAAACGCATTACAAGTCACAGGTTGATATTGTATTGGAAAGGATTTTAGTATTGTTTATTTTTAGGAAGACTTTCAGCTGAAGGTGAAAGTTTGTCTTTGTCATTTCCTCGTTCAGTGGAAGATGCAGTGGAGCAGGCCCACTTTGGGCTGTTTTTCAACCAAGGCCAGTGTTGCTGTGCCGGCTCCCGAACCTTTGTCCAAGCAGACATCTACGACGAGTTTGTGGAGCGCAGCGTAGAGCGAGCTCGGAAACGAGTGGTGGGAAACCCCTTTGACTTGAAGACCGAGCAGGGACCTCAGGTAACACACACACTCACACACTGTTATACATTGTTGTTGTCATTTTTAGGCCTCCAAAATGTTACACTGAACATAAATTAACTGAAAAACACAGACCACTCCCAGATTGTACAATGCCGTGGTAGCGACCTGTCAATCACAAGTAGCCCCACCTTAAAGCATTCTTTGCTTTATGGTCTATTTTACTCTAATTGAACCATAATTTACTAAATGAACATCATGCTGTATTGAAGAACACTTGAAACTAGAGATTGAGACCATAAACTCATGTTTACAATGTTTACTGAGGTGATAAATCAAGTGAGAAGTAGAGTCATTTTCTCACAGACTTCTATACAACCAGACTTATTTTTGCAACCAGAGGAGTCGCCCCCCTGATGGCCATTAGAGAGAATGCAAGTTTAAGACTCTTCACTTTTCAAAACTGGCTGTTGTCATTTGGGAAAAACAGTCAAAAGCCCTATTTGCACGGGACTACTAATTTGTAATTTTGTATGTGATCTAAATCACAGACTAACAAGTCTATTCTTTTTAAAAGCAAACTTCAAAGGGGCCAAAAAGCTTCATAGAACTCAGGGGAACTCCAGAGTTGAATTAGTGTACATACTCTCCCACACATGCTTTTCCCTCTGTGGTGGCCTTCCAGGTGGATCAGGAGCAGTTCAACAAGATTCTGGGCTACATCAGCAGCGGGAAGAGAGAGGGAGCCAAGCTGATGTGTGGAGGAGGAGTGGCTGCGGACAGAGGATACTTCATCCAACCTACTGTGTTCGGAGATGTCCAGGACAACATGACCATTGCCAGGGAGGAGGTAGGATAGTATGGAAGGTTTAGAATGGCTACATAAAAACAAATCATTTAAATAAAGGGACTACTTCATATCATTCATATAATTTACCAACTCCCTATAAAGTTTAAACCTTGGATTCGAGCTCTTTGGCTGTTGCCATTGGTTGTGTACATACTCATAACTATTTATCGGCTATCCTTAAGTTCCAGGGTTGTTTATTTCAGGATCTGACCCCTCTTATATGTTATTGCAATGGAAACAAAATTCATCTTCTGGTGCTGGTAATAGAAATACAAATATCCTGGTATCAGCATAGCACATAATTATAGTGAACTTATAGTGAAGACTGTTTGTATGGTTTTGCTCACAGCCAATCACAGCAATTTGTTTTCGATTTAAGCGTCATGTGATTGGCCCTCTACTGCAGCAGCTACAACCCACACAGCCTTACCTGCCTGCACACAGAGATTGTCTGAGCCAGTTTCTTGCAGCTAACGGTGCTGGTACTAGTATTGGTACGGGCATTTCAATTTCTAAAAGAATACCCAGCCTTATACTGGCGGTTAAATGGCATCCAATCCTCCAAAAACGAAACAAGGAAAGAGTAGAGGCGTCCTATCAGTTGACACGCCTGTGTGTGTTCAGCCTTTTAAAACAATAAGTGTACTTCAAAATGTGTGTCAGGTGCTTTTAGTGTGTTTTGGCCTTTAGTGTTTTCTAAAGATTTTAAATATTATGGCTGAATATTTAGCTCATTTAAAAAATGTGGATGTGACGGGAGATTTCAGAACGAGACTTCTAAAGTGAGACTTGGGTAGACATAATAACAAACAGACTGGATATTATTTTCTTGAAGGGTTCCATGATGTTGTGAAAAATGTATAATGACAATCAATGTCAGCGGCAAAAACAAGCACTTTTAGTGGATGTACCCGAACGATTACATTACAGATCATGTATTGGCTGCCGTTTGCAGCCTTTTCCCTCAATAACTGGACCAATTTTAAAAAAGGTGGTCCCCAATAGTCACTTGGACATAAACACATGGGAAAATAAGGCCAAGGCTTAAAAATACCCAAGTAAAGATTTAATCATTTCGGTCCCTGATGGCGTAAAATATTGATTAAATTTGCCCGTGTGTCTGATTGTTAATTATCGATAGAAACAAGAACTTAATTGGTCTTATTGTTTCCTGTTCTGTAATGTTTTCTCTCGCAGATCTTTGGTCCAGTGATGCAGATCATGAAGTTTAAAACACTGGAGGAGGTGGTGACGAGAGCCAACGATACTAAATACGGTCTGGCCGCCGCTGTGTTTACTAAGGACATCGATAAGGCCAACTATGTCTCCAACGGGCTCCGCGCCGGAACAGTCTGGTAGGATTGTTGATACGAACACCATTACTGTGTAAACAAAGGCTGAGCTGCAGATATTCATGGCTGAATTTTACAGCATGGGCTTTGTTTAAATACCGTCAATTTTGATATTAAATTTGACTGCGCAGGTCTAGGGGATCATTTTCTTTCTGTCACTGAGTGTTGTGTTAAATACATGCGTGTTTGTGTTCCCCTCTGCAGGGTCAACTGTTACGACGTGTTTGCTGCTCAGGCTCCGTTCGGAGGTTACAAGTCTTCCGGTAACGGCAGAGAGCTCGGAGAGTACGGATTGGACAACTACACTGAAGTCAAAACGGTAATTGTATAAAAATATACTAAATATTTTTAAGTTTATCAGATGAATCACTCTGAATTAGAACCTCCTGGATTATGGATCATGAAGCTTTTTCTGCTAAACAAGCAGCAACCTCTGGTGCTGAGAAATTAACCCAACAAAAGAGTTTATTAGAATACATAAGAAATAACAACATAGCATTTAAACTGCCTCTTGTCTGTGTTGTCAGGTGATCATCAAGGTACCGCAGAAGAATTCGTAGACTTGTGCAGTGAGCACTGTCACACCGTCCACCCATCTTAACATACCACCTGATTCAACATAATCAAAACTATGAAAACATAATCTCTATTTGTAAACTGTGACATTTATACATTTTCATAATAAATGCATTTAAGCTTGCTCCTGTCATCTTTGTATGTTATTTATAGGGCGTGTTGAAAAGTCCAATTTGTAAGATAAAGGCCTGAGTTTTTGTTTAAATTAAGGGGAGGGAACCTTGGGCATGTTTGCCAAAAAACCTGCCAAACTTTTTTTAAACAGATGGCTAGGGCAGTGTGTGTGTGTGTGTGTGTGTGTGTGTGTGTGTGTGTGTGTGTGTGTGTGTGTGTGTGTGTGTGTGTGTGTGTGTGTGTGTTGTCTGTGTGTGTGTGTGTGTGTGTGTGTGTGAGTAGTGATTAATGTGTGTGTGTGTGTGTGTGTGTGTGTGTGTGTGAGAGATATTAATGAAAACATGGCAAAGATAGGTAAAGGCTTGGGGCTTGGTTTATTATTTCTCAACATGGAATCAGACAGCTGAACACCAGGTTCTGCAACTATATTGTTCTGCTCCGGTCCAAACAAGTTGGCCTTCTCCATGTGAGCAGTTCACGAGTTCCACAGCTGTTCATGGTCCTTGAAATTTACAGAGAGGTTCCAATGTTTGAGGTTCCACAAATCGAGAAAGTCTGATGAGATTGTCTGCTAATCAGGAAGTGTTTCATTTCCTCCAGCTGATGCTCCGTGTATGGATTGAAGTCATGACCCCACTGTGACCGTCAACAGCTCCTCAATCCGACCTGCCCCCACTTTGTATATTAAAATACCTCAACAATTCAACACCCAATGTAATCTCTGAATAATACAAGTTCCTGGTCTTTTTGAGCCCGATAAGCTTAATTAGAAGAGATAGATGACTAAATCTTTGGTGGGCTGTTGAATATGATTTGACCGCACAGGAGTATTTCAATCTCTTGCTCCAACACCATACCTTTGTCACATTACTGCTTTGTGGAAACGTCAACCCCCTCAGAGAATACAATCTTAATAGGAGTAATCCATCTGCTCCTTTGCCAACTCCTCTGTTGGCTTCTCCACCACAAACCCTAAAGTCTGCAGGCCCCATCCGGGCGCCCACTCCCTGTCAAACATCTGGCTGCTCTCAGAGCCTTGCAGTGCATTGGTGACAGCCACCACAGCAGAGTGACTGGGGCTGTCTTCATGCGTTTCCTCTGAACCAAAACTGCGTGGTCTTGTAATGGTGTCTTGTACTTCTTTCTGCCCTTGTGTCTTCACTGCTACAGTAAACTGACTCGGATAAAGAGCTTCATCTTCTTCAATTCCAGAATCAAAATCAGACTTCCCAAGTAACCAGTTTGTAAAGGTCGAGTCTGTGAAATCAGCTGAATGAACAGCAGACTGGTCTGATTCTAACCCTCTGATCTGTAGACCGTGAAGCATATCATCATCATCATCATCACCATATGGTCCTTTACTGTTAACAGAATCACCTGCTTGGCCTTTTAGCTCATTGGATTTGGTTTCCACTGAGTTACCCACAGACTTAACTTCTTCTGACCACAGGAGACTGTCTAACGTCTCTGACTCCAGCCTGCTATTTCCTGACCTGCTGACATTAAGAAAACCTGGGGGGCCAAGTTCAAAGTCTCCGGTGTCAGAACGTGTCCAAGCTAAAGTCTCAAATCTGCTGCCACGTTGACTTCCATTGACTCTTGAATCCAAAGGAGAACTGGTGCCAGATGTAGCTCTATCATTATTGGGGGTAAAGCTCTCTGCACCAAAAGCAGTTAACATGGCACCGTTTCCTGAACTATTAATAGTGGCACTACAACTCATTTGATCACCGTTAGGACAGAGTTTAATGTTAGGAATTACAGCTCTGGAAACAGTTTCAGCAGAACCGGGGTTACTTGCATTATATTCAATACCAAGACTGGAATTTCCTGTAACAGAGGTACCAGATTCATCTCTTGACTCATTGGTGCTACTGTTGACCCTGGACAAACTACTCACAGAACCATGTTTGGTATGATGGACATCCTCCATGGCCTCCTCTGGTTTCATCTGGTCAGACATAATGTCATATGCTGCCAATTCTGTTCCCATAACCACCTCTTCTGTCTCACCCTCCTCCTTTTCCCCCTCCTCCTGCTGGCTGACTGCAGCACTGTACTTCCATTTTATTTCCTCCGCAATCTTCTCAGGAACGGCTTCATCATTTTCCTCCTCATGGCCAATCTCTGTCTCCCATGGAAAAGTCTGGACTTTTTTATGGTGCTCATCCTTTCTTTCGTCCCTCTTCTCTTCCTCGTCCACCCATTCTATTCCCTCCTCTGCTTGAAAAGATGCCATCGCCATCCTTGGTTTTAGTTCATCTCTTTGTCTGATGAGCCAGCCTGGACTGCTGACTGTGTTCTTGATAGCTAGAGTAGAGACAGGAAAACCATGACACAATTGAGGTAGACTGGTCATAGATAGGTGTTGCTGTTAGGTGATTTTGCTATCAATTTCAACTGTTTATCCATAAAGATACTTTAAGCTAACTATTCAAACTGTTTAACCATTACTTTCAGCTAACATTTAGCAGACCAATTCAAAAGTTTATCCATAACAGTTTTTCCATTACTTTTTGGGATTCTTGTACCAAGTACTTGAATTGTTTCTGAACATCTTTGGTAACCATTGGATTTATAATGTTTACCTTATCTGTTATCCCATACTTGCCTCTGCCATTTTACTCTTCTGTGAATTTACCTTCATCACCCAAAACACATTGCGCAATAGGCTAAGTCAGTGTCATAGGGAAGCTTTATGCAACAGGTAAATTTAAGTGTCTCCAGAAAGTCTGACTTAGAGTTCTATATGACAAAGACTAGGTCTATTTTTATGCACCTGGCCCCAATGTTAACTTTTCATTTAAATGGATTTGAGATAAGTGTTCACCTGATTATGTATTTCAAATGATCTATACTGCAATACAATCACTATAACAGAAATCATGTAGTTGTATGTATATTGTGATATAATCCATAACTAACAAGTGTTGAATTACACATTTTATCTAATATGATTACTTCGATATTTTTACTTATTTTCAGCTACCAGCTGATTTACAGTCATTTGTCAAGTCCAACTAGGTTCTCACAACTTACAGTCCTGAACGTTTGAGCACATGGAATCACAGCAAGCGCATACTGGGGCTGTGGCCTCCAGCTCCTCCCACCTACACACAAGAACATGGCAGTCATGTCCATTAGTACAAATGGTTTACTTCACTCAAGGCACACAAACAACCTTTACAAAATTATTTCTACTTTTTTTTAAATAATGTTATTCTTTTCAGATTTTTCGTATCGTCAAATTGTCGTTCTCATTCAACCGTCTTATACTTCTGAAGAAGGTCCTTCTTGTATCGTTGGTTGCTTACCTGCCAGCAGCCTTGTGGTAATTGCAGGACTTTGAGGTGTGGGAAGGGGTGAGACCAACTGACATTGAACAGTGGAGGTACAGCACCTATACACAGACATAAACAGCAGTCAAAAAGCCTTTATACACTCACAGGCCATTAGTGCTCTAGATTGAAAGCCAGATATAATAGATTGTATTGTTTTATGCTGTAATGGGCGTGGGATACCAATTTTTGGTTATCATTGGTTTCAATGAGGACATTTTTGTCATTGCGGGTCTGAGTGTCTGTATTTTTGCTACACTGTTTATCATAGGTGCTGAAGTTCAACTTCCAAATTCCGAAAAAAAGAAAATCAGCTCACACCCTTGACAAAATGTATGCCATATGCATAAACACAGCCAAAATGATAAAATAAAATAAATATATGTATTAAATAAAATAAATAGCCCCAAATATCCCAAATGAGGAAAAAGGTTTAATCATGCAATGACCCCCTCAGATTTATCTGGTGACCCTTGCGAGGAGCCCGACCCCTATTTTGGAAACCACTGGATGAAACTTCAGAAGAATTAAGAATAGTTTTACTTGTGAGACTGCTGTGAAGAGAAAGGCATCCACAGAGAACATCACCACACTGCCCCCTCCCGTCAGGAACTGGGAGCGGCTGCCCCCCCTCCTGCTGTCGGTCATGCAGCTGCAATAACAAATCAGACCACAAACACATGAATCAAGAAATCTGAATTGACGAACCAAATTACTGTAAACTATTTGTGTTCTTACTAGAGACATACCCATGGTTAGCAATGATGTCCATTTTGGGCATGCTGTTTGGGTCTTTGGCGCTTGTGGCATAGCACGAGTCCACATAAAGCCTCTCCCCAGCCAACAGAACTCCTGCCTGGGCAACAAAGTACACTGGCTCCCCTAAATGGAACCAGTGGTGTGGAGAGACGGGCTGCCCCTGGGCTGGTAAACAAAAACCAAAACACCACACATACACACACACATACACAGCAAAATTAGTAAATACTTCTTCTGAAGTTCATAAATGTACTTTTGCATTTTGTTTTTATTTTAAAAAGGATCAAATTACGCTGTAGGATTTGCATGCAACCTAGATTTATGTTTTTTTATACTAACAGATCTTAGTTCACCTTGCACCCACAGTGTGTATTATGTATAAAATCTGAAATTACAGAAAAAAGATATAATGAAGTTGTAGAAATATGCTGACAAGAGATGTATTGATGATAACATAAACTTTCAACACTTGATGTTAGCTTTTTTTCTAGCATGTTGAAGTAAAATTTTAAATATTAGATTAGGCTGAAACAAGACCTGATGACATTTTTAAGTAGCGCATCATTTCACTTAATTACATGCAACATGTCATCTTGCGCAGATGAGGACAACACTAAAGCTTTTTCCCCCCCGGTACCGTACTGTAACTGTGGGTTACCATTGCAGACGGTGAGGCTGTAGCTGAGTTTGGTCCTGATGCTCTTCATAAAGGTTGTGTGCTGAACTTGAGGTTTGTAGCCAACTTGGTAAGAGTAATGAAACCTGAGACAGAAAAAAAAAAAAAAAAAGGACACAAATGACAGATTCCTCTACCACATCACTCCAGAAGGTGATAAAAATGGATGCAAAAGGGAACAAGAAATGTAGAGCTTCAGACATTCAAATAGAGACAGAACACAGCAGATCAGCAAGAACAGAGCTGATCCACTTCACATAGACAGAGCCCGTTAGGGATTTGGAAGCACAGAAATCACATACCTGTTGTAATGGCAATGGATGGGAAGTTTAAGAGGTATAACTCTGATGACGTAGCCTTGGGGCGGTGGAGTATAAAACAGCATATAGGTATACACCAGCTGACCACCAACAACCTGAGAGATATTAAACAACAGTGCAAAAACATACTTGAAACTCACAGACATGTAGCCAATAATGCATGCAAACCTTGGCCAATAGAGTACTACTAGAATGAGTCCTGGACATGAGTCAGCATTTTTGCACTTTCAGGTTCCCTCGTCTCAAAGTCTTTTTTATGGGTTTATAGTTAGATGCTTGAAGTAAGGTTTGTGGTTAACGCAGGTTAAAAGATGTTAATGTTTTGCTCTACAATATAAAATACGCCACCACTCCTACATTTTTTAAGCTTTAAAGTATTTTTAAGTCTTTAAAAGGGATGTTGCAAACAAGTGGCTAAATGAAACTACTAAACTTCATCACTTCAAACAGTGGTCCACATTTAACTTATTGGTGACAACGTGAAGTCATGTGACCGTGATTTAGTTTGTTTATAGGGTACCAAACCTTAGGCACCATTGTTGGCACGCGATGGCTTAACAAATACGACATTAGCATTAAGTGTGCATGACAGATTTTTGTAAATGTTCAAGTGCTCTCTAGTTTGCATGTCAGATGACCTTTGTCACGGACTGTTATATACAGTTACAGATCCATTGAGGATTAAAATTTTGATGAAATGTCAGAATAAAACATAATTTTAACCTTAATGTTGATATGACACACTGGGTAACAAGTAAATAAAAAACCTCTGGTTAATAGCATAACTTTAGCTTTTTACTTCAGTCGATTGCATTTACGATATAAAATCATAAAATAAAATCCTAATTTATGAAGAATATCTTGCTGAACCAAACGTGTTAGTATCGTAAAAGTTTCTTTGCTACAGAGCTCATTTTGTGAAATAATCCAAAATTAGCACATCGGCTTTTTCGGGCGGGAACCATTGCAACGCTAACTTCCGGGTTGGCCTTCACAAATACGTCCTCCTGCAGCACAATACAGCCTCTAATAATTAACATTTTAAACATCTCTTATTAATACTTTAATCTAGTGACCCTCACCTTCTGTTCTCCGCCGCACTCCGTCAGTCTGAAGTGGAAGTAAAGGAAGTGGGGGCTGACCCTGCTGACTTCGCACGAGCCTAGTCGGAACAGGGATGGGTCGGTCCACGAGCGCAGCTGGAAGCGGTCCACGCGCACGGAGAAGTTATGGAAGCCGCACTTGACCTGCACCGGGCGCGCGTCCGTGCCCTGGACGGCCTGTGGTCTCCTCAAGGTCGGTAACAGCAGCGCAGTCAGTCGAGCGGGAAACGGACTTTTATGAAGAACCGGCCGGAACAGTTCTCGCGCCACCAGTGGCCCAGGTGCGTGCACGAACATGGGCAGGCGGTAGAACGGAGCGCGCGGGGCGTCTTCCTGTTTGGTCTTCACCGGATTTACTCCAAGTTCCGGCCATGTTGCAAACTGAACCGGCCCCCCCAGCGTACCACGAACCAGAGCCCAAAGGAGCCATGCCAACGCCGGCATGATTTGAAAAACGGGAGCAACAAAAGAGGGGCGCGGGAGTCCTGTTGAGAGTCTGGCCTGGTCTGGCCTGGTCCAGTCTGGTCTGGTCTCATTCTGCCGCTAGACTTCATTATCACACCTGCTGTCCCGCTGATTGGGCCAACACGGTGAGTGGACGAGAACAGCTGGGTTAGAAAATGTATTAGAATTATATTTATCAATACTGTTATGTGTTAAGAGAAATGTACTAATTGTCATATAGGTGTTGCTTTGAAAGACAAACATGCTACTCTATAGGCTAGTATTGTAATAATGATAAATACGTCAGGATATACTACACTGTCAGAACCTAAAAAACTGTCCATGCTCATTTTATTCAAAGAGTCCTTGCGTCTCTCTTGTCACCAAACATGTTGTTGTACAACACTAAATACGACGGTCTGTAATGATGTTCTGTTACTGTACGGTTTGCTTACTTATTTAAAAGGGGCAATCTGTAATGTCTGGTCACAAACTCAAACCAGTAGGGGGCATCATTTCACCTCTACTACTGGGTCCATACAATCTAAATTTAAGATAAGATAATCCTTTATTAGTCCCGCAGTGGGGAAATTTACATTTACAGTCATCAAGTATTAAAAAGCAGAATACTAACTAACAGCAGGGCAAGAAAACGCAATCAAATTGATGAAACTCTGAGACCCTTTCAAAATAAGACTGAGGGCAGACTTTGGCATCCTGTCTGAAGTAACGTTTAAATACGTATAACTACATAATGCTTTGCAAGGGGTTAAAAACAAGCACTACACAAATACAAAATGTTACGCAAATCTGCAGAAGAAAAAGAAGTATGATTACTTAAATCAATTAAATTAATATACTTTTATCTTATTGTGACATTATGGTACAGTGACATCATCGTGTAATAAAGGGGCTCACGTTTTCTCTTTCGTGAGTTTGTTTTGTGTCTGAAACATTGTTTTTAAAGGGTTTATGTTTCAGGATGTGTTGCAGTTTGTCTTTGTCTTCTCCATGAATTCGTCTTGGACGGGCATCGTCCGCCGCCTGTACCGTAATTGCAGAGATAGATGCGCATTTGAATCTCCACGTCGGCTAAAATAACCGTGCTTTCAAACAAGCCTGCTGGTTTTGGATTGACGCTAGGATCGAGGGGTGACAAACTAAGAAGTTTGGCAATTGCCATTTAATAACTGGGGAACTCTCGGATGATGGACCTCGACCGATTTCCGGGTCACGTGACGGACGCACAATCAGCGAACTGGAAACCTCACAGCCTCGACCGACCGTAATTAAGAGAGTAGCCGCGCAATAAAATATAACCCAAGGCAGGCCGCGGTTCGGAAACGGCGGCTCACATGACCGCAGTGGTGCTGCCTCCCTGCGCTCGACAGCCGTGCAGGTGCCGCAGTCCGAAGCGGCACACCGGGCCTAGCGGCTCTGAGAGGTGAATAACGGCATGCCGGAACCGCTGGGACATTTTGAGGTTGTTTGTTGTTCCGGGGTTTGGGTCCGTGTGCCGTTTGCTTGGGTTGTCGCCGGTGTGCTCATGATGTAGGCCGGTAATCCTGCTGGAGGTGGGTGATCGATTATTGTTTGGTATTTGCTTCGTGTTAAGGAATAATATGAGCAGACTAGAGACGTGCTGCCACCTGCAACGATAGGCTGCTTTAATGATGTACAGGCTGGTTGGGATCGTAGCGGTGAGACAGACATACAGGCTGCCATCCACACTCACCATTACACCCTGTGCTGACAGAGATGCATCGATTTAAATGGTTAGGAGCTGGCTGTGGGCACCTGTGATTCTGCTGCAGGTGAATGTGGACGTTCATTGTTTTACATTAGCTCTGTTTGACATGACTACAAGTCAAATCCCCGCCGTGATATACTGTCATCTTCATTGTTACACGTCCTTACTGATGCTGATGGTACACACACATCGATCTAGACCATTATACACATTAATAAGCACAATGTTTAAAGCGGTGCCCTCTCACGAGGCGCTCCCCAATCTTACTTTTAAAGCTATAGATGGTCCACTGCAGCCAATGGGATGTTTAGTTCAAGCAGTATGTTTTTATCATAGAATGTTAAGCACGTGCCACAACACAACAGTGCTCTGCTGTCCCACATCACCAGAACCTCCATCGGGGTGCCCTTGAGCAAGACTGGCTAAAGGGAAGTTCCCATTGTGAATGTGTAGTAGGTTGCTGATGGATGGGAGTACGGAGTCCAGGCCTCGAGAAGAAATGCAGTTTATACTCTGATTTTAGTGGAAGCTATTCCAAATGGCAACGGCAAATCCTATTTTGAATCAGTTTAGTTCTGAGTAGGGTTAGATATTAGTATACTGACTTTCCCGTTACAAGATTTTACTTTAGATTGCCCAGTATGTACATGTTTGTCTATGAAAGTCTTTTTTAAATGAGAAAATAAGCCACATTTATCAGATATGTTGTTTAGTTTTGCTGTTGTAACTGTAACAAATTTTGACTAAATAAAATGATCCAAAAAATATTTAAAAAATCAAAATGTTTAACTCACGAAACATGCTGGCTGCTGGTGCACATAAACCACAGTCAGGTAATAGCTGGATCATTTTGGCTTCCATGTCAAAATTTGACTTCACGCTCAATTTGTGTGTTGTTGTTTTTTTGCTTTTTTAAAAATAAAATCATGTTTCAGGTTCAGGCTTTTGTCAGTTGTGTTCAAGAAACCGTTTCTTATTCCAAAGTGTCTATCTAAAAAAAAAAAAAGTATTATATTGAGACATGTTATTTTGTATATTTACTGCCAGTGTTTTTCTATTAGAATAAGACTTTGTATACAACTCTATCCCTGCATTTGTACCGATTGTTGTGCATTTTTTCTAAATTGTTGGTGTCTTTATTTTTGCCCACCCATCAGGTCAAAATACCATTTTAAGAGAGAAAAGGCTCTTTATGTTTTGTAATATATATTTCTTGATTCCTCTTTTCAAGGACCGAGCGGTTGGAATCTACATTTTCACACCTGCAGAGAAAAGCAAAGCAAAGCAAAGGTGTCAAAATCAAAGAGAAGCAGGCTTCTGTAATTCATGTGCCCGTCTATGTTCGCTAGGCAAGATGAGTACAGACAGACCCAAACGGAATATCATCAAAAAGAAATATGTAAGTGAAACGTCTTATCTCTATATGGGTTAAACACTGGCTTATAAAAAGTGTGCACCATTTTGACTTATAGTTTTATGTGTTCCAACATAGGTATTTGTTGATACAAATCACATAATTCACTGCTTTTAAGACAACATTTAGACAAGGCATTGATGACAGCAGTTGGGTCTGAACGACCTGGGTCCAGATGTATAGCTGATGCACATGCACCAAAACCTGGCATATGGTACATAAACGCATAAAGTGGTATTTGTCAAATAAGACCGAGTGGCTTACTGCAGACTAGTGTATGCGTTTTTTCTAGAGCGAGCATGATAAAGCGGCTATGGAAAATAAAGTGAGAGATGGAATCTAAATGATAAAACATTGTTTGTTCAGGTGATTATTATTTTAACTGTTTTACTCATTTTAATCTCTATAGAACGTGCATACAAAGTTTAATAATTATGACGGAGGTTCTTGTATTAATACGTTTTTTGGGGGATACATTTTATTTGTACACACACACACACAAACACAAACGAGGTTAGTGCTATCGTGGGTTATTACCTGTGATTAATTATTCAGTTAAGCCCCCCCTCTCTCTTTTTTTTTAATGCGAGGGAAAAAATTGCGATCACCAAAGTCATTACAATTCATCCTCAGGGGATCATGAATGTTTGTTGTAGGTATTTTTTTAAGTCTTCGACATTGAGCCCCGTTGGCAGTGTGGCTCAAAATCAACACGTCAATGCTCTCGGGTGGACAAACTATTCAACGGACACACTGATTCAGTCTCTAAACTTACAAATTGTTTAAATGTTTCCTGTTTATTTTGATTGAGCATTTCTAGATAATCCTGTATGAGCAAAGCTGATGGTTTTTGTTTGCGTGTCTGTGCCTCTGCAGGACATCAGTGACGGGATGCCTTGGTGTGAAGAACGTCTGGTCCGCAAAGTTCTTTTCCTCTCCCTCAGGGAATTCAGAGACACTCACCGTGCCACGCACAAACACTCACACATACACACACGGGCATCGAAAAACACGCGTTTACAGCGAAAGACGCAGGCGCTGCCGAAAGCGACGCACGTAAGACAGAGTGCGCAGGCGCCACAGCAGAGGACCGCACCCAGAACACCCAACACGCACACACAGAGAAAAACACAAAATATGCACATTTCAAAACACCTACAAAGCAAAGGGCAAAAAAACAACTCGTCTCAGGACTCGCACACGCCAAAAAATAAATGCACTCACACACTACAGAACGTGCAAACGCAATCAAAAACGTGCACAGGGAAAATAACACACACTGTGCAGCACACGCACTTACGAAAAAGTACACACACGTTCCAGAGGAATTCTGCATCGACCAGGACGCTACGCTCGCATAAAACACTAAACACACGGAAACTGCCGAACTCCAAATACACAGAGACTGCAAATCACGCTCATGCTCCTCAGCACAAGCACTCAGTGAAAAGCACCTACGCACCCGAGAACACGCGGGCGCTGCTAGGCCCTCCTGTCCAGGCCAGGACGCTGCGGTCGCACGCTCCCACAAGCCTCAGAGGTCAGTACCAGCAACACTCTACTACTACACGGATTCGTTGTCTTTTTCTATGGTATTGTCTTGACCCCTGATGCCCAGTACCTGTGATGCCATCGAAAAAACAAGTACCGTCACATTTTCAGAGATTTCAGCATTGATTGGTATTGAGGTATCAGTTCAGGTGACATCCCTAGTTCGATATGATAAAGACCAGGATTCTATAGTTGTCAACAACAGTTGAGTAGATAACCATGGAGAAAGTAAAAGCTATGATCAGAACATTCTTTCTCACTCACATCTGTAGTTAATTTTGTTGTGAAAATAAACTATTCCCCTTGTTCCTGGGGACCCCCTGTTTGAGAACCACTGATTTAAACCACTTTATTAGGAGGTCTCACTCAGTGAATGTCACTAATTCCTCATTGCACAGAGAAATGTGGGTAGCAGGAAGAGTGTCTGTAGGCTGTTATGGAGGTTTTACAATGCACACTTTTTAAAAATGTATTTTCCAACCTGACACAAAGAGTTTCAACCTTGTCTGTTATACAAACAATTTCTAGCACGTCATTTACTGTTAATGTTTTTTTTTTTTTACTTATACAACGTTGTTGGTGTGGATCGTCACTCAAAGTAGTGTAACTGCTTCATGTTCTCTTAAGGCTCCCTGGTTAACGGCATTAGCCGGTGTCAGTCCGTCCTGTCAGCGAGCTGGAGCTGGTCCTTACCGACACGCCATCAACAGCGGCGCTCGGCTAGCATCCATCGTTACAAGGACGACCCTGCCAGCAAGAGGTCAGCTGCTCCAGTGTGTGTTTTTGCATATGTGTTTGCAAAAACACACACTGGTGGGGGGGGTCTATCCATGGAAATGGAATATAATATTCATAACTATGTTTTCATTATTGTATAATAACCTGACACTAAGAATTGTTGTGTTTCCGTTAGCTTGGAATGAGCCCTTCATATCTACATAGGGAGCGGGTCCTCTTCATGGAGTCTGCCATTTTGCACCCCCATGTTTCTACAGAGGCCCAGAAGGGACAAACCAAACAAAAATAGTAACTCAGTATAGTTATTAAATTTACAGAGAGGTCTTTATGTTTTTTAGCCTCACCACATTAATATAAATGGGTTGTACCAAACAATAGTAACAGCTGTCTGTATAGCGTAATACAATTTAACAGTGCTACCAACCACATCCTCCAACATGACCATACAGTTGAACCAACAGCTATGTAACTTTGTATGAAGTGTTAGTTTTAGATATGTGCACCTTAAAGATTGCTAACTGACTTTGTGAATGTGCATGCATAGACCACGGCTGCAAGCGCAGAGGAAGTTCGCCCAGTCCCCTCCCAGCTCTCCTGGACCAGCAGTGTCAACGACAACGGCACGGAGCAAACACACCCACAACCTGGCTGTGGTCACCTGTCTGACCCGACGCCGGCCCAAGACCGAGGACTTCTTGTCTTTCCTCTGTCTGAGAGGTGAGCTGCACGGGTAGTGATCTGAACTGAGTCAGTGCCAAGAGCTTGGCTCCATTTCATCATGTAAGATACTACTGTGTGTACAAGAACTGATCAATTGTGAATAAAGGCCAATGCCCCGTTGTGTTTAAATTCATCTTATATCTCTGGATCCTCAGAGATCCTTTCTCAGTGTTTAAAGATCAGCTTCAATGACAGTTAATGTGCTTTGAATAAGGCAAAAAAATTAAAAAACAAGCTGCATGGAAATCCCACAGTTCTTTGTGGGATAATACTGTATCTCATCGGAATGAACCAAAGCAATTCCTCTTTCACTTCAGGTTCATCAGCGTTGCCTAGCAACATGGCTTTCTTAGCAAGCGGACGAGCCAAGGAGCCAGCTGGCACTCAGCATCTTACCTCCTGTCTCTCCACCAATCACGGGACTGCAGCTGAGAGGAAGAACATGAGCATATTCAGCAGAACCACAGGTAATCCTCCACTGCCCTGTCTGTGTATCGGCCTGTGAGGAGTGGCATTTGGTGCAGGGTGGATTTATTTACTTAAAACTTTTATTGTCCCACATTGAATTGTACACAGCACACAGTGAAGTTAAGCCTCTGCATTTAACCAATCCTAATATAAGGAGCAGGGTGCAGCTGCTAAATAGTGCCTAGGGAGCAGTTTGCCACTTTTTCCACAGGGACAGCCGAAATGGCACAAAATGAAAGTGCTTGTTGTAACTTTAAATACAGTCACATCAGTCATTGTTAGTGAGGTATATCTTTAATTACTGTAATGATTGAGGCCACTTTCACTAAAAAAGACTTAATTCATCCAACAAAATGCTCAACTCTTGTTTTCTCTTACTAAATATAATAATAATAATAATAATACATGAATAAATCTATATTTTTCTGCCTCGTGTCTCTGTCTTGCTGTCCTACAGCGCAGAGAGACACTAAGTCTTTGAGAGGGAGACCCGGAGGCACTGCAGGGGTCAGATCCTTCTGCCCTCTAACTGCCCGGGCACAGAGAAGGAGGGAGAGGGAGAGGAGAGAGGAGGAGGAGCAGAGGAGGAGGAGGAGGAGGAGGGAGGGGACGGAGGAGGACAGGAGAGAGGGAGCTGAGAGACACCTGCTGAGACCTCGCCAGCTCTCCCTACAGGTCAGGAGGACTAACAAGGTCTGATCATCCTTTCTACACGCTTCTATGTCTGAAAGGTGTCTGGTTGTATCATCAGCATTCTGACTCTTAAACTCTTATCGAAGCAAATTGGGCAAAGAGAAATCCCGCTATTCTCGTGTGATCTTGCCGCATCCAGAAAATCCCTCTGCCGTGCAAGATAAGAAAATAAATAAGCTCTGTAGCAAACAAACGCTCATGATACTTGCACTATTTGTTCATTAAGATAATTTTCACAAATGCCATCATTTTATGATTTTTGAAGCGAAATGCATCGCAAGAAGTAAAAAGTTAAATTCAGGCCTTTTACACACCCTGGTGGTAGAGGCTCCGCCTCCTGGGAACTGCAGCCTGAAAGGGCAGAGTGGAAACAGAGAGGCTTACAAGTGGATGCCACACTTACACATTACAAAAGGGGTGAACCACAGTGTATTTAGACAAAAAACATACAATATGCCCTATAGTAATATACAATTTCATCAAATAGGACTGCACGGTGGTGTGGTGGATAGCACTGTCACCTCACAGCAAGAGGGGCCTGGGTGCAGTTTCCGGGCTTGACAGCCTTCTGTGTGGAGTTTGCATGTTGTCAGTGTGGGTTCTCTCTGGGTTCTCTTCCTCCCACAGTCCAAAAACATGCAGCCTAGGTTCATTGAAGACTCTAAATAGTAGGTGTTGATGTGAGCTTGAATGGTTGTCTGTCTATATGTGTCAGCCCTGTGATAGTCTGGCGACCTGTCCAGGGTGAACCCTGCCTTCACCCAATGACAGCTGAGATCTGCTCCAGCACCCCCGCAACCCTTAACAGGATAAGGGTCGTAAATAATCGATAAGAAAACAAGCTAAAACATCTCAAAGCAAGGATAGAACAAAAACAGGGGGGGCACAAGGGGCTATGGAGGTATCAGGCAGGGGTCATCATAAAACATAGATTCCTCATTGTACAATAAATAACTTGGATTAAAGCATAACATCCAGATCAGAATTACAACATTACACTCATTACAAAATCCTGGTTGAGGCTGAAGTTTATCTAATGTGTCAATCCAAACAAGCTCCCTTTGTCATATCTGATATATGTTTGAAGAGAGGAGATGGGGTGTGAAAATGTTTTGAAATAAAGGCTACTGAAAAGTTTACCTCATTGTGCCTGATGAAACAAAGCATTACAATCTCTTAAGCTTGTGTTAACCACAGACCTTATTTCAAGCATCCAACCAAAAAACACAAGGGAACCGGAAAGAGAAAAGAACTAACTAATTTCCTGTTTTTTAGGACTCATTCCCGCAGCACTCTATTCCCGTGCCTCTTTTCAAGCTATCATGATCTCTTTCCATTGCAGGTTGCCATGGTGACTGGACTCCCTGAACAAAGAACCTCCTGCGTCCAGTCAGTTCCTACGTTAAAGCCCAGCACGGGATCGGGCAGCAGACGCTCCCCAAGACCGTGTACGAGGCCTAGCAATACCTGTAAACCAAGAATCCAGGAAACCAACAACAAGCACCTCTCCCTTCACAGCAAACACCGGCTGCCTCCCAATCAGCACCTTCCTCTCCACCACCGAACGGTATCGGACTACTACAGCAACCCCAAGACCTTCGGTGGTCTCCAGAACTCAGGAAGAAATTCAAGCAGGACTCCTCCTTTGACTAACGGCCCAGTCATCAGGACGCAAAGTGAGAACCCTGGGGGCCTAAGGTCATCAAGGAGACGGAGAGGCCTCCCACCAGACACCAACCCCTCCCTTATGAACGGGGCTCGTTTGGACGGCAGTTCGTCAAAGAAGTGCAGGACAGTGCGATGCAACGATGGCTGTGTCCCATCAGAGAGCGAGATCCCGCAGAGGGAGGAGGCTAACTGTGATAAAGATGTGAATCACAGTGGTGAACTCCACTGTAGCCACGACAACGAAACGAAACGAGACACATGTGGCCATATTGGAGAGATGAGACCAGAGAGGGGCAGTTGCGTTGGCGAAGACCTACAGGGCGAGGTCAACGTTGGAGAGTTAAGTTTGACCAGCGGCTCTGCTATGGAGCCCTCTAAAGAAAGGGTCAACCTCGCCGACATCATCACAAACTGTGACCTCAGCCCCGTCAGTGAGGTTGTGTGCAGTCACGCAAGAGAAAAAAGGCTCCAGAGAAATCCAAGCGCTTCTTCGACAGCCCATAAGCCAATTACCAGGACTGCTGATCCTAGGCCTGTTGCCAGAGTTGCTGCTGCTAGGAGTACTGTAACTAAAGCTGCTATCAACTCAGTGTTAACCACACACAGACGCACTGGCCCACCAGCCAGTTATTCTGCCAAGCACACTCCTAAGGGTACTAACAAGGGTACTAGCAAGAACGTTACCAAGTGTACTTCACCAGCCAGCGGTTTTGCTACCCATAATTCCAAAGGTGCTGCAAAAGACACTTCCGAGGGGAGCACTGAGAGCCCGACAGAGGACAGTGCACCTGTCAGTAGCTGTTCCAGCACTTCCAAGGGCCCTGCGAAGGGCCTTACCCAGACCAAGTCTACTACCTCAGCCATTAAGACCAGGACCAGCCCCAGAACTCTTCCGAAGCGCTAACAAACAGCAGAGCCACATCTGAAAACGTTCACATATTCACTGAATTGAGAATTGATGTTAAAGGACACACGCAAGGTATTTAAAAAAAAAAGTATTGGATAGTGTTGATCTTAAGCACGGCATGATGATGATGGTTGTTGGCTGGTCAGAAGGTGACGCGACTATGTGCTGCTCTCTACACTTGTCAATGACTGGGGGATTGTTTTAATTCCATATGGATAAAATAAATAATTAGAGGACACGGTCAAACGGCAGACACGTTGCATAATGGACTGTATAGTGAAAGGTCACTGTTTTCAGATGCTTCTCTGCCGTATCTGAAATAATAACTTGATATTTTTTTAATCACATGTAAAAGGCAGGTTTTTTTTTGTCAAAGCACATAGTTTAACTTGAGTTGGTCTGCGGTGCAGTTTTCAGTAGCTTACCTAAAGATATCTGCTACATACCAACGCTCTGGGGCTTTTTGGCCGGTCTTTGGTAGTCGGGTCACAAAACCGTCCTGCCTTTTCATTTAAACAGGAATAATCTGTTCAGGATGGTCTAGATCGATAACATAAAGGGTTTCACACTTTCTATGCTCATCCGAATTAAAGGATAAATTCAGATTATTCAAGTCGCTCCTAAAACTGTAGTGCTCATATGAACAATGAAACGGGTTTAAATCTTTCATCCTGTTCAGACTGTCCAATAAAAGATCCCTTCCCAAGTCGATTTCAGTGTAAGTGAAGAGGGATGAAATCCACAGTTCTGTGCAAAAAAAAAGCAACAAACATATCTGAAGCTAATATGAGGCTACAAGTCTTAATGCCCCCCCCCCCACACACACAATCACTTAGATTTAATTCGCATTAGGAAAGTTTATTTTTGTACACGTGGGAATGTGAGTATTGTTTTAAGACAGACTTGAATAATTGTGAACCTATCCTTTAAAAATCAGTGTCCAATGAGCACAACAGAAACATCCAGAACCAGTTTGTCCGTGTAAAACCAGCTGCACAGTCACTAGCCAAACTGTGACACAAACTGTGACACCAGAAGAACCCCCCCCCCAAAAAAAATCTACTGGTCTGTTAAAGGGACAAGAATTGTTTTCAAGTAGGAAACATGCAAAGAACTAAACCATTTTTTATTTACTGATTGTTTTCTTTTATTTTCCCCTTCTGAAGCCTGTAATGCCCGTACTGTACTACCATCAACGGGTTTTTGGTTACGCTTCACCAGAGGCAGTGGGGCGATTTGATTTGATTTGTTAACCTGCCATCCTCCCTCTCCCTCCCTTAGTAGAAGGGAGAGAGCAGGGGAAGTATATTTTAGTCTAGTTCGCCTGACTCATTGATCCCTTATCTGACGGAGGTTTGTGCCAGTAAGACTTTATGGCCCAGACCGTGGCTCTGAAAAATCAGTAGCCTTAGCAGCCGTGTGTTGATGGATCCATAGTGCTGTCTGTGGTGCTGAAGTAGCAGACGGGTTTGTCACAGCGTCTTTTTCCTGAGTCCTGCCCTTCTGTCAGTTTCATTGTGAGTCTATAATATTCTCCGGGGGGAAGCGCTAATCAATAAAAACAGAACCAAAAAGGATCAGTCTCTCCTGTTAAAATTGAAGAAATCGTCCTACCGACTAGGAGCTCAAAAGAGTGTGGAGGGGGGCCACGTATTGATGACATGAGACATGCTTATTTCAAAGTATGTGGATTGATATACATTTGTAGAAATAAAAGGAGATGTGTCCTCACACTGGATGTCACCGATACTACTGAAACGTCCGAAGGTTTTAGGTTTCAGGTGCTATTAGTTTGCTCATGAACTGATTTTGGAGGTCAAATAGAAGAGCGGTAAAATGTTATGTCTGTATTAAATTAAATGTAATGAGTCAATACATTGGTCAGTATTGCACATTTCTAACAGTGAAGCCCCCGTGTGTAGGATTTAAATAAAAAGTGAATACAACTTTAAAGTGTCATTTCAAGTGTCATGTATTATTTATTTATGTTTTTTTGGTAAGATGAGAAAACTCTTTCAGCCCCAGTGGATTATGAACACATGAAAGGACAAATATTTGTGCAGTGAAATCTAAGGCAACTGTAAAAAAAATATATGTATAAATGTGAATCTTTTGAATGAGAATTTGCAATAAAATCACTTTGCATATTTATCTTATGGGTGCCTTTAACTCATTTAAACTTGAGGCGACACATTGCAAGAAGAAAATACCATCCTGAAAATGGTAACCTTAAACCCTTAAAGGAATACTTAAACATAATGACCATTTGTTCATTAATTACTCACCCTGTGTTACCCTGAATTCATAAAGAAGGTTTTTTCTTGCATGCCCCCACAATAAACAAAGCAACCAATGGCCTTCACAGTCATCAGTCAACCCAACTGATCTTAACCCAAATGACAACTGAGGAACAGTTTAGTACGACTTGAACCCCAAGTTTTCAAATCCTTTGTCAAGTGGTCTTTGATTTATTTGACAGGCGTTATTTATTAGTACAAAGAATGTTGACAAAAATATGAAAGGGTTGATGATGAGGAGGGGCCCCGTTCCTAGAATTAAGGTATTAGTTTTTGTTGTAACAGACATAAGATACTTGTCCGTAAACCCCACCTTCCGGCTCTGACATCCAATCAAGCTCCTGCGTCCACCGTGCCTGGCACGAAATAAGAAAAACATTAAAACATAAAAAATGAAAAATATGGATTACAAAATTGTAAAGAAGCCATGTCAGTCAAGTTGAGAGACAAGGACGGCTGGACAAACGCATTGTTTTTTCTTATAAAATAAAATGATGTTTTCCCATTGTTTCTGATGAAAAAAGGAAGAAAAATAAACAAAAAAAGAGGAGACCCATTCTGACCCAACTTTTCTGGGCACTCAGGTTACATGTAGACAGTAAACGAACCCTGATCCAGGACTGTGTGAGGCGCTGGCAGAGACAGAGGGCGGCGGTAGTGAGCAGCTACAGCAGACATCTGCCCTTTCCACAACAAAAATAGAAGATGGGGTTAACTGTGTTAATTTCAGCCTGAGTTCAGCCTTTCAGGCAGCTTTTTCTCTCAGGCAGACTTTCTCGGACTTCGTAAACATCAGATTGTTTTGCTACAGCAGACATAACCACCCAATATAATTCATAACATAACCACCCAATATAATTCATACCATATCACTTAAGCTGTCAGGTGTCAAATGTGTAGGAGTCACCAGGCTCTAAATATTCGGCGGACAGGAGGCGGTGCCTGGGAGGCCGAGTTCAGGACACCAACGACCCAGCGGCTTTGCGGAACGCAGGCAGTTGCAGAGCAGACAGGCTGCAGCTAGCTGCTCAGTGCATCAGCAGGGTTCACAGTCAGTTACAACCAAAGTTATCCTTACTGTCTTTAGATGTTAAAGAAACCGGAACTAAGAGGTATCATGTTTGAAAACTTCAGAGAAAGACTTCACATGGTTCAGCAGGATTTCACCACGGGGTTGGTCTGCTTTCTGACACTACTTTAATATCTGCCTTAGCTAGCTGTGATGAACTCCCACTTCAGATATCATGAGCATATATGATTATCTTATATGTGTGTGGTAGCCCTCGTCTCAGAGCATGTACAATTAATGAAGAAACTCTTCTAGAAAAGTGTTTAGCAGCTATGGTGGCTAACGTTATCAACGCAACGCTCCAGCTGTTTTATGTAAAGCTGCAGCTTTATTTTTGTATGGCGCCCATCTCATGTTATCCTCTCTGAATTTAAACAAGCATGCTGCTAGTTAGTTACATTTACTGACAATGTCATCTGCAACGACTACGTTAAGTTTCAGTTTGTTATCGTCCTAGCTAGCTCGGTCCTAGCTGTTCCTGGATATTGCTCTCAGCTGACCGTCATGTGACGACTTTTACTTTCTACTTAGGGAGGACGGTGAACACGTACGACACATCTGTGCTGCAATAACTGCATCAATAATGACGAATTCATATCAATAACTAATTGGCCAACAAACAAATATCCCAATTTCAACAATGTGAACTCTTAAAGCCCAAAGTCCATGTTGCTATATAATATGTTTTTTAACTTAGTGTGCAAAGGCAAACTTGTTCTACATCCTTGCTGAACTTTTCTCTGTGTCTCTAACTTTCCTCCCTCCAGCTTTAAAACCCTCGGAGACAAATCCAGAGACAATAAAATCCGGAGGAAGCCCAGGTGAACATTTATCTACACTGCTCTACCAGCCGTTAGAGCAAAACTGTCAATTCAGCTTTCTGTCAAAATAAAATCAGGTCTCAACCTTTGTGCGCGTGTGTGTGTGTGTGTGTGTGTGTGTGTGTGTGTGTGTGTGTGTGTGTGTGTGTGTGTGTGTGTGTGTGTGTGTGTGTGTGTGTGTGTTGTGTGTGTGTGTGTGGTGTGTGTGTTGTTGGGGGGTGGGGTGCAGGTGTGTGCAGGTGTAACTGTCAGTATACACTGACAATGGTCTGCGATAAATATGTTAACATTGTCAGTGACTTCACCTATGAAAGTATTCTCATAGGGGAAAAGTCACCTGACTTTGTCTCTTCTCCAATGGTCTGCATAAGATGAAAGATGTTTTAGATTCAACAGACTAAAATGTATGAGTGCTGAAATTATTCATTCATTATTCAACATTGTGTGATTCTCCTGTCTGTTGTTCAGGTTTGAAGAAAGCCTTCCTCATTTCAGCGCTGGTCTGGACATCCTCAGCAGGTCTCTGCACACACACACACACACACACACACACACACACACACACACACACACACACACACACACACACACACATCCTCGTACTTCTGTCTTTGTGAGGACACGGACACATTGAATTCCCTAGCCCCTAACCCTAACTTTAATCATCACCTAGTTCTGACCCGAACCTTAAAACCAAATCTGAACCCTCAAACGAGCCTGTGAAGAAGTGCGAACGGGCAAAAATATCCTAATTTTACATAAATGTCCTCACTCTATGGTTACATTTTTTTTTTTACAGTCCTCACTATGTAGCATGTACAAGAACAGACACACACAGTCAATTTCTGAAAGCTTTGACGTATATGGAGGGTGTGTTTATGTATATACCATGTGTTTCTGTAGGTATGAGGAGAGTTGGTTTCTGCTCCATAAAAGAACCAAAGACTGTGCTCAGGCTGCAGAGGTAAGACCAGCACACACTGTTATATTCTTGGGACACCATTCATAATTCACAATATACAAGAAAGTTACAGCAAACTCCTTCAATGCTGGACCTTATCGAAAACCTTATCGAAAACTGAAGCTGCTTCACAACAAAAATGACTTGCGATCATTGGCTGGTTGAAAGCTTTGATTACTTTGAAGTAGTGAGAGGAGCTGTTGTGTTCTGTCTCACCGCCACTCTCTCTCTCTCTCTCTCTCTCTCTCTCTCTCTCTCTCTCTCTCTCTCTGTCTTCTTCTGTTCTGTCTCTGTGTTTGTGTGTGTGTGTGTGTGTGTGTGTGTGTGTGTGTGTGTGTGTGTGTTAGGCAGTAGATGGGGACATAGTGATGCTCTCAGCACACTGGGAGAGAAGAAGAACAGCTGTGACTCAACTACAGGAACAGCTGCAAAGCTTGCCGGCCTTCATCAGTGATCTAGATGCCATCACTGCTAACATCGGTATGGAGTCTGTTTCATTCTTGTCTTATAAAGCCAGTCCCAAACAACAACAACAACAACAACAACAACAACAGACGGGGCCATATTGTCAAACAGTGGACCTCAGTATGTGCTGCCTTTATCCTTTAATCACTTTTCACAGTATTAAGATTGCGTACTTGGATGGATAGTATTCAATTTCACAGTGACACACTTTGTTTCATGCAACAAAGCCAAATTAATTGTGAATCAACCAACTGAGGCTGCTGCTGTAAATAAACACAGACATAGCAACTTATGTTGAACCACCCTTTAAACCTACCTCACGGGCTAGCTAGCTTGGCAGTGTTAGCAGTGTTAGCCAGCTGCTGTTGGCTTGAGGGACCACAAAGAAAGAATATTGGAGCTTTTTATTTTGCTAACTTGTGCTTCGTTGTGTCCTCTCCCATACCGTGACCTGGAAACAGTCCCCCCTATATTTTCATGGAGCTAAAACGCAAGCAAAGGAAGCAAGGAGAGGCTATAGCATAATGATAAAAACTACAGAAATTAAATAATTCTGACCGTGACAGTTTATTCCTTTCCTGTTTTTTAAAATGGTAATCATCAGGAAATAATTTAATACACTTTTATGCAATATAACACATACTTTTTAGGTGATAGTATTACTTTGTTGTGCTTAATATGACCGTGTGTGTCTGCAGCTCATTTGGAAGGTGACTTTGAGGAGATGGAGAGCAGACTGGTCTACCTGGAGACTCTGTGTTGTCAGTGTGAACAACAGACGGTCAAACAACATCACATCAACCAACTAGAAGTCTATAAGAAAAAGAAGAGGTGTGTGTCCTTACAACCAGTTCACACCCACTGTCAAAAACTGTGGATGCTTGAAGTTGGCTCGATTGCTAAGTCAGATCTTTTTGTGTTACTATTTTGATCATCGATATTCTGACTAATAATAGTAAGTCATTTTGTACTATAGTCCAGCATATTGGATTTTGATCTTTTTTGTTTGTAAAGAAAATGCTAGAAAATAGTTTTGAAAAGAAAATATCTGTTACTTGAACTAAACCTCTGATTGGCACTGATTTTGGAAAAAGTCTGATTCAATTCTACACACTGGTCCTTTAAGTTTGTATAATTGTCATAACAAGACTGTAGCGTTGTTGCTGGTAGCAGATTTAATAAATAATAAGTAATTAATATAACTAGTTTAAATAACGCAATTAGGATTTAGAAACCCTTAAATTAGTATAAAAGAACGATGGTACTCGAACTTACCACCATTAGTTTACCTACTGGAATTTGACATAGGACTTAAGTTGGACGCCACCTTATTTTGGAAAACTTCAAAATGTGATATTAATCAATTATATCTTAATCTCAGGGTTGCTACGGAGTTCTTGCCAAGGTGTACATTGACCTATTATTTCATATACACACAAATCAAATTTATAAATAAAATATTTATTAGACAAACTACATTACTAAACTACTAAACATAAAATAAACAGAATAAAGGGAAAGAATGAAGAGTAAACAGAATTATGAACCACAACTAATTAAAGGATTGAATGTGACCAGGTAGTATCAGTGACTCATATCATTGACTGATAAATCGTTGACGATAAATCGTTGACGTTTTACATTAAATTTACTTCAAATGATTTAGGCACCGTTCAGCAGCTGAACGTTCGGAAAGCACCAGGAAAGATTGTGAAGCATCTTTATATTAGTTTCAGTTAAATCTAATTTTGATCTTTTGGTCTAAGATATTTATATCTAAGATTATTTTATAATGTGACTTCAATTGACTTTGCCTAGTAATATCAAACTCGTTTACATCTGGGAATGGTATTGTTTCACCTGACGGCTCTGATGGGCAGATTGAAGGTGAAGCTGCATGGAACGGCGGCTGTTCCTCTGAAGGCCTCGGCATCTGGTTGGATGATTGTAGTTTGTTGAATCGCTCTCTTCCATCTCTGTCTCAGTGGCAGTTGATTCGGGTATTGTAGGGTGGAGGAGACCACCCTTCAGCATCAACGTCCAGAGTTGTGTTATGTGGAAGAGAGAGAAGTCCTCTGACGTCTCCTTGCTTTGCTTTATTTCCTTTAACCTTTTATCGAATTAACACTAGTTACTTAAAAAGTAATTTTATCTCTTTCATATTTAAACTCGGTGAAGAATGAAGAATGATACCAAATAGTTTGATTTGAATCACTGAATAAAACCCGATCAATTAGAGACTGAATGAATTAAACAATTACACAACATAGATAGACATTGTTATCATGACACAGACAGAGCTATGTAGATATACATGTATGTGTACCTATATGCATAATAGATGAATGGATAACATTCATCTCAACATTTCAGCATCATGTGTGAGACACAAGAAAGAGGAAGGGGGGAAACGTCTCTCCCCCCTTTGTTGTCCTGTGCTTGGGTTGAGATAAAGTTATATGGCAGGAAACTAAGAGAATTGCAGACAGAGTTAGCTATCATGAAGTTTACTATCCATAACTTTTATAAACTCAGATGTTTTAATACAGATTATAAGATATAAGAACTTACTATGACTAGAACTAAAATATCAAGGACAGGTTTCTTAAACTTGTTTATTACAATTGGATACTCTTCTTTGTCCTCAGGAATGTGAATGCTCATAAAATCCAGAAAGGTGGGGTCATAAGACATGGAGTAACCCCAAGAGTTACCCCAAGTCTTATCTTCAGATAGTCCCGGCACAGGGGAGAAACCACTTAGTACCCTTATAGGTCACGAGAGCGGTTCCTGAAGGAAGTTGATAGGTTTAGATCTTCTCATTGACACTTAGATTTATAATGTCACGTCGATGTCCGCTACAAGAAATAACAAAAAAAAACAATCAGTCAAAATGAAACTCGGTGTTTCTTTAGAATAACATAATGCTAATTTTGTCTTGTAACAGGAGGGAGATGGAAGCGCTGGAAGGTGAGCTGCTGAACTATACACATTTGTCACATAACTGCACAATATTGGCTACCTGGCTACCTCATTACAATGCTATGAAGCATTTGCCTTTTTTGTGATGTCTGTCTTTTTGCCTATTTGTCACAATTAAAAGTATGGGAAGTATAAACAAAATTAGACAAAACATGGGTAAACACATGACATTTCTTTTAACAGTGATTTCATTTAGGAACAAAGTTATCCAACACCAACATCACCCATGTGAAAGACATGTAGTTATTATCAGTAGAATCAGAAGGTTGACTGGTTAATGAGTAATGATTGGTGCCCTAAATTTCTAAATGAAGTAACTTGTTGATCATGTGAAATGCTAACAGCAGACACACTGACTAACAATGCTGATAATAGTGTGATGTAAAGAGTTTTTTTTACCTACAATGGCCCTAATACGCCATCATACTATAGAGATAAGAGGATATTCTTCTGTTTGTAGTGGAACTAAATTCTGAGCATGCTCAGAAGGTGGCAGAACTGGAGCAGGCCATGCAGCAGAAACTGAAAGAACGACAGAAAGTCTATGAGGAAGCCTTCAACCAAGACATGCAGCAATATCTGTCCACTGGATACCTACAACACAGAGGTAAGGCTCTCTGGAGCTCTTACTTACTGTGTTTATTAGAGTAGAAAAGTAGAAACATAGAAACAGCTGTTTAAGGCAAGTTAAAGTTACAAGGATATGCTAACCAGTTCAACACTTATGTTTATACGTTTAAAAATGTATTCATCCAGACTACAGTGGTGCTTTAAAAAAAGAGCAGTCTTGTATCATAGTAGAGGGTTGGTATTCTAAAACTGTACTTAAGTTAAAGTACTCAAGTAGAAGTTAAAGTACTCATCGAAATAAATAGTTGAGAGAGAGAGAACAAAAAACGGCCCCTCTACTGTCTTTTTCCCACTTCTATTAGATGTGAATAAGACTGACTGACATAGTCCATGCACAGTGAATGTTCATGGACTATGTTTATTATGTCAAAAAGTAAATATAAGTAGATGTTTAAATCATACATTTTGGGTCCATGTTTGGGGGTTTGAACAAGTGGTCCCAATAGATTAGTAGCGTGTCTGCATCCAAACAGAACCATGGACACTTGCTATAAAAAAGATTAAGTTTGAACATTGTCTGCCTTTGTGTGTGTTTAGAGGTTTATTCATCTGGCCCTTGTGATATTATTAATATATAGTTCTTTTTCTGTCGATGGCGACTACACGATCATAAATCTTCACTTTTTTTCACTTTTATTGTTATAAATCTCAATAGTCTTTGTGTGGAAAAGATTAATTAAAGGCGTGTTTTTCTAAAAATCTTTGATGAAAGTATTTCTATTATTGATATGAAGTTTACAATGTCAGATAAGCAATCGTATTGTTATCAAGAAAATCCTTGTCCAAGAAACATTTACCATCAAAAGTGTGAAGCAAAGTGAATACGTATCTTTGATAGATCAACTATCAAATTAGTGCATAAAATACCACTGAATAATCTTAATAGTCATTAGAAGTCTTTCTAGCGATGTGATAAATTTTAGCAGGAACTCTAATCTAAACATATGTTGAATTCTGCATTAATTAAATCAAATCATAAACAGTCCTTGAGTTTTTGATTGTGGGTCATATAAACAGCCTGCAGGCTCATTATCGCTAAAGTCTGGACTACATTGCATTTATTTAGCTATTGTCCAAAGCCACTTACAATAAGTGCATTCAACCATATGGATACAAACCCCCTGAATTTGATGAGGTTTTTTATTTTTTATTTTATTAGCCAAGGTGCAGTCTGAACTGATGATTTTTTGGTCTAATATTGGGAGAGTTCTACTGTTTGTTTGAGAACGGGGAGCTCATTCCACCTTTGTGTGAGCTAGGACAGCAAACAGTTGAGGTTGTGGAACAGCAGAAGGGCCGGGTGCTGAGGAGAGGGGTATTGTGGGAGATCTTGGGGGGGATTAAGTGTGTGAACGTGTACTTCAGTGTTCCAATGTGGGTATCTTTGTTTGTCATCTGCTTTGACTGTTATTGACAAGTTCATTGGTAGGAAAAGCTTAAGTGTGTGTGTGTGTGTGTGTGTGTGTGTGTGTGTGTGTGTGTGTGTGTGTGTGTGTGTGTGTGTGTGTGTGTGTGTGTGTGTGTGTGTGTGTGTGTGTGTGTGTGTGTGTGTGTGTGTGTGTGTGTGTGTGTGTGTGTGTGTGTGTGTGTGTGTGTGTGTTAGCAGAGCCAACCGAAGCTGATGTGCGTGTTCTGGATCAGATGACAGTGACTAACATATCGGACCAGGAGGCCCTGGATGACTTCCTCAATTCCACTGGTGACGATGACATCAGCACAGGATCATCACTGACCTCCGGTAACCCCGACTATTCATATTTTGTATATTAATATATTGTATGTTGTCTAGAGATGGATATTGTTAGGATTTTATAAATACCATTACTCTTATCAAGGTCTCCAGATGATGCTCGTCCACTGAGAGTGAAGCTTTAGTCACTCAGTGAGATAAGACTTGTCTTCTCCAACAGGTCCAGGCCTCGAGTCCTGCTCCTCTGAATCTACCAGAAGCAAAACAACCCGAGCCCCTCCCACGACCAGCCAATCGTCCAACCAGGACGCAGAGTGGGATCAGGATGAGGATGTGGCCAGTGAGGAGAGTGATGAGCCTCTGGTGCAGTCTGACGAAGAGGACGTCCAGCCCGACATGTCGTTGGTCGGCTTACAGGATGTTGGCGCAAAGAGGGGCTCCGACGAGAGCGACCCTGCTGAGGACATTCCCTCCGGGTAACCTAGCAACCAGGCCCATGAATACTGGGTAAACACTAACAACTGTTACCGCTCTGGTGCCCTCTTGCTTGATACGGCTCCCATCTCCAGCCAACATGAGCAACACTTCATTGCTTCTTTCCTCTGAGGTTTGATATGGAAACGTGCCCTCTAACACAAATGCTGAGTTTTCAGATGGTAGTGACTCTTATGCTAAGCTGTCACTCAGTAATGCTAACTAACTGAAACATCCGATTTTTCCAATACCTAAACCTACATGTCGGCTGATACCGAGTACTGATCAGATACCGGTGCATTGAAAACATAAAGTTAAACAAGTCATAATTCCCTCTCAATACTTATTTGATATTGCTGTGAAAACATATCTGTGAAACAACTGTATTTATTCAAGTTTCTTGCCAAAACCTACATTTTACAAGATAACATTTAAACCCATCATAATAACATTATAATTACATTCTCTTTACCAATTGTCGTTTTTTTCTGAATAGAGCTTAAACGCATGATGATGTTACTCAATGCAACCTCAATTAGCTTTAGGTGTGAGATCCGTTTGCAGGGATGGGCAGCTAACCGGCTGCTAACATCTAACGTTATTTAGCTCTCCTCCTGATGATTTCACCACAGATTTGTTCTTCACAATGAAGCATTATCAGGGACAAAATATGGTGTACCAGAGTGTTTAACCAAAGTTGTGTAGTACTAGTAACACAGTGACACGTGGTGTTGTTGTTGCTGTTCATGTGTAGCTCAAATGAGCTGCTAACGTGATATTTGATCGGTGCATGGACTTGCGTACTCGCCAAAACCTGATCCAACATTTTAGGCAGTATCTGAAGCATGTCTGGTATCGAAATCGAACAACTTTGTGAAATCGAACAACATTGTAAAAAACCTTCTCCTCGTATGGAGACAATTCGAAGATAATTACAGTAAGCGCTTGACATGACAAATGCCACAGTGTCAAGAAGTTATTAGAGTTGTCTAAGGCCTCAATGTGATTATATAACTCCCCCAGCATTCACATGTATTGTGATCTTTATGTTCAGGCCAATCCATCTGTAAGAAATTCTCTACATAGGAAGTGACCTTATTTAAATGTTAAAGTCCTCAAGATATAGATTTATTGTATTGTATTTCCCTTTGTGCTCACTAATATGCAAGAAGCAGATGGTAGGGCGACAGTGTACTGTAGATGGAACAGCTGGTGACACTCCCCCTTTTGCAGCAGGGCAGTCTTGATGTACACGTCTCTGCTTGGGTCAATCTCACAATAAAGTCCTGTAAACTACAAGTGTGGCTGGATTTTTGTCTTCTTGAGTATTTAGTAGGTGAAGTTATGCCTGACTTAATGTCATGGTCAGCCTCAACAAAAAACAAGCTGTTCTGTCCTACTTTAAAATCTAAAAAGATGAGAAAAAGGGAGGGACGGACTGACAGATCTCCAAACTGGCAGGCAAAAGTTCCTAAATAATAAGGCTGGTGATGAAATGACAACAAAATGAATCCTACTAACAAGCATTGTCTGTGCAAGAGTTGTTTTCAGGGTTACTTAGGTGTGTGAAGGTTTACTGCACAGCTGTTTATAATACATCTATGTCTCGTTTTGCTTTTAACAACCTGGCCAGGTTTCTGAAATAGTAATTTACACAAATTAGGACTCTAGCTAAACAAATAAGTTACTAAATGTGGCTCCACAAAACAGGTTTAATAAAGCGTGTGTTTAGCTGCTAGGCTGGTCCCTGGTCAGCCTCATTAGCTGCAACTCTAGCTTTAAATCTTATGTGGCTCTACCCAACACTAAACTTTGCTAACAGGCAAAGTAATCACCCTGTTTATTTTAATTTTTTCCAGTGGTGGAAAAAATGTTCAGAACAAGCTATTTACCTTTGATCTATCTCAAGGATAGCTTTAAACCTGGACAAATAAAATCAAACCTCTGCTTACCATTAAGTGTACAATTTAAGCCAAATGTATTTGGACAGTCCTGTCAACATTATTATGCAAATGTTAACTTTGGTTGTGTGGCTGTTTATCATGGACCTATAGTTCCAGGAAGTCTTAGTCTCAGTTACTATTGTTCCAATATCACATTGCCCTGGTGCCTGAAAGCCGAGGAGTGGAGGCCATCGTAGCAGCATATTAAAAAGGAAACTTTTTTTTCTAGTATTGGTGAACTAACCCTTTTAAAGGGGACATATCATCCTTATTAACAGGCTCATAATAAAAATCGCAATGCTTTAATGTTAAAACAATCTTTTTTCTTATACAGTCTGAATATGAATGTAGTCACCCTCTGTCTTAAATGCTCTGTTTTAGCGCCTGCCTCTGTAAGTCCCCCTCCCTAAAAAACCCAGTCGGCTCTGATTGGCTTGCGAGAAAAATGTAGTTGTCATGATATGTCACGTCATGTTTAAGGTGGAATAAATGTACATACCCAGGGCTAGATTGGATTTTGAATGTAGTAAAACATAAATATAAAGTATCATGTAACTTGTAGTACTCAAGTCCAGCAGCGCAGGTGACTTCATCATATCAGTGGACCTGCTCAGTGTATCATTTTCTTTTTAAAAGAGTAGAAACGATGCACGGTAATGGTCAATAAGCATGTGGGTCAATCACAGACACAACAGACGGGGACGTTGCTGACATGCGTTTAATAATAATTAGAAAATGAGTTAACTGTTAGTAAATGTACTGTATATATATATATATATATATATATTTATATATATATATATATTTATATATATTTATATATATATATATATATATATATATATATATATATATATATATATATTTATATATGTTAGAGGTGACTTACAAACATTACATACTGTAATCCTCTACAGTTACAACAATCATTGTTGCAAAAAAAAACACCCTCCATGAAGGTTCAGATTTTGTCAAAACTTTTTTAGGAACAACAATTTAAAAATACTCATCAGTTTGAAGCAAAAGCATAGCATTGGCAGATTTGTGAAGGCCGAACTTATAAACAAAGTGTTTTTTAATTGTAACAGTATTCAGAGTACATTATGACCTGGAATAAATTGTTACTTCAATAAAGACAATGGGTAAGCAGGGCAACAGAAAATAGTCAGATTATTTTCTCGATTTAGGATTGAATTACACATGAATCGTCCTCACAGGTCACCGACCCACCTTGGCACACACAGACACCCTTGCACTTAGAGTCTTGCTGGAACTTCTGACCCGACAGTATGTACTGACCATTGTATTTGCAGCCGCACTCAGCCAGTGGCACGCAGCGATCCTGGAAGGTCAAAGTTCAGTCAGGAAAATGTCACTGAGTTAGATGGCCCTTCTAGGTTTAACTATTGGGCAGTCAATATTGCCAAGCTTAGGTATTGGCAAATACAGAGTTAAAGTCCACTCTCCCCATTTCTCTAATTTCATTTTTGATCACCATGAAATATCAAAACCCAGACTTTAAACTCTAAATTTAGTTGTCAAATATTTGTTTAAACAGAAAATATTTATGTCCAACATAAATAGATTTTCTCTAATCATGTTTATCCATTTTTTTTTTTATATCAACCGTGCCCCAAAAGACTTAACATACTCAGTTTTCTATGTTAACCCTTATAGTAAGACTGGATATTGGTAAACAAATATTCCGGAATAAGTTAGGGAAGGTGTCATCTCGCATATACACAAGCACATACATAGACACATAGCATGCTAGTTTATACGTTAGCAGCACTAGCATGCTAAATGAGCTACTAGCTAAATTAAAAATAACATCAGCTGTGAGCTTTTAAAGAATGTCCTATAATTATTAACAATTAACATATATTGTAGGTGTAAAACAGTATTAGCCAGATAACTCCTGTTTGTAGCCTTTAACTTACATTCACTAATGAGGTACATGGTATGACAACCGCCTTTTTTAATACCACGGTATACTGTTAAAGCCCTTTCAAGTAATATGTCATAAAAATAAATAGACAATGCAGGTACAAGTAAAGATCTGATGCGTACTTATGCTCAGAGACTAATCTGGATTACCCTATGGCTAAGCACTTTTGTTTGAAGGCCTAGAAACCAATAAGTGACGTCACAATGGCTCCTTCCATTTCTTATATACAGTCTATGATTTATATATATATATATATATATATATATGTTTTTTGTTGTTGTTGTTTCCTGTACATTCATGTTTTTTTAATTTGTCCTGTCCCATCCTATAGAGCCACCTAGTGGTTATTCTTTGCACTTGCCACCTGTGAGTTTATTGGCTTCTTGCTCAGGTGTTTGCAGTGTTTATTAAATGGTAAACTTTGTGATGAGGCCCTGCAGAAGGCTAAATGTGGCGCCATGAGCGGGTTGTTAGCTCTAGCTCTAATCTTAACATGTACCAGCATTGTCTATGTTTTTATCTTTTTATCCATGAAACAGACATCTGATTCAAGGCTTTTTAATTTTTTTTGCCTCAGCCATTTCTTCTTTGAATAAAACATTTTTTTTGGGCCCTTCACATGACACAGACCAAGTCATGTGAAGGTCTTAAGTCATGTTTTGGAGCAGTGTGGAGGATTACCTGGCTCAGCAGGTAACCGGGGTTACACACGCAGCCCTCGCTGGGCGGGGTCTCACACTTGGTGGGTGGAGATTGAGAGGCGCAGCTGACCGGACAGCCAGGAGCCGCGACATTGTACAGACTGTTGGCGGGACACTGCATCCCTGAGACACACACACACACACACACACACACACACACACACACACACACACACACACACACAGAATAGCACTCAGATCACACATACATCAATACAAGAACAGTCACATCATCTGTGCACGTCCTGCGTTACAGAGCACTTACAGCAGACGCGCCTCGTCCGCCATGACTTCACGCAGCCTCCTTTTCTCTGACACTCCTCCGCGTAGACACTGATGACGTCGCAGGCTGCTTGCTGTTGGCCATCATTAAGCACCATGTCATAGACGCAGTCGCTGTGGTACTGCTTGGAATCTAGTCGGCCTATGCAGTCAGCCATGGGTCCATCCTTCGCTGTTATGACATCACAGACTGACGTGTAGGCGGGTGGTTTGAAGTCTGGGGGGAGCGGCTGAGCGCAGTCTTTACCTGGCAGCATAAAAGGCATCAATAGAGACATGGTCACATTACATGTTATTTAAACAGCTGATCTATCTGCCATTGGTGAAGTCTGTATGCAGTGAAAGGGGACAGTGAGCACCATCTTATCTTTACATAAATAATAACTAATAACAAAAATATATAACAATTGTGATCTATTTATTTGCAGAATTCTTGAGAAAAGACTTGTGGCCAGCAACCGTCTGAATTTAGTTGCTCCTAAAATAGTGTTTATATGGTAAGGAAGGTCCTGAAAGATACATATACGCGTTTTCTTTCATATTCCTTCCGTGTTCTTTCATGAAGATAAATAAATAGCAACATTCCTCTTCAACTTCTATCTTTGACTACACAAAGGTGTTTCTCTTTCATTTCAGAAAGTGTTTTTCCCAAAAAATCTATGATTTTGTAATTTGCCACTTTAATCTCAGAGAATATCCACGTTTTTTCTTGTATGTTTATGACTTTAATCCCTGAAATTATGACATTTTTCACTGAATATTACCCTCCTACTCTGGCTCCATCTTTACCTACAATGCCCCTAATATGCAGGGCACTTTAGTGAAGATAAATAACACTGCATGAGCTGCTTACATTCTTGGGAGCAGCCCTTCACGTCCTCCACCCACTGGCTCACTCCAAACTCATTGGCGCTGGAAGCCAACTTCCCATTTGGTAACTTCAGGTCATCAGCAGGGTCGTCATTGAAGTTTCCACAAAGGCCACGGGTTTTGTTGCCATAACTAGTCGCCAGCTCCACCCTCACTGCACTCGCAAAGTCAAAGGAGACCTTTAACAATGTGAATATAAAAGGAAAGTTCAATCAAAATTCAATCTGAGGCATATTGGCAGGTAGCATTAAGGGCACCACTGAAACAGACACCGGACCAGCAGTAGTGAAGCTGTTCATTTATTGACAATGAATGCCATTAAGGAGGTCTCTGGCATTTTCTCAATTTTCAACCTGAAAGGAAGTTAAACACTGTTCATTTGCATCTATTACACACATCGTAATGATGAAACTTTCCCTTTAAGCACATAAATTAGCATTTTTTTATATTTCAGAACTTAGATAAATTACACTATAAAAACACATTAGTTCATAAGTCCTCATTATTCATGCCTATTAGAAAATAATCACCTTATTGGCTCTTATTAAAATGTCTTGTAACAGAGTTAGTTACGAAATTCCTTTAGAGGCCCTGTTTTCTGTAATTCACTCTTAAAAGTAATAATTAAATTGAAAATGCCCTTTTAACCCATTAAGATCACTTCCCCGGTCATATTGTATGCACAAAAGAATTACACTTTTTTTTTTTGTGTATTTTTGTATAAAATCCATGAATCTTTTCTTCCTGTAATACAAAATATAAAAGTGTGCTTTCCTAAGATAGTACCAACCAATTTCAACCAATAATTTTTATGACATCCGTCCATCAATCAACCTGCAACTTCTAGCAACCAAGGAGGTGTGTGTGGATATGGCGCTATATTCTAAGCCCGCCCACTTTTTAAACGGTCCAATCAAATGAACCATGTGATTTAATTCCCTCTCAAATACTCTGACATTCATTGGGTCATACGTCATAATACAGAAGCTAAAGACGCTCTGACTTCCGTTTCACTGGGACAATAAGAGAACGTGGCTAGAAGCCAAAATGTGTTCACAACTAAATTGTGCTGTTTTCTACGCAGGCAGCCGAGGGACTCACTGTACTTGTAACGCGTAAAACAGTAAACACAGCATTTGCTTTGATGGCCCTAATCACATTAATGTTAAGACAAAGGTTGGTGTCAGAGGTTTTAGAGGAGATGTAGTTCCTAATGCTTGTATAGTTTTCTAGATACAAGATAAATGGTGTATGTTTTGGTGTTTATACCTTCAGAAAGTTGGTCTCAAGGACAGCCAGTCTGTTTACTTTATAAACCTTGACCACTGATTTGGTGAATGAATTGGTGAAGGGTAGGACTTCTTCAAGCTTGCCCACCTGCAGAAAACACACACACACACACACACACACACACACACACACACACACACACACACACACACACACACACACACACACACACACACACACACACACACACACACACACAGGGTTATGGGTTGTTCTTGAACTTCTGCTTCCATTGTTGGGTTCGATATTAGCTTATGGCTTGAAAATTGCTAAATTGCTGGAAATGTCAGTAGATAAATGTCACAGATTTATTTCAGGTGATTTGGAAAAAATGTCATCATCACATAGTTTGTACACCAGAGAGCAGTACCAACTGTATTTTTAAACATCTGTGTCAGTACCAGGCAACAACTATATGGCCCATCAGGGGGCGACTCCTCTGGTGGTAAAAATAAGTCTTATTGTATGCACGTCTTTGAGAAAATGACCCTATTTCTCAGTTTTCAGCTGATCGGCCATGACCGGTCCGTCACATATTTCCGGCACAAACATCAATTCACATTCTCCACTAATTTAAACACTGTGTATACTTATTATACATCATCATGCTCAGCTTCTCCTGCTGCCTTTAATATTGTCAAAAATAGTAGAGCTACAAGCATAACAATAAAAGTCTCCTTAAGAAAAAATCAGATCTTGACTGAGCTGTCAAACCCACAAAGTAGGTGTGTGTGTGTGTGTGTGTGTGTGTGTGTGTGTGTGTGTGTGTGTGTGTGTGTGTGTGTGTGTGTGTGTGTGTGTGTGTGTGTGTGTGTGTTTCTCACCAGCACTCTGCCTGGGTAGTCCACTGACAGAGTGTAAGTGTTGCCATAGACATTAACAGTCACCACTTTAGCATAAGACACTCTTTTGTTGCCTCGGTTGTTATTCTCCAGGTTGACCTGCAATTCACCGAAAGATGAGAAGAAAGATGGGAGGCAGGAGAGAGGAGGATAAAGGAAACAAATCAAATAGTTGATTTAGTTAGGATATAGGATACAAATCTTTGTTCTTTTGACATAGATGTACAGGTACAAAACAGGACTGTTTTAATTTAGTATTCAGATCTTTTAGTAAAGTAAAAGTAGAAATATCACCATGTAAAATTTCACTTAAAAGTATAAAGTATCATCATCCAAATGTACTTGTCAGTGATATGCAAGATATTGAAGAAATCTCATCCCAAACAAACTCCTGTTTCCTTTTTGTTTTCAATTTGCACAATTTATTGTGTAAGTGTAAAGTGGCAGCACACTGGCTGATTGTTGGATAACGTCATGCTGTTAAGTGCTGCTCTCCCTTCGGCTCACCTCAAAGGGGGTCAGACCTGTGTTGTCTCCGCTCAAACCGGCCAGCCTGTAGACGCAGTTGCCCTGGAAGTCGAACCTGCGTAGGTCGAAGGATATGAAGTGCGGATCTCCATGTGCGCTGCAGGTCTTGAAGCTGACCGGGTAGCAGTCTTGGACCCCGTCCACTACGCTGCACTTCTCTCCGGTTCTACAGCCGGTCTGCTCGCATTTCACCTTTTGCGTCGCTGCGTCACACATGCACGTCTCTTCACACTGGGAGTCGGCCCAGAACGTCGCACCGGGTAGGTAGTACCGGCCGTCATGGTTACAGCCACAGCCCTTCTCCCTGATAACACACCTGACAAAAACGAGCAAAGGTTTTATATCCCACAGAGTGTAATGAAAACCAGAACAAAAGGATGTCAATCTGGAGCAGTGCATCACTGAAGACATTAGTCATGAACGGGTCAATATATTTTACTCACCTCCCTCCACTGAGCACGTATCCTGGGTCACAGAAACATCCTTCCACACAGACCTTAGGGCAAATGTCCGGCTGAGGACTACAGGTGGGGGGGCACGCCGAGCCGCACACTTTGTACTGGCTGTGGGCTGGACACGCAACAGCTGCAGGCACAACAACAAGAGCGGGGAAGAGTTTAGGAGACAGAGGGACAGAGAGAAGGGGGAGTGCGGGTCAATCCCCACAGAGTGACCTCTCGATTCGAAGCACAATTAGAAAAACATTCAAAAACTATTGAATCCAAGTTTTGACTTTTAAATTGTAGATTTCACAGATTTATTTATGATGGAATTCATCCAAAGTTATACAAATTTTGAAATAACTCAGCACCCCTTAAACTACTGGAAAACAATGGAAAACCTGGATCAGATGTTCAGGGAGTAATTGAAAAATAAAATGAAAAGGACAGTCAGACCCAGTGTGAAATAGACCTGAGGATAATTAGATCTGATGCAGAAAGTGGGGGACCTGAACCCCTACACTGACAGCAGCAAGATTCTCAAACCAAAACAAGCAACTGTGGGGGGGAAAAGAACAGCGTACATGGCTTTCTGGCCATAACTCAAGAATGAATATCTTAATTATGACATTTTCCAACAGATGTCTAAAAGCATAAAATGATGAAGTGATGACATTTGAACGGACATAGATGTAAACTGCTACATGACTAGTTGGCAGAGGCATACATCTCTAGTATATAAGTAATTGTAGTTTTTCTCTTTTTCTCCCGTGTTGATTATGACGTGATCAGAACTGATGCAGGGTTTGCTTGGATCCAGTTGGGTATTAGACATATTGGCACAGAGACCAGAGACCTGCAGCAATGCAATAAGTCCCCAGCATAATTATTTTCTGAGACAAAATACAATTTGGAGCCACGTTAACTTTGGTCCTGGGTCAACTGAAAGCAATTGTACAGACATCTAGTCATTAAAGTTGTTACTAAAATATTGAACAGCTTTGAGTTATTACAAATAAATGTATTAGCTAAGTTGTGTGTTATCAGAAACTTGAATGCGTAACTTTAAATCAACAGCGATGCCCTGCTTGGTGACTTGATTCCTCCATCCTTTCACCTCCGTGTCGCATCTCTCTATCATGCAAGATGAGTGAAGAAATTGACCTGCACCTTTGGTCTCTATGGTGATGGGTGAGTACTTTTACACTGCAACCCCCAGACACAATTTATCTTTCAATGGAAACTTTGTGTGAGTACTGACAACCTTGGAATACAAATAATCTACTAGCCTAAATAAAAGCAGAAACCAGTCTTCAGTTCAGTAAATTTAGATCATTGAGGACATTTCACAAGTGACTTTACGTCAGTCTGTCAGTCTTTTCTTTTAGTATTTTATCCTACGTAAATGTACTGTATGTAAACTCACAGCAGTTGGCCAGCTTTCTCCATGGCAACACAGATGCTCCAGCCTCCTGGCACTGTGCCATGTAGCTGCTCAGGGTATCACACAGTACTTCGTGCCGACCTTCATTGATGCAGACGTCATACAAACAGTCTGCCGCAACCTCAGCTATGGGCACACTACCATGGCAACCAGAGAAAGGCCCCTTCTTGTTGCTCAGGATCCCACAGTACTGTGGACCAGTGTACCTGAGGAGGAGCAAAGGGGTTTATTGTCAGCTCACTCATATGAAAGTTCATAGGATAAGTACATTCACTCAAGTTCTATAATTAAGTACAACTTTGAGGTCAATGTACTTGAGCATATCCGTTTTAATGCTACTGTATACTTTTACTGCACTACATCCATTATCCAAGTACTACTGTTATGACATAGTGACAGTTTAAAAACATTTTTTTTATTAAAGTAAGCAACTGTAGCTTTAATATATCACTCCAATTATATCACATATTTTTCAGAAAAGGACCAATCTGCATAATTACTTACTTTTGTTACTTAGTACATTTTGATGCGAATACTTTTACTTAAGTAATATTTGGAATACAGGACTTTTACTTGTATCAGAGAATTTCTACGGACATTCCCATTAGCCTCATTGGTGCTTTGGGTTAAATGCTAACTATCAGATGTTAAGTGAAGGTAGCAGAGATAATCTTTTGTTTTATCATGTTCATTTTCAGGTTCATACTTGAATGTTGGGTTTCTATTAGAGCATGTTTACATGCTTTAATGTTTAAAGAACAACTTATTTTTCTCATTCTGTCTGTCCCAATTTATTGGTATTCACCATCTGTCTGAAACTCTCTGTTTTAGCGCCTGTCTCTTTAAGCCCCGCTCCCGAAACACCAGTCTGTTCTCATTGGCACACTGTGTTCTCTGTGGATTGAGTGTTTTTATACTTTCACAGTATATAGCAACTAGACCTTCTTCACAATCAAAAAAGACCTGTAAATCTCGCTTTGGACAAAATGGAACCTTTAAGTTACTATAAAACTTAATGTTACATAACATTACTTTATGCGGTCCTCCTCGGAGCACTGAGGACACACGCTGTCACAGTAATGGTAACAGAATGGGTCGTAGTCTTCGATGCTCCATGTCCCCGCCCACTCTGTCACGTTGACAGCTGTGCTGCCGCTGGAGGTTGTCATATCATCCTCCTTGTCGCCGTTGTAGTTGCCACAGAGCCCAACGACATTCCCAAAGTAGCTGCTGCTAATGGACACCATGAGAAGTGTGGACCAATCAAAAGTAACTTCGATGCCAATATCACTCTGGAGAATGCCTCTTATTCCAGATTGTGTGATGGAGATGCTGCCTTCTTCGAGAAAGACAGGAAGCTCTGTCTTTATACCATCCACCTGGAGAGAGAGAGAGAGAGAGAGAGAGGTAATGAAATCAAAAGTTTATTGTATGATGATGATTTAGTGCTGCTGCCACCTACTAAAAAGACTATGGGTATGTTCGACGGTGGTGGAGGGAGGGGTGATGGACTGAGTCATGGCTGCAGCCTGAGCCCGATAATTTCCAAAAGTTCCAAAATCCTTATAATACAGTCGCAGCTCAACAATTATTTTTTATTTATTAGTGTGTTCTTGTTATCAAACTCCATATGGCGTAGCTAACGTTACCTACAGTGAACAAGGATGGAAGGCTGCTCAACAAACAGTAGAAAACTGTGCATTTCTGAAGATTTATGTTCTGCTTGTTGGCCAAATGTAAGAATCCGCTGCTATTACCTCCCTTACTTGTGAGGTCTTAATTGCATTTGGGACAACAAGAGTACTGGAGTTAAAATGTAGCCTCACTTAAGATATTTTTCTTCTCTCTGCCATGATGTGTGTCTCTGTACTGAGCCGGAGTCATTGTGTCTCAGAGTAAAGTACAACTTCGCCACTCGTGCAAAGACAGGCACTGATACAGACAGAGGAGGTTTCCTACGCTGCTTTTTTCCGCAGAGATCTCACTCTGTAACTTCTAAAGTACCGATAGCAAAACAGTTGCCTATCGGCTCCCGTTTAGAACCGGGTATCAGGGGGCATCCCTAAAAATATTTGTCAATAATTTGCTGTTGATTATTTCTAATCAACAGCAAACTGGGAATTGGTTGTGAAAGAAACCAAAAAAGAAAATGCTAAAGTGGCATTTTAAGCCTCAAAAAGAAGGCCGTTATTAAACCATCCCACTATAAGGTAGTTAAATATGGTATCCCATCAGACAATGCACATTTTTAAATTAGGAAAAACATCCAGTTGAAACTATATATATATATATATATATATATATATATATATATATATATATATATCCGTGCACAAACAGGCACAGAAAGAGGAGACTGGCCACAGCCAGGTAAAGCATGCCTTGGGCTGCATTCATTCAAAATCCGGCACCTTCCCGCAGGTTTGTGAGACGATATGGATTTGTTTATTTCCTCATCAGAAAATAACTTTCTTATACCTCTGATCTGGGCTATTTTCTCGCTAACGCCCATTCCTCTCTTCGTTCACTCTCTAGCTCGCTCAACCCCTGCTTCACTCTAACTCACGACAACCAGTAAAGAGTCGCCTCCACGAATGCATCACGCCTGATGTGAGTTGCTGTATTCCTCATCAACAACAAACCCAAGGAACGTTTATAAAAAAGTATGGTGTCTCCATTACCTACTGCAATGATGGCTGACACAAACAAAATAGGTTTAAAACATTTAATTCTTGTAATTGTGTCAATAAAAAGGATTCAACCAGATAACGAGTGTAACTAAGAACTGTACATGAAAAGTTGGCATTGTTGACCCAGCCCATGTATTGACCCACCAAAATGATGCCTCTGTCTTTGTTTGGGAGGGTTATTTGGTAGCCAGACATCTCCACGGTGGTTGAACGCACAAAGGAGCCTTCAGAGTTCCCACGGAGCTCATTCTTGGAGGTCACAGTTACCTCTGGCAGGGAGGGGTCAAGACCTGAGGAAGTCAGAATAATTCATGTTAAAGACAACTATGTGTCAACTTTTTAACAACCGCACAATGTGTCATGCAGTCTTTTAGTTAACAGACGGTGTGAGTTTTGATATTTGTGGATGTGGCCATGTGTAAGTACATTTAGTCATGACTGTAGACAGGAATTTCAAATGGTGGTCGTGCAATCCCTGATTCCAGTGAATGCATCATATAAATCTCTTATATACCAAATAATTTTCACTGCAACTTCTCATCTTACATCACGGTTTCTTTGTCACAAAAAAATCAGTAGCCTACTGGCTAACAAAAAGACTAAATGTTGATAATGTATGTGTGTGTGTAGAAGCCCATTCAAGGCAACACAATGGGGCAATGCCTAAATAAAGCAATAGTAAATGTTAATTTAGCCGTAAATCTAATTTAAGTGCAAAAACACCTGCTGGTGCACTAGCAGGTAGCAGGCTGCAGGTAGGGGTGTCCCTTTATAACTGTATTGATGATAACCGTGACACTTACAGCAAGTACGAGGAAATAGTTGGATTTTATTGTCACTATACATACATATATATATATATATATATATATATATATATATACACACACACATACATACATACATACATACATACATACATACATACATACATACATACATACATACATACACAAACATACATACATCTTTCTTTTAGGTAATTGCTAACCTGTGGTGTTGACGAGGACGTAGGTGCAGGTTCCCTGGAAGGAGAAGTTCAACTCGTCAAACGTTTTGTAGTGCGGGTCGCCGGCAGACCAGCATAAGGCCTTGGAATCAGGAACACACACTCCTTGGTCTTCTGACACTTCACAGTGCTCCTTAACCCTGCACTCAACCTCAGCACAAGGGTCTGGAACACACACAGTATCAGTATTGGTTAATTATAAAGCTAAAAAAAGGAATAATTTGAGTTGAGAGACATATAGGTTGGGATAGATCACAATGAAAGAAAAATGCCTTTAAGTCTTGGCTCTTGGAATATTTTTTTTAGTTTTTATAGTTTTTTTGCTGGCGAGTTTCTTGACCTGGAACAGCCGTCAGTTTTAACGTCCTTTCAGTTTCTCTTTTTTTTTTAAATAACTTAAGGGGATAGTTCACCCCAGAATTACAAAATACTTTTTTTTCTCCTCTTAACAATTATGCCATTTATCAAAATAGGTTGTTTTGGTGTTAGTTGCCTGCCTTCTCTCCAATATAATTGGACTAGATGACACTCGGCTTGTGGTTCTCAAAGAGCCAAAAACAAAACTTGAAAACTTCAATCTCAGCAATGTCTCTTTCCAAAAATCATGACCATTAGTAACTGGGTCATGATTTCTGGAAAGATCATTTTTCCTGGCTTGTGGTGAGCATTACAAGCCTCGTCATGGAACTAATACATTATAATGGAGAGAAGCCAGACAACTCTACTGCTCACACCAAGCTATAGGTTAGAGGAAAAATATCTATTTTGGTGTGAACTGTCCCTTTAACAGCAGGCTGAAGAGTGTTTCACCGTCCACACTGGTTGAGTGTTTCAGGTGTGTTGCACCTGTAGCCACACCCACCAGGGATGTCACAGTGCACTGACGCACCCTGGAATGCACTTCTACATCACTTCAACAAGGTGAGATGTTAAACAAGTGGAGGTCTGATTTTCAGCTGCTGTTTAGTTGCTTTTATAAAGGATCAACAGAATATCCCAGTAGCAGTTCTGTAGGCCTACATTATAGAAACACGTAGACTAAAATGCAAACATACATATTTTTGGCAAGCCAGATCACCTTTAAGATAGGGTTGATTATTTTAATCATTCAACTGAAAAACCCAGCCCAGTGTTGTCAACTCTTTTCTACTGAAAGTATCTATAGCAGCACTAGCTCAAAAAGTTGCTCAAACTTGCGAGAAAGTTGCCAAGTTGGAAAGACTGACAGTCCGACCCTTCAGACCTTCCTCCAAAGCCACTCCCCCGAAATTATCAGTGTGAAACCTTAACAACGAACATTGCTATTGTTAGTGCTCACAGCTGCGTATTACAGTCCTGACACAGATTTTTTTATCCTTTTTTTTGTCAGAGCATTTCATTTATTGATTGCTGTCAGACAAAATACTTTTTAAAGACGATTACCATCCCTAGCTTTAAAAGATCACAGTCACTCAGCAAGTATTTGACCTGTGGAGTAGCAGCCAACGATTCCATCTCTGTTGAGACACTCCTCGTCCTTCTTGCAGCTTGTGGCGCTACAGCTGAATTGTCCTGACTGGCAGACGCAGCTCTCCGAACAGTCCTCTAGGAATACTGATGTACCCGACTGAAAAGTGACATAAAAATATATTTTATTAAGATAAACATGCAAGTCAATTATGTATCATATTAACACGGGATCATAGAAACTCGTTATACTGTAATGGTGTTATTTGCTTTTATAATGCAGAGCCTAGCCTGTTACTCACCTCACCGCATGTAACTGACACACAAAGATAATGGTAGGCTGTAAGTTGAATTTAAGGGATAACCTTTCAAGAATTTATGATCCTATAGAACATTTCATTTGAAATATTCATTCCATTCACCCAAAATTCTCAGCCACACCCAGGAATTCAGGAGCACTGTTGCACAGGAATAACTACAAACTAGATATTAGTAAGCTACCATATTGTGCTGGATAAGCATTACGATGAAGAAGCTGACATGGAATACAATGGTGATTACCCCGTAATATTGCCCGTTCACCACGCAGCCACATTTCTCCACGGGAACACAGCGGACTCCATCAGACAGGAGGCCGTCGTCACACTGGCAGCCCTCTTGGCGCAGTGGGCAGGGCTCTGACTCCTGCAGAGAGGAGCAGGTAGAGGAGCAGGAACAGGAGTACAGCTCATAGTGACTTCCTGCTGGACACCTCACAGCTGCAAAAAGAAAAAAAACAAGGCCCGGAGGCTCAGTATTGAGGAGCTCTGTTAGGAGTTCTGTCTGTCAAATTACTGAATTGTAGTAGAGTTCTGGTTTTTAATAATCCACAAGTTGAAGGTTTTAATTTGGCACATTTAATCATGTGGCATTGTATTAGTAGCTTTGTTAAGTATTAGATAAGCAGATGATACGCATCACAAGCTGAAGCAAGCCCGCCTCCCCCATGTTCTTCTCCGCTGCTTTCTACACCATTCAGCCCTGCCCCCTTCTAATGGAAAAGCTTCTGGCAATTCAACTGCACCCTGACACTGCTTCCTGGATCACAGACTACCTCATTGGCCGGCCACAGTATGTCAGAGTGCATGGCTGTGCCTCGAGGTGGTGATAAGCAACATCGGAGCACCTCAAGTAACTGTTCTGGCACCATCCCCTTCAAAATCTACACTTCAGACTTCCGCTTTAAATTAAACTAGTAGTATTCTGGGCATCCTTGTCGGAGGGTTTATGTATTCAGACACTTCGAGTGTCAAAAACAACAAAACAGAAAACACATTTGAAAAAAACACAAGAAAACAAAAGAACAAAATAAAACACATTTCACAAAGTCTTTCATCCAATGTTATTGTACTTTGCATCTTATGTCCACCGTACAATACAGCATGGGAGATTAAACACATCCAACACAATGAGATAGGCCAAGTTTAGAAACAGCAAGCATCAGCCAATCGGATCAGACTTACGACAGAAGCTGTCGCTCCTCCATTCGCCTATCATGGTGCCAGAAAGTTGACAGGCTGTGACATAATTCTGGATGTGACGACACAGGACCGCTGCGCCCCCTTTGCCTGTGGACATCTCCCTGGAAACAAACATTAACTTTATTACAGGAAATACTAGAAATGGTCGTATCACTGAAACTACTGTTTGGTGAAGGATAATTCTGGTTGTGGATTTTTTTGTTTTTGTTTTGTCTCCCATTTCTATCATGATTATAACATTAACCGCTTGAACGGGTTTAGAAACAAAGACAGTAATATGATCGGACAACAAATAGCTTATCCTGATTAACTAAACCACTTTGATTTCAGGTGAAAGTGAAAGTCAGTCTACCTGAAATGTTGTTAATAATCCCAGATGCTATTTAAAAACAGTGTGGTACAGCAAGTCAAAGCACCAACTACCTGGGTCAGAGCAACGTCTGGCAGTGTGTCTTAGCTAAATTGTTGTATAACCTGAGCTACAGTAAGCGGTTTTATTGAGTTTTCTTTTAGCGTAAAAAGCTCTGGGTGAATTTTATTTCCTCCTGGTAAACAGGTGTTTATGTCTAGTGTATTTTATTGTGAAAGGTAAGTACAAAACGAGTGGATCTGGTCTGAGTTGCCTTTGTCGAGGTTGAAAGGAGTAATAAAGTTGTCGTTTTGATTCAGAATACAAAGCCTCAGTGTTGTTGACACTATAGTGTACACTTTGAATATGACAGTACGACACAACTTGATTGGTTGATGCCATATTTGCGGGGGGGGGAGCTGCGGACAATCAACCTCGCTCTGTGTTCTGTTTGAACATATTCAAGACAAAAACTAAAAAAGTGTGATTAGTGTGATTAATCTCATAACAATGTGTAATGCCCTTTAATGTCTATAATATAACCCTTTGACATTTGAGATAATTCCTTGCCTGACACAAGCATCGTAGTCGGGAGTTGGGGACACCGTCGAGTGGCAACCTGCAAATGGACCGTGCTGGGCTTTGATGATGTCACAGGCCTTTTGAGCTTTTGGGCCCTTCTGTTCATCTGGCTTAGGACAGGAACCAGCATCGCAGCTTGTGTCACAAGAAGTGTTGTCCCGGTTTACATGCCAAGCTGCTGATATGTCTGCTGGCGTCTTGCCTGCTGATGATGCCAGTTCATCAGACAGCTTACCGTCATAGTTGCCACAGAGACCACTCGTTGAGCCGCGATAGGTGGATGGAATTTGTAGGATCACTCCGGCCACACTGTCGTAGGTCAGCTTCAGATCAAAGTCAGTTTCAATGATGATGTGGATGCCATTTTGATGTGCTCGCACTTTTCCGTCATCCAGTGACACGGGAAGGGCGACTCTGATGTCGTTGACCTGAGACATAGAGGGGGTACAAAGAACTTCATCACATGAGATGGTAGTACATTAGCTCTGTACCTTTTCAGGAGACGCTCCAGATTATAAAAGCTGTCTAGAACTGAAGGCTGGTGTTCCTCCTCTTAAAATGAGAGAATTCCCCACAGCATCACTGCCCGGAGCCTCACTGAAATCAAACGTAACCTAGTGAGATCTTCAGCGAATGCGGTTTGGTTGTGACGCATTCATGTATATAAATCACTCCCAGCCCCAGAGTCAGCACCCACTGATTTGTTTTAATAGTGAGAATGATATGTTCATCAAAAGATCGAGAAAATTAAAGCTGCTACAAGGAACTTTCTTTTTGTGTAGATTTTGCCGGTCCCCTGTGGACATAAATGGTAGTGTTTCCAAGCACCAGAATCCCTTTAGAAAACCTCTCATTTTACTGCAGCAGGGTCTTCCCGCCAGAATCCTGGTTCTGGTTCTCTCGTGCCTACCTTCCCTACAGCGGGACCAGCAATACGGCCTGGGTCTCCAGCAGCGTGGTGTTGTCTCCGAGCGGGGAACAGCGGAGCGAGGAGCTCTCGTTTTCGTAAAATGTTTTGTCTCCGACCCGGTTGCACAGATGACAGGCAATAAGAATTACTATACAGAAAAAGGCTATAATTCTTGCTGATGGTCTCGTTTGCTTATGTAGGTCATATAAAGGCATCAGTATTGAATTGAGTCGGTTACATAACTAGTTAAAAGTTCCTTGAAGTTATTTTGAGATAAATGTTTGACAATAGAAATATCAGCAGAGAATTGTAACACAGTTCACCCATTAAGAGTTGAAAGGGCTGGTGATTTGAAAGCGTTAGAATAATCTACATTTCAACCAAATGGACAATAAGATTAAAAATACTTTTTTTGCTGTTTAAGGCCAGAACATTATGTTTACAAAGTTACCAGATGAGGTTGAGTGTTATCAGACAAATGTAGTACCGTGGCATATTACTGGACAGAGGGTTCTAATACTGCTCGGTTTTACTCCTTTTTGTTTTGAAAACAATGATTATCCTTTGTGGTAATACACCTTACACCTGGCCAACACAACATATCAGTCATACCTTGATTTCCCAAACAACCCCGGTCTCCATAGTGATTCCCATGTCGTAAACCTGGAGCTCCACACTGCGAGAGACTGAGCCATCCTTACTGGTTTGCTGCTGTACAAACACAGAGAAGGCTTCCATCCCTCCGTCCTCCTCCTCCTCCACTTCTGCCATCATGAACAAACAGTTTCCCCACAGAGGATAAGCCTAGAGGATGAAACAGCAGATATTCAATGGTATGTCAGAACTTGCACAGTAATTGTTCGACGCTAAGAAAGCGGTGAGAGTGAATCAGAACTGTAAAGTTTCGGGTCAGACAGCAGAACAGGGAGCTGAGACTCTCTATGAAGCTCCATAAAGCTGCACTGTCAGCTTATCTGAACGTTCATCAGCACCACAAGCGACACCTTTGTAGTTATCAGATTGAATAAATAATAATGAATTAATACCAAGTTATGTAACGATTATAAATAATTCAAATATGATCTGCAAACCCATAAATTACATTGGGTTTTTTGTAAAAAAATAAGTATGTTTGTTTTGTAAAACAACTAGTTTTGTTATATAACTTACGTAGGCGGAGTTAGTAAAGTATGTTTGTTGCGTAAAACAGGTAGGGAAAAATAAGTAATCGGGGACACGATCAGCGGACTCATTGGTGAAAGTCCTGACATTGTTTGACCTGTCCATCCCCCCCGACTTTGTCACTTTTTATTCTTTGGCAGCGCTGCACCGCCTGGCTCATGACTACGTGGGTTCTGTATGAAATACACTGCATTACTGTGAATGAGAGAGGCTTAAATACCGATATATATCTGCAATAAACTGATATATTCAGATTTTTTTTTTTAAACAAAATTTCCCTGATTTTTTTATTATGTCGTACACTTTTCTTGTGTATTGCCCAAGTGTTTTGTCCAAGGACACATCCACATGGACTAGTGGAGCCGGGGATTGAACTGCCGATCCTCTAACTGAAGACTGTGACAACTGTGATGAAAGACTGACATTAAACTTGTACTTGAGTTTTGTCATTATTTAAATACATAAAAATATGAAATGTTTTATCTATAAAATTATCTATTTCAACAATAAAGTATTTTTGAAAAAGATGAAATAGATTAGACACATTGTGTAAGTGTAAATGTCCTTTACCTTTCCGTCAAAAGACCTGACGACCCTGACCCCGCTCACAGAACAAGAACCATGGCTCCTGGGAGAACAGGAGGCCAAGCCCCCTTTTACAACGCACATCTCATTGGCCGAACAGCTGAATTTCAGATCACACTGTATTTGTCCACCTTCTGAACACACACAACGGGTGTTGCATGACTGTCCTGGATAGAAGACCTGAGAAAAGAGGAGAGAGCCGACCAGCCACATCAGTAGTAGTAATAGTGGTGGCAGAAGAAGATGTTGGTAACAGAATTTGTAGAAGCAGCATTTGATACTGTTACCGCTGTAGTACCTGTCCATTTTGATAATACTGTCCTTCGTACTGACAGCCACACTCTGCCAGAGGGACACACTTGTCGTCACTCAGCATGAATCCGTCGTCACACACACAGCCTTCTGTGCAGGGCGCTTTCACGTCACAGCCCCCTGGAGGGGTCGGGCCACTGCAGGTCAGCGGGCAGGAGGGGGCGCACAGCTCATAGTGACTGTTCGTGCCACATGATGGAGCTGGCAGGGAGATGCACAAGTCAATCAGGATCAGATTGATGTGATTATGCTCCTCACAAACATTAAACATGGTTGGGACCTTATTGGGACTTTAGGATGACCACTCACTAGCCAAGAACATTTCAGTGACATTTAGGGAGGTATGCTTGTTTGCCACCTCTCGCAGAATCAGTTGAGAAGATAAACATCTAATTTATCTCTATAGGCGTACATCCAGCCCAGACTGGAAGCACAAAAGGGAGTGATATTTGTAGAAAACAAGAATAAAGTCTTAAATTTACTGGAGAAAAAAACTCAAATTTGCATAATTTTCTTTTTCTATATTCTCTGAGATTAGAGAATGCAAACCTTGGTTATGCAAGCCCCCGTCTGAATGTCTTTCACCTAAAGTGTTATTATGGTTAGGCTGGGCTGAAAGATACATTGATGTGAGTTGTACTTTACCCTCAAGTTAGACCTCATACGTTTTTATTTTAACAACTGATTAACACATAAAAAAGATAAAATATAGATTTCTGTCCTCTCTGACTGATGTCCTCTGAGCAAGGCGAAGGTCATATATATTGTCTTTCATGTTGTTTCTGTCTTCTTTTATGAAAATATTTTTTTTTTTTCTTCGAAATGTATGACTTTATAATCTCAGAGATAATATATATTTGGCACTCAAATCTCTTAAGAATGTTTTCTTTTCTTCTCGTAAATTTCCGATTAACAAGAATATTCCCCCCTCCCCCAGATACGTATTTTACATTTTTTTAATTTACCTACAATGGCCCTAACACAATGTCGTATTTACATCTTAAAACACGACAGTATTTTAAGAAGTAAAAAAAAAAATTAAAGAGATTTTTCTTTATCAACATCAGTAGGGACCAGCGACTGCATGCTACACCCTAAAGTCCTGTCCTCATTTTGAGGTTGCCAGTTAAGTACTGATTTCCGAACAAGTTGCACATGACGGATGGATGGATGGGCAGTGTAGTTTTCAATTTTTCGCAATGAGTGTGTGCGTGTCTTACGACAAAATTGGTCAGTTCTCCAACTCCCCACTTTCGCTCCCGCCTCTTGACAAGAGGTGCTGAAAGTTGATAGGCTGTTGCATAGGGCGGAGGAGTGGCCTCCGTACATGCACAAATCGAAAACACAGTCTGTGAGGAAGGAGGTGTGGTCCAGTTTACTGTGACACTTCCTGTATGGGCAGAGACAGAAAAGGGCACAGTCTGTATAGACACAAAGTAAGAAACTAAGAAATCTACTGCACATGTTTAACAACCCTAGATCTTTTTTTCTGGACATTAAACATATCTGAGCTCATATAGTTTTCCATTATACTAAGCATAAGTATAAATTGTTTGTTACCGAACCCAGCAGCATGCAGTACCTACCCAAACGGTCCCAGCTTGTCAGCGATGATGCCACAGTAGCGCAGCTGTTGGTAACGATGTATAAGTACAGGCTCACACTCCGGACATTTACCACCAGGACAGTCACTAGTGCAGCCAGGCTTTCCTCCTGCCTGGGTTTAAAGACAAGACATGACAAAGTGTTATTCAACTTGAATAAACTAAAAATACCATAAACTAAATGTTTGATATTTAAAGGATAGGCTCCCATTTTTCAAGTCTTGTCATGACACAACGCCTGGACATGTGGCAGGATGTGTTTTTATGATGAATGTTGTGAGATGTCTTTCTTCTCTTATTAATTGGTAGGCTTTTAGTAAGAGGCGGTTATTTTACTTAAGAATGACTTTGTTCTCCTTCCCAGCTGTCCACCGGACGGCAGACAATATTGGATCGGCTGTATTGAGCAGGAGCCGCACATGTAGTGGGTACCACTGACCTGCTTTTTCACTTGTGTATTTTTCAGGTCGAGTTTTCTTACAAAGATCCCAAATCTCACCTTCCAGCTGTCTCCAAAGGCGTTCACGTGTTTAGCCTGGGTGCCATCAGGTTTCAGTAAGTCATCACCGGGCTTTCCATTGTAATTTCCACAGAGGCCTTATAGAGAGAAACAAGCAACAACAACAGCAGTCACAGGTAGAGCAGTTAGAATAGTTAAGAGTAGGAAGCGCTTCAAGGTTTTAGGTATATTTTAATTTCATTCAATGGTAACATAGCGGCCTGTGATGCACTGATGAGGTACGCATTTCAATTTGTGTGAATCAGTATTTGGGCTGTTGGCGGGTTTTGACCTGCAGGTTAGCAGGTTAGCCAAGCAGCATAGGTTACCATGGTGACTAATCCCTGGTTGCCATGCTCATCTACCCCGGGCAAAAAAGGTGACCTTGCTTCTTGATACAGGCCCCAGTGTTTAAACTGCTGACATAAACTGCCATAAACCATATTTCCTGCGTAACTGTATGACTCAGTTCAATCTGACAAGAAAGCCTTGTTTGCTTTATGACTAAATTGCTGCCGTCACATGTTGATTGCTTCAGCAGATTTGAGTTAGCTTAACAAACCCCGACTTACCAGCTGTAGCAGAGGAGTATGAACTGGGTAAAGTCAAGCTGACGTGGCTGTTCCAGTTGAACTTGAGCGTCAAACCGAAATATGTCGTCACCACGCCAAAGTAGCCGCGCCGGAACAAGGACAGCTTGCCGTCTTCAGTGGAGTAAGGCAAGTTCACTGGCTGACTGTTCACCTGAGGGCGGAGCATGGACACGTGCACAATTACAGTGTACAAATAAATATATATATAAATAAAGGATATATTAGCTATATAACAGCTAGTGTTTGTGCTGTGTGTGTAAGTGCATACGAGCATTTGTTGTTTTTAAATGTGCTTAGCTCTAGCTAATATTTACAGCCCGGAAAACAGTGTAAGCGCTTTGTTGGAAATTCCATACTAACATGCTATTAACTACGCTAAAACAGCATGTGAGATATTTTTGCATTCTTCATCCAGTAAAATATTACAGAATGTCAACACTGGACACCGCACCTATCACACAATGCAATGAGGTAATGACGAAAACACTAGCAACAGAAATGGCATTGCATTGCGAAGCTTACATTTTTTATTATTTTATTATAATATTATAATAATTAATATTTTAAATGAGTACAGGCCTCACAAGCCATGGTTTGGTTAAGTGATGTTGGCACTGGTTACCATGGTTACGCTGCTCTAACCGGAAAGGAGGCTCTCAGGAAGTGACGTAATTAGAGCTCAGTGTGTCCCGAAGGATACAAACTAACTCACTGTTTACTCACACAAAGTATGTTGAATAATAGTACACATATATGTATACAGAGAGTACAGAGTATGTACTGCATGTTGTGCGATTTCAGGAGCACCAATGATTTTTTGTTGGGTTTGTAGGTTGTCCATGTCAACCTACAAACTTACACAAACCCACTGCTTTCTCCAATAGCACCCTTAGCTTCTGGCTGAGCCGTTGCCATGTCGAGGGCTGTGTGAAAGGCAATAGATAAGCTCTGTGTTTGAGGGTTGATTTAGCTTACATTTACGCCATAGGAATGACAGATGAAGAGCCTATTAAATTATTTTTTTGTTGGCTTCTTAGTTTGCCCCCAACTCAACTAGGGCACCTCAGCCACGTCATCAACTAATGGTTCCTGGCTCATTGTTAAAAATATGAGAATTAGCTAAAAATTGAGCAGTGGTGTACTGTAACTACACTACAGACTGATTGGTGAGGAGGACTAGGGGTAAAAACTCTAGACAGACCAATCTTACCAGCATTTTCCCTGCACTGGCTCGGCTCATGCTGACAGTGATGCTATCGAACACAGTAAGAGAGACAGACTTGGTGTAGGACACAGCCTTGTTGCGGCCTCTATTCTCATTTTGGACCAGCACTTGGAACGGCTCCAGGTCCTGGTCTGATCCCTTGGTGAGTTGAGACAGGATGTAGGTGCAGGTGCCCTGGAAATCGAACCGCAGTCCGTCAAAGGCTCGGTAGTGGGGGTCTCCACTGGCCTGGCATGTCCCGTAGGACGTTGGGTAGCAGTCTCTGACACCGTCCTTCAAGGCACAGTGCTCCGTCTTCTTACAGGTGATGGGTTTGCACTTCAGTAGAATGAGATAACAGAATATCAGTTCACAGTGAAAGAGATGAATACAAGGACAGCACACAGTAGTTGTGATAGCACAGGGTTCTTAAGAAAGACGGACGGACGGACGGACGGACACACACACACACACACACACACACACACACACACACACACACACACACACACACACACACACACACACACACACACACACACACACACACACACACACACACACACACACACACACACCTGGGGTTTCCCTTTAAGGCATTTACACTTGGTGGTGCAGGTGTTATCACCCCAGAAAGTGGTGTCTGATGGGTAATATCTGCCCTGATACTTGCATCCACAGCTACTCAGAGGAACGCATCTGAAACACACACACACACACAATTATTAAATGTACAGTACATACACATTGTCTTTTATGGTTTAGTGCTGCCAATTAGCACACTTCAGTTGATGTCCACAAATATTTCAGGTACATATTTACTGTGATTTCTATTGTTGATATCAGGCAGTTTATTCCCCTGAGTAGATTAACAAGCTGTGATTTATTGTAGGGCATGAACACCCGGAGTCCTTGTAATGTCACGCAGATGTTATTTTCTGAACAGCTTTTGTAGTTTTGAGCGCAGAGTAGTTCACAATGACTTGGTTTAGGTTTAGTAAAATTACACGGTTTGCTATGTGCTCAGGGAGCAAATACATTTCACTTGAACCGTAATTGAAAATGCAATTTAATTGTATTTTAACGTAATTTTTAGGATACCGGGCCGGTGTCTTGTTCCATTTCCACAGCCTCAGAATCAAGATTTCACAACATCATGTTGTCGGTTATGAGCTGGAGCCTACTGCTGGCTGGTTTCCAAAGCACTAGACATTTAAGCTAACGTCAAGATCCTAAAGAGCCTGTTTTTCTTGGAAAGGCCTGTTTTGGTTAATTCAATTGTGATCATGGGACAGCAAAAATAAAACTTTTCAAACAAATGAATACTGGTCTTAGTATGAATATGAAATAGCAGAACATAACCTGGCAAAATGTTGTTTTTCATGCATAGAATTCACCAAATATTGAATGAATGTGTTTCTTTGTTTCTATCTATGATGTTAGTAGTAGTAGCATCATAGCTTCATTACCTGTCTCCACTTAGCACCTGTCCTTCATCACACTGGCACCCTTCCACACAGGGGCCTCTACACAGCTTGTTCTTGTCTGGGAACTTGCAGGTGGCCGGGCAGGGGGTACCACATGCCTCATAATGGCTTCCTTTGGGACAAGAAAGGACTGGGGGTGGGGGATGTAACAGATATACCTTCAATAACACCAAACCCAACCCAAACCTGTAGTTTGTGTTTCCATAATCTAGTTTTTTATCATTGCAACAAAAAAGTCCTTCAGGTAGCCACTTAAAATTATATATATTAAATTATTATATAATATATTATCTACTCCTGTTCATTATTTTCAGATAATGTCTTGAGGTAAATATTAGATTGTCTAGGGGCTGATGGATCTAGGTCAGGGGTCGCCAACCTTTTTGATATGAAGTTCCATTTTTAAGTCTTATATACGTATCCCATATTAACATTTAGGTTAACATTAAGTTTATTTATGACACCACATCTAAACTTCCATACTGATGACCAGCCTCAGAATCTTACATTGTAATTATATATATGAGAGCACTCTGCAAGAAGACTGCCATCCTTATGAAAACATAACCCTTGAAATCATGAACCATACTAACTGTCCACCAATCCTGTATATCGGCAATAATCTTAATAGATTCTGTGAAGAAGATAACGAGTACTAGCCAATCAGAGTCGGAGTTGGGCGGGTCTTCACAGAAATCAATCAAAAATAGTCAATAAGAAGCTTCTCAAAGTCAATTGCTGTGAATTAGGTAATTGGCTTGCAGATGAGGGTGCACTTCAACATTTCCCCCCCAAAAATGCTCTTCAACACTAGTTTGCCATTGGTTGAGTTAGCCTAAGTTTGCCTAGGTAGGTAAATCAGCCCCACCTTTTCAGTCCCTCACTCCTTGCTTTCCACCAAATACTCAACCAGAACCTCACTGCATGGTTTATGATAAGTTAAAGCACTTCAGAGGAATAATATTTTGCTTGGCGACTTACAGCATTTGGTAACCATTCTCCACTTCGGGTTGAGTTTTACGTCTTCTGAAAGGCAGACATCAGCATAACTCTTCAAGTTATCGCAGAGAATCTGTTTAGCACCTAGACAAACACAAAGACACATTATTATCACAGGAACTCATGACAACATAGAACCACATGGCTCCAATCAATTTGTGTTTTCCCCAGTTTTTTTATGTTATATTTTTAGTGTGTATTCTGCCCCCAAAACATCTTCAAATATTGGCTCACCTTTATTGATGCAGACATCATAGACACAGTTGTCCAGGTACATCGAGGGGTCAACCTTTTGGTGGCAGGCTGAAAATGGTCCATCTGACTTTGTCAGAATCCCACAGCGGTCGGGATGGCTGAAGTGGGCCTGCTGCTGTGTGGAACACTCAGGACAGTGACCGGCACAGTTATCATGGCAGAACAGATCGGACGTTTTGGTCTTCCACTTCTGGATCATGTTCAGCACAGCAGAGAGACTAGAGCCTGCAAGAGAACAGAAAGCAAACTGATCAAAAATCAATTTAAATTAAATGCAATTCAATTGTTGGAGTTCAGCTGAACTCAGAAATCTGGATCAAAATTATTTTGGCATACTGTCTTTCATTGGTTCTCTATACAATATTCAGAGCATTAAAGTGGAGTAATGTCCACCTGAGCAGAGAATGAAGAAACTCTATGTTCTGTGTTTTTATCTGAGCTTCTCTGGCGTGCTTTTGTGCATGTTAGTGCATTTGCACATACAAATGTCTTGTTAAGCATTCGTTTCTTCTTAGCCCCCCCGCCCTCGTGTCACTATCTGGTTGAAAAAAAACAAGATGGCGACGGTTAAAAAACCAAGATGGCGACACCCAAAATGCTTAACTCAATGTTCCAGTCCACAAATCAATGAGTGACGACCCAGTGACTACTTCCCCTTCTTATCTAGTCTTTCATCACAGCCAGAGTCTCCCGATGCAGCTCCCTCCACCACTACCTCCATGCTACCTAGCACTGCTCACCAATTCAACACTTCTGGGAAGAAAGTGTACTTTCCTCTAGTCACATTTCAGCCACATTGTACCACTTGTTCCACCCAACCATCTCTCCACCTACAGTATTATCCCTTTATGTCCCCGTCCTCACCTTTCGGTTCAGGCAGGTCATCGCTCCTGTCTCCATTGTAGTTTCCACAGAGGCCTCCGAGGTGTTGATAGTAGGAAGATGGCACTGTGATGTACAGCCTTGTGTTCCAGTCATAGTTTACACTCAGGCCAAAATCAGTGGTGAGGGCAGCGTAGACTCCACTCTGCTTTATACAGATCTTGCCATTCAACAACCTGACAGGCAAGTACTGAAGTTCTCCATTCACCTTAAGATAATAACAGAACAATGAATAGAACTAACTGTTTGTTTGTTACACTGCATGTGCATAATGTTAAAAAGAGAAGAGGAAGCAGACATTGCTAGGGCCGTTATCTTCAAAACACAAAAAAACGCACGAAAAGTATTTACATTGATAAAACGCACTACAAGTAGGGGAACGATATGTATTTTCAACTTGGGGTGAACTGTCCCTTTAAATGTGAGTTTTCTCTATGCCAAAAGAGTAAGAAATTGTGTAGCAAGTGAAACAGACCCTAGTCTGGAGGATGGCTGGACTTCAGCTCTCTATATAATACCATTGATTTTGTGTCCTTTAAATTGCAATAAGAAGTTATTGGTAAAACAAAAGCATGCTGTTTGAGCTGTTTCCTTATCATTATCTAAAATTTGACTAATAAGGTTGTTTTGTATGAATAAGTTTGTTACTCTCACAAAGATCGTCTTAATATTTGAACATTGATTATTACATTTACTGCTTGTTACAGTAGATGACAGCAGATCTGTTACCTGTACTTGTCCTCTTTCACTGCCGATGATAATTGTCTGCTCGTGAACAGAGACAGTCACGGTCCTCACGTATGAAACTCTACGGTTACCGCGGTGGTTGTTCGTGGTTGTCACAGTGAAAGGCTGAAGGTCAGATGCCATCTTTGCAACTGTTGTCATAATGTAAGCGCAGGTACCCTGAAAGAAAAGATGAATTTCATTGGCCAACTGAAGCAAGGTTCATTATAAACACTTTTGACACCTTATGTCACAAAGCCATCAGGAACAGTAAATTTGAATTATAGTAGTAGGCCATGGTTAATCCAGCAGACGCACTCCATTCTTCCACCTTTTGAGAAGAGGACTATTTTTTAACGTGCAGTACCAATAACACACTGTAATACTATTCCCCAGCAACTACTAGTGTAAGGCATTACAATTTCCAAAACGGTAATTATATTATAGTAATTGATTTAAGTAACGCTGCGTTACCTGAACGCTATTTGTTTCTTGTGCAAGGTAAGCTTATGTTACGATAATGTGAACGCCTGGCAGGTCACTAGCATCTTCACATCACGTCGAGGTTGAACTATGGTGACCGTCCCCTGATGTAAAGGAAGAGGGCCAGGTTCTACAAGGGTGTGAAATATATTGGTAATTAAATTAGTAAAGTAACTAATAACTTTTGGTACCAAGTTTTAATTAGGGTAATATTATTACTTTTAAAGGAGTAATAAGAAAAAAGTAAGTTATTACACTTCCTGAGTAACTTCCCAAACACTGGTAGCCCACATGAAAATGGGCAAGGAAAAGACAACTTTTTTTTGAACCAATGAAATTACACATAAATTGTATTCTTGCTGTGATTAGGTGTGAGTCCGTCTTCACCAACCCAAACAAACCGCACCAAGGAGTTAAACGCTCCAGGGTTTGGTTCAACCTTGACCAAACAAGGATGTTGTGAACGCGCCCTTAATCTCATAATCGTTCTCATAACCATTTGAAAATGTAGCCAAGAACAAGCTTTGACCATAGTGTTAGCACAGATGTCAGTGTATGTATACAAAAATGTAACCACAGATACGTCTAGACGTTGATGTGTATTTTGGCGTCGACCATTGTATTGTTCATCATTTCATGCCGTACTAAAACTGGTTGGTTTCTAGGTGTGGTGTTGGCTTTAGCAGCACTCCCATCTACCGACTTATAATTCAGCTCACCATGCATGTCATTTTGTCCCACTCCTAAATGACACTTAAGCAGCCTAATTCAGTTGTGCTTTTGTTTGCTAGTTGAGGAACAGTGCTTCTACAGCGGAGCTACAAAGATGACTGCACACTTTATGAAGATACTTGTCAGGTAACAGAAATTCGGACTGGGCGAGTTGATGAAGCCCGAATTACTGCTCCAACTCTTTTACTTATTTTATATTAAACACCTATTGAAGTCTCGATGAAGTTTGAAGAAAACACTGGAAACAGAGTTCGATGCAAAAGAGTTTATTCTTTAAGCAAAGAATTAAACTCTCCGGAGGCGAACTGATTTGCTTTGTCCTTAACATGGTCTTAAATACTATCACAGCTTTTTTTTAAATCTGTAAACTCTTACTTGTTTTCTTTGATCCACAGGTGCGCTGAGCTATCTATCATTAAAATGTCTGTGCAAGCTATCTGTCTTTTTAATTGGTTTGGAACATCCTTGAGTCAGTTCTTATATGTTTCTTTCCATGAGGTCACTTAGGGGTGCTGAGTGAGTGAGTGTGTGTGTGTGTGTGTGTGTGTGTGTGTGTGTGTGTGTGTGTGTGTGTGTGTGTGTGTGTGTGTGTGTGTGTGTGTGTGTTTGTGTGTGTGTGTGTGTGTGTGCGTGTGCGTGCGTGTGTGTGTTCAACAGCTCTTGGGTTATATCTTAGACCATGCAAAACCCTCTATATTTTCACAAATTTCAGTATGCAGATGCTATTTTTATAAGTTTCAAACATTTAGTTATACTGAAACATTTAGATAATCGATAGTGATAGTCTATCAAACTCCAACATACTCCTTGTTGAGAGTTGGTCTCTGTCTAGTGTGTCCCTGTCGGCCTCAACAGAATGTAACAAGTAAGAGTAGAGACATACTCTATAGTAAATAGCTGGTGATGTTTGGTCAAGCCGTCCCAACCCTACCTGGAAGTCAAAGCGTCGGCCGTCAAATGTCATGTAGTGGGGGTCGCCGACCGCACGGCAGGTTGCCGTAGAAACATGGACGCATTTTCCCTTCACACAACGTTCCTTAATGCGACATTTCACATCTTCACATGGATCCGGGGTCGGTGTAGGAGGGACGTCGTCTACAGGAAGAATAAAACACCTCATTTAGTAATAAATTCACACGTTTTATTGTGTCATCATTAAGTGCATAATTATATCTCTTCACTTTCAGCCATAAAAACTGTACAGAAGATTAGTGCAACATGCGAAAAATGTATTTGATTTCTGAGTTTAGTTTTTAGTATTCTTTAGACTCAGAATTCTGACTTTAAATACTTTGTCACGTCCCCCCCCCAATGTGGCCCTGATATTCTTCTGTCTCATGCGTGTGTGTAAAGGGGTCTAAGTGTGTGTGTACCTTTAGAACAAACTCCAGCACTGCTGTATGCATGGCGTAGTCCCTTGCCGTAAGCGTAGACTGCCATACGGGCGTCCCCTTCCACTGTCACATGACGCTGCTTTGTCCCCACTGCTACATTGGACCACATCCACTGCTTATTGGACAGGAGGCTCTTCCACTTAGGCGAGAAGCACTGTCCCTTCTTCAAACACACCTTCACACTGCCGGCCCCCTCCCTCTCCGACATAATAACAATAATGCTGTGATGTCTGTCCGCTGTCTCCACCGCCCAATTGGTGGCAAGCTTGCATGTAGGGGTCAGCATTATTCGAAAACTGTTACGTGACCATTGGCTTTTTTGGAGAAGCACCATCACTTTTTTATCACTCTTGACAAGCAGGGGCTCTCTTGTGCTCAGTGTTAAATATTTGACGTCCCCAGCTTTCCGCAGGCGCCTGTTGGTGTAAATATGTTTAGTTAGTTAGATAAGTGTAGTTTAAGTTTAGATTAAATGAGGAAACACATTGATAGTGTCATTGATAACATATTGATATGCCTCTTACAAGATAGCCAGTACAAGATGGAGCATATTAAATAATTGACCCTTTGCTGGCCTGAGTTGATTCTATGTACATATGTATATATTTAAAACATCAAACCAAGTGTTGAAGTTAAAACTGTGACTGTAATGGGGATTAAATACATTTACCTCGAAATGCAATTGAGAATTCAGTTTAGTTGTATTGAAACGTAAGTTTTTTGGAGACAGGGTTAGATGGATAGATAGACAGAGAGACAGGCAGTGATAGCCTTGGATGTAGCTTCAACAGTATATTACATGATTAACATTGAACTTAACTGTTTATGTGAGTGTCGGGCCGCTTGCAGTGTCACCACGGTGTTGTCTTCAACCGCTACTATCACTGCAACATTCTTGTCTCTAAAGCAGCCGATCCTGGGTACCAAGTATTCTTTACCCAGGCTTGCCACAGGGGGGAGCTGCTCATACACGTGTTGACAATTTCTACTTGGCCTCAGACACCGTTGGCCTGCTAAGACAGCTACAGGCTTTTGGGACCGAATCCGGATGCCTGTCAAAGATTTGCGACTTTGATAAAGGTAGGATGCGTAGGGTGCCAAGTTTATGACCCTCGGTACCAAGTTTATGTACCTCGAAATCTTACGCCTCCAATTAAACCAGCCATTTTTATGCACCACCACTACACGAGTCACGATGGTGACCCGGTTGGGCTCGTTGCCATTAATGATAGCTAATTGATTGTCCGCGTCGCCTCTGGCTGGTGATTGGTCGTACACAAAGTAGTCAGAACCCAGCTCTTCATTTGGGGAAACCACCGCACCATCTCGCGAGCCGAAGCCACGGTTGAAAGAGACCACAGAGATCGAAGCGCTAGATGAGATTCGAACCGCTGAGTTGGAAGTGACATATGGCTTCCGCAGCTCGGATCCACGCGGCAGAGAGACCCAGCGGCTTTCACCTGCAGAGAGTCTCAGCTGCTTCTTGAAATGCACTGAATCCACCTGCAGAACAATTCGTCTGGATTGGTTAAACATTCATGAGCCAAATTTAAACAGACTGGATCTTATCTTTCTTTTGGACTGTTGCCCTTCCTAAAATGTAAATGGTTCTAACCTGTATGTGAACATTGGCTTCAGAGCCCTGAGCAGTCAGAACCAAATGGAGAGTGTGACCTTTTTGAGCTTTACACTTGACGTTAGGAAGAAATGCTGTGATGAACTCCTTTCCTGTAGAACAACCATGACATACTGGAGAAGAGAAGAGATTTTGCATGAATAAAATAAAGTATGGCTAAAGAGTGAGACTTAATTTTGATGTCTGCCTACGGTAATACCTGCCAAGAGTGCACCACAGATGGCCAAACACACCGTGAGAGGCTTTATTTCCATAGCTGAAAGAGAGAGAGAGAGAGAGACACACAATGGTCAAAAATATTTTAAACCAATATACATAATATTACAGAATGACGACTCAAGTAGTGAGTATGCTAATGGTAGTAGATTCAATTAAATTCAATTTGTTGAGTATAAAGCAGGTCCCAAGATTGCTGTAATGGGCTACTGTAAACATGCTGTAGAAGCATTTCAATATCACGCTATAAGAATCAGATTGATATTAGCATTAATTTTCAAAATGGTACTACTCAGACAAGCTGTCAAAGCTTCCATGGAGCCCACCCTGTCACAAACTGCACTCAGTGAATAAATATCATTCGGAGAGAGGAGCAGGCAGAAGGGTCTACAATATGCATTTGAAGGATATATTGTCAAACTGATTCAGCTGTAAAAACAGGTTAAAAAGATAAACACTGTTCCTGTAAAGTTGGGTAGGTCTTTATTTACTGTTACAATTATTAAAAATCATAAGCAACAAGTCTATGCATTCAGTATACTTTGAGTAGCTAATGTAGCATTGAAGTGCTAATGCTAGTTAATGAAGTGCTAATGTATTAGCACGTTAGATTAAGATAAAATAAGATAATCCTTTATTAGTCCCGCGGCGGGGAAATTTACAGGATTTACAGCAGCATTGAGTATAGAGGGTCTTAAAGGGTCAATTAGAGGAATACGAAATGTACATTTTGACAATACTGTAATTATAAATACGTTTTCATTATGGCAAGTCAGAAATTTAGCTCCAATACTAGCTGAAGTAGCAGCAGTGCAAGCATCATTCGTAAAAGTAGCCGAACTGCTAGTAGTACACAAGAAGGGCAGCACTGGTAGTGCTGACAGTAACACAACCATGGGTGGCCCAACACAATTGTCATTTTTGTAATCCTTTACAGTAATAATGTCAACAGAAACAAGCGCTAGGGTTACCAGATGGAGCCTAGTTAAAAGATTCAATGAATCTGTAATTAAGTATGAGATTTCACAACTAGCAATTATTTTAAAAAAAACACTGTCAGCTGAATGTGACTGCAGCCTTGACTGTTGATAAAAAACGAATTTATTACATAACATTAATGTAATTTATTGGTAAAGTAAGGCAGCGGAAAAGCGTAGGCTATTCTTGAAGGAATGAATAAAACTTGTATTATTTTATCTTTATTCACAACTATACCCAACCATCATTGGCTTACAGGGCACTGCAAATGAAGACATGCCAGGTCAAGAATACTGCCAATACATCTTGAGAAATTTCACAAAATGTCCAGAGATAAAAAAAATTATAAAGAATTCTCACAACTAGATTTTCAGATGCACATGTCTACTGCTAATTGTATTACTAACAAAGTACTGCACTGGCAGTCAAATAATTGGAGAACAACCATCTCTTTTGTTTTTAGAAAGAGATGAACTGCATTTCATCACCCACAATCAAAGTTTCTGGGGACTCTTTATAACTTCATATACTATAAACATTTACTTCATAAACCTAAAGATTCTCAGTAAATGAGCTAAGATCCATTTTCATACTGTAATCCCCAGTTAAAGTACCCCAACCACCACTATTATCACCATAGGCATCCATACTGTACCTGCAGCAGACCATAAGAGTGTTTTCCGGGGAGGCAGGATGGATGGACATTTATATCAGTTGTAGTGTGGGGGCAGAGACAGAGACATGTAAAGAGAAACAATCACATGCCACCGCTCAGTTCTGCTTGAAAGAAAAGCATATTGATAATTGGTGTGTTTGTGTTTGTTGTGTGGGCTGGTTATTGTAATACCAGCGAACATGGGAGCGGCTGAAGCCTGATGCCGATGTTTTGACTGTCACTCAGATATCAAAACGTTAAACAAAACAAACATCACGTCTACATCTTGCCAAGTTGTAACGCCGGTGCCCCGTCCTTTCATCGCTCCTCCTTTTTCCTATCTTGTTGACTTGCAGTTCTTATTTTACAATATACACATCCGTCATACAGAGATGACATGCAATTTGATGCCTTCTATTTCTAACTGACTTAAACTCTTCTTTTAAAAGCGTAAAATCACTTCTTTAGTAGTCAGCATTATAGATGATATGAGAAAAAGTGGTTTCCTTGTTTTTTCTCGATATAATCACCACACATGGCATGACTTGACTGCCTATAAAACTAACATGTACTAAAGGTGGAGATGGGTAAGGCGACTGCTTGTGTACACAAGGTCATACGCTAAACCACTTGTTAAGATAAGATAAAATAAGATAATCCTTTATTAGTCCCGCAGTGGGGAAATTTGCAGGCTTACAACAGCGTAGAGTAAAGTGCACACAAGAGACATAGTAGAATGAAGACAAGATAAAAAATGAAAAATAAAATAAAACAAGTATTATAAATAAGCAATAAAAAAATAAAAATAAAAAAAAAACAGTAGAAAAACAACAATAACTGAAATATTATATTTACAGACAGAGAAAAAAAACACAACTATTTTAACTTTTCTAACTATTATTGCACAGTGTAATGTGTAATATATTGTACAGGTTATTATTGTCATGTGGTCATGTGGTCTGCTGGGAGCAGAGTTGGTTGTGCAGCCTGACAGCAGCTGGAAGGAAGGACCTGCGGTACCTCTCCTTCACACACCGGGGGTGAAGCAGCCGGTGGCTGAAGGAGCTGCACAGAGCTGCCAGGGTGTCCTGCATGGGGTGAGAGGTGTTGTTCATCAGGGATGACAGCTTGGCCATCATCCTCCTGTCTCCCACCACTTCCACCGTATCCAGTGGACACCCCAGCACACTGCTTGTTAGTATCAGTATCACGTTGATGAAACGGAAAATTGCCCTTTTGTTATAACTGCACACCATGGAAAACCCACACCTAGCCAAATTGACTCATGGTTGTTTTTTTTGTTGTTGGGTTTATTATTTCATGTCTTATAATCCCGATCAATTGACAGATAAGTTAGTTATTATTCACATGTTGAACTTTTGTCAAGTTCAAATATTTTCCATCATGTAATAACAAGGACAATAAAAACAGTCATTATTAACAAACCAAATGTAAAAACAAATATCAATGCACCAAGTCAATTTGTTGTAACAAGGCTGTTGCTACGGAGCTTGCCGCTCTTTGTGACGTTTAGCTGTCGTGGCAAAAAGAAGGTCTGTGTTTTCTGAAGAGCTCCACGAGGCTTACCCCTTCCTTCGTAAAATACCCGGCAACCGTGTTGCCAGATCAGATTGCCAGTTTCCAGCCAAAACCACAACCTTGCCAGAAACCTGTGGAAAACATGCGCAATATAAAGATTTTCATAAGCATACAAAGCTTAATATATGCATGAAATACCTAAAGATAAAATATGAGTAAATAAGCAATCACAACCCACAAAGAGTGCTGTCAGACAACCAAATACACTAATTCCCGGGTCAATGTCCATGATGACATAAAGGTAAGTAAGTCCTCCCTCTTCCCTAATAACGATTAAATTCAAGTAATGGCAATCAAATGTTTCTCAAAATAAATGAGATTCCATAACATGAACCTTACTGAATTTTGCATCTGTCTTGACGACTTTAAAAATCATTTCATCTGGTGGGTGTTTTCGTGCAGAAATGAAGGCACTATTATCTTCATCAGAAGTCTCCATCAGCCTGCCATTATCAAGAACAGTATTGTCTTGCAAACAGTTTTATGTTAAAAGTCAGCGTTCGACGGCCGAAGGACTTCCTGGAGGATCCAGATGTTTCATGACTAAAATCTGTCATCCAGTTTAAATATATGGTGAAAACTGGAAAGCATTTTAACTTGAAGGTTCAGGGGAAGACATTCTTGAGAAGGTGGAGCTATGTAAGCAGATAATTACTGACAATACAGTAGAACCGGATAACAGTAAAACACAGTTGTTGTTGTTGTTGTTGTTGTTGTTGTTGTAATAATATCAAACTATGTGTTATGAGCTAGAATTGATGACAAAAATGTAATATTTGTGTGAACTTAAAAAATGTTCTTGTAGCTGCTTACAACTGCATTAAAATGTGTTATGGAGCAAAAAGGGGGGACTTAAAGTAAAGTGTTACAGTCTTATGAACAGTAGAAACTGGCAAATGTCATATAACTGATACAGAGGGTAACTGCGTCTGTCTCATTATCCAGCCCTAACTCATTGTATATGATGGACTGCTGTTTGTTAGATGGAGTCTTCAGACTTAAAGTTGAGAATGACTTGTGGCTTGTTTTTTGGTGTGTTGGAAAGCTCAAGATCTCAAATAGAATGCCTCATTAAAAGATGAACATGAGTGTTTGAAATGAAACACTCATGTTTATCTTGTAAATATGTGTTTTACAACCCTGTGACAACTCTCTGGCAACATTGTTAGCTTAGAAACTAGTGCTGTTGAAACCACACCTAGTATCCACAAACTTTAGGGGAGGCGCATTATTCGGCAGAGCTGCAATAATAATAAGAACTTTATTTATATAGCACCTTTTAAAAACAAGGTTTACAAAGTGCTTCGACAGACAAGGCAGCAAAACAGTGCAATAGATGAAACATTAAAAACAATTGTTAGGATAAAACTAAACTAAGAAATAAAATTAAATAACAAGTGACAATCAAATAAATTAACAAAATAAATAAAATCAAGTGAAATAGATAACATAAAATAGTGAGCGAATATAAGATAAAATAGTAAAACCAAATAAAACGAAACATTAAAACGACGACATCACATAAAAGCCATTCTGTAAAAATGTGTTTTAAGAAGTGATTTAAAAGAGATTACTGATTCTGCAAGCCTTATCTCCTCAGGCAGGTAGTTCCAAAGCCGAGGGGCCCTTATGGCAAAAGCACGGTCGCCTTTAGTTTTTACACTCTACTTTGGAACAGCCAGAAGGGCCCCTCCTGAGGATCTCAGGCTGCGAGCTGGCTCATACGGGGTCAACATTTCTCCTATGTATGTCGGGGCCAGGGCCAGACGTGCTTTAAAAGTGATCAGTAAAATCTTAAAATCAATTCTTAAACGAACAGGGAGCCAGTGAAGAGAAGCCAGGATTGGGGTGATATGATGTCGTCTGTTACAACCAGTAAGAAGCCTAGCTGCTGAGTTCTGAACCAGTCCGAGGCGAGAGAGTGACTTGTGGTTAATGCCAGAGAGGAGGGAGTTGCAGTAGTCCAGTCTTGAAAAGACAAATGCATGTATGATTTTTTCCAGGTCTGGGGGAGTGAGGATAGGTTTTATTTTGGAGATGGTTCTGATTTGGAGGAAACAGGACTGGACTGATGTGAGGTCTGAAACTGAAGTCGAAATCAAAAAAGAACTCCTAAGTTCCTTGCAGTGGATTTTATATTTGAAGACAGAGGACCAAGGGCATTTACAATAGGAGTGATGGGGTTTGGGGGACTAAATAAAATGATATCTGATTTGGAATTATTGAGTTGAAGAAAGTTTTGTGCCATCCAACAGTTGATATCCTTAAGACAGTCTAAAATAGCAGCTAGGCTTCTTGGCTCGTCGGGTCTCAGTAGAAGGTATGGTGCGCGTTCTCGCGAAGCTCGTGCACAGGCAGTGTACGCCCCGTTCTGACGTAGCAAAAACATTTTTTTATAAACTACATTCATTCGCATTTGTTTTAGAAACAATCACATAAATTGACTGTTATATGTGTGCTGTACGTTTTGGGGGTTGTCTCTTGATATACAAAAAAAAGTATTTGTTGTCATTTATTTTACGCGGGAGGTCAAAGGTTACTAACAAAATGGCTGCACACACTGGAGCCGCGGACTCAATTCCATCAGAAGCCGGACAGTGAGGGGATATTTGAATGTTTTGATCCGTGTCGACCGCAGAAATCATTATTTGGACATTATCGGTTCTATACAATACCGACTGCTAGTCATGGCCGACCTCTATTTATGGATACGTCCATTGTGTTATCAATAAAAACTCCGCACAGCAATCTCCGGGCGAAACAACCCGAATAAAGCAGTCATTACAGACATTCTAACGTTGGCATAGTTACAGTGCTGCTTGGAGCACCTCTCCGCGAGCCTCGTTGTACCGTTAACGTTACACACAGCTATAACGTTTCTGTTAGAGGCGCTTCACGTTGGAATGCAACTTTTTCCTTTGAACTTTTTTTGCTTGCTGACTCTTGAACTAGCAGAGTGACGTTAGCCCAACACGGCTGCCGAGAAGGAAGCCTCGCGGAGCACTGTTGTGCCATGTTAACATTTCATTCAAGACGCAAGAACAAGCAACGACGATGAACAGGAAGAAGGATAAAGGATTTGAGAGCCCTCGCCCCTTTAAATTATAAGTATTCGTTGTATAATGTTGGCGTGCAATGAATGAAACTGTTTGCAGGCATGTCTCTAGTAACCTAAAGCAAAGCTAACGTAACGCTAGCTTAACATTAGCAGCATTTGCAAAGTAACTACGTCCACTGTTACAGGCACTAACGTTACCTCAGGGTCTCTGCTTGCTGAGTGAGAGGTAGTATCTATTTGAGTTCATATCACATGTTGACATTGCTTTTCTGTCGTTGCTTTTACGACCCACCAGGTGGTGTGCATCAACAACATCAACTTCCAGAGGAAGTCTGTCATTGTGAGTACAGAAGTGAACTAACACTAGAATGAAAACCTCAGCAGTCTAATTTGTTCAGTCAGTCCTATCCAGTTAATGTTACCCCCCTTGTAATATTATAGATGATTGTAAGAGATAACTGCTCGACAATTAAATTTTCCTTCTTTTTGTCCACCTAATGGTACTCCTATCTACACATTACAATCATTCCAATCGGGATACTTAATAACTGCAATTACAAAGAATTACATAATTTATTAAAAACATATTACACTGAGAACTCCAGTTTATTAAATAATTAGTCAAGTGGTTCATTATATGTATTTGCTAGATATTATGTAGGCTTCTGTCACTGTGTTACAGCCCTCTAGAATTATGTGAAACAAAAGTCACAAGGACATGGAGAAACTTTGCTGCTGGGTTAAAGCCAGCACAGATACTAGTTTTTTGAACATTTTTGGGGTGAACACACCCTTTAATGCTGTACATCTTGGGGGTTTTAATCCATACAATGGAAATCACTTCAGCTACTGATGACAATTACGGCCCATTTTAACCAACTGCTTCCATTCGTGTGCCTCCCTTAGGGCTATGTTGAGCTGACCATTTTCCCCACAGTGGTCAACCTGAACCGGATCAAGCTTAACAGTAAACAGTGCCGGATCTACAGGGTCCGGGTCAATGAGCTTGAAGCCCCATTCATTTACAACGACCCCACACTTGAGGTGTGCCACCATGAGTCCAAGCAGTGAGTATGTCAGTGCACATTTTAGTGTTCCGAGTGTACGGAGTTCCAAAAGCATGCCGTGCCGTTGGCTTCTACAGGATTTCCACTCGTCCTGGAAAACAGTTGACCAATTTTCCATGCATTTAAAATTAGAGATTTTAAATGCATGTTATCCTGGAAAATTATTTCAACATTCCTCGATTTTCCTTTATCTGAAAAAGCCCCACTAGACTACTATCAGAGCTCCCCAAAACGGATAACAGTGCCATCTGAAAGGGCTAATTTATGTTCAGGATCATGTTAATGTCTAAATGATAGTTTATGGATGTATTTTGAATAGGCTGCTATGTTGTGGAAACACTGTGAACCCACCCCCAAAGCCACGTCACATCGTACCACATGCAGGTTGGATGACTTTACATAACTTTGCTTTCTTCCCAACTTGTTTTGGTTCAATTATGTGAAATTGGGTAGCATGCATCATTCAGCCAGTACGTCAGCTGGTTGAGTCAAACATGCTAACCAGTCATTTTCAAATTATTATCTAGACTTTTTTGCTTTTTGGTTTGGGCACTATGAGGATACACATTAGAGATTTGTAAGCTATCTAATTAGATTTTTGCATCATTGTGATGAATTATTAGTATTCAATTTACTGGATTAGCCAAAAAAAGGACATAGCTATCTTGTTAGTTTACCTGTATACGGTCTCTCAATCCTCCTGTATCTATCTAAGATTTCTGTAAGGCTGGGTATGTTATTATTAAAATCATTTTCTTTATGAAAAAATGTGTGGTGGCGATATGATCATTTTGTGTGAATGTCTTGTGTGCGTCTACGTAGGAGGAACCTCAACTATTTCTCCAGTGCCTACACGGCAGCAGTGAGTGCTGTGGACCCCGATGCAGGACACGGGGAGCTGGTCATCAAAGTTCCCTCTGAACTCTGGAAACAAGGAGATGGTAAGACAGAAACAAACTAAAAAGGCAAGCAGAGTTATATTGGATAATTTACTATGTAAATTGCAGAGGATTCAGCGGTGTGTCTTTGCTGAACCAAGCCTATCATAATGTCCTGTCCCTTTTTAAAATGCCATCTTTTCCAGATTTTTATAAAGAAATGAGATTCCAAATTAAATTGAACTTGGATTATTGACAGAAAAGGAACTATGAGAATGTGACTGATACACCAATATGTCTGTTTTTTTGTGTCTCCAGATTTGAAAGTCTTAAAGGTGTACATCGAGTTTTCCCTGGACCAGCCAAAAGGGGGTCTCCACTTCGTTGTTCCTGATGTTGAAGGCAGCATGGCGGAGAGAGGAGCTCATGTGTTCTCCTTTGGATACCAGAACTCCACCAGGTCTAGAAAACAGTTTCTAACCGTGACTTACAGTAGTTGAGTCGAATAACGACACACCTTAAGTACATTATAATTAAGTCTTGTAGTGTGTCATGTAACAACTCTTAGCTTAGTGTCTTCACTCCTTTCCTCTCTGGCATTTCCCACGCTCTTGTCCACACTCTCACTTAATAGCTGACCATCACAGTCCACCATTAAAGCCCATATTATAGCAGTGGTTGCATCTTATGGTCTGCTCCCCCAGATTCTGGTTCCCCTGTGTGGACTCCTACTCAGAGCTGTGTACGTGGAAGCTGGAGTTCACCGTGGATGCTTCCATGGTGGCCGTGTCCTGTGGCGACCTGGTGGAGACCATCTACACCCATGACATGAGGAAGAAGACTTACCACTATGTTCTGCCCATCCCCACCGCGGCCCCAAACATCTCCCTGGCAGTGGGGCCCTTTGAAATCCTTGTTGATCCCTACATGCATGAGGTGGGTCTGCAATGACCAAGTGATGGGTTTAAATGATGATGTGTCTGCATGTAGTTTGGGATGCTAAAAAGGAACCTTATATCACTGTTTTTATGGTCTGTATTGATTATTTCTACACTAGCAAAATGTATAATGATATGATTATTTTTCTTAAAACATCTGTTTTTACTTAAACATTAAGCACAGCATTACTTAAAGTTGATGTGTTTAAAATCACAGTGAAACAGCAGTCAGAGCATTTTGCTATATCGTCTTTAATGTGACACATTTTTTTACGGAAACAGAATATATGGATTCAGTTTAGTTATGAGACAGATTTAATTCACATACAGCTTGATGCAGATCTGTAGGACTGTTAGCCTCCATATCTGCATAATTTGGTCAGGAGCAGCAGGATGAGGGAGAAATGAACAAATTACATCTCCAATTAAATTCTTGAATATGTAAAGCAAGTTTTTGCCGACTAATCTCCAAACACACAATTCTTACAATGATGTAGAACATCATCTCATGAAAGTTTTAGCTCAACAGAAAACCTTATGACGTCAACTTAATTATTTTTATACTAGAGGTCTGACGTAAAGCAGTCATATCTGGTCCGTCCTTGTATTTTGCACTAATGACCACTAGATGTCCCTAAACACGGTAGCAGTGTTGAAGATGAACTGAGATCAGTCAAGAGGTGTAAGGACACCCTGCCTATGTAACATGTCACTGGTAGTAAATGAAGCAAGGGAGCCCTTTTTATCATTGTGATTAGGTGACACATTTTCTGGATATTTCATATTGTATTCAATATGTAACAATAACAGTACCGAACAAATGATAAACTGTACAATTAACCCAAAAAGTAAACGCAATAACTGCAGAAGTTTGTGTCAAACAAGAGATTTAGATGAATTTTGAGCAGATTATTTTCTTTGAATGTTGCATCACAGATGAGTTGTACTGTTATTTTTAGATTTTTTTTTTATACAATTCTCTGTTACTTTGTATTTGTTATTTATTTAAATTTGAAAAATCATACATACATTGGCTTCTTTTTTCTCTATGTTGCTTGGCCATTGTAAACTGTAAAAATAATAATTTCGTTTCCATTTAGTTTTCTTCACAGAAATGACTAAGATATAGGCAAATGTATATTTAAAGAAGAAGTTGTTTTACATCCCTTAAAATTCAAAATAGCCCCGCAACCCCCTGTTAAGCTTTTGCAATTCTTAGTGGGGGTCGGGAGCCCCAGATTAGGAATCAGCGCAGGAGAGAAACAAAAAGTGGTCATATTTGTATTCTATTATGATAGCTGTCATTAAATCAGACAGAATACAACAGGCATTAGTATTACTGTACCCATGTGCTCCACCATAGAGTTTTTTCTAACAGTTTGGTAAATGGAATAGCATTGGTTTTTAACTTTTTACTTGCTTAATCAGACATTTTTCTGAATATGCAGAATAAATAACTACAGCATCATACTTTGTCCTGTCCCCTCTCAGGTGACCCATTTCTGCCTGCCACAGCTGCTGCCACTGCTCAAACACTCCATGTCGTACCTCCATGAGATCTTTGAGTTCTACGAGGAGATTCTGACATGCCGCTACCCTTACGCCTGCTTCAAGACCGTGTTTGTGGACGAGGCCTATGTGCAAGTGTCTTCCTATGCTTCCATGAGCATCTTCAGGTTAGAGCACGAGATAGTGTGTGGAGGAAGGATAGGATTGGTAAACGTGTGTCCCCACATGCAAATTTTGTGTTTTGATATTCACAGCTATAGAGAAGTGGCAGTTTTTTTCTGTTTGATAATTTACAAATTTTTCACTGTATTTATCTCATTCTGTCTGACCTTAAACTGATGTATTTCTTTTTTTTAAACTTTTTTTTAGTACCAACCTGCTCCACAGCGCCATGATCATAGACCAGACCCCGCAGACTCGCCGCTGTCTGGCCCAGGCCTTAGCTCAGCAGTTCTTTGGCTGTTTTATCTCCAGGATGTCATGGTGAGACTCAACACAGAGTGGCTTAAACAGCATTGAATTCATTAATCTAAAAGTAATGCCTTAATTTGTATTAAAATGCCTTAAATCGATCCTTCAAAAGAAAGAAGTAGGCTTTTATAAATCCTTTTTTTTTTTTTTTATGACATTGCAATTTGAAATGTGACGGGAGTAGGAGACTTATTCCAGCGCATTGTCTGCACGTATGTTTGCATGCAGTTTTGACAAGATGGCCTACATCAGCAAGTTCAGCTTTTGTTATTGTGAAGTTGGTCTTAAAATGTTATTCCGTATGGCATCAAAGAAGTCTTAAAAAAATCTTAAATCAAACTTGCCTTAACATGCAGGGACGGTATGTCAAAATTAGGTTTCGTTTCTTCTTTTATTTGGAACTTTCATACAAACGAAAACAACTGCCTCACTTGAGACAACACTGAAAGCTTGAAGGATCCCAAGAACAATAAGTTCAAGTGTTAAGTGGTGCAAATAAATCGCAGTCTGACTTCAGTAAGTGTAATATAAAAATCACACATATTAGTGTTTTAGAGAAGTCCAAAAGAAAAAAACTTGACTTTTCCCACAGGATTTCCTCATCTTTCATTTCAAAAAGCTCATACAACTCGGTCAAAATCACAATCGTTTGGCAGTTCACAACTGCCTAAACACACTGCACAAAATATTGATTAAAACAGACTAAATGTTGGCTTTTTAAAAGCGCCCTAACACATTCTAGCAGTGCTAGTACCCTGGAAAGAAATGCTGTGTCCTTCCTTTACCTCCTCTCATCCTCCATCTCTTCCTCTCCTCGCTGACCTCTAAACACACATCAGATGTGGGGCCCTGGCATGCTTATGTTGTTGAGCTGGCTGGTGTCGTGTAAGAGAAGACCTCAGGAAAGTCAGATCTCTTTGATTTTAGCAAAGCGTGGCGCTGCCTGCGAGCAATTAATCAGAGTAGGGGGTTAACTGGAGCCTGTAATTGAAAACAGGCCGAGCTCAGTGGCCCTTCAGACATAAAGGAGAACACACAAGAAAATTCTCTTTTACAATTCTAGGAAACCGTATTGACAGTGAAGTTGTTTATGATCTTTAGAAAACAAGAGCCTGGGTTACTGTTTAAATTCTGCCTCTCTGTCTAATAGAGGATGAGCCAGGTTGTCTTCTTAATGAGACTTATCTGAAGGCTTTGTTGGCAAATACTTCTCAATGTTTCTTAAATCTTAAAATCTGAATCAGAATACGGTTTATTGCCAAGTAGGTTTTCACATAATATTGGTACATAACACAAACGGAGAAAATGAAATAAAAAATTTAAAGCAAAACCAAGAACTATAAATACAGAATAGAAGACATTTACAATAAAAAAATGAAATCTAGAGACCATCTTGCAATGGGATCACACCAGCCATAAATCTTCCTACACCTGGTAAAGCACTCCAAACCGTTTCTGCGGTAGTTGTTGCTGCAGTAGGTGTCTCTTGGACCAAATTTTGCCACAATGACTCACAGACTCACAACGCTGGTGCGGCCGCTATAAAAAATATAAAAGGAAATTGAAAGTGAATGAAATCTGGAATAAGATACTTGCCATTACGTTGCTTATAGCAGACAAACAGATTTAATCATCTTTACTACATATTAAGGCAGGCTTTTGGCTGATTTAGTCCAGCATTAAGTGGTCATTAAACCACCATGGTTGAATCAGCGTATTGTGTCTCTCCTTCTTTTTTTCTTTTTTACAAGCTAATGAATCCAGGCTGATAAATTTATGAGAGTTGTCTCTGCCCTGCCAAGTTTCTTCCTAGAAATACCACAAGGGTAACATTCACACTTATCCAGTGATGAAGTGTGGCCTTTAAATAAAAGGGTGACCACTTTTGGAGCGGCTGTGGCACATGAGGTAGAGCGCTTGTCCCGTAACCACAAGGTTGGTGGTTCAAACCCCTCTACCGGCAACATGCCGAGGTGTCCTTGAGCAAGACACCTAACCCCAAGTTGCTCCCTGGGCGCTTCATTGCAGCCCACTGCTCCTCCGGGATGGGTCAAATGCAGAGAAATAATTTCCCCATTGTGGGACTAATAAAGGCTTAATTATTATTATTAATTATTATTAAGGAGCTCAGAACAGTGTGTGCTACCGGGTTAGCTCTCAGTCTCAAGGTGTTGGGTAACTACTTATTCCTATTTATTCTGGCCTGATTTTTAAGGAGCTTCACACTTCTTGGTAGCCACATGTCACATGCAAAGAACAGGACTTTCAAAGTTATTGTCAGTCTGAAGTTAATTCAATTAAATATTGTTGATATAAAGGGCCCTTCGTTTGATGCTATTCCTTCTGAATAATTCCTGAAAGGATTGACATTAACCATATAAACCATAGGGAACTAAACCTACCCCTGATAAATTGACTGTTATTTTTTAAATTATTTCTATTCTGTAAGCTTTGACTGCAGTGACTTGATATTTTGTTTCTTCTGAAGGGCTGATGAGTGGGTGTTGAAAGGAATCTCTGGCTACATCTACGGCCTTTACCTGAAGAAGACCTTTGGAGTCAATGAGTACCGTCACTGGATCAAAGAGGTAACGGCTTTACTTTCAACTGTCAATACTCTTACGAGGTTTCTCCAGAAAATTGGTCAGTGGAGGTGGTAATAGTAGCCCAACTCCTGCAGTTCAGCTGTGAGAGTTTAAAAATGCAAAAGGCTCTCTCTACAGCCAGTGTTTGGTTTGTCCGTTCTACTGTGGAAAAATGGCGATGTAAAGGCATGGTCACACGTGCAAAATTAACATACGCCTACCGATCACCTCCATGTTTTGCAAGCGAATGTGTGAAAAAAACTTTTGAATCTTTGTTTTAGCGTAAAGTTCAACTTTGGTGAATTTTAAGCATGGATATTGCCTTGGCAGGCGATGGTCACTCGTCTGCATTCCAAATAACTCATTCTAAACTAATGAAAACACAACGATTCTAATTTTTGGGTGATTATAATGAAAACATAGTTATGGACATTATATTCAATTTCTGCTCATAGTTCCCCTGAAATGCTGCTCACTGACCCTTTTAATAATTCTAATATTAGTGTGTATATATATATATATAAAACATATAAAATATATATATATAAAACAATGTATGACGTTAAATATAAAACCAAATTTAAATGACTGAATTATTTTCTGAGCTTGTAAATGTTAATAAATGTTAATCCGTTGTTTCCCAGGAGTTGGACAAGATTGTGGAATATGAACTAAAGATGGGAGGAGTTCTGTTGCACCCAACCTTCATCGGAGGCAAAGAGAAAGACAAGTAACACATTCAATTTCAGTTTGAATCCCTATGCATCATTTACAGTGATTTCATTTTAACATTTGAAGTACAAGTACTAAGTCATTTTCTGGATCATAATTGCATGTTACACTGATCAAACTATTTTTCTCCTCAGTCCCACTCCCCATCTTCACTTCTCCATCAAGCATCCCCACACTTTGTCCTGGGAGTACTACAAGATGTTCCAGTGTAAGGCCCACCTGGTGATGAGGCTGATAGAAAACAGGATCAGCATGGAGTTCATGTTGCAGGTTAGACATGTGATTGTCTAAGTCAGAAAATTGCTTAAGGGATAGTTGAGATGTTTTGAAGTGAGTTTGTCCAAGGTGCTTGCACTGACCCATAGTCAGTGTATTACCTACATTAAATGGGGGTTGGCACACCTCCAATTTGGAGAAACAGACAGGAGTACCAGCACAGAAGCAAAGCAATGTACAGCTGCGGACAGGGGGCAGCAGCAAAGTGTATTTTAGCCATCTAATGAAATCAATATCAGTTTAAGCGTACGCTCTGTTTAGAATATTGTCTCTGGTTTACTTTGTCGACAGATAGATGTTTCTTACCGGGAACTTAAGCAGTTGTATCCATCTATGATCTCGGTACAGCCACAAAACTCCATTGGAAAATTAACAGTAATTTTCCTCGCAGAGCAAAGGGGTTGCTGGTCTTCCACTGCCTTGATTGGTTAGTTTGTTTGCATCTTTATGGGACTTTTGTGAATCAGAAATAACCACAGTCATATAATAACAAAATCACACAAAGAAACTCACCGACCGAGGCAGTGGTAGACCAGCGACTCTTGTGTTCAGCAGGGTAAAATTACAGATTTTTCAAATAGAGTCTGGTGACTTTGGCGAGAGCATATATAGATATCGTCTTCTTTTTTAGCTCTACAATACATTTTGATACTGCCTCAGTCCACAGCATAACATTGCTTTGCTTCTGTGTCATTACTCCTATCTGCTTCTTCAAACTGCCTCCTGCCCTCTATTGTATGGATAACCCCTTCATACAACCCCACTTCAAAACATCCAAACTATCTCTTTGACTTCATAACAAAAACTGGACTTCATTTGAATGCTTGGTTTTCTGCTGTCATCCTGTAGGTTTTCAACAAGCTTCTGAGCCTGGCGAGCACGGCCTCGTCCCAGAAGTACCAGAGTCACATGTGGAGCCAGATGCTTCTGTCTACTCACGCCTTTCTCAAATCCATCTCCAACGTCTCCGGCAAAGACATCGGCCCCCTCATCAAACAATGGGTGTATCCTTTTATCTGTCCTGGATGTCTGTTTGCAAGCAAACGTAGTGATTATTATTATTAATGAACCAGTTGTACTGTATGACAGTTGGAAGCAATCCAGGTTAAATGCTGAGTCATGCCGGACCTAGCTCCTGACGCCTTTCATAAGAAATGGAAACACAAAATGTTACATTTAAAAAATAAAAACAACACAAGTTCATAATTTGCTCTTGAATTGAAAATACATTTGTGACAGCTTTATAGACTATCACTGCAACAGTATCAGTGCAACAATGTAACAAGGTGAATTTTCTCTCACCTGGTTGTTTTTTCAGGCTCTCCTTGGTTATCTCAGTTGACTTTAACGTTTTTGTACTCAGAGATCAAAGTGCTGTGGTGAAATTCTTTGGCAGCTTTGCCTTCAATAGGAAGAGGAACGTGCTTGAGCTGGAGATCCGACAGGACTACACGTCATCTGGGACTCAGAAATATGTGGTAAGCGTTGAGCTACATGTGGAATGAATGTGTTGTCTGTGTCTAGAGCAAACTGAAAGTCCATTTGTTGAAGTTTCCAATTAGATTTAAGGTATACAGCTGGCCACAAGTATGAAAGCTTGCTGGACCTATTAGTCAATGAATGCATTATTTCTTTTTTTACACTGCAGAGTAAAAGTCCTCTCTGTTATCTTCTATGCCAGGTACCAAATATATCACAGACAGTTTTTGAACAGTGAATATTTCCCCATGACTTAAACGGATGAATAAATCTAGAATTGCATCTTATAGATTCCATGTCTGTAAGGCACTAGAAGTACCATTACATTAACATAATTTATTATTACTTTTGCGGTCAAATAATCATTTGTGCATATTTCTTTGCAGGGTCCCATCAAAGTGACGGTGCAGGAGCTGGATGGATCCTTCAACCACACGCTGCAGATTGAGGAGAACAGCCTCAAACACGACATCCCCTGTCACTCCAAGAGCAGACGGTACGCACTCCAGCACAACACGTGGTTCATCACCATATATTGATTTGTAACACTTATACGTATCATGATACGTTTCGTATCGCCAGATTCTTCCAATAAACACAGCCCTCATCTCATCTCATAGTGCTGTTCTAGGGAAACAGACATGTCAACGACAGTTTTAAAACAAAGATGTATGCGCCCCGTGTTAGTCTTGTTGTTTTTTGGTTGACTGATCATATGTTGGTTTCTTTTCCCAGAAACAAGAAAAAGAAGATCCCTCTGATGAATGGAGAGGAAGTTGACATGGATTTATCGGCTATGGAGTAAGACGTCTCCGCAGTCAATGTGACATACCATTTAGAAATTGAGTTATTGTCCTATCACTGTATGATTACATATTGTATTACGTTAATGTAGATGTACCCGTAACTCCCTAAATGTGTTTGTCTCCTGTTCCATCTGCAGTGCGGACTCTCCTCTCCTCTGGATCCGCATTGACCCAGATATGTCCATTCTGAGGAAGGTGGAGTTTGAGCAGGCTGACTTCATGTGGCAGTATCAGCTGCGCTATGAGAGAGATGTAGTTGCACAGGTGGGCTATTGGCAAACTTTTTTTTACATTTGTAAAATCATTAAAGTAACTTTTTTTCTTGTACATCTTGTATCGCCCTGAAGTTTGTTCCGATTTTCCTCAAAGTAACTTAAAAGTTGTATTAACATTTCATAAATTTTTTCTGCTGCTCATTTTATTTTCAGGTTGCATTAACAGGTTGTGATCATTAATTAGGCTGCTACTGTAAACTCAAGTGTTTCAGCTCTCTCAGCCAACAAAAGCTGTGCTTTATCTCTCTGCTAGGAGGAGGCCATCTCAGCGTTGGAAAAGTTCCCTACTCCTGCCTCCAGACTGGCTCTGACAGACATCCTGGAGCAGGAACAGTGTTTCTACAAAGTCCGCATGCAGGCCTGCTTCTGTTTGGCCAAGGTATGTGCCAGTCAGTGTATTTGTGTGTTTTGTATTTCAGCGACTTAATGGTTATGTGAGTAAGTGAGTTCAGTGATCTAAACAAAGCACCTGGCTATCAGCTTGGCCCAGCTAAAGAAGAACATACTTGAATGAATGTGTGACGCTGCAGCGTGTTTTCCTCCACACATTTCAGATGTACTCTGGAGTCAGTCTCACGGATACACACTTAATATGAATAACAGTCACCTCAGGCGTCACTTAATCCTAACTTATACTTTGGTGTGATTTATGATACATCAGGCAGATACATTTTGAATGTCAGGGATGTGTTTCACATACTCACTTTATCAATTAAACAGTATGTACAGCACAACTGATTGGGTTTAAGATTTTATCTTCTCTGAGGGCTGTGTTTGAGTTTGTTGGTGCAGTTTAGGGGACCGGTTCTGTTGAGCCTTCTATGTGTCGTAGGGCCCAACTCAATATTGGTATTGAGAGGCTATCAACCTGATGATCCTTCAGACTCTGACTCTCACGCCCAACTTCATGTTAAAACCTTGTTCTTTTCTTTTTGATAGACAGGTCAAGGGAAATATTTCATGAAAGGTCTCTCTGTACCGAATAGTTGGAAGCTCCAATGCTTCATTCATGACTTTGACATTCAAATTTCAGACCATCATTTGAATGCTGCTTAGTTTAAAAAAAAAAATTCAACTCAGAACACAGCCACCAATTAGTCATTTTAAGATTTCTTTTGAGGATTAGTTGTTTTTAAGGCTTTTTTTTCATGCTAAATTACTTATTTCAAAGAAACATCTCTGGTAAACACAATATTCAAAGTAGTGCTTTTGTGTGAGACTTTGTGGAGAAACTAAGTTTTACTTATCTGTTGAATAAATCAACGAATTGATTAGTTGACAAATTCGTATGAGTGTCAGTCAACTAAGAATTCCTTTGGTTAGGGACACCCCCAAATTTATTTTTAGGAACATGTCATTTCTAATAGGAGATGACAGTCTCGTCTGTCCTTCATTTATCATTTGGGTAAAAATAATTTTCTTTTGTATTTCCAACAATGTTGTGCAAAGGGCTACAGTATGAGAACAACATATAACCTCCCAGCCAGCAAGGCCACCCACCGGTTTAACCGTTGCTGCTCGGTTGACTGAATAATCCTATTCTGTGGCTGCAGGAAATTCTCCATTCTCTGGATTTGGTCTATTCCCGCTTTAACCCCACTGGATTTCCGCCATTCGGGTTCCACCTGAACCAATATTTTCCCAACATGATAAACTGAGTGGAGGTTGAAATGGCAGAACTTCACTTTTTTCATTAGGTTGCTGTGTTTGGCAAAAGAACCCCCAACAGACTCCCATCGTAATGGCCTTTGGTATATACTGCACACAAGCTCGCACACAGACTTACATACCCACACTGACCACAAAGTGAATTATGACTGACCTGAGATGGACTTGGCTACATTATGGTTGGTTGGGATGGCATTTACTCGCTTGTTATTGGTAGAAAATGTGGGAAGGAAGAAGGAACAGCCTGGGGCTAAAAAACTGTGTATTTGTGTGTGTGTGTGTGTGGAGTGGGGGTGCCTTTGTAAAAACTGACAAACGCACGTTGAAAAACTCTTTGACACACACAAAAACACAGATGTGTCCGTCAATGTGTGCACACACGCTTCATACAAAAACATTCCGGCGTGCATGCCCCCCCTTTATTTATCTAACCAAATGACAACATCCTGTGTCAGTGACCCTTAGTCCCATATTACCACATTAACATAAATTCCCCAATATCCTGTTGGAACCCAAAGACCACTGGAGCCGCTGGTCTCCGTGCCTGTGGAAACCTTGTGTGCTGCTCATGTGTAAATGTGCCTTTTACTTTGTAGTTCAGCTCCCACCACAAAAGCAGACAGTAAGGACGTTGTTATACAAGTAACAACATTATTGACTTGTCATTTCTGTGCCATGCAGTATTTCCCAAGTAACTAGCATAGCTCTTGAGAGCAGCTTATACGTCTGTGTACATTTTACTTTCGACAAGCTTTTCAGATATCTTGATTGTTTAAATTGGGCGTTATTTTACCGTGATGACAACCTACGTATGCTGTCCTCTACGTGTGGCAGCTTGAACAGAACCTAACTGAAGTAATTGACTATAGTATAACTGCGTTCTTCTCTTCTTTCGTGTGTATGGAAACATTGCAGATAGCCAATGCCATGGTGAGCACGTGGCAGGGTCCGCCAGCCATGAAGTCCCTGTTTACCCGAATGTTCTGCTGTAAGAGCTGCCCCAACATCGTCAAGACCAACAACTTCATCAGCTTCCAGAGTTACTTCCTGCAAAAGGTACCGTCAAACAGCAGTCTAACTTTTTTGTTTTATTTGTTTTGTCCACTAGAAAGTCCTGATAAATGGATTTTTCAGCAGTAAAATATCCCACTCAGAACATATTATGGGGACAATTCCTGGACTTACAAGGTCATGTGCTACACTGAAGCACATTGTTAAATCGAGCTATGAAATTGTGTTTCTCTTTCTTTTCCGTAGCAATATCGTCATATCAAGATGAGTGTTTTGTCTTTTGTGTTCCATGTCAGACGATGCCCGTTGCCATGGCGTTGCTTAGAGACGTCCAGAACCTCTGTCCCAAAGATGTCCTCAACTTCATCCTTGATCTCATCAAGTATAACGACAACAGGAAAAACAAAGTAAAGACTCACATTTACACAGACACCTTTACTAACATGATAACTCTAAAAGTCTAGGCGAAATGAAAAATGCCTTTTTAAACCTTTTAGATCACATCCCCGGTCACATTGTGCAACTATTTAACAATAAATGCAAAAAATAAATAAATTCATTAATTTCTTTGTATATTTCTATCAAAATACAATCTCTTCTTCCAGTAAAGCCATAAAGGATGTATGCCTACTCAAGCTAGTGCCAACCAATAATATCATGACATCCGTTCATCAATCAATCTGCACATTTTAGCGACAACGGAGGTGTGTGCTTATTCTAAGTTCCCCTATTTTTTAACTGTCCAATCAAATGTGTAGGATTTGATTTGAATCCCTCTTGTAATTGAACACCCATTAAATATTCTGTTTCACTGGGTAAAAACGTCACAGTACAGAAGCTAAAGACGCTCTGATTTCCATTTTACCGGACTAATTGAACAGTGTGTAGCATTTATAAGAAATGGAATAAAATATTCAAAACTATATTTTTGGTACAATTACCTAAAACTAAAAATCATTGTGTTCTTGTTCGCTGAGAATGAGCCCTTCATATCTACATAAGGAGCGGATCCACTAACAGAGTCTGCCATGTTGCACCGCCATGTTTCTACAGTAACCCAAGAGGGACAAACCTAACACTGGATCTAAAGAGAGCCATTCATGTTTATACATACATGAAGGCCACTGTAGTTCTCTGACATGCTTGTAAAACTGCAGCAACGTGATGCAGAGTGCAAAACAGTGGAGCGTCAGCCGCTGTCTTGCTTGATGACCTTTGAGCAAGGCGAACAGCGCTACCACAGTTTTGCACTTGAGGGGCCTATGTTACAGTAGTCTTGGACAGGGAGGAGTGAGCGGAAGGGTATTCAGTTGGTTGCAAACTGCAACCACACCGTTGGATGCCACCAAATCCTTCACACTGTCCCTTTTTAAAGATCAATCATGCGGCCAAAAGCTAGCACATGCACAGTATTTTCCATTTTTTTGTAATTATGTGGCATCATAAACAATAGCGGTAAAACTGTTCTTTATTTAAAACCCTGAAACCGTGGCATATTCTAAATGTTTGTCATTTTACAGATGCCAACAGTAAATCTTCAGCCCCAGTGATCAAACACAAACACCTTCTCCTCCAGTTTTCAGATAACTACTACCGTGCTGAGCTGATAGAAGCACTGACCAACTCTCTGACCCCGGCCATCAGCATCAACAACGAGGTGCGCACAGTGGACAATTTGAACAACGACGTCCGTCTCATCTTGGAGGAGATCACACGATTTCTCAACATGGAGAAACTGCTGCCGAGCTTCAGAAACACCATCACTGTCAGGTTAAGAGCGCAGCATGTTTGCCTGTGTGTGTTTCAATGGTGATCCCCTGAAACACACTAGTTTTAGTTGTTAAAATAATGTTGGTATATTACTTCTTATTGCTTTCAACCAAGTAAAGAAGTTGCCGTCTAATCAGACTTTGTTCACTCAGGGATCTTATCTACAAACACAAGCAGCCACTAATTATTTTAGGAAGTTAGGCTTAAGTGCTTAAGTCTTGTTCTTAAGTTAAGCCTTTGCTTAAAATATCAGAAAATACAAATAAAGACTGGTATTCCATAAACTACAAGGAATACAGTGTTACCTGCAGTAATATGTAAAAGAGTAGATGTTCCACAGAAGAACTAGAGAAAATTTAATTCTAAGACAAAATATGGGATAAAAAAAAAAAAAGTAATTTGATTTTTGGCATATTAATCCCTTAGTTTATATTACGTCAGCTCAGTTTGTAATAGTTATATTTTTTGTCAGGCACCTGAAGGCAGCATAGCTTTAATTTAAAGGTAGTGAAAACTGTTTGTTATTATTTTGACATAGAAAAGGCGTATTGCCTTCTATTAGCCATGTTTTTTGCATTCATTTGAGAAACCTGTCCCCCTCCTCTTCCCTCTCTGTAGTTGTCTGAGTGCGATCCGCCAGCTTCAGAAGAACGGTCACATTCCCAGTGACGCGTCACTCTTTAAGTCCTACGCCGAGTACGGACACTTTGTAGACGTTCGCGTCGCTGCACTGGAGGCTCTGGTGGACTATACTAGAGGTAGGACAGTTATCACAAGTATACTATTATCAGAAAGAAAACGGCAGCTTGCCTAAGCCTACCAATGTAATTTATGTGACAGGCAGCTTTTTTGTCACTAACTTGACTTTTTATCCTCGGAGGGACTGAGAGTTGAGAATGACTAAAATCTTTAAAGTAAAGGTGTTTATATGTGAAAGTTTAGCATGAATAAATTGTAACTTGTACATTGTTTGAGGTTTGCCTCGGTTGTCTTATGTTTACATTTTTTTTTATGTACAAAAACTCCTTACACACTTTACTCTGCTTGTATGCTATAATTTGACACTATGTTTGATGACAGAAACACAGTGTTTGTTATATTATATTTTGAAATAATCAGGATCAGGAGACCCTGTATTCAGGATTTCTTGTGTTTGTCTTTTTTTTGTCTCGTAGTTGAAAGAAGCTCAGCGGAGCTGCAGTGGCTGCTCAACATGGTCCAAAATGACACAGTTCATTATGTCAGGTCAGCTCCCACGCTTGCTCTCATTTTACACACATTCATGCTGTTACAAATGAAACGTCTGTATGACATTAAATCTTGTCTTTCTAAATTGTATTTTCAATTCTGCCACACATTCTGCTATTACATGAAACAGAAATGAACATGTTTGTTATTTTGTCACACTTACTAATTAACATTTTTTTATAGAATGTTTTTTTTTTTTTTTTTTATAGAAAACAGGCTTTGTCAACAAAAATCTTCAAAAGGTTGAGGGTAAACGAAAACAAATGTCACTGTGCCTCTAATCTGGGATGTATTTTTTTAATCGGCCCCTTGACACCTTCAGAGGCATTAAAGGATAGGTTCAAACTTAGGTTCACTACACCAATGTAGACTTCCTAAAGTGATTTCAGTGTAAGTAAAGGGTGAGAAAAGCCACAGACCTTGTTTCATCCATAGATGACGTCTACATTTCAGATAAAGATGATATGAGGCTCTAACAGTCTGAGTTGGACAGTCTGTTGTGGCTCAGCAAGAAAACAGCGTCCACAGAAGCACAAACTGCTGAAGCCTCACGTTAGCTTTGCCTGATCTTTGGGATTAAAATGGCTTTAGGAAGTGATGTCTTTGTGCCAGGAATAATTCCAGAAACCAGTATACCTCCTCTGCTGTTCGAAGAAGCCTTCAGTTAATGCTAAAAAACCCAACGTGGATTTTCATTTTCTTGTCTGTATTTCTTATTTGTTGTCCAATCAGACATAAGATCCTGGGTATGCTATGTAAGAATCCACCTTTCACCAAGACAACGGACTCAGCTCTGTGTAATGAAGCTCTGGTGGACCAGCTCTGGAAACTTATGAACTCGGGTATGATAAACGCACGCACGCAAGCACACACACACACACACTTTTCTTTATGAAACGACAGGATGTAAAATCCTTATGAAATCTTGTTGTCATTCGGTCAGTCAAGCTGCCCTCATTTAAAGGGATAGTTCACAGGTACTTATCCATATCAGTGTACTACCTACAGTAGCTGCCGGTCGCACACCCAACGGGTGGGAGAAACAGAAAGGAGGGGCAGCAGCAAAATGTGTTTTTGACACTTAAAAGAAAAGCTCCACTAAAAATGATGTCTGTTTAAGTGAACGCTTTATTTTGAATACTTTCACTGCTGTACCTTGCCACCAGACAGCCCTTTCCACAGTGGAAGTAGTTGTATCCATCTATGTTCACCAAAATCACCAGACTCCATAGGAAAAAAAACAGTAATTTTACCTCCCAGAACACAGGGATTACTGGCCGTCAATATACTACAGTATGTGTAGTTTATCAATCTGATTTGAGGAGCTTCTCACTGGATATGACCCAACCATGATAACATCGCCCATGTCTTTGTTGATCAGAAGCAGGTAGCGGTGTATCAGGGATGTGGTGAACAAAGTTTTTGCTGGCCAGCCTGGGCACACAGTGGCATTGAAAACAAATAAGGCACCACCTAACTGTTTCCATCTTTCCCCTTTTCCTGCCTAATTCACAACCTACTGGTGCTGTCTGAATGTTTTCAGACAGCAGAAAGTAACAAGCCCCCCTCCAGGTTTTTATTTCATGCACATTTCTAAGAACAGCACAGTTGGCTCCATCAGTGTTATAAGGGCTGAACAGAATGGCTTTGAAGCTTCATTCATAACGGCGACCTAGAAGTTTGGAATCACCAGGGCTCCTCTTTGAGCTGACTTAAGGAAAACTCAGTAACCATGCAGGAAGTTGAGTACTGCAGGATTCAGTTTTTTCATTGCTAGAGAACAACTAAAACTAATTTACTACCCCTCTGCTTTACTTAACAATTTGTTATCAGTGTTCAAGGACCTCGTTTTTCTGTTCTCTGTGTTGTTTAGTCAACAGATAAGCACTTACATTGCTACAGCATCCCTTCCAACCAAAAGCCCCTTTACAGTAAGGATACAAACAATCATGCTACATATGTTAACATCTCATTGATAAAAGGAGGTGATAACAGACGACTTTCTGCCGTTCACATGGAACTAAGGCAGTAGTTTCCCTTTCCACATGTGTACGACTGGACTGACTTCTGTCAGACTGCTAGTCTGCTGTTGCACAACTCACTGACAGAGTTTGAACGTTCTCTGTAATCCTCTTTAAGAGATCCCATGAGGTTCTGCATGAACTCTAAATGAATCACTTGTGTTTCTCAATCAGCTTGTTTCCAGAACTCTGTTCTAATAGAGGAAAAAGGACACATCCTGCTACAGTTCATCATGTTGTAGAAAGTGGAGTTGTTAGGAATAGCTGCACAGTCTTGTCTCATTTCCAGTTCCACTTGCTTAAGTCCATATGCATTGCTGTACATTCACTTCCAACCACGTGTATTGGCCATGTGGCTGGGTGATTTTAATTTATTCTGTGTGGAAGTGGCTCAAATGTGTATTCCTTTGGTCCTTTGGTTGTCTTTCAGAAAATGACTCTACTTTTAACTTGATTCATTACCTCAGTAAACATGAGTTTATGGTCTCAATCTCTAGTTTCTATCATCATCTTCAATTATATGAAGTTTGCCAGTGCCGTATGCTGAAAAACAGCCCCACACCATGATGTTCCCACCTCCAAACTTCACTGTTGGTATGGTGTTTTTGGGGTGATGTGCAGTGCCATTTGACCTCCAAACATGGTGTGTATTATGGCATCCAAAGAGTTCAATTTTGGTCTCATCTGACCAGACTATATTCTCCCAGTATTTCACAGGCCTGTCTAAATGTTGTGCAGCAAACTTTAAACGAGCTTCAACATGCTTTTTCTTCAGCAATGGAGTCTTGCGTGGTGAGCGTGCATACAGGCCATGGCGGTTGAAGGCATTACTTATTGTTTTCTTTGAAACAATTGCACCTGCTAATTCCAGGTCTTTCCATGCCTTTTTGCACCTCCCTTTCTTCATGTGTTCAATACTTTTTCCCTGTGTCATTCCATTTTATTACACATAACTTAATTTCTGAACTTATTTGTTTGGTTTTCTTTGTATGTATGGATTACTTGGGTTGTTACCGACATCTGGCATCTGGTGAACATTTCATGTCAATAGCACCTTTAGAAATATATTTACTGAGGAAAAATGGTGACGTGTTCAATACTTATTTTACCCGCTGTATGTATATAAATATTATATTCCTTGTGTCACTTCTGGTTGCAAAAAAACAAGACGGCGGTTGGCAAAATGCCGAACTCAAGGCTTCCAAATTGTAGTCCACAACCCAGTGGGTGACGTCAAGGTGACTATGTCCAGTTATTATAAGCAGTCTATGGTTACTATATAAGAGGTCCACGTGCCATATTCCCTGTAAAAATGTCTTCCTTGCCACACTCTGGTTTTTTTCCCAGGTTGTACTATAACTTTATAGTCTCAGCCCTTTGGTGGGGTTGTTGTTGGCTCCACTGTCGTCCTTGTTCATTGTCGTCGAACATCTCAGACAACTCACTAGGCACAGTAAGAGCTAACCACCGTCAGTATCAGGATCAGTTGAAAGTAGCACGTTCTCCGTGGAAGGGATAGCACTTCAGTGTTAAATATCAAATATTCAGCTCCCTGTGTTTTTCCTTCATTATTGTCTGGTCGAAGGTTAAGGTCTACTTTTTGGTGCCGAGCCTCCGCCACGTATCCTGTATTGTGTCCTCGGGTTTCATTATTTTTCTCTCTTCCAGGGGGTCCTATGTGTCTCTCAGCCAGCCAGCCAGGCCATAACGGCTCAGTGTGCCAATCCAAATACACACCATCTAAAAAAAACTAATACAAGTACATGTTCACAATTCCATATTCCTGAAGGACACTGGGCTCTTGTTGCGGTGTGTTATCTAATTTATTGATGTACAAGCTTGAAGGACGACCAAAGACATTGATGTTCATTATTTCCAGTGAACTTCTGTTTGTCGGTCAGTCAGTGTGGGAGGCTGCTGGACAGCCCGACTGTACTGCCAGTTTAAATACACAGTTACCAGAGTGCGGTCACCTTAAATACTATGTTGTGAAAATGTGTTGGTTGTTTTATTCCTCCCGACACACACACACTCTAACCCACAGCCCCCCACGTGTTAAACATACACACACACAGGATGATGTTTCACTGGCTGAAGGTCAGTGCCGTAAGAACACAAGCTTAGCGTGCGTTCTGCTGCTGTTCAACTCATTTGTTTCAACCTTCTTCCAAAGCCACAGTCCCCCCCCCCCTCTACTCCCATGTTAGGCGCCTGCATGGCCTTTGGATTGTGAGCTTCAGCAATATTTGTTGTTTAATTCTTTCCAAACTCTAGACACAGTTACTCCAATGACTCATGTAATCATGGATTTAATGGCGATAATAGGCCTCATGTCATTGAGGGCTAATTATCTTGTATTGAGTTCACATTGTCTCGTGGGAATGACATAATAAAATATGTGGTTGAAGAACATGCAGCTCAGGATTAATGGCTGGGGTAAACTACATACTATAAAACAAGTCGTTTTGCACCACCACTGTCTGAAAGCAAAAATGTTATAAGCTTTTCCTAATGTAACGTGGGGTCAGAGGCCTTCTGTCATTGAAAGGAGCAATAGGCACTAATGGTTCAAGTGGGGATAACGGTAAACACTTATGGTCAGTTTTTACTTAAAGGTGCTCGTGGTGTTGCACTCGTATTTATCACACAAAGAGGTGATGGAAGTAGACCACTTGAGAGGGATGTTCAAATCCTGCTTGCGCTCTCACCTCTGCACGTTAAGTTTAGTTTAGTAAATCGCTGTGGAAAGTAGCCACGACTGTCAGTGGCAGAGTAGTTTCTAGTCGCCATAGTGTGCTTAACTAAGGCAATAAGAGCTTTTCAGACGTGACCGTAACAACTAATTCACCTATAAAAGCACTGTTAACATGCCTGAGGATTTAAAAAAAAAAAGAGGGTCAGTTTGTTTTTAAATGCTGTCTCAAAAATCTGGTTTGAGTAGATATTTTACCAGCCAAATCAAATTGTTTACAGGATTTAATTACGTATTTTATTGAGTGAGTAAAGGTCTGGGTATAATTGCAGCTTGAATTGCTCATCCCCAAATTCCAGATGTCTGTCCTTACAGGTGTGCAAATAACGTTGTATCCCCTCCTTCACAAACATATTCATACTTTCACACACTAACACACATAGACACACATAGAAACACGACACACAGGTCAAAGATCAAGGGTTCCCTGATATTTTGGGGATGACGGGTGATTTTGCCGGCCCATTCAATCTACAGAGCTTCTTGGATTGAGCTCCATATTCTGTGGAATTGTTTTTCATGGATGCTGTCTTCCTATATTGTCGTTTCGCTACTCAAGTAATATCTCATTAATGTTTTCCAGTTTGGGAGAGTAGGTGCTTCCCTACTTTTCTCCGTAGCTATCTTAGTTAACTGGTCAGTTACAAAGTGACACAATGAGCCTTTAGCACTCGTTTCTACCTCATTCCATCTAACCAGCGTTGCCTTTTGTTTTCCATCCCACTGCCCTCACTTGCCACCCTTCATTCTCAGGCACCTCCCACGACTGGCGGCTGCGCTGTGACGCCGTGAACCTCTACTACACTCTTTTTGGTTTGACGCGACCCTCCTGCCTCCCCCTGCCAGAACTGGGCCTGGTGCTCAACCTGAAGGAGAAAAAAGCTGTCCTGAACCCCATCATCAAGCCCGAGATGGGGGTCGGCGCTGTCATGGAGACGCCCGCAAGTATAGGCATCCATGGCGTGGGCATGAGCTACTCCACTGTAAGTATCGTTGGGGTCATTTCTTAGGATAGTTGGTGTAGTGTTAATAGGAAATGCACTTTATGAACTACAGAACTGAACTAGATTTTAAGTTATTTCTTAGCACGCTGTATTCCTGCTTTGACCTTGCAATTTCAGTTAGTTGGTTTCTATGCTAACGGTGATGTAATCATAGAGCTGCTTGGTGGTCTGTTTTGAATGTCTTTGATTTATTAATGCAACATAACAAATCTTCAGATGGCACACAGATAGTAACTACTTCATAGAAACGGTGTTATCTTAGGTTGGATCTGTGTAATTATGGGTACTGTAGTGCTGCCAACTGTACTTGGCTGCACCTCATTCCCATTGCATCACCGTTGTACTCACTTATAAGTGCACAATTCTGACTATAAAACATCTCTGCGACTGCTGATTGAATCAGTATTAGCCCCAAATTTGTCACGTGGAAGCGGGTTAAAGAGATAGATTGGGTGTTTTGAACTCTGCTTTTATGTGGTACTTATGTAAAAGTCGGTGTATTACCTGCAGTAGATGTCGGCAGCAAAACGCCTTTGTAAAGAACATTGAGTAAGCCATACTACTACATATTAAAGTTTGTTTTTGCGTCTGCCAGGTGGATGAAGAGCCAGATCCCATTTCATTGGGGGTGTGTGGGGTGGGCCAGCCCCCTATGGGCTTGAAGAGGAAGGCTGAGACCCCGCTGGGCTCCCCTCCAGAGCCGGGACAGATACTGCAGCAACAGGAAGACGATACAAGAGGAGGGCGCTTCAAGATCAGGGTAATGGACTGCTCTGACATGACCTTTGACCTCACTTTTGCTTGGCAGTGTTTAATACAGGCGAACTAATAATGAACTTGTGTTTTAGTGAAATCTGCCATGATATGGTACAATACTGTCTCTGCCGCTACAAAGATGTATACAAATAATAGCGTTCTGTTTTTGATGTCAACACGTTTTCTGATATTTAATGTGAGGTTCTGGTTTGTTGTAGTTCAACACAATGGAAGATGAAGATATTGATATGGAGACAGTTCATGACAGTCAGGCGTTCATTCACCATCATCTCAATCTGTTAGAGAGGCCCTCCACACCAGGTGAGCACACACACACACACATACACTGATCATTCCAAAAATAAATTAAGTCACCAATTACCTGCTAACACACACACCTGTCCTCTCTCTCTTCCCAGGTAAAGAGCCTCCGTCAGTGGAACAGTCCATGCTGTCCTTGCCCGCCACGCCCATGCCGTCCTTCCCCAAGGAGACCACCTCGTCGTCCTCCAAACACGGGGGCGAGCACGGCCACCACCACCATCACCACCACCACGAGCACAAGAAGAAGAAGAAGAAGCACAAGCACAAGCACAAACACAAGCACAAACACGAGAGCAAGGACAAGGACAGGGAGAGGGACAACTCCCACGCCTACAGCAACAGCCCGGCCAGCGGCAGGTCCCTGCGCTCGCCGTCCTTGTCCGACTAAAACATCTGGGGGCAAAGGTCGGCTTCCAACTGCTACTGGTTCAGCTAGGGTTAACTGGTTACATCCGTCTTGCAGTAGCAGGCGTGCGTCTCTGGTGAGCACAGAGGCCCAAAATAGAAAGCGAAAGGTGTTTAGTTTATCTAAATACTTTCTAGTCAGTGGTATCGTCATATAGGAGGCATGTGGACAAAGTTTCATAGAAATGGATGCTGTTGCAAGTGTTGTGATCCTTAGATATATTTCAGCTCTGAATTCCTCAGCAGAAGCAGCAGTCCGTGTTTGTTTGAGAGAGGAAACAGGGACTTTTGAACTGAGGCTGCAGTGTCATTAAGGTAAACTCTCCAGAGCCGTCCTCGTATCCTCAACACACACACACACAACACACACACACACACACACACACACACACACACACACACACACACACACACACACACAGCCTGCAGGGGTGTGTGGACTGTAGACACTGCTTCCAATCTGTCTGAGGCATGCAACCACATACACCTCTCTCCACAAACAGGCAAAAACCTCATGCACTCTCCCTCCCCTACGTAGACACCACTCTGGTGTGCCTCATCCCCACACCTCAATCCCAGCATTCAGAGAGCGGCTTCTGAGGGGAAACCATGATGGATCGTGGTGTGGATTAAACCATTCTGCCTGGACTGGGCCTCCGGTGTCTTTAACATCCTGCAAATGGCATTTTTCCCCCGTTTCTCTCCCATATGAAAATTAAAACAGAGGAATTTCCTGTACAATTTGTACTGTACAATTGTAACTCAAGTAATGCTAGAGTGCTTTCTTTTAAATACATCTTTTTGTAACCCAACCGCTATCATTGACTATGAAAGACACTTTTGTGCTCATGGATGTTTTTACCAGATTGAATCCAGTTCCATTAAAAGGCATTTGTGGCTGGGTTTACTCTGGCACTGTTTCCTAGGTTTGATGAGATGGTTTTAAACAATGAAAAAAAACCATGCAGAATTCAATATTATCCATTTAGGGTATAGAAATAGTGATGCCAAGTGTTAAATCACGTTTTAAATTGGTGAAATAGTCCCTGTCAGCATTTATTTCCAGTCAATACTTTTGAATGATCCTGGGAACCCTTGTCTCTAATGTGTTATGAGATTTCCCTCTGAATTCCCTTCTCGGGATTACAAAATGGTTAAACTGATTATATTCCTCTTGTTAGACACAATAATCTACTGAAAGCTTCCAGACAATATTAGGTTTACAAAAGTACAGTAGATACAAACCAGTCATGACAGAAAGGTAGAGGAACAAGACATCAAGTAGAATTCATGAGCTTCACAGAGAATTAAGACTGCTTAACCTAGGAATTTGGCCCAGATATTTTCTACACTGTAATTTGTTTTGTAAAATTTGTTGATTTAATTATTTTTTAAATAAATTGAATGCATTATTTTATAATGTGTGCCGAAAGCAATATGTACGGTATTGATGCCTCTTTGTAAAATGGGTTGTGGTGACCTTTGAGCTTCATGGAAGACATTCGATTTTTGTTTTTCTGCGTCCATGTCTGGTTAGAATGTGTTGCTTCTTGTCCCTTTAAGGAACTCACTTCAGGTCTTTTTAAAGTGGGGTTGTGAAACGTATCTATACTGTTTTTGTCAATTTAGAGCATAAATCTGTTTCCCTTTCAATTCAGTTCCTCATCAATAATTATTCTAAATACAGCATACACTTAAACTTCAAATTTTTTTTTTTTTAAATTAGCTTTTTTTTGGGTTGCTAATATATGTTTCGCCATCCACACCAGTGCATTTCTTTTTCCCTTCGTACATCGTCTGTTTCTCCAAACCGGGCATGTTCCGACCGTCATCCACTGTAGGTAATACGTTGACTATGCATAAGAACCTATTACAACCCCTGTTCGACATATCTGAACATATTCTCAGATTAAATGTAACACCAGCACTAGTATAATCTTATTCAGCAAGTACATAAACCAAGAAAAATGTCTCTGTAGTCAACAGTAGTAGAGCTATAATCTCCCGCCTGGATTCGAACCTGGTACTTCCAACACGTGGACAGATGTGTTAGAACAAGATACACCACAGGAGAGTAGTTTGAATATAGCAACAACCACAGTCACAATCAGAGTTTTAGATATCGTCTGTCCGTGAAAGGGAACAATCAGACTAATTTACTTATCTTAACATTAACTGCAAACATACACGGGGTTGTGTTTCCGACAGTGACAATGACGTATTTTTAACCTGCATTTTACAACAATTCATTTTATTTTTTATTATGATTTTATTAGTCCTGGATTAGAAGAAGTGGAGACTCTTAATTCGTATTAATTAATTGAGAGAATCCAATTCTTCTCAACCTTAAAGTCTTTGTACTTTGGGCAGAAACCAGATCAACTGGAGAAAACCCAAACTTAAGACCTTTTTGATGTTATCCCTAATGCCACCCCTCACTCACTCAAGGGGCCTCTCACCCTGGGACGGTGCCTCACATCCTGCATCACACTGGTTGGCTCGCATTGGGTCGTCACGACACAAAACCACACCCATCCTGGTCAAATACCAAGATTTTTAGGAAGTCCCCAACCATACACACACTGCATACAAACGACTTACTTTGAGTTGAAGGTGTTCTTGAACCCAGTCCACCTTGAGAGCTCCTTACCTGTTCTCCTTCCTTTGTCTGCTCTGCCGTCCTCGCTGCTGGTTTGAGGGACAGTGTCCTGAGTAGTGTCCTCAGTATCCTCTGGCTGGTCACATGTATTCCCATTCCCATGGTCCTCTGGCTCGGACATATCTAGATTTTCATCACTCTGTGGCTCGCACATATTCGGATTTGTGTACTGGTCTCCAGGGTACGTCAACTTGCAGGGGCCCCCGCTCCCATCTTGCTCAGATTTGGGTCGTACCCTGACCCTTTGATGAGCTGACTTCACGATTGCCCCTGTAAGTGGACTAACCATGAAAGGCACCAAATCCTCTGTGATTTTGATGAGGATTTTTACCTCGTTTGCCTCTTGAATGTCTTTCTCGCTTTGGGTCGAGGCCCACTTCGCCATCTCCTCTTCCGACCGGTACTTCTCAGTGAAAGTCGAAACAGTTTTTCTCAAGTTCTCCAAGTCCTGCAGCACGGCCTTCTTCCTTTCCTGCCAGATTGTTACAATGTCATTATTGAAGACCGGGGGGCTCAATGGGCTTGATGGGCTTATTGTCCTTCTTCCAAAACTTGATGTTCTTCAAGAACTCCTGTCGGAAGTGCTGCTCTCCATCGTCGGCCGTCGTTGCACCTGGAACATCGTCCATTGTTTCACCTGGTTCAATGTGGGACTCTTGGCTGACGCTGAACTTTGATTCTCCATCGCTCGACTTTACTTCACTAACGCTCGAGTTGGGATTTCACAAGTTGGCTATCTCCTGCAACCACGTGTCCCTCTCCTCCTCCCAGGTCCTTTGCCTACTGCTCAGCTCCTGGGCGATGTCGTCCCTCTCCTCCGGAGCACTTTGTTGTCGTTATAGAGGGTGACATTGTGTTGCAGGAGGAACTTGTAATGTGAACTGAGATTGTTACTTTGTTTCGAGCTGTTCGCTGTTGAACTTTGTAATAATATGATCCTCGTAAACCGGAGAGGTTAGAAGGACATATTCATTTCTAAAGCGTTTGGTTTCTACCTAAAAGCTAACATTAGCAGAGTATGTTTGCGCTTCACTATCTAGTTAGAAGTAGGCTCCATGCTCCTGAAGGTATACTGCCTCTATAAACACATGCTGCTGTTGTTTTTTAAGGATTTAAGCAGTGAATAAGATAAAGGATCCCTACAGAGATTTATTTATTTTTTGTTAAAGAGTCAAATCCCTTTTGTTTAACCAGAAACACCAGCCTTTCTCTCTCTCACTAAATAAACCAGACCCATTGGAAAAACACAGCCTTAATTATTCTCACAAATTGGCACGGGTTACCATGGTTACGCGTCTCCAAGCTCACACGGAAGTATGCGGTTGAACGATGCCTCTTCATTGGATAATAAGATATCCACGATACCAAATACTGTTTAACACAATATCAACACCTTTTCAACAAGAACCAACAGAAGGAAAATCAACCTCTGTGTGTTTGTTTGGTTTTTATAGATGTACCACAACCATTATTCTTTCATATTTTGGGAAGGAATTATTCAATATGCAACTAAATGTGTTCCTCGTAAATAGCCCACATCAATCAATCTTCGGGTTTGTGAAGATTGATAACACCGCGGTAACTACACTCATTAGGCATGAATGATTTAGGCCGAAAGCCCGCTACACATGTTGTTGTAATGTGTTTATGTTTGTGCATGTTGGTATTATTGATTCAAGCGACTCTTTCTCCCAGTCCCAGCCGCAATCGTCTGACCTGTCACACGAACAAAATCAGTTTTTGATGAGCTCTGCTCCTGACGCGAACTTAGTCACACCCCCTCCCCATCTTTTCTTTCTTTCCTCCCCTGTATCATCTAAATCCCGGCCGAGATAAGAGCCCTCCTCCAACCCAACTCCAATGAGAATCCGGTGCGCTCCTTTCGGTCACATCCCCCCTCCCCTCCGTCTCCCTCCTGTTCTCTTCAACGGTCCTCCTCTCCGGTGGTCCTTTCTGCTCCGGAGTCAGCATCACTCACTCACTCTCCGACCTACAGCGCAGGACTACGCTCGGCCCGGCGGAGGAACATGTTGCTTCAGAAACTGGTACGGTAAGAGTCCGCGTCTGCAAGTGTTTTAGCCGCAGGGCGCCTAGGAGTTTTAGACATAGCTGTGCGTAAATCGGTGCGCAATTACGCATTTAACCCGTGTGTTTCTGGTAGTTTGCGTAATTCATAGTGGTCGAAAGGGCGCTCAACTAGTTTTCTAAGCTTTTTATTTCCCTGAATACCCCCCCATCTCCCCCCTTCACTTCCCTTCCTGCTGCTAAGCATTTGCAGAACAATTGTAGATTCAAAGTATCAAAGGCGATAGTTATGCGGATGCGGGTGGTCCCTATTCACTTTGCACCGCACCAGTCTTGACAAGTCCTTGAGAAAATGCAGCTATAGCATGCCCTGTGTTAGACTAATTCCAAGAAAGGAAGTGCTCTATTAATATATTTTCTTCCGTTCTAATTTTTAATTTGAATGCCTAACAAACTGTAAACAAACTGTAAGCAAAAATGTAAAGTTGAGAATTAATTTTGGCAGTGCTCCACAGGCTTAGTCCCTTTTGAGTGGTTATTTTCTTTCATATAGCAAGCTGGTAAAGACATACATCACATTTAAGAACATTTTTGCAATATTCAAATGTAAAGCCAACCAAAAATACAACAAATTGAAATGTTTTCTTAAAATAGCCACAAAGACTTGACAGGTTTTGCATAAGAATAATGTAAAGTGCTCTCATTGGTGGCTGTAGTTTAGGTTTTGTCATTGACTCGCTAATGGAGAATAGACCCAAGACCTTTGATTATATGCAGCAGTGATAAAAATGTCCATTCTAATGTCAGATGTGATGTTGTTGTCTCAGTACGTTTGGCTCCTGTCAGTCCTGTGTGGCATCGACGTGTGTTGGGGTTTTGTCTACGACCGGCCCAGACGCTCGGGAGAGGACGGGACTTCTGCCAGATCAGAGTGTGAGTACCGCTTACCTAGTTACGGGTAAACCTAGATAACATCTTCTGAACTGCTTGACCCCGAGCCGCCAAGCATTCAGACAACTGAGGTGGCTTGAAAAAAAAATAGAAGGCACTCCGACCCTTAGGGTGGCTGTTCTGTAACTGACCACGACCCTTGACCTCCTTGTGGATAGAAAGCAACAGAAAAGGTTCCTACAGGAATTGGTGAAGTATAAAGTGGGAACCTGGGTGTCAGTCCTTTTTCTTTTGGTGTGGTATCATTTCAGCAAAATTATGTTTCCTCCAGACATAAATAAAATAATGCATCCCTTCACAGACTGAATTTTTAAAAAATATTTTCTAGAGCTCTGAAGACACCCAACAGTTCACAAAAAAAGATGAGAGAAAATTCTGAAAAGAAAGACAGAGTTTATTGTTTTCCTGCTTAAAAGCGTTCTTAAGAATCTTGTGAAGCTTTACATTCATCTTTGACTAATAAAGGATTATCTTATCTTATCTTATCTTATCTTATCTTATCTTATCATCTTTGTTTTTTTACGCTGTTGTAAGGGATTATCTTATCTTATCTTATCTTATCTTTTTTTATTGTGGCGCTGCAACTATAGATTATTTAGAATTTTTTGTTCATTATTATTTTGACTCATTAATTAATCATTTGGTCCATGAAATAGTGAAGAAAACCGACAAGATGACATCTTCTATTTGCTTAAAAACCCAAAGTTTTGCAGTTTTTTTTAATAGAATGTCTTTGGGTTTATAACTGTTAGTTATACCAAACATTTTGAAAAATGTCTACTAAAAATTTATTAGAGGGCCAATGTTACATCTTCAATTAGATTTTTCTGACATTTTTTGTGCTAAAAGTTTAGATGAACGATGATGTGATTAAGTAATGATGAAAATAATTGTTTGCCGCACTCTCACTTCACCGCTTTGCAAGTATTGTGTGGTTTTCAGTTGTCAAATGGATGAGAACAATGCAGGATGAAGTGAGTTTATGTAAAAGCCCCTCAGAACTGTGTTCAGTGAAGCAAACCCCAGCAAAAAAGTCACACTTTAACTTAGCTGCCAAAGTGGCTCGGCACAGGCAATGTGAACAGTACTTTGGACCTGCGTTAATGTATCTTGGCCAAGTGTTCGTGGGACATGCCTGAAGCCGCGATTCAGGTCCAAGACACATGCAGAAAACAACTTTTGAGGTTGTTTTAAAAAAAAAAAATAAGCAGAGTAAATCTCATAACCTATGTGAGCATCAGGGGCAATCAGTCACCCCAACATCAACTGGAGTGACACGTGTCCACCCCCTGGCCGTCTCCAAGATGGTCGCTCTAACGAAACAACATGAGAACTCACTTTTCCCACCAGCCGCTCCAGAGGAATGTCTCCTGCTCAGTTTGCTTGCCGGGTTGTTTTCTATATGAAGTGTCTGCCAGCGCATATGAAATAAGCGAGCAGAGAGTATGTGGTGGTGGTGGGCGTTACAACGGATCACTGTGACACTGCGAGGTTGTGATTGGGCAGCCCGTGTGTGTGGTTTTTTTTAAGGGGGAGAAAGTGTGTGTTTGTGTTGCTCTACCTTGAGTCAATATTAAGAGAGCATTGGAGCTCATTTTCTGCCTCAGATTCAAGAATCCTGTCAGCATGAGGAGGCAGAGGTTTGCTTAGATTGTCATAGCAACAGGTGGCGGTGGCTGCAGTCCATTCTGGAATTTTATTAATGTATATTTTGCAAAATTTTGCATTAGGAGACTTTTTACATAGCTTAGATTAAATGTAATGGAATAGGCCTTTCTCAGCGGAGAACATAAGCCTTTTTCACAGAATATATTTAAACATGTCACCGTGGTAAAAGCACAGGTGTTAATAATGAAATGAATGATGGCCAGACTCCATTTAGCTGCTTCAGTTTCAGGGTCCTGGTGTTGTTCAGACTGGCTCACTGTCACACTGTCATCATTCCTCACTGGGGCACTTGAATAGAACGGAGCCATGTCTTAATTAGTAACACCTGTTCTCTTACTACTTAGACAACTCAAAATGTATGAAAAAGATTGAGTTCAATGTTGACTTTTGGAAAAAGTCTACTTACTTTTCCCAGAGCTTTCAACCTCGTAAATTTATTGTTGTTATTTTTCACCTGCCTGACCTCGCTTTGTTCATCACTAAAAGTTCTTAAGAACATTACCAACCATCTGGGGACTTTAGTATTTTCAAAATTGAAAGCCTCTGACTGAAATGTCCTTGTTTGGGTAGATTGTATTTCTGGATCAAGCTATGTTAACTCTTACTCATCTACAGTTGACTTCATCACATCCTCCTTTCACCTAAAATTTTGATTATTAAAATGAGAGAAAAGAAAATCCTGTTTCTGAGAATAAATGTAATCAACTGAACTGTATAAATATGGTATCTAATCTAGTTTTTTGGTATCTAATCTAAGTGCACATTACCTTTCTTTATCACCCCTTTTTCTTCACTTCTACTACTGGGTTCCTACAATCAAATCTACAGTCGTCATTAATAAGAAGAACAAAAGGCCAACTATAACTATATATAACTAGTGCTGCCCCCTGACAGACTAAGATTGTTTTAGTCAATATGCATTTTATGTGGGATTTTATCCTGAATGACTTAAAAACCTAGGAGCCCATCTCTGGTAAACACAAGGTTTAAAGTGGCGCTTTTGTTGTGGAGGAACTTAGTTTTACAGATCTGTCAATTAAATCAAGAAATCAATAGCCTGGGATAGACAGTCAAAATAACAAGCTATCTTATCATATTCAGAAGTGGCGTTGGCCATCTTTGTGTCTACAGTGACACTAACTGCAGGCTGTAAGGGCGTTTTTAAAGTTTGTTTATTGGATTAAATCCAATGTGGTAGAAGCGAGAAAACAAAGCTAACTGCTAACAGCTAACTGTTAAGTGAAGGTCCGTCTACCAGACCTCCAGACCGCTGTCAACCCGGGGAAGTAGTCTACTGGTGGCAGGGAGGACAAAACGAAAATACCAGACATTGGACTTTGGGTTTAATCTAATAAATAAACTATCAAAGTGTACAAGGACGCTGTACCTTCTAGCCCTCGGGGCAGCTCTACTTCTTCGTCCTCTCACGTTGGTCCTGAGTGCAGACTGGACGCTACAGTGACTCACTATCGCTTCTCCAGGTACAAGTAGTATTACAAGGCATAATGGTCGGGGCTAGTTGGTTAGCATGCACATTACAGTAGATATCTCTGCAACACCATACATAAACGTCTTTGACAGAACATCAACACTGTAGCTTCTTCACATTCTGTTGATTATGTTAGTTCATTTTATGTTTTAAACAAAAACTCTGGCCAGATCTGACACATTGCACCTTTAACACCGGAAGGTTGTCAAATAAAAGAGTTTCACTATGAACTTAAGTTCAAATTGGAACTCATGGAGCCAGGAGGAGGTTGTTTGTGCTTTACTAAGCTGAGACATAAAGGCATCCACAGGTTTTCACCTTTGACCTGTAGTCCTCATTTGCTGTGTCAGAGCAGGAGTGAGTCTTACAGCAAAGAGGTTATTGATGCTGCACCATGCTCCGAGTCCACACTGACGTGCCAACTAGCTGGGCAGCATAAATAATTTAAAGTGTAACGCCTCAGTTCCTTCACATAGCGCACCTATGCACGTGTACTTGCAAAAACACACACATATGTCCACACAGGAACACATAAACGCACCGTGTTGAATAACTCCCGTTGGCATCCTCTGGTTTTCTCTGTAAGCGAGGTTGTTTTTTTCCCCAAGTTAGTGGACAAGGAGCGTGTTGTTAAAAAATGTAGCAATAAGTTCACTCACCCTCAGATCTCCAGGATGTCTTCAGTTAAGCCAGGGGGTTCTCACAATGCGGGTTGGGTTCCACACCGGGGCCACCGTCCTCTGGGACCTCAGTGGACAAGAGTGTTATTGTGTCTGAGGAAACATGTCCACATGGTGAGACAGAAATACCACAGTTTGTGTCCCACGAGAGGATTTAAAGTTTAGTAACTTTAGTAACTGTTGAGTTTGGCACATGGCTTACGGACGTTTTGTCACAGTTATTACCACTTATTATGAAATACATATTTAGTTTGCGGACCACAGTTGTTGCTTTTGACAAAGTTGTATGTTATACTTAGTATAATTATTACTGACTGCAGGTCAGTACAGATTGATAGACATTTGAACAGTAAAGCCAGTTATTGCCCCCACTGGCCCAATGCCAACATCTGGGTCTGAAAAGTGAAGCCAATGCTGAAGTGTCTAAAATTTGTATTCTTTCTAATAGCCGTTAGGGATGCAAAAGTAAGTCTGATCGTATAGAAGTCAATGAGGAAAATTAACCTACTTCTCACTTGATTTATTACCTTAGTAAACATTGTAAACACGAGTTTATGGTCTCAATGTCTAGTTTCAAGTCTTCTTCAATACAGCATGATGTTCATTTAGTAAATTATGGTCCATTTAGAGTCAAATAGACCATAAAGCAGGGTATGCCTTTGAGCGGGGCTACTGTGATTGATAGGTCTCTACCACGGTGCTGTCTGATCTGGGAGTTGTCTATGTTTTCATCATACAACTTTAACCCTTTCACAGTGTGTTTTAGATCAGTGTGCGTTTGTACTTGGCTCCACCCTCTTGTGTCACTTCTGGTTGCAAAACTAAACAAGATGGTAAAATCCAAAAATCAAGATGATGATATCCAAAAAATAAGAGGGCGACGGGCAAAATGTTGAACTTGACATCAAAACCAGTGGGTTACGTCATGGTGACTGCATCCACTCGTTATATAATGTAATATCAATAGACCATCAATAGACTAAGGGGAAAAAAAGGTCCTAAAGACTATTACATCTCAAACATATGTCATACAAAGTGCTTAATCATCAACAATGGCGGTTATATATATTTGGTTAGTTAGCAAGAAGTAAGAAAGTTGTACACTGCTGAGTCAGTATTTTTAAAGGAACGGAAAAGCGAGGAATTTGTTGGTATACCAAATACTTTTGATAATGTTTTAGTCCACTTTACTGATGCTGGGAATTGATTCTGCGTATTAACGTTCAAACTGTCTTCAGATGTGACTCAGCAGTGTTGGGAGACGACACAGCACAGAGAAAAAGCACATTAAACTGTTTAAAATGTCCACTCATTGAATCTGTTTCTCTCCCCGCCAGCTCGCTCTGCGTCTCAGTACGTGCCGACCTCCGGCTCCTGCAGGAACAGGTGTTTTGAGCTGGTTGAGCTGGAACCGCCAAACTGTCGCTGTGACAACCTGTGCAAGACCTACAACGGCTGCTGCTCTGACTTCGATCAGCTCTGCCTCAGGACAGGTACTCAATCACCCTCTGTATGTTCTTTTTCTTCTTACGCAGCTTTTTCTTTTATCCCCTCTGTCTTAAAGTGACAGGAATAGACATTGTGCTGTGATTTGAAAGAAAGAAAATGTGTCCCAGATTCTTGGCAGTGTGTTTGATATCTGAGGAAAGGGTCTCTTGGTGGTACAGGTTGGGTCAGGCTGGAGGAAGTTGTTGGACATCTGGCATTTAATGTTCATCAGGTGTTTTTTTCCCCCAACACAATGGAAAATCTGCCTTGTAATGCGGCTTTGATGTTTTCCTGTGACTGCTGTTCCTGTTGTATGTGAGATAGAGAGGAATAATATGATGCTCTTGTTTTACACTATTATTCCTCATTTCATAGTGACTCTGTCAACAGACATGTTACACAACACATGCTTCACGTATGATAGAACAATTCTCTAAATGTAGCTGACAAAACACATATAATCTCCTTTAATTTCTGATAACTGAAAGTTAATCATAGTGGTGGAGTGTAACTAAGTACATTTACTCATGTTCTGTACTCTGTAAATTTCAGGTACTTGAGAACTTTTTATTTTCTACTAGCTTGTACTTCTCCACTACAATTCCGAGGGCAAAATGTATGTTTACATTTATCTGACAGCTGAAGTTACTAGATACTTCACAAATTAAGATTTACATACCAAACACATGATGAGCCTATAAAATGTGTCTCATTGCTATAGAAAGAGATGCACCGATGCAACCTTTTTAGTGCACATACCGTTACCAATACCTGGTCGAGTACCTGATCCGATACCAGTGTTTAATGAATAAGCTGTATGCCTCACTGTGTGGAAGGGTGGGGTCATTATTTTATGTGTAAGGCAACATCAGACTTGCATTAAACATTTATTTCCCAACTATGTACAACAAAATGTCACAAATAAATTCATAAATATAAATATATTGAATTATTTATTATTAAAATAATAAATTGTGCTCCAGCAACTTGGTAAAAATCTTCCAAATAACAGGAATTATAATTCAAGTGTAAACCTTTTTATTACAGCAATAAATAAGTCCAAACTTAAACAGGAAATATTAAAACTCCAGTATATAATGTATGCAGCATTCAAACATAGAACTGAACTGAACAGATTAGCCCCATTGTCACCAATAACCGATGCAGGTTTTTAAGTCAGTATCGGCCTAATTTTCGGTATCGGTGCATCCCTAGCTATAGTTCACACTATCCAACAGTATTATACTGTTTGGCTGTGTAGCAACAAGGCTGTGAAGCCTTGTGCAACAGCACATAGTATATAATCCTGCAGGCTTAATAATAATAATAATAATATTCTTCTTATTCTCCATCTTCCGTGCAAAAGTTTGGCGCGTAACTAGTCCCGCAGCATTGCAAGCACATGAGTCAAAATACATCAAAACGTGCGGCCTAATTGGGAATCGTGTTCTATGACTTTTTTCAGAGATTTGCCCAGCGGTTTCCAGGGGAACCGGGAAACACGGCGAGAAATTTTCCCATAGAGATTAATGCGTTTTGGGCGTGGAGAGAACTTAAAAACACTCAACTTTGGGCCCAGACTGACTCATCATACTTAAACGTTAAAAAATGATTCAAGGTTTCAAAAGTTAACAAAACTCTGGACTATATTGGGCCAAATTGGCATTTTGATAGCTAACACAGATTTCATGACATCAGAGTTTAAGTTTCAGGAAAATGTAAGCCTTTTTCAGATTTTATAATGGGTGTGTATTGGATGGAATGTTCAGACCTAGAGTGCGTGATGTCATCGCCAGAGTAGAGAAGAGCTGTAAAATCTTCTGTAATCTTTCCAAACAACTTGCTCCTATCTCCATTTTCACTCTTCATACACCATTTTGTGGTAAAAAAAAAAGTAGGAAATAATGTGCTGGTCGTAGACATGTGTCTATGGAATCCAACAAACGTACACATTTGACTCCAATAAACTGAAAGCGACATGAACTCCAACTAACTGCTCCATTATATTAAATCTAACGACAATTTCTCAAAGAAAGCAGATAGTTACAGTTTTCTAATCTGCTCTGAAGCTCACATTTTTTTTAAACAACAAACAAGTCCATCTCTGCGTTCATCAGAGTCTTATCTCTCTAATGATTTAATCAATATGTTGTCCATTTGAATCATGGTTTTACGATTGGGGGACGGAGTTTGACAGCTAGTTTTGGTCAAAATGCTTTTGTAATTAGTCTGCCTCTTCACCCAGGTGCTCCAATCACCATGGTAACAAATGACACATGCACAGAAGTGTGACCAATGAATCTCAAATACAGAGATGAGAGGAGTGATAGCTCCTCATTCTCAAGTGCCCTAATGGTCACATTAAAACACAACAAACATAAAAATTACATCAATGCGTTCGGCAGAGTCTTTTCTCTCTGTTGATAATTATTATTAATAATAATAATTTATGCATTTGAACTTACATTCTTTTTCAAATGAACCCCAAATGAACTCTAAATGAACCTCATTGATACAGCTGTCTCAGAACCTTCGGGCAGTAGCAGCCACACAGTGAAAACTTCTTGCGATATTTTCTAGTTTTATATATTTCCCCACTTGTCTAACTACAGCTGTGAAATCCTACTCACACACACAATAATACAATAACAATAATCCAATGATATAACCGTTAAAAACTAATTTTCACCCCATAATCTATATTGAGTTTTACTTGTTGTTGTGTTACTGTTGTCATGAGTACTTTCACGCAAATATTCAGTGAAGATAAAGCAACATCACGAATAAAGGAATCAACCAGTCAAGTTGTGTGGAACGGAGACTCTGTAGTCCCAACCAAGACGGCAAACTTGATTGCCCTTTTCAATCTTAACAAAGGCAGCACAGACCAGATTCTCTCCTTCCGCTCTTACCTTTCACAATAAAAGCTGTACACATATACAACTGTTTACTAGAAGCAAATTTACTCTGAACATTTTGCTAAATGCAAACTTAATAAATCAGCTTACAGTTGCTCAAGTTATACAACAGTTTACCTCAGACAGACTGCCAGACGCTGCTCTGATCCTAGTAGTTGGTCCTCTGCCAGTGCAAATGTTTTCAAACCAATTATTGATAAAGTTGCAACCAAGTTGCATTGCTGCCTGTTTGGTATGAATTGTTCTACTGCAAAACATTCGCAGGCGAGTATTCAGCATTTTTGACACGCCGCCGGTGTGTAAAGGCCTTTATTTATCTGGTTTCTGGTTGAATATGTCCTTCACTTATAGCTCTGATGATGAAACTTTTTGGTTATTTTTACAGTATGTTGCCATGCTAAAGAGCCATTTAGCCAAGCCGTGATTATTTTAGATCTAAACTTAGAATTGCTTCCCTATTTAGTCTAGAAAAATGCAAACAGGGCTTAATAAAGTTAAAAGTAGGGATGTTTGTTTTAGTCAGTTTAAATCTACAGCCATTTCCTAAACCTTGGTTGGTTCAAATGATTGTTCTCATTACATATCTGCGATATCATGTCTTAGAGATACTAAACTGGATGCTCATGTGTTGCCTTCTCTCTTTAGCTCTGTCAACATTTCCCCCTGCTTCTCCCAGTGTTAGTGGTCTGATTTTATGCCCTCTCCTTCAGCCTGGTGGTTCTCTGGCTTACCACTGCCCAGCCACTGTAACCCTCCCTGTGCCAGAAAATGATGCTACATACCCAAGCTGCAACTCTCATCTGGTGTTCTCATCTTTGGCCAAAACACAAGCAGTGTTGTCAATGTTTGTCCCGAACTGCCGAGTGCTCAGCTGTACGCTATGCAGCCAAACCGCTGGCAACATTAACCATATCAGCTTTCACTTCTCAGTGCTGGTGGTTTCAGCGCTACTCTATAGATCGGATTAGTTGTTCGTACATATGTCAATTTTGAGTCTACTGTTTTTTTTTCTTCCTTGCCGGTTTTCTTCCTCGTTCCCGTATACAGAAGGGGGTTACGAGTGCAGAAAAGATCGGTGTGGGGAGTCTCGGAACGAACAACATGCCTGCCACTGCTCTGATGACTGTCTGGCCAGAGGAGACTGTTGTACCAACTACAAGGCACTGTGCAAAGGTTTGAAATATAAAACTGCATACAATGGTTAGCATGGTAAGGCCTATTGATCAGGGGGTTTTTCAGGACATTAAAACATTGAAAAAAGTGTCCTGCAGTACTTCAGTTTGCAGTCAAGATAGCTAACGCTATTAAGCTTGTGAGCTATTTAAACATTAACAGGTTTACAGTACATAATGGAGTTGACTCATGAAAAAGCTGATACAATACAAAACATGAATGAACAAACACGATACACCAAAGTTAAGACATCTACTGTGACCTTAACAATCAGGTCCTAAGTAAGTTGTTAAAGGACACCAAGCTTTATACAAGTGAGAAGATTCCTATCTCTAATAAAGCTGAGAGCTTACATACATAGGCATGACTTCTAACACGCTACTTATCCACTGTGTGATGTTGAAGGGTTCCCCCGACAACCACTTTAATGAAATGCATCTGCTTCCACAGAAAAGGATGATGTTTAAGTTGTTGTAATGAATTTGGAGGAATATTGTGAGCTGTTACTCTAAACATCTTAACAACCAGTTCAGTCAATTTTGATGCTAAATGCTTTGGTCCTTTTTTGTGAAAATACAAATATGAACAAGTGCTACCTGTATTTGCACACAAATCTACAGTTTACAATGCATTTAAGTAACATAATGTCAGCTTTCTCTAGTAAGCAGATCCCTGAAGCCCAGGTTGGGGTTTAAAGAAAAAGACCTGAAAGACTTCTGACAGGGAATGGATCAGATCAACATTTTATTATTTTGTAGAATTCCGACACATTTGGGCTGTGAGGAAGAGCTCTGCACTGTTGGTCCTCTCACACACACACAGAGCACCAAAAACAAAAAAGTCTGATTCTGTAAAATAAGTTAGTATTGCTTCAAAAATATAGTTTCAGAAGTATGATCACTGACCTACTGCATACATGCAGCATAACGAAGAATATATTTAAAGACTTTTCTTGAATACAAATTCAGGACTTTTTTTATTTGCTCCGCTCAGCTTCCTACAACATTTTATCTCCCAATCTCTCCTCTGATCATGTTCTTTTAGGGGACACTTCATGGTTGCAGGACGAGTGTGAGGAGATCAAGACATCTGAATGTCCTGCTGGGTACGTTAATATCTGAGCAGTGAAGGAGAATAAATCAATGTTTTTAATTAAAGTGTTTTTTACATGTATGCCACATATCTAAATAATTTGCTGATTAATAACCAAATTTGTTTTTTATATAACAGCATTATTTTTGTTCTTCCTCTTATATGTGTGTGTGTGTGTGTGTGCAGGTTTGTGCGCCCGCCACTCATCATGCTGTCTGTGGATGGATTTCGAGCTTCTTATGTGAAGAGAGGAAACACAGTCATCCCCAACATTGAGAAATTGAGTAAGACCTGGATGGGGACTAAGATAAATGTTTTGTTTAGCTGTAAGGGGGACTGTGTTGATGTGGTGATTTATGAAGCCATGAGCATTGACAGACGATCAATAACTGACTTGGTACTATTCATGGGTGTCTTTGTGCTAAAATCGGGGCTTCCTTTGCTCTGTTTTCTCTTTCAGGAACATGTGGAACCCATGCTCCATACATGAGGCCTGTTTACCCCTCAAAAACCTTCCCCAACCTCTACTCACTGGCTACGGTATGGCACAGCAGCAGTTTGTTACCAATGATCAGGTTGTAAGTTGCTGTTGTGATGAAACAGTTTCCCTTCAGGGTTTACAGGGGTTAATCTCAGCTGTAAATTAAAATGGTCTGCTAGCATTAGCATTAGGCTCAAAGTTAAGCTGTGGCTAGCTTTGGCTATAGATAACCATAACTATAATGTAACAACATAACTAGCCTACATAAATATCAGCAGACTTTCTTACGTAACGTTAAGTAACGAGCTTAACAACGTAGAGTAAAAACGTAGCTCAACAACTTAGCTAAAGAACAAAACATAGCAACCAAAAGTAACAGCCTAACCTAACAACGTAATATAACTGATGGAACTAGCATAAATAAATAACAATCGCACTAAGCGGAATTTATTGCATAAAGTTATGTAACAAGCCTAACAACGTAACATTACAACGGAATAGAAAAACGTAACAGAACAGTTAGCGGACTTTCTTCCTAAGTGTTATGTGACAAACGTAACAACGTTACGTAACAATTGCAAAGTCAGCGCTTACTTTGGGTTTCACAGGGGACACAAACAACAGTTACCTGGGTGAAAGTCCTTTATTTTTTCCCCACCAAAATGTAGTTAAGAAGAAAGAGGGAGCCTTTAAAATAGATACAATAGAAGTACCTCAGTGAAAATGGCATTAATTATTTTTGTGGGCAACACTGAGAAAAGTAGACCAATCAAGTACAGTTATGAAATGACAAATATTATTGGCCTAGGCATAATCTTAATATAAATCGTTGTCAGGGTCTCTATCCAGAGTCTCATGGTATCATCGGTAACTCCATGCATGACCCGGTGTTTGATGCGACCTTCACCCTGAGAAGCCGAGAGAAACTCAGTCATCGCTGGTGGGGAGGACAGCCGGTAAGTTCTATCTGCTCTCTTCCTCTCTGTAGTCTTTCTTTTTCCATCTGTAGTTCATCAACACTATGACTGTATTTTATCAGTGAGCTGACAAAGATTTTTTTTTCTTTTCTCTTTTGACAATAAATAACTATTGTGTATGACTTTGAACATTAGTGTTTTTTAAATCCATCTGACAGGTCACAGATCAGACGCCAACAAAGGCAGTAAAGACTATTCTTTTGAAGCCCACTACAGTATGAGTGGCAGGACTCAGATCTAACGAAACCACAACTGATAAACTCTATAATCCAGTGATTAATACCAGATGTTAATATGAAAGCTGGCTTGGGATCACTTTTAGTTCGTGCGAGACCAAAGCCATGACATCAAATTGTCTAGAACTCTTGAGTGATTTCTCATTTATATGACAGAATACTGAGTTAGGATGCATTGCTAACCAGCAAGGCTTTACCAGTGTCTTTCAAAATGGTTGACAAACCAAACAAAACCAACCTACTGTATGCTTTTTTTTTGTTCAGGGTAACGCTCCAAAAGTGTCCTACTAAACTGTCAGACTGATGAAATAATAAGACTGCACTGTTTCTCTCCTAGATCTGGATCACAGCGCTCAAGCAGGGAGTGAAGGCTGCCACCTTCTTCTGGCCTGTGTGAGTCTACATCTTCAGCTCTCTGTAGCTAAATGTTTTTCTGAATGCATCTCCAGGCCTTGCCCTTTAAGTTCAGTTTGTTGGTGCTCTTTGTGAGCCCTGGATGTCCAAAAGGAAAATCTTTTACAAACTGAAAGTAAATGACTTTCCTTGCTTTCGATACTTGTAGTAATATTTTCCCTTATTAATACTTTGGCCAGTACAGCTGTGTGGTCGCTTTGCAATGGCAGCCTCTTCTCTCTCTGCCACCCTGCTGCTTAGTCAGCACAATTTAAAGCTTCTAATGCAGTTCTCATACATTACTTTTAAACTCTGCTCTCATTTGTCTGAGCTGTTTTGTCCAGTTGAAGGGAGTATTAGAGCCAGGCATGAGGGGAAAAGGAGAGGTTGAAGAGTTTCTTATTTTATTTTGCAATTTTAGAATAAAGCAGAAAGAAATTCTAGTATTTGCACTAATGCTAGAATTTTGAATTATTCTTGAAATTTTGTCTTTACTCCCTTAATGGAACTTTAAATTTATTCTTAAAATGTTGAGATATTTTTTAAATGCAAAATAAAATAATTTAAAAGTAAATTCTCCTTGAAATGCGAAATAAGTACATTTTTAAAAATGTAAAAAGTTAAATACATATTTTTCCTTAAGCCTGGCCCTAACACTCTTGTGCAGATCTAGAATAGTTGTCTTTGGCATTTTTTTATATTTGTACATGTAGCCTGATAAGTGAATCAGACGTTGTAAACAAAACTCACAGGGAGTCAGATGTCAGCTTGTTTAACATACTGAAAGCACTCTTTGTTGTCGTTTATATACTCTGGCACCAGGTAATAACACATTAATAAATTGCCAAAAATGAGCTCTCTGGCCTGTATTGATATTGGAAGCTATACAACATTGAGACATATCGGCCAATCACGTGGGGACAAAAGTGTCCTCATCACTATGAAACCTGATGTTATGGCGTTAATGGGCCTTAAATACCACTGCGGATGCATCATCTTATAACTGATAATTCAGGAACTCTAAATTATTTGGTGGTGAAAGTTCCCTAAAGGATGTCAGGAGAACATGCCCGCTCATGTTCCTGCTGCTCACTCGGGCCGCGGCATAGAAACCTATAGCCTGTGTGTAGAACACAAAGGAGCCCACATTTATCGCCACAGAGACTGCTTTGATGGAGCGGGAGGCAGATCTCAGCAGAGGGCTGTTTTCACAGCAATTTGTGCAAATGGGCCTGTTTACACTACGCAGGGTTCCTCTGTGAACCGGGGTCGCAGACGTGCCGCCCTACAGAACCGTGGGGGCCGGAGCGTGCGGTTTACAGGGCTTTTCTTGCACTTGGCACTGACAAGAGGTGCGTGAGGAAGAAAGGCAGAGTGAGGAGCGGGAGACAGGACTGTGCCCATGAGAGAGTGTGCTGACATTTCTATTTGGCTGAGAAAGCACCCTTTTTTTGGTACATAATTTAGCGCTATAGTACCACTGTGGGATTGGCATGGTAATGGGGACCAGGGATTATTGGCTGACTGGTTGACGGTCTGTGTTGGGCTCAGCTTTCTGGGAGGTCTCCCCCCCTTAACCACAAGGAGAGTAAAGAAAGAGGAGAGAAGAAGAAATAGATTACATAAAACAAGAGGAGGGAAAATGTTGCTGAAAGTGTGAACATAGACAAAAATGCAGAAAGGTATCTGAACCTGCTGTCAAGTGTTCACGCAGCGAGACCCCCCGCGCCTCATACATCAAGCCCCACTCAAGGGCCTAAGACCCGGGCCTGATGGTTGACAGCTGTGGACTCTATGACAGCCAGCAGCTTGGTTGGTGGCCTCATCTCATCACTACACAGGCAGCCTTTTTACTTTCAGACACTTTAAACAGTGAGAGGGCTCCAAGTGTGTTCTACTTTATGGGGTGCTTTGAGAGTCAGAAGGAACAGTTTGGTGTTTAATGGTCTAATGGGTCACAGAGGGTATCAGAATCTGGGTCTATCACTGTAATTCTGTGTTTAAGTCTTTGGCTTGTTTGTCAATTGCAGCTAATGGTTTTCTTCAAATGTGACCTAATGTTACCCTTCGTTGTGTGTTTGTTTCCTAGTGTTATTCCATTGGAGAGGCGGATACTGACCATGCTGCAGTGGCTCCACCTCCCTGAAGGGGAAAGGTGAAATCTGTTTTTCTTTTTTCTTTTTGTCCATCTCACATTTGTCTTTCATCTTCCTGTTTTCTCTTTTTTGTTGTCTTTGCAGTCACAGCTTAGCATGAGTGGGGGAAAAAACGTTTCACTAACCTTTTAGTTTTTTTGCAGCTCTGTAATGTAATGCAGTACCACAGCTGGGTGTTCAGAAAGAAAATATACATATATTATAATGACTGCATTTATCCCCCGTTGGTTTGAATGTGACAGACTCCTTAGCTCAAAGTTATTTGGACCTCAAATACTTAAATTAAGTTTGACTCAAACCGTGAATGGATGGTTAAGTTACCTGGGGGCTAATCCTGTTCCTTACATCTATGAAAGATACGCACATATCAAAGCTAATGAGACGTTCACTGACTCTGTCATTTTCCCACGCTGACTCGTGCCTCTGTTTACCTCCTGACAGTGATGGATCAGTAGCTCCGTGTTTTACCTTGCAGATCTCCTTTGCTACATCCGATTGTGCATGACTTTGCCCTCTAATGATAGATAAGACTCATCAGTCTGCTACTAATATCCCCACTGATACTACTGTTACTTGTACTGCTGTAAGGATTACAGCTGCTACTGTTTCTATGAAGATTTTTACATTTTATATACAGTTATCTATTTTAGTCCAGTGGTTCATGGTGCATAGCTCTCTCTACGGCCCCTCCAAACCCCATAGGCCCCAGTACAACCACTCTGCCTGCATTGTCTATTTTCTTTATCCTGGTCAGTGTACAACCTACTAGATGATGTTTACATGCGTTCATGTCATAATCCGCCTTGTTTTTCTCATCCTGGCTGTCCTGCAGCAACTTTTCTCACCCTCTCTCTGAAATGCTCCATTGTAGCGCTTGCTCCTCCCTCCATAAAGCAAAGTCTGCTCTGATTGGTCAGCTAGCCCGCTCTGTTGTGATTGGTCAACGTTTCACATTTAAAAAAACTGTTCCTCGGAGCTTCAGCTCCGTCTCTCTTTTTTGTTGTTTGAGGGCCAAACTAGCAGGAAGGAGTTTTACGTCACTGCCGTAACATTATGACCTAATAAAGTTACAGAAGTGAAGGAGAGAATTCAATGGAGCCATTTCAGGCAGCTCACGAGCAGTGGCTCTGAGGGGGAGGGTAACTCCTTTTAGGCGTGGACTTCAGGTTTTACACTCTATGGACCTTTTACATGTACAAAAATATATATATCACGCTAAAGAAGAGGGAGAAAGTGGAAAAGCATAATAGGGCCACTAGAGTAACTATAACTGTTAAATAATTGTAGTGGAGTAAAAACTACAGTCATTTCCATTTCCATTGAAATGTAGTGGACTAGAAGCATAAAGTAGTGTACAATAATGTACAGTATCTCTAAATTATACATAAGTGCAGTATTTGAGTTTATGACTTAGTCTCCATTACTGCAGGTGATGCACTGTAAAGCACCTGTTTGTTACTATCACTTCAACTACCACATGCACATCTCCATTTTGTTTCAGGCCCTATGTTTACGCCATGCACTCGGAACAACCGGACACATATGGACACAAAATGGGGCCCATGAGCATAGAAGTGAGTACTGTGTATCTGCATTTGTGTTTATGTCTGGGGACGTATGCGATTGCATGGAAAGCACATGATAACTGTACACACATATAGGGTCTCTCTTTGGGTATTATGTATCAAAACACACACACACACACACACACACACACACACACACACACACACACACACACACACACACACACACACACACACACACACACACTCACAGTGGGTTCTCACTCCCTTCCTGTGTTTCAGTTGAACAACCCTCTGCGGATGATTGACAGGATTGTCGGCCAACTGATGGATGGACTCAAACAGATGAAACTGCACCGCTGTGTCAACATCATCTTGGTGGGGGATCACGGTACAGAAGCACAAAGACACAAACACAGAAACACAAACACATACACTGTGGTGTCAAGTCATCATGCTGGAAGAGCCCATTGCATGCATGCTATACTAAAGCAATTTAGGAAAATGTGTTTTGCTCAAAGGCACGCTGGCCTTAGATACAGAGGCAATTGTGCATTCACTTCATTATAGGATTCACCAGCCAATCACTCATACCCTTGTGTGTTCTCAGGTATGGAAGAAGCCCACTGTGATCGCACAGAGTTCCTCAGCAACTACATTACCAACGTTGATGACATCATCCTCATCCCTGGGTCTCTGGGCAGAATACGCTCAAGATACCCCAACAACCCTAAATGTAGGAAGAGAAAAGCAAATATTGAATTTTTGTTTTAATGGAAGTTATCAATTGGGGAAGATAGATGGTGATATATTTTAATATAATTTTTTTACTTGTTGTTCATTCATTCACTCATTCGTATCTATATGCTGAAGGTTTTTGCAGAGGGGTTTGTTCATACATTAGTCATAGCCTGATTTATACAACATTTTATTACTAAAAACATGGTAAAAATAGATTTATTTGTTATGGCTGCTGACAGTATTTTGTGATAAAAAGAGATATCCAAAATTTCCTGTGTATAAAACTTTGACTCTTATATGTCAACAAAATGAAACAAAACCTTTGAACCCTGCTTTATCCATGTTCAGATTTCTGTTCTGGAAAAGTATTCAATTTAGCAAATATTTAATAAGGTAATGTGTCATTACAAAACTTGTAGTACCAAAATAATAATTGTCCGAATGTAAGTAATCAACTGGTGAAGTGTCATGATGATATCTGTTGGTGATTTATTTACCCTATTAACTCTGCAGTGTCTCCCCTTACTGTTATTTAGGATTTTTGCCCTTGTATTCATGCAGGCTTCCTTGTGTTCAGAAATGTTGGTCTTATTTGTCCAACTTATCAGTACCAGTTAGAGTTCATTCATTTCATTCAGTACAATATTAAGATAAACGGAACAGTACGTTGCTTTGTTATATTTAACAGCTTTCCCTAATCTGACCATGTTCTGTATTTCAGATGACCCCAAGGCTGTTGCTGCAAATCTAACAGTAAGTATATACTTGCATGAAAAATACTAGAACATGTATAAAGTTTCAACTGTGTGAACATACCGATAGAGAATTTAGTAGTCTCTTTACAAGAGAAACAAATCAATAACACGGGTATTAAAAACAGGAGACCCAAACAGTACAACCAATAGAATATAAAAGAGATAAAAAAAACAAAAATAGGATAACACTAGTAATAAAAACAAATTCATTAGGGTAAAACAATTTTAAGATATTTAAAACATAAAGAGTTTAAGAAATATAAAAAAGATTTTTAATAATACCAGTGATGTTAGAAGAAGTTTGAAATAATTTAAATGCAAAATTATGAAAATTAGTTTTGAGCTTTAAAGCTTTTAAGTAAAAGGATTTTACAATCAATGTAATGACTGTTGTAAAATGTTCTCCGTTGTTAAAATTCTTGCTACTAAAAAAAAAAAAAAAAAAAAAAGTTGTAGCCTTTCAATACTTTTTTTGGTTTGTATATCAGTTGTATTTCAACTATTATAGCGCAAATAAGGTGGAACATACTGGGTTGTCTGTCACCTCTCTGATTGGCTTCTACGAAAATAAAATACCAATGATTGTTCCTTCGTTCCAGTGTAAGAAGGCAGACCAGCACTTTAAGCCGTACTTGAAGCAGCACCTGCCTAAGAGACTGCACTACGCCAACAACCGGCGCATTGAAGATATTCACCTGTTGGTGGAGAGGAAGTGGCACGTCGCCAGGTACGGCCCCGCAACCATGATTGAGCATGCAGTTATAAATGAGCCCAAAAGACAATAGGCTGATGTGTCCATCAGTATGCAAGATTTGCTGTGGACAGACAGACATGCAGACACATAGGTGGACACGCAATCACACACAAGACCCAATACATTATCTCCTGGCGGAGACAATAAGCACATGAGAACTTCACTGAGAGCACACACAGACATTCACTGAAGTGTTGAGTGTTTAAAAGGTATCAATAAATCTAAGATGATTCAGAATGAAGATTTATGCAGGAAACTGATACACATCTCACAAGTTTTTATATAGAGAATAAACTCTGATGTGCAGTTTTCTATCTGACACACTTTCCACCCCCACTGTGAAACCCAGAATTTCGGGCTAAGATATCTCCCTTTCCACCTTTGACCTGTAACTATACAACATGATACCCAACTTAAAATGTGTGTGATAACACCAGGCTTGAGTTTAATACAAGGAAACTTGTTTCATAGTGAAAATTCGAATTGTAGATGTATTATTGGAACCCTTCACAAAATTCACATATTTGTTGAAGCCATTGTCTCTCATTGATTTCTAATATTGATCCTCTACATCTTTTACCCCTTCTTCTTGGAGCCATAACTTAGCCAAACCAGGACACACACATACATCATATAAATACTGCCGGAGTCAGTGACTTACTCTTTGCACTAAAGATAAATACATGCATATCATGAAAAAGGTTCTCCTTCTAACTTATTTATTCATTATTTAATAAAGAAGTTAGGAGTTTTTATTTCTTTAGATGATATACATTTCTCCAGAAGCTCTAACAAATTTAGTTTTAATTAGTTGCTGCTAATGTTTTTTGCAGTCAATGTAAGAACGTGGCATCTTAGCCCACCCATCAGTGAGGCTTTTTACTGCACATCTTGCTTTACTTAAAAACACATTTTATGCTAACGTGGGCTGCTAGCAACGCATCATTAACACGTGTAGTCTTGAAAAGTTTTAAGATGTCCCGTTTCGAGCCACACTCATATAAAAAAAAAAACACGTCTTTTTCAAAAGTGCAGTTGCTGAAGCGTTAATTACGTGTTAAAAATGTATTCTGACAGGCGTTTGATGCAGAGCAGCGCAAGGTGTCTGAGCGTTTACACTCTCTTGCAAACACACACACAGGCACATTTACTGTACCCAAGTACAGTCGTTGTCTGCGTAAAACCCAAACCAACTAACTGTTCACCAAATGAAACACTGAGTTTGTCTCATTTCCCTGTCAGCTAGTCATTTACATTTTTAACATGCTTGTGGCTTCACCCCCTAGACAGGCATATTCACACACACAAACATACACACACATATATTAAGGTGTATAACTGGAAGTAGTGTTTTAATGGACACTTATTTAAAAATGGCTGTTTTTCAATTAGAGGACTGTGGCTTGGCTGGTGTGAAGGAGTGCTTGTGGCTGAGGGGTAAAGTAGGTGAATACTGGCAACATGCTGCAGTTCAACTGTAATTAACACCACGGTTTAAACGTAAATACATGTGTGAACCTGATGGCACGCTGTATCAGGTCTTTCTAAACTATCTAGGTACATTTTAGGTTAATGTAGCGATTTCTGAAACCCTTGTGGATCCGTTTCACTTCTTAAGGGCAACGTGACATGTCACTTTTTCAACTGTTCCTACCTCTTCTTCCTCCACTTTGACCCCAGATTCCTACCACGCTTAAAAACATTTGAAACTCACTGCCGTAAGAGAAAGAACCATAAACTGTCCATATATGTAAGAAGTGGACGTAGTCACCATGATGTCACCTATTGGTTTGTCGCTATCCGCATTTCTGCCTGTCGCCATCTTGTTTTTATTTTGCAACCAGAAGTGACATGTGAGGTTGGAGCTTAGTACAACTGAGCACTGAATAAGACATTTGTAGGCGTCCACAGTGTAACAAAAAACTTTAATTAACTGATAACAAAGGGTTAGAGTGGTTAAATGAGAACTTGGACAACTCCCAGACCAAACACTACGAGGTAGTGACCTGTCAATCACTAGGTTTTTGCATTGACCCGGAGGTGCCAGGTTGCATTCTGATTGAACACATATATTTGGATTTACCAGTGATCCTGAATAGTTCTTTCCTAGATCCTTAAAGGTCTGAAAGCTGATATTTCATTCTCCTTTAAGCTCGCACAATGGATGGGTGGTCATCTACAAAAATTGCCAAAAGGATCTTTATTACAACAAATTAGCTGAGCAGCAAATAACGGCGGTATGGAACAAAATTGGTTGGTTTGGTATGAAATATTTAGCTTTGTCTTGTGACTTTTGCTGCCAAAACTTTCTTTTCATCTGACACAATAATCTGAACATTCCAGTCAGGTTTTGTAACGTATGATCAATGTAAGACTGCAAAGCATTGGTATTAAAGTTTTTCTTTTCGCCATAGATATCACATAGCCTTTGCAGGTCGACCCTACTCTGGTCTACTGCACATAGGCCACCAATTTCTGGTTGATTGATTGATTGATTGATTGATTGATTGATTGATTGATTGATTGATTGATTGATTGATTGATTGATTGATTGATTGATTGATTGATTGATACTGTTCATTACAGGAAAGTTCCTGAAGGGAAGAGGCACTGTGGCTTCTCTGGGGACCATGGATATGACAATAAGATCAACAGCATGCAGGTACTCTTGATAAGCTACAGTGGCATGAAGGGGTCTTCTGGCTGGCTTTTTTCACTATTCTATTGTCCATAAACTCAAGCCTCAACTGGTTTAATAGCCATAATACTCAAGTATTTAGGTCTTAGAACTGAAACAGTGACCTAACTGGGGTGACCAGACTTACAGAAAATTCAGACTTAACCCATGTTTTGTTTGTTCTATCCTAATAAAACAATAAATACCGATGGTTATGAAACATTATTTTGGTGTTATGTCCGAAGCCCACAGTAATGAATTGTCGTTTTTTAGTCGTGTGAAGTCCTTCAGCAAATTGATAAACAACTACATATAGCGGCGATGCATAGCAATTACTATGTTGAATTATAACATTTACTGAGTGAAATGAACCCATCCGTTGCTGACATGGAGCACGTGAACATCCAGCCAAAAAGCTAAATTCTTACTGCAAGTACTGGGACGAGTGGGATAGGGGAATACCCATGGATCATTGCTGCCTTACTGGATCCGAACAAAAAGTTCTGTCAAATCTGCAGGATAGATTACTACTATTATTATCACTACTGTTCGCCGTCACTGAATGTAATGTACTGGGGGCCACGACCACCATTGCCACGTGACCACGGCCACCATAACTACCGTCTCCCCATTCTCATATGGTCACCCTAATACTAACTGTTGTTATTTATTGTGACAAACTATTGACTTGTGCCCTTTCATTTTCAGACTATTTTCTTGGGGTATGGGCCTACATTCAAATTCAAGACTAAAGTTCCAGCCTTTGAAAACATTGAGCTTTATAATGTCATGTGTGGTAAGGCATATTTTTTTTGTCCTTGTGTGTTTGCGTCTGAATGTATGTCTCTGATTTTAGTCATCTTAGACTAGCCAAAATGTGTTTCAATGAAAATGTGAGTTAACTAGTCACAACATAAGTGGTGTTGTATGTGTGACAGCCTCCACTAATTATTTTGGCTGACATGAAACTGATTTCTCCGCTCTCAGATCTTCTGGGTCTGAAACCAGCCCCCAATAATGGAACCCATGGCAGTCTGAACCACCTGCTGAGAAGCCCCACCTACAGGCCGACCATGCCAGAGGAGGTTTCCAGGCCGGCAGCCTCTGGTCTTGGTCCTGCAGGAACAGAAGACCTGGGTTGCAGCTGCGAGGACAAGGTCAGCCATGATGACTCAGTGGCAGACCCGGGCCCAGCTTCCTGTCCACTGCTGAAAGGAATACTAGTTTTTAGGAGATTGGCTTGTCTGTCAAGCTCACTTAGATTAGGGATAACAACAGTGAAATTAAAATCATTCTGATCTTCATCTCCTGCCTTAGAACTTCACTTTTAAAAAGTGTTGATAATTCATTAAGTAAATTAGTAAGTAATGAATCCCAAGTTTAAGCAGCTGTAAAGCTAAGGAGTGATACTATACTCTATGCTGCTGTAAATCCTGTTAATGTCCCCGCTGTGGGACTAATAAAGGATTCTTTTTATCTTATCTTATTTTATCTTATCTTAAGTAGTTGTTATCTGATTTAGATGGCATGTTTTAATTTTTAATGCACCTAAAGGATAATTCCTGTTCATTACAACTTAGAACTAATATTCATAGGTTTGACCATTGGTTTTATGGTTTTGATACGATTGTATTCACCAAAGCAACTGTTCTTCGAATGCTTTGATTTTGCAAAAAATTAGTCTGAAGGCACAAGAAACTCAAGTGGAAGAAGGATCAGAAGTCCATGAGAACATGACTCTACTTCTCACTTGATTTATTACCTCAGTAAACATTGTAAACATAAGTTTATAGTATTGCTTACTAGTTATTAGTCTTCTTCAATTCAGTATAATGTTAATTTAGTGAATTATGGTCCAGTTTAGAGTAAAATAGACCATAAAGCAGAGTATGGTTTATGGCGTTGCCAAGATGGCGCCAGCCAAAATGCTGTTTGTAGTCCACAATCCAATTGGTGACCTCACAGTGACAACATCCACTTCTTATGGACAGTCTATGGTTCACACCTGGCATTAGAATGCATCTCTACATGCATCTGCAGTGTTCACTAGTTATTGGATCTCACTTCCCCGCTCTCTATGCAAATAAAAACGTGCGAAGATAAAATGCATTGGTTGTCATTAACAGGCGGGAGGCAGCAATGCACTTCCAATACATAGTTAGTTGGAAATTAAAGAAAATATTCACGTACACTCTGCTAACAGTATGTGGTCATATGCTGCCCTGACCATTTCTGAATGAGGTCTGAGCTATCGGATCTCAATGCGTCCTCAATGTGTCTTGGGTGCGTTCACCTGTACTGACAGCTGTCCACTTGTGGACGTATCACCATTGACTTATGTTAATGCCAGGTGTGAACCAGTTCATAATGGGCAAAATTACAAAAATAACATGAAAGTTGTAATAAGTGGAGTTATCCTATAAGCCTGAAACTTGGTTGGAAAATACATGACACTGGTAAAATGTATGATCTAAAAAGATGATAAGACCAGGGGAAACACCAGGAGAAAAGCAGTGTATTTTAACCTGATGTTAATGAAAACGTCCGTTTGCATAATGTAATATGAATTGTTGGCCTGTAGCAGTGAAGCTAGTGGTGAAACATGGATACTTTTGGTATCTATTGTATGTTTGCAATCAATTTTTTAATTCCAACAACAAGCAATCTCCAAAAATGACACTGTATTACTTTAATGTGAAGATAATGATGCAAGGACAACTTTTTGAGTCCATGCAACAAGGCAGTTTTGCTGTGATCACCATAATTCTGTAACACATGTGCTACTGTCACCTCGCCTACAGTAATTAGCTTACAACGTTTAGAAACGATAGGATACTTTAATGTCCGTAAAACTGCCTGTCAGCATGTTTTCCAAAAATGTTCCTTATGTTACAGCTCTCTCCTCTGTGAGAGGGCTGCACAGTCAATTAAGAATTATATGATGCTTAATTGATTTCACCATGCCAAACTGGTACCTCACCAAGTTCAACAGAGTATGACTACTGTGACTGTGTTGCCAGCCAGAGGCCAATATTCTCCTTCTTTTGACTGTGTTTCAACATGAGACCACTCAACCTTGAAAAGAAGCACTGCTCAGTCTCGCTGTGTTCCTGCTGAGGCGTAGTCCATTCATACACAGACATTTTGTAAACAGTGTTTTTTTCAAGCACTGTTAAAAAAAAGAATCTCTTTCCATATGATGCTAAAACAATTGAAATGCTGTGAAGGTCAGTGTGCAGGTTGGGCCATTCAGTGCTCTTAATAACATGCAGGTCTACACGTCAATACTGAAAACTGAGTTTTTGGGTTTCACCCAACATGTTAAAGATATGAGGGAGCTAAATGGAACTATCCACCATCCTTCAGTTCAGTCCAAAGACTGACTCAGAATGGAGTCGATCTTTGGATTGAGATGAGAAAGATGACACATGAGGATCAGTTGCTTTATCTTGACGTCATGTGATCCGTTGATTTTTTTTTGGGCTGCTAAAAGTATAATTCAAACTCCATCACTGGCTGCTCTGAAGAGTCTTCATTAATTTTGTTGAATTATTACGTTTTTTAAATGTTTCCAAGAACTAGAAATTGCGCAATTGGGAAAACATTCACCAAACATGCAAGTGACTAAATGCTGTTGTCTTTTTTTTGTGTGGTTTTTTTTTATTACCTTTTCTGTTTTGCTTTTCAAATGCAGTTCTAGGAATGCTTAGATGCTTTTTAAGTTGTCTTTTTACACAGCACCCCTGTAAAAAAGATGAATCTGCATGGGCCTATCACCCATGTTAATTCATTATTTGTGCGTGTCTGTTTGTGAGTGAGTATGTGAAAGAGCCTGTTTGACTTGTATCTTATTACCTGATTGCTTTGTTGTGTCTTCGGCCGTGGTTCCACTTCTCTTTTCAAGACTTGTGTCAGGACGCATCCGACGCTCCGAGATCGGATCTTGCTAGCATTGGGATCCGATCAGCCAGACCACCTGCCGAGGTGGTCTGGTTTCGCATTGTGTTCCGATCTCAGTGTGTTTATCACCGAATAAGCAGAGCTTCATTGGCAGCTAATCTTAATTAAAACAAGTCTACCAATACTGCAGAATTATACTAATTATAGGAACTGTTTTAAAGACGCTCCTTTGACATATATCCATTTCTCTATCTGATCAGCTAGGTTGCCTTGAAGTGTCAAGTGTGGACACAGCTGAGTTCCGATCTGGCACATTTGATCACAAAAGTCACTTTGAAAAGACAAAGTGTTACCACGGCCTTCTATTCAGCTTCCTTAAAACCTTAAATAACCATGTAGCATCTTTGCTTTCTGCTGCAGAGCTGGACTCAGTTCACTTCACAGTCAAGTCATTCAAACAAAATCTGTAGTTAACATTCCAATAAAAAGGCAACCTCTCATTCCGTCAAGGTTTATCGTTTACATTTGATGCCCTTCTCGGTCTTGGAGTAGTCTTTATATTTTCTGAGATCTACTTCTTTAATAGCTTGGATTGGTTGTGAGTGAGACCAAGCCCCTCTCTGCAGTGTTTCACTTTATACTGTGTTTGTGATTTCCATGAAGATCTCTGGCAAGAGATTGTTTCAATCTCCGATCTTTTTGCAGTTGCGTGTAAAAAGTAGGGGCCAGAGAGGTCTGAAAGTGACCCTTGTACGAGGCTATAACATGGAGTCACTCTGGCTCTGTCTCTTACAGAACAAAGTGGAGGAGCTAAACCAGCGACTGAGGCAAGCTATGGATGGTCAGTCTTTCACCATGTTAATGAAAATGTCACTTGATATATTTAAGCTAAACATGTTTGAATTGTAAAAATACAGTAAATAATCCACCATGATGATCCTTTCCACACAACGATGCATCACGTGGTGTCACCCTCATGTTGCTGTTCTTTCACTTCGGTATAAATAGTTTTCATAAACTGGTCTCATCCCACACCTCTGCTGTGTCCTCCCCCCTGTGCTCCTCCTCCCTCAGACAGCAGGAACTTGCCGTACGGCCGACCCGCTGTACTCTTCCGTACCAAGTACTCCATCCTCCACCACAGTGACTACATCAGCGGCTACAGCGAGGCGCTCTCTATGCCTCTCTGGACATCATACTCCGTCAGCAGACAGGTACTCTTCATCCTGTGCTCTTCATGTGTGAATATTTACTGTCAGCTCACCGGCAGTAAAGGCATTTCATTCAGAGGACAGCATGCCAGATGGTGGAGTGTAGTTTCAGTCTTGTAAACCAATAGCGGCTTCACAAGTCTCTTCTATGACAGGGGGGTTACGTAAATAAAAGGACCCTCTAACCCGATATATTGCTAATTTTTAAATATGTTCAAATTCCCAATACTACAGTGGCCACACTCATTATTTGCTATTATTTCTAACAAGGTATAATATAATGTTATATACAACACAGTTTACATAGTAAATAATAACATAGTCTTCAGTACAGCAACCGAAGATGCAACAGAGCACACACATCCACCACCAACCCCACCTCCGAAAAACATATTTAGGGGTGTCACACTTAAGTTCAAGTAAATCTTACATTAAAATTTGAAAATAAAAAAATGTATTTGGATGTTGCGGAGGGCTACTTATAGTATATCCTCAGTAGAATATTTTGTCTTCCATCATATGTGCTAAGTCTGTCCTCTCTAGATAACATATGCAGGGACCCCAGATGCTATGAAAGACTTGTGTTGATTCTCCCTGATAGCATATGTGAGGGCAGATTCGTAGATAATTCAGAAACTGTTTTATTTATTCTGAGCCTACCAACTTTTTTCCGGGATAGATCAAAAACTCTTTTAGCCAATAAATTACATATTTCTAATGCGTCTTAACTTTTTATTTCAGTACACTGGCAAAGACGGTGACAAAGTGAACCATTAACCTTTTCGCACTTAGTATATATTCATTAAGCTTTTCTCGGGTTACATATGTTCACATCAACCAATTATATGGCAGTAATTTAAACCGTGTATTATTATTTGATGTCATATGATAAATATATCTCTTACTGACATACACGAACCTTCTAACAGCTATTGACCAAGTGGTCTCAAGTTGTAATCGACACATCTGTGTGTCAGATGCCAAACTGTTTCATTACTCATCCTGGTGAATTAAATTTACTTGTTACTGAAAGTCTTTTACAATGTGTTTGAAGATGAAAGGGTTATCACTGAAGTTTAAAGACATGAAAGTATTCTGAGAGAGGTGGATGTGGCTCAAAGCCACAAACGCACAGCTTCGCAAATGCCCTCTGTCGTCATGACATCGTATCACATGACTGTCAATTTGGTTTTTTTTAAATGTCAAAGTTTTCTTTAAATCCAGATATATCCGTTTTCTACTAGTACAATATATATATATATCAATTTCTTTCCTCCTACATACCATCTTTCTCATCCACCAGACAAATGAAAAGCATCAAGAGTTTAAACGATAAGTCAGCTGACATCTGTCCTGTGCGTGTGTGCGTGTGCGTGTGCGCGTGTGTGCGTGCGTGTGGTGTTCCAGGTAGAAGTGTCTCCTCTGCCTGAAGCCCTGTCCAACTGTGTGAGACCTGATACCAGAGTGCCTCCATCTTACAGTCAGTCTTGTACCAACTACAGAGCAGACAAACAGATCACCTACGCCTTCCTGTACCCACCACGTGAGTAAACCCCCACAGCTTCAACACTGAGATGTACAACTAATAAAACTAGAAGGCCATCAGGTGTGTCTGCAACGACCACTGCTGTAATGTTTGATTGAATGAATACAAACCACAATTGTCTAATCCCCCATATAGACCGCAAATGTGTCAGATGCGTTTTTCACTTGCATTTTGATCTCTGCAATTGTCAGCACCCGCTCTACACAGGGTCACATTTCAGCTTCTGCTAAAAGGTTTAACCGCAACTTAAACGCAACGTTTATACCCAATTAAGAGGCACGGAATTAATATATTTATCTACAGTATACTGGTATCAGATAAGACTCAATAAGATGTTTTTTTGAAAAGCTGAATCACTGCAACAACGAGAGGTCCTTGAGCATACAGTCATAAATGAGCACAACATTTTTTGATGGGTCATGTAGTAGGAGAGATTTGCCTAGAACAGACAGACTCGGAGTGCATTCACCACACACAAACACACACAACCAGATCTCTTGGAGTAGATAATAAAATGTATATTTGGTAGCTTGTTCATTTTCATATAAATTTAATATTTAGTGTCTTGGAGTGTTAATCGGACCAATTTAAGGTCATTTTTACAATAAATGATTAATAAATGCATCGGAAAAAGATCATTTCTGTTAGTTGATTGTAGAAATAATCATTAGTCACTTTGATATATTGGCTTATATTATTCTACATTTTAAACAAAGACACTCGTAGGTTTAATGCTGGCTGTCTCGTACTCACGTTGACAGTCTGGGTCTTATTTTCATATTTTTGCACATCATTCCTATCAGTTCTCATAACATTTCATTCACTAACTCCACTGCTGAGATCATGTATTTGAGTTGTCCCTCTTTTCCGTCTGAACTGATTCTAATTTGTTGGTCAAACATCAAGGTAAATGTGTTTTTTTGCCAGAGTTAAAGAATTCATATGCATATTATTACAATTTCACGTAAATGTTAAGTAGGAATAAAAGACGTGATGACATTATGGACAGATGTGTATTTAAACTGCAATTTGACAGGTTCTCTGGGGCATTCACACCATTCACACCACAAGGTAATAATTCTAACAAATAATTTTTTGTTGTGTCTTTATTGACAGAATTCTCCACAACCATGGACAAAAAATACGATGCTGTCCTAATCACCAACACCGTCCCCATGTATCCTGCATTCAAGAGTAAGTCAAACAGTGATTCAAAGTCTCTTCAAGTCCCTTTGAATCCTTGTATGTTGTGATTCTGAAAAATAAAAGCCAAATCACTGCTAATAGATTAACTGATATATGAACCGCTTCTCTGTATCCATCACCTCCCATCCCATCGTGCCTGTTTCATTCTCACATCTTTTTGTCTCTTTGCTCCCCCTCTCTTCCACATTCCTCTCTCAGGAATATGGAGCTACTTCCAGAGAGCGCTGGTGAAGAAATATGCCACTGAGAGAAACGGAGTGAATGTGCTCATTGGACCCATATTTGACTACGACTATGATGGTGTCAGGGACTCTGCTGAGAAAATAAAAGAGTAAGAGCATTCCTTTTACTCCACTTCTGATTCAGCTTCAATACACACCATGCTTCTTTATAGAAAAATAGGAAGAAAAAAAACTAATCCTGGCTAAGGGGAAACCTTTGTCCAGTTGTTACAAATGAAACAAGTTAGCTCAAGTCTTTTGTTATTGCAGGTATGTAAGTCGGGTGATACCCGTCCCCACACACTTCTTTGTGGTCTTGACCAGCTGCTTAGACTTCACGCAGGCTGCAGACTCGTGTAGCGGCCCGCTCAGCAGCGCTGCCTTCATCCTGCCACACAGAGCCAGCAACGACGAGACCTGCAACGTAAGGAACATCTCGTCTTTAAATGCATCATTACAGTTAATAACATTCATTTACAACCACATAATAGATACCTGGAGCCTCGCTACAGAAAGTCTGAAATCCTATCTTTTCTCAGTTGAGGATGACCTTGGCATACAGAAAAATGCTTCCTGATACATTTATAAAAACAATCTATCTATCTTATCGTAGGATGGGAATTTAGCTAATACAGAACTGTCCTTACTTAGGGATTTCCGAAGTGAGCCATCCTAAGTAGGGATGACATAGACCCTGTCCTAAATTCAAAATAACTATTGTTATGATGATGGGGAACAACATGAACACCGAAATATGAAGATTGAAATGCTGCTGAATCATTGTGCTACGTCCGGCTCTGGAGAGGGTTAATTGAGATAACTGAGAAGAAAACTTCCCTAAAAAGTGCCTCCGACTAAAGCTAAAACTCAATCCCTGTCTTTGTTTTGTTTATGATAGCAAGTGAGAGCCGTTGACATTATAGTTTGTCCATATCCAGCTCTGCGTTGCCAGATACAGTGAGCACAGTTTTCCGAACATGTTTCTATACAGGAACAATGGCACCAAACCTGGCAACCAAACTGCTGAAAGACTGATGTTACACATTGTCACTGCACCCGGTTGTTCATCACAAATAAATAGTTTCAGCATGTGTGGCTGCATTCAAACCAAAATTAGACGTTGCGCCAAAAACGCCCATTTATTTAAAAGTGCGTAGTGCACTTACCCTGAGGAGGTAAGGTGTCAAGGGATGTTAAAATACAAAAGCAGGGGCCAGTGGCAAAAAGTTAAAACAGAATAACCTTTATTTGTATAGCATATCCTTATTGATTTTAAACATAATACATCACTTTTTTTCACAAATGGATTGGTTGCAGTATCAGCTTTTGGAGAAATGCAACCCGACCACACGCTGCTGTGGCCAATCACATACCCAGTGATCCAGTGTTTTTACACCCAGCCATGAAGGAACAAAGATATTAATGGTCATTCGGTCCCTTGGCTTTAAATGGGCCATTAAGTGACACAATGCCGCACAACCCTACAAAAAGTAAAGTGCCTTAAATTCTCTCTAATGGCCAGCAGGGGGCGACAACTCTGGTTGTATAGAAGTCTTTGAGAAAATGACTCTACTTCATACTTGAATTATTACCTCAGTAAACATTGTAAACACAAGTTTATGGTCTCAATCTCTAGTTTCTAGTCCGCTTCAATACAGCATAATGTTCATTTAGTAAATGATGGTCCATTTAGAGTCAAATAGCTCATAAAGAAGGGTATGCTTTAGTGCGGGGCTACCTTGTGATTTACAGGTCTCTACCACTGTATCACTCCTCCGTAGTTCAAATACAGTCACTTCCGTTCACTTGTTGCAAAAAAACAAGGTGGAGAAAATCCAAAATTGCGATGGCCAAAATGCTGAACTGGAGGTTTTAAAACCAGCAGTCCACAAACCAATCGGTAACGTCACTCAGACTATGTCCATTTCTTATATGAAGTCTATGTTTTTTATACTACCCTAGGTTAACTAAGTCCTGACTCGAGCTCCGTACTCACAACCATGAGAGTGATGTTTATTTTCTTATTTTCTCATTTCACTCTCATGACAATGTGAACTATATTCCCTCAAAGCCAAATCACTTAGGGTTTGAGCTCCAGCGTGTTTCAGAGTCCATAGAGGGGAAGGAGGTAGCTAACGTTTCTGTGCTCCTCGCTGCCTCCCCACAGAGCTCAGAGGAGGAGTCCCGCTGGGTGGAGGACCTGATGAAGATGCACACGGCTCGAGTCCGAGATGTGGAGATTCTGACGGGCTTGGACCTGTACCGCAGAACGACCCGGAGCTACGGCGAAATCCTCTCGCTCAAGACCTACATGCACACCTACGAGAGCGAGATCTGACATCGCTGGCTCTCTGTCAACAGTGATGTTGCTGATTCCTTTTTATTCAACCGTGGTGGATGTATGTGGTACAAGGAGGAGGTGCTATCACCTCTGTTACTCTGACTTACACCAGCTCCAGACTCTCACTTGATGCAATGGCTGCCTTGTGCAGCTGCTCTGTTGTGGCCCTTTCACTGGGCATCTGGTTTAATCTCATTCATCTCATCGGTCTGTAGAGACAAGGCATTGAACACCACTGAGGCTGAACTACTAGCTGTGGCACTGTCCACTTTATTCTGATCAGCAGCAGGGAAGTAAAGAAGTTCCTCTTCTCTGTGCTAGTGTTTCATGGTCGGCACTCAGATTCAATGAAATGACATCAAACTGAACAACATGACCTATATTAGTATATATAAAGGGCTCAAATTGAATCACTACCAGTTATTTGTTGTCATAATGTGTAAATAACATAGAGGCCATTAATCTTCATCTGCCCACTGAGAAGTTTACTTTGATTTATTTTTAGCAGAAAAGTTTTCTCTCTAGCAGGATGGAGAGATCGACCTGTTAGCGGAATTTTTTAGTACAGCTGAATTTATTCCCCGAGACCAAGAAACCCACACTAATCCTATTCTGGAATATTATAGGACAACAAAAAAAAATGTTTGTAGGGCCAATTTCATTAAACACAGCTTTTTTGCAAAAATGCATCATAGTAGCACAATATAAAAGGATGAGTCTTGAAACTACAATTTGATGTGGGGTCCTAATACAAGGCAGGACTACAAGATCAAATTTATAATGCAGGACTGATTGCCTTGTATACTCTTACATATTTTGTATTATTTGTTATCATATTTAAGGGTTTTTGTACAGGTAATACACATTTAAATTCTTCTCTAGCAACCAATATTCCATATGTGTAAATATGATTACATGTTTTAAAGTGGTAAAATATCATTTAATTGCACTACAAAGCCATCAACAGAATCAGTCCCAGACAAAACCATCACCTGAGTATAAAGGACAGATAGTTCAACATTTTCACTTTCCTAGCTATATGACATCGATCCACTCTGTTTACTCTTTACACTATGAACAGATAATGTTCAGTGATTAAGAAGAAATTGTCTTAATTTTTTTTAATGAAATGATAATGCAATGTTGTTGTTTGTGTGTCTTGAGTGTGTGTGAGTGCGTGTGTGTGTACACAGTGTGTATATGTTGAATTCAAGATATTTTCTGTTTGTGTCTTGCCGTTGATTGTGTTTGTGTGTGTTTTGACTTTTTGTTCTGTGCACAATAACAATAATGTCAGTGATGATGATGTATTAATGTGTTCCCTAAAACATTTACCACCTGTGAGATCTATTTATGCTTTATGAATGTCATCACAATAAACAAGTGTTTTACTAAACTGTGTTGCATTTTAGAGTTAGTCCAGCTGCTTTCAAACTCAATCTTCCAGCTGTGAGCTTTAAATGTAAATAGTAGGGGAGACCGGTGTTGGTTGGCACACATCTATTTTCTGTTCCTTAGAAAGTCACAGAAACAGAAATGGAACATCAACATTTTTGCTTTCTTGAGCTGCCTTTCTCTTCTATTTTCAAACATCCGTAAGTCACTTACTATTGGTAAAGGTAACATGTCAGTTTTATGGTATCGAAAGTTAAAAATAGTGGTCTGATGACCAAACCTATTATAAAACGTATTATTAAGCTGTGTGTATGGAGATATTTGAAAGGTTACTTCTAGTTAATATTTCAATTTGAAAAGTCTATGCTGAGTCATGGTAGGTGGCTAACATAATTTCAACACTAAGTTGAGTCAAATGTGAACAAGTTGGTTTCCCCCATGTGTGCATTTTGGCCATCGCCATCTTGTTTTTTTGCAACCGGAAGTATCAAGAGAGGGTGGAGTTAAGTATAACAGAGAGTTGAGTAAGAATTTTTTAAGAAACCAAAATATTATTAATAAACCTCATGAACTGAAAACACACTGAAGGGATTAAAGTTGTAAGACGAAAACAAGGACAACTCCCAGTATGGACAGCGACCTGTCAATCACGATGTAGCCCCGCCCTAAAGCATAGCCTGCTTTATGATCTATTTTACTCTAAATGGACCATAATTACTGAATGAACATCATGCTGTATTTAAGAAGACTTGAAACTAGAGACTGAGACCATAAACTCATGTTAACTGAGGTAATAACTCAAGTGAGAAGTAGTTACTCTCATGATGCCCTTTAGAAAAAAGGAAGTTTAAGGCACTTTTTCGGAACCAGAGGTTTCCGCATTACTACATTTTTTTAACATTTTTATTCTATAGCTGTGAAATAAAGCTTAAGAATATTCTTATATAAATTATGACAGAGAAATAGGGCAGAGAGTGAAAGGTGTGCCGATCAATCCCGGTCCCCCCAACTCAGATGAAGCAGTCCATCTACATGGTTGTCTGATGAATGTCAGTCAGTATATCATATAAGTCTAACATGAAATACATCTTAGTTACAATCTTACAGCACATAGCACCTTCATATTCCTCCACATGAGCCTGCCAACAGTTATACACAATACATATATGTCCACGTGGACACTGACTGCTAGAACATGTTGCCAAAGTAAAGAAAAAAACACAAACAAACTCACATCCGAAATAAATTTGAGTCCAGGCGTTTTTTTTCTGATTTAAACAGGAAAAGTGCTTTTCTGGAGACAGCTGTGTGACTTCTGAGAACTTTAAGTGTCTGAACTGTCACGCAGTAATGATTAGAGGCAGGTGAAACCCAGGTGGAAAACAAGAGGTACATGATGGTAAGATATGATAGGATGAGTAGAATAATAGTAGAAGATAGTCTACTCTCTGTTCCTCCACCTAAGTTAAGTGTCTGTCTGCTAATGCTGCACCTCTTTTAAAATGAAAGGGCTGAGTTTAGGTGACTCGTCTCGTGCGTAACAACTGTCACTTCTCTTCCTGTGGCCACAGTTATAGGAAACGTAGAAAATCCTGGAAAACAATGTGACATTGAATTTCACACCTTTAGTTGTGTCATTTTTCTGAATTCCCCTGTTCAGTCGAACAGTATGTTGTGAATATTTCCACACAATGCAAATCCCTTTCATCTCATTCAAGATTTTCCTGTTTTTAGGTTTCCACCTGATATGATGAAAAATACATTTGGATTTTTCTTTTCATTATCCAGTTTATTTTATCGCCTCTGCAATTTCGATATGATTTGAATGACAAGTACTGCAAACACCTTTTTCATCACCATAGAAACCAACCTTTGGGAGGTGTAAGATGGGTATAAGCACAGGTCGTCATCAGATGAAGGAATTGCATCAGTGAGCACACTTTAAATATTTTAAACTTTTAAAAATATTGTCCTCGTCACCATACAGAGAGAGAGAGAGAGAGAGAGAGAGAGAGAGGATTTATGGGGAACATGAGAGGGACATTCTGTCTGGTGCCTAATGTAAATCTGAAGGGAGAGGGGGGCTTTGGGAAAGAGGCCCAATGTTTAAAATCAGACACCATGGAAAACATGGCAGTCAGGATTGTACATTAGCATTTAATCTGGGCTGGTAAAAAAGGGACATCTGCTTTCAAACAAATCTGTATCCTGGACCTGAACAAGAGCAATTTTGTGACGTTTCTTGAATCTTTTACGCACAATGACCACATGTGTCTTGTTCTGGTGATACTAGACAAAAATCTGCACGAGTTAAAGAGAGAGAAATGCAGAAGGCCGCTGCGTTTGTCTGTGATAAGAACAATCTCACACCAGATGCTGGTGGCTTTGAACGCCCTCAAGAGCATCGCTCTGGTTCACGCTGACATCAGGCCTGACCACGTCATGCTGGTTAATCACCGGCTGCATTCCTACAGGGTTTAACTGATCGACTTTGGTATAACAATACAACACAATACTTAATCATAGGTCAGTGGATATGGATACGTGACAAAAGTAGAGTACATGTAGTTTTCCATCAATTACAGTGTTCTATAGTTAAGGCTCTTGTTTATACTGCCAAACAAGTAACAAAAAGATTCCAACTGAATATGTTTTTCAGTTGGCTTTTGTAGATTGAAATTCATGGCAAAGCTGAAGAGCTAATAAGATGCCCGTAATAGAAGATAAAGTAAATGTAATAGGTTTTCATAAGCACAAAACGTAATAGTCCAAACATGGCTAAATTACACTATAAGGGGGCTGGAGCGAAAAAAATATGTATACATTTCTAGACACAGCAGACAATGATGGAGAGCACCAGAAATATATCTATATCTATACTTGTATTATCTATACTGTATATACATAATACTTGCATTTTAGAATTATACTGACTGGCTCTAGGTTTTCTGTGTGTTAGTGAGTTGATATAATAATATACAACTATATTACCTTATATAGGATTATGTACCAGTAGATCATACTATCAGCTAGAAGAATACTTATCTAATTTTAGGGGCATTTTTCACAAGAAATGTCTATAAAACAAGAATTTAAATTACATCTCAGTAGCACTATGTGAACAAAAGAAACTACAAAACATGCAGCATTTGAATTGGCAGTAAAATAAAATGAAAGCACCCCTATAAACTTATTGTTCAATAAAGGTGAAAAATAATATCTGTTGTGATTTTAAGTCCCTATATTTCCGTGAGGACATGAATGCAGCATTACTAAATTGCGAAATGACGCGAATACTTTCGCTTCCTAAAACAGAGAACATCTGCGGGTAACACCGGTAGTTTACACAAAGTAACACCCATGGTCACTTGTTACACCAACAAGAGTTAGTTCCCTATAATATTCGTTTTATTTTATTTTAAAGTGCAGTGTTCGCAGCGTTTTTATGTGGATGTAGCACCATGATAGCACTCATCTTTCGGTAGGTAGCATTGTTTTTCTACTGCGGGTTTATTTTATCTCGGCTAGATACCAAAACAGACAAACATAAGTAACGTTAGTTAGCGCTAGTGACGCAACAAGCAGCGGTTGTTTCAAGATTTGTAGCTTTGTGTTCGTCTGTCGTCACTCAAAGATGTTCTTTAAACCGACTTTCTAAACTCAGAGAAAGAAAGGAATGTAAGAGCCTCAACAGTTTAGCTGATAGATGATTAAAACAGAGGATTGCCACTTGGGAGTTGTTTCGTGATTTAGTTATACTAACTGGTTCTTCTTCACTGACACAAAAGGAGCCTTCAAAAGATTAAGGAAACAGCTGTGGAACAAAAGAGGGAGATTAGTGTACGACTTTATCAATTTATGACTTTTATACCATTGATTTGTCAAAAGGACAACCCAGTAAACAACTGTTGGGCAGCTGCTGTGGTTCAAATGTTTTAACTAGTACTGATCACGAGTGTTTTATAGACTATTATTGCATCAGAGGTCATGTACTTGTCTCATAAGGATTCTTATTCAGACGTCTAAAAATATTATGTATAATGTTATCAAATAATAATAATGTTATCAAAACACAGTTACCAATTTCTGCAATTCTCATTAGGTATGTGAGTACTATTATAATATCTGTGATATAAGTGTAAACACAGTATCTTTGAAGATCATTGGGCTTACTGTAATTTGTGGATGCCTAAAATCAGATTTAAAGAGGGTTAAAGAAGATGCTTTAATGGCACACAATACAGTTTACCTGCCTTGTCATCTTTAATCCCACACAGGTGACCGTTGTGCAGTAAATATGGGTCGGATGGAAGAAGCCCAGGCGTCGTGCCTTAACATCCTCACCTACCACAGGGAGCTGCTGGTGTCCAGGTTGAGGAGTATTCAATGCATCCTGGACAACCTGTTGGCCTGCGGCTTCGTCTGTGAAGAAGATGTTGAGATCGTTCAGCGATCGGCCACCAAGACAGATCAGGCAGGACATCTTTTTAAAAAAATGCCATTTGTTACATTTTCATTCATTGAAAAAAACTAATTTAATATATTCTTATATATTGTTTTCTAGGTGCGCAAAATCTTGGAGCTAGTACAATGCAAAGGGGAGGAGGCCTGTCAGTACTTTATTTACATCATATATAAAGTATGTGACGCATACATAGACCTCCAGCCATGGTTGAAAGAGATCAACTTCACCCCAAGCATTGATGTAACGGCGATGACAGTGGTTAACACCGATCCCAGTAAGTATAACAGTCCGTAACAGTCCGTATAACAGCAAGGTAGTTCTCCAATCAGAGGGTCGGTGATTCGATACCCGGCTTCGGCAGTCGATGTGTCCTTGGGCAAGACACTTAACCCCAAGTTGCTCCCGAAGGCTTGCCATCGGTGTGGACTGGATGATGCATGAATGTTAGTTAGAGTCTGATGGTGGCACCTTGCATGGTAGCCTGTCATCAGTGTGTGAATGGGTGAATGATATGTAATATACTACTGATTGTAAGTCGCTTTGGATAAAAGCGTCTGCTAAATGACTGTAATGTAATGTAAACTAATGCTGTTCTATACCATCAAGATGCTCCTTTTTTATGCTTCATAGATATCATGTACTGTAAAGTGTCTGTGGCACTAAAATACCTAACTGTATGTCCACTGATGTCTATATGTTAGCCGAGTATGAAGGTTTGTATTGTATTGGATCATTTAGAGAGGTGTTTCTGCTATTCTGTCCACCCCATTTACACCAGTGAGTGTAGAATTGGGTAGAAATGTAAAAATATCAAATTGAAAGAAGAAATCAGACATTCTAAATGCTTAAATGGAAGAATGTATTCAAAAATATTAAGATAAAGACACTCATTATTCAAAATATTGTGTGATGAATAAGTTTGTGATAACTGATTCTTTAATGAGTTACTGCCTGGCAGTGAAGCTAATTTAAAGACTTAACACACATATGGCCCAATTACGATATGAGGTACCAATGGAAACATTACGCAACCCAGAATATAAAAGTGTTATCAAATGTATGGGCAGATCTGAGGTCTTTTTACTTATTTTATTTGATAAATTAAGCTCTTATTTTAAATAATTGGTGGTGATTTGTGAAACAGCAGCTCAGGTCCAAGCATGTTGTAAGCACTGTGCTCCACCTATAGGGGCGTATCATGCTCTTTTTGAGGTTCATACTTGTATTTTGGGTTTCTTCTTGAAAATATTTACATGTTTTAGTGTTAAAAAAAGCTTTACTTTTCTCGTACTGGCTTACTGAATATATCTTTATTCACCGTGTCTGGACCACTCAGTTTTAGTGCCCGTCTGTTTAGGCCCGCCTCCGAAAAAGCCCAATCTTTGTCAGTGTTCCCGGGACTTGCTTGTCTTGAAATTGGAACATGTTGACTTGGAACTTGCTTGTTTTGACTTGGGACATGTCAGTCTTCACTTTTTTAGCCTGTTTTAATTTGTGACCTCACAGTCTTGATTTAGGACTGAGGAAATGCCTGTCTTGATTTGGGACTTACCTGCCTTGACTTGGGACTTGCTTGTGTTGACTTAGGACTTACCTCTTTTGATTTGGGACATGACATGAGTCTTACTTGTGACTTGCATAACATTGACTGGGAGCCGCCCCTGTGTCCTTAGTAACATATTCTGAATCATCAGACTTTATAATACCACTAAAGCTTCTGTATTGCACTAATTCACTGTCTTCCTCCTCTAAGTCAGCAGGTATTGTGAGAAGTTGAGGCATGAGATGAGCCGGGACACCAGCTTCATCATGTCATACGGCCAGCGGGAGGAGACCCGTCTGGAGGACCTTTACACTGACACACAGATGGAACTGCTGAACGACTGCAATGAAAGTTTGGACTTCTTGGAGAGTCTGGACCAGCTCCTAGGAGACCATGCGGTCTTCAATCCACAAGGTGAAACCATCTATGTGATGGGGGATGCCGGTGTGGGGAAATCCATCCTCCTGCAGAAGCTCCAGAACCTCTGGTCCAAGAAAGAGCTGCAGACGGACGCCATCTTCTTCTTTAAGTTCCGCTGTAGGATGTTCAGCATCTTCAAGGACTCAGATCAGATCTCCCTCAGAGACCTTTTGTTCAAATACAACTGCTACCCAGATCACGATCCAGATGATGAGGTGTTTGACTACATCCTGCGCTTCCCAGAGAAGGTTCTCTTCACATTTGACGGATATGATGAGATTCAGATGAATGACCTGACTAATGTCACTGAAGTGGTGTCACCAGAAGTCAAGGCGCACCCTCTCCAGCTGCTCATCAGCTTGCTCTGTGGGAAACTACTCAAGGGCTCCCAGAAGGTGCTGACGGCCCGAACGGGTACCGAGATCCAGAGCAGGGTGATCAGAAAGAAAGTGTCTCTGCGGGGGTTCTCTCCAGCTCATCTGAAGACCTACATCGATCTCCACTTCAAGGAACAGGAGCACCGAGATCTGGTGTCAGTTCAGCTGGATGCCAGCCCCCACCTCTGTGGCCTCTGCTCCACCCCGCTGTTCTGCTGGATTGTACTGAAGAGCTTTAGCCACCTGCACACCATGCACGATAGCTTTCATCTGCCTGAAACCTGCATCACACTCACGGACATCTTCCTCCTGCTGTCTGAGGTCTTCCTCAGCCGCCTTGGCTCGCCTGCGCCGTCTCTGCTGAAGAAAAGAACTCGGTGTGTCTCAGAGACCTTCAAAGCGGGGCTCAGGCCTCTTTCAGCATTTGCCAAACTGGCCCTTCAGGGTATGGAGAGAGGTAGCTTCATTTACAGCCAGGAGGAGATCACTGAGTGCGGCCTGTCAGAGGAGGACCTGACCCTGGGCTTTCTTAGACCTGTCACTGAGTATGATGCCAGTGGGAGCCCCGCTACATTTGAAGTCCTCCATATCATCCTCCAGTCTTTCCTGGCGGCGTTTGCTCTTGTGTTAGATGAGCAGGCTGCTGCCGGCTCCATCCTCAAGTTCTTCACAGAGTGCAGCAGGAAAAAAGAATCGTGTCTGCCTTTCAACTTCTGCATCTGTGGCTCCTCGCAGTCCAACGAAAAGACGCCATTTGAAACAAATGAACACCTCCAGTTCACTAATCTGTTCTTGTGTGGACTGCTGTCCAAGGCTAACGTCGGCCTGATGGAGCACCTGGTGTCCCCTGTGTTATTAAAGAAAAAACGGGCCTTGCTGAAATCCTACCTCTCCACCAGTGTAAAGTCCCACCTCTTGGGATTACCCCACTTCAACGGCGAAGAGGGCAAGAAAGTTCACGTTTTGCCCAACTTCCTGTGGATGCTGCGGTGCATCTTTGAGACAGGCAGCAAAGACATCGCACAGATGACAGCGAAAGGCATCACAGCTGGCTTCATCAAGCTGGGTTACTGCAATGTGTTCTCAGGCGACTGCACCGCCCTGAACTTTGTACTGCAGCACCGTCGGAAGCACCTGGGCCTTGACATGGACAACAACAACATCAGTGACTATGGGGTGAAGCAGCTGAGGCCCTCCTTCTCTAAGATGACAATAGTAAGGTAAAATAAATATAAACGCCTTTTAACTACCGTCAGATCATCCATTGCTGGATATTCAGACTAAACTCATCTAACCAAACACTAATCCCTCTGCGTGTCTTCAGATTCTGTGTCAATCACCTGTCTGACAGCAGCATCGAGGTTCTTGCAGAGGAGCTGTGTAAGCACAAAGTTGTGGAGGTCTTGGGGTGAGTAAACGAGGCAATTGTTCCAAGATATATGTGTACCAGTGGTGAAAGAAGTAGTCAGATATTTTACTCAAGTGAAAGTGCCAATACAACAATCTAAAAATACACGTTCACCTCACCTTAAAAGTTCTGCATTCAAAATCCTAAGTGAGTGAAATTACTGAAGTTTTATCAGCAAAGTGTAGTTAAAGTATCAGAAGTAAAAGTACTTTTTTTTACAGACAAATGTTCCCGTGACTGAATGCTGATCATTGTATACGGCATAATTAGAATGTCAATACTGGTGCATCATTGCATAAGCAGAGTTTTACTGTTGTAGGTTGGGTGTTCGATTAGATACAGTTAAGTAATTCTGGGATTCCCAACCGAGGGATCGGGTCCCTCCTAAAGGTCACAAGATAAATCTGAGGAGTGGTGAGATGATTAATGGGGGAGCAAAGAAGCTCTTGCTCATTAGTTGGTTTTTTTCTAATCTTTGGCAAATGACTCCTTGAAAATGCTAAATCTTTAGTCATTCTATCCGTGTTCTGAAGTTTATGCACATCTATTTATGTGCATCTATTTTTTTTTTTATGGAAGTTAACTTCTGTAGAGGTTTACAAATATTAGCAGATTTGTGTGCCCTGAGCCTGAAGCAGCAGCAGGGAATTGACAATTTTTGATTGGAAGAAAAAAGGACCAGTGTATAAAAGGATATTGTTCTATATTTCTACATTCAGTTTTTTCTTCAAAGCTACGTTTTGGTTCTTGGGTACACAAACAAGTATAGCCATAATGCTAGTGCCCCATAAAGTAATATTCTGCATTGTTATTCTGAAAGTGAAACTGAATATTAACTGGTATTTTTGTCCTCAGACTTTACAACAATCACATCACAGATGTTGGAGCCAAGCTAGTTGCTCAGATAATTGAGGAATGCCCAAAGCTGCGAATTGTCAAGTATGTTTCTAACCTGTACCAATATAAAGTATCAGTACTATTATGAATATAATATCTGGAATATGAATATGTATCTTGTGATTCTTAAATTGCTTTTGACATTACTTTTTCCTTAGGATTGGTAAAAACAAGATCACTAGTGTTGGTGGGAGGCATTTGGCCAACGCGATTCAGAGGAGCACCTCTATATTTGATGTGGGGTAAGACTTCACTGCTGTAAAACATCTTTGGTGGTTTAGATCACATAATGCAGGATATTCTCATCCCGCTGTGCTCATTAAAGAAAATGTTTCTGTATATATAAATGACAATGAACATGTGCCTCATGGTATCTAAAAAGATTGAACCCAAATTTGGCAAATCTTTACAAAAGTATTAACAAGTTGCGCCATTCTCAACGACAGGCTGACAGCCCTATCTAAAATTCATTGGTGATCTTGATGGAGATCTCTGCGCTTATAAAAAATGTGAAATTAAAGGTGCAGTGTGTAGGATTTGGCGGCATCTAGCTGCGCGATTGTAGATTGCAACCAACTAAAACTTCTCCCGTGTGCCAAGCATGTAGGAGAACTACCTTGGCCAAAGCAAAAACATGAAAGCGCGAATGTCTCTCTCTAGAGCCAGTGTTTGGTTTGTCCGTTCAGGGCTACTGTAGAAACATGGTGGCCGGCTTAGTAAAGAGGACCTGCTCCTTTATAGATATAAACAGCTCATATCAAGGTTAAGAAAACACAACTATTCTTATTAATAGTTGATTATACACCAAAGAAAACATACTTTTTAATAATATTTTCCATTTCTGCCAATAGATCCCCCTAAATGCTACACACTGATCCTTAAAAACGTGAAAACATGTCTCATACATTTTCTCTTGGAGGATACTGCAGGTCCTTTGTTTTTGTTTCTATCTGATGCAGCTCCGATGACTGATTTGATATTTTTGCTTGCAGTATGTGGGGGAACAGCATCGGCGATGAGGGAGCAGAAGCATTTGCTGAATGTCTGAGGCATCACCCGAGTCTCACCAACCTCAGGTGAGAAGGCAGACCCCCACAAAGACAATAAAAAACCTACTGATATAAACTCATTGATTAAATTGAGTTATTTCTGTGTTCTAGTCTCTCAGCCAACGGCATCACATCTAAAGGTGGGAAGTACCTGGCAGAAGCGCTGAAAGAGAACAGCGTTCTCAGGATATTCTGGTAAGCAGGTCGCCCAGTTTGAGCTAAGTGATTTTAGCAGTTTTTACAGAAGTACTGTCTGTATTGAATTACCTGTCTGTGCTGTTGTAGGTTAGTGCAGAATGAGTTGACTGATGATGCCACTCCATACTTGGCTGACTTGGTCCAAGCCAACACAGGTTTAAGCCACCTCTGGTAAAGAAAACACACACACATGAACATGCTCTGTATTTATTCACATGATGCGAAGACCTGGGGTCTCATTTATAAAACAGTGCTGAGGATTTACACAAAATGTTTGCTTTCATACAAATTAGGAAATGTGCCTACGCCAAAAAATATTCTGATTTAAAATACCTTGCGTATGCCTGCCAGTGCACAATTACATTTAATAAATCACAAATCAACTTGTTAATGTGCACACCTTGATCAGGCTCACATCCCGCCCTCTACACGCACACATTCAACCATAAATGTTAATGCATGGAAAATCATTTTTCTGACACAGAATTCAAGTGCTTGTGGGTGAGAGGATCCCTGAACACTTATTCCCTCCTAATTCTTCCTTTTACATAGTCCTAACAGTGGAAGAGTATCCATCATGCAGCATTACACATAACCAGTGTCACCACAGTATTTATATGTTTACGGCATGATGTGTGATTGCGTAAAGAAGTATAGTTTTTACTCACAAAAACTATAAGAGAACTAAAATGGTAATTGAAAACTACTGATGCTGTTCTGCAATTCTTTAACACTATTTGATGTTACCTTACAAATGATTATTTTCATACAAATGATGAAATAATAGCTGTTCAACAGCTGATGAAAAAGTGTTTGTAGTCCAGCCCTCTTCTCTACACTGAGGAGAGCAGACAGCGCTGATGAAATATTGGGTTTGAGTCAGTTTATATCTTTTATAATTGAATGGTGCTTATGGAATCGTTATGGCTCCCTCGTACAAGCAAAATAACACTGCTGGTTTGACTGTTGAATGATAAAGAGGATCTATAAGTGCTAAGTAACGTGTGATATGAAGTGAAATTTAATTTGTGAGAGGTATTATTATACATATAATGTTGCCTCTCACATTTCATTTCTAGTTTGGCTTCAATTCACCACCTCACCATCTGAGGTTTGTGTGCAGGTCCGCACATTCTCCCGTCAAGATTTGTTATTATAGATCACATCCTTTGTGATCTATAAAAACGTGGGAAGTGGTGTACGCCTCTCTAAGGCCCTGTTTTTTAGCATACACAAGGGTTATACATGAGACCCCTGTTGAATACCCTGGTCCGACATAGATTTTCAGAAAGTCCCTGCTTTGTATATTTGTCTGCAGGTTAATCAGCAACCAGTTCACTGTGGATGGGATCAAAAACCTCGCTGAGGCCCTCACTCACAACACAGCACTCAAAGAGATATGGTGAGGATCAAGTATCATTTCACAGTGACTTTCAGGCATTTATTTTTTCTCTAATGGCCTCCAAATGCAATGGACCAACAGTTTTCACACTGTCTGTGTAACATTTAATCTGATCCAATTATCAAAATGATCCAAGATTTCAGAAAAAAGGCTCTGACAGGTAGAGAGGAGACATGAATTCAGTTAACTGAGAGCAATAGAGTGCTGTAGGGATGAAGTATTTTTCAGCACGACCCTGCTTCCTGCGACAAAAGATAAGAAAATAAGCTCTGTGGCAAACATTTCCTTTAAACAGGACCTTTACAATGACGTCTCATTGTCAGTTACAAACCAATAGGATTATCATTTAATGTAGTATTGCTGGTAGGAGGGGCAAAGGGGGCTGGATCTTTACTGTTCTGGCTCGCTCTCACAGCTGTCATAGCGTTGTTTTTGGCCGCAGCAGGCAGCTCTTTTCAGAGAAAAAGCTCTAAAAACACATCCTGCCCAGCAGCAAACAGCAGACAGACACAGTGAGAGACTAGCTGGTGGACACAGTGGAGCATTTAACAGCAAGAGGGACTGATATCTCCATCAGTAGTTGGTAGTGACCCAAAACAGAGCTAAAAGTGAGAGAATATTGGACTTACATTCATCACATGGACACAAACACACTAGATGAATGAAAAATCTGTTATTTCAGGTTAAATATTGAAAATAACATCTTAAATGATGTTATTGATGCAGTTATTACCAAGGAAACAGCAGCATCTACTGGTAAAAGTGGTGTATTGAAGTAGCCTTCTGTTACTGAGAATGACCAAAACTTGTCTGAGTTTGTCCAGTCAGCCCTTCATGTTTAACTGTAGACTGAATTTAAATGAATGTCTCCTGAAAGACAATCTGGGTTGGAATTGTTAAACATAGTTTTATTTAATGTGCTATTGTAATTATGGTGGTGCATCGAGAAGCTCACATGCCCTATGTTTTACTGTTCCTGTTAATTGAACGTGAACTACTCTCTGTAGTAGTTTGTAGAATTCATTTGGGTGACAAACCCTTCAACAGTGTCAACAGAGCAATTTCTATGCGTTTCCCTTTTGAAAGCATGAATGTCTGATCGTATTGTTACAGTGTGAAAGGAAACCAGCTCTCTGAAGAGGAAGAGAAACAGTTTGTGAAGGAGAAAAGGCTGCAGTTCCACTGAATGGGCACTCCTGTGAGACGAGTATCTGCTGAATAATGTCCGTATATAAAGTGTGTTCACTGTATGCATGCACAGTGTCAGCAATCTGAAACAGTATGGTGTTTGATTTCACCTGGGTGAAAATGTTTGGTATGGGCACAAAGTCTGATGAAATATACTGTATACATATCACATCGTTTATTGTTGATGAAACCATTTTTGCACTGAGCAAACAGCCTGTTTTTAATGTTTTATGTAGAATATGTTTGCAGAGAAATGTCATGACGGGGGAAAAAAAACATCCTTCCCCGTGACTTCAGATACATGTTTTTATTTGTATGCATATATGAACAATAACTTCATTATATTTATTATTTGACTTTAATGTTTACTGTCTGTACAGAGATATTCACACCTCTGCCTTTGGTAACTGGATCCCAATATGAATGTATTCAGTTGTATGAATTTCTCCTGATGGACTCTTGACAGTGCTGGTGGTGAAAAGGCTTAGTTCAATAAAGAAGACCGCTCTCTTTATTCTCTGGATCCGTTTCCCTCAATAGGCCTTTTTATTTGCCTCAATACAATATATGAGGCAATTCCCTCCTGGTTATTGTGATCAGACACAGTAATTACTACCTGCACTAAACCTCAAAGGGGCTTTAATACTTACAGATATACTTACCTGAGTGCTTGTTCAAAACATGTCTGTTTAGAACTTGTCGAATGCTTGGCCTGTGGTGTTGCTGCTCGCTTTTTTTTTTCTCGAGAACCGCTAATAAAAACAACTTTACTCAACACTGGGTTCCTTGGGTCCTAAGAAATACCCCTGCCATGACATGGTTACATCACACACCCAAGTTGCAGCTACTCAAGGTAAGAAACATTGCTGAAATAAACCCTGGTTCACTGGAAAAAAACACCAGGGCCAAATTTAACTGTTAGGCAAGGTTAGCAACCTGGGCCTAGGGCACCAAACTGCTATGGATTTATTATGATAGTACGATATGAAAAAATATTGAATCATGTTACTATCCTAACACATTGCAATCAAACATGGCAGATTATTACTGATTTATCTAACCAGCATCATATTAGAATCGAAGGCTCTACCTTGAACATGTGTTAAGTTAATTTAAATACATTGGGCTGATTGGGCTCTGTCTCTTCACTTGAAATAAAAATTTAACGCAGAACTCTTACTTGCAGTATTGTGGCATTAATGGTTTTCTATTAATAGTAAGCTATAAACAGAATTCCGAGCATATCTATCATTCATTCATATCATTAGAATTCTTTGAAAAAATGACTATGAATGGTCACCAAAAGCCAAAATGCTGAACTCAAGGCTTCAAAACCAATGTCCACAAACCAATGAGTGACGTCACTTGACAACACCACTTTTATACAGTCTCGGGGCTGACAGAACTTTTTGGTAACGGTTGAATGGATGGCAGCCGATATATGTAGAACATTTCTCATTAGAGTATTCACACACAATTTATCATAACAGGAAAGTGAGGATGAAACAGGCTTTTCAAAATAAAAGCTGCAAACAATCACTAAATTGTAACAGGAAACTAGTGATGACCTCGTTTTTCAAAATAAAAGTCCCATACAGTAACTATATCCAAACAGGAAGCTCAGGGTGAGGCATGTCTTTCAAAATAAACATTCCCTGACAGTCACTGTATGCGTTGCAAAAGTAAAAGTTCTTATAGTTCAACACTGGGCTGACACCCAAACTGATTTTATCCTAATTCCAAAGGAGACAATTAAAGGAAACATCAATTCCTTCTTTGTATACTTAAGATCATTTAAGTACTTGCTCTAAAACTCCAATTTGACTTCTTTCATTGCTTAATCTATATTTTTTGCATCATCACTTTCTAACTTTTCCAACTATTCATACTGCTTCAGCTGCTTTATTTTGCCTTTAGAACTCAAATCTATTGGATCATACTCTTTTCAAAACATCAAAATCTTCCACATCTTTCATACGTTTTATAAAATTTTTAGCCCCATTTATACTTTTTGAAAGTATTGAGAATTCATATGAACCCAGCCATATCCCACTTTTCCAACTCATTCATACTGCTTCAGCAGCCTCTTCATACAAATTTAAAAAAGCAATTCAGTTTAGCATCAGCCTTTCAACCGTCAGCATTCACATCCAATGTCTTCAGGAATTGCCTTCTCTAGTTTAATGTTTTATTTATTTTTTATCCACTTTGTGTCCACAGTGTTTTTACACAGTAAGATTTCAGACACTATGCACTGTGAATAATAAGAAATATTGTGCTCTCTTACAACAAACAAAATGTCTGGATATACATGTTTATCTATTCAATAGTTACAAGGAAAACTTATTTTTTGATACTTCATGAAACTCATCAACTGCAATGTGAAAATGTGTTTTACTACACAGTAAATATCAGTAGTCATTAGCTCATATGAATATAGCCTCACAGTAACAAATGCCAGGAGGATATGTCAAGAGCACAACAAATATTGACACAGAGATTGTAAAATACTTCAATAATACTTAAACATTTCAGCTCTCTACCTTCAATGTTCAGTATTAGTTTTAAGTAAGTTAGTGAAACAAATGCAAAAAATGCAACTCCTAACCCCATAGGGTTAATAAAGTACTCTGCCTTTCTAACTTTCTGTTTGACACTCTAAGGCCAAATGTTACCATGTCATATTCAGACACCAGAGAGTAATTATTTTATTATATGTAGTGATTAAAGATGGATTCATATTTTTCTTGCTTGCCCGATGTTACATTCGGCTCACCGTTCTGCTTGATGAAGGCCTGAGAAAACAAAACACATAAACCAATATATTTGAAACCATCATGTCACTTACTGTATATTTCTAAGAGGATCGTTAGCTGCAAGTCTCTAACAGTCTTACCTCCATTTCCTCCAAAGAGGCAGAACCATCCTCCACTCTCTGTCCAATGCCATGACTGAAACTTGAGTAACGCTCCTGTTTGAATCACACAGACCAAACATATGTAGTGCAGAATGTTTCCTAATAGTGCCTGACCTGAAAATATAAGTCTGTTTAACTGGGATTTTCCTTTAGCTGCATACATACCTTCACCATACCAGTGATGAGCCCGTCCTCAATAATGCGAACAGCATTTCTGAGTCCTCTGGCAAAGGTGTCCATGGCTCCGATGTGAGCGATGAACAAGTCCTCCAGGTCTGTGGACTCTCTGCGCACCTTAGCATCAAAGTTCAAGCCTCCTGGCTGAAGACCACCTTGTTCAACGATGACCTGGAGAAGACGAGACACTAAATAATAATTAGCCTCCTGTATCACTGTTCTTTACTATGGACTGTGCAATAAACATATATATATGAACATTAAAGCCGCACCTATCAATATTTTCTATATTATCTAGCCTCTTTATCTATTTTAATTTTTTGGACTTGTTCACTGCCACAGAGGGCAGCAGTTTTAGCAAAATGTTATCTTATTTAGGGATCTGTTCCTAGGCAACAACAGATATATGCTGGGCTTGAGCACTATTACAGTGTGTAGGCTATTTTCATAGTATTTCAGCACTGCTGAAAACTAACCTCTTCAAGAAGTACTACCCTGAGCCTTCCACTTAGCACTTATTGTATTCGTATTAGTTTATTGCACTTATCCTATTCGTATTAGTTTGTAGCACTTATTGTATTCGTATTAGTTTGTTGCACTTATTGTATTCGTATTAGTTTGTTTCTGCACTGTACTTTTGCTCTGGTTTATGCTCTTAGATGCTTGTTTAAGAAAGGAGATGCACTTATGACTTCTGGTGACTAGTAGTTCTCTTGAATACCTATGTTGAATACACTTATTGTAAGTCGCTTTGGATAAAAGCGTCTGCTAAATGACTGTAATGTAATGTAGTATTGTAATTTATACACATTAGAGTATACAGTTATTTAAAATCATTTTAAGCAGTCAATAAAATTCAGTAAATAGCGAAGCTGTGGGTTTTATAACTTTATATTTATATAATAATATACCAATGTCCATTAGGTGGTAATCTGCATGAGTATTAAAGAAAAAGGAAAAAAAAAAAGTTAGAATATTCATCCGCTTATAGTAATACGTTCAACCCAGACAAACGGAAGAACGTTTCCCCACTGTATTTTAAAAATCATTATGGTCTTTTAAAACAAACATGACACAAACACTTCAACACTGGACGAGATACAGCAATCCCTCTTTTTGGCGTTTTATTTTATATCCACTGCTTTAACCAAATTATAACATTTTATCAACCTTTGCTAAGTACCTTAGCAATGTTAGCTAAAGCAAATTTGTATGCTTTCCCTTACAGTGTTTAAACACCCTCACAAACATTGTTGGCAATAAACTCCTGATACAAATTAAAGAAAAAAGTTCACCTTCATGACCAGGGTGGTGTTCCTGATGTCCATGGGGAACTGGTCTGTGTCCCAGCCGAGGTCAGGAGAGCCAGTGTTTGAGTCAACTGAACCCAACATGCCAAACCTGTCCACCAGCGGGCGAGGATGATACAGAATGTAAAACGGTCTTAGTGGTAAAGATGCTGTTGATGTGCAAAAATTGTAATGCTGCAACATTTAGCAAAAGGGTTCCCTTATGTATAATGTAAAATGTCTCACGCAGACGCCATGACAACGTCGTGTTCATATGAGTGTCCTGCCAGAGTGGTGTGGTTGGGCTCGATGTTCAACTTAAAGTGAGCCTCCAGACCATAATGCTTAAGGAATCCAATGACACTCATAGCATCTAAAGAAGAGTCATATATAAAATGCATCGTTAGGACTGTTAGATTACATATAGCGTATTTGTTTAGACAAACCTTACCATAGTCATACTGGTGTTTGCAGGGCTCCTTAGGTTTAGGTTCGATAAGAAACTGACACTTCAACCCAATCTTCTCTTTGTACTCTGGTGAAAAATAAACAGACATGAAATGAACGTAGGATGCATCCTGACTCTGATTCTGAATGAATCCCGTATTTATGTGCAAACTCACCGACGGCCATTTTGAAGAAGTTGGCCATGTGCTTCAGTTCAGCAGCAACGTCCGTGTTGTGAACGGAGAGAAAGCCTTCCCTTCCTCCCCAAAACACTGAGGATACAAATATATACAATAATATGGCAACATTGCTGCACTGAAGGAATGTCAATATTTTAGACCCATTGGCAACATCAAGTCACTCGAACCGAAATTTTCTGCACCCAGCTTCTTGGCAGTATCGAGTCCCTTCTTAACCTGAGCGCCAGCGTAGGCCAGAACGTGACAGTCAGGGTTGGTGGCTGCACCATTCATGTACCTGTCACATGGATAAAATGTGTATAAATCATGCTGTTTTTTAAATTAACTGAGAAAGAACCTCTCTCCCTGCTAAACCTCAGGTATTTTTTGGGGGGGGTTCTGAATAAAACACTGACCTTGGGTGGGCAAAGAGGTTGCAAGTGACCCACAGCACCTTGATTCCAGTCTGTCTCTGCAGCTGCAGAGCCAGGTCTGTTATTTCATCCAGATTCCTGTTGGACTCCTCCAGGGTGGAGCCCTCAGGAGCCATATCCCTGTAGAAAACAGAGGAAGGATATTAGATTTCACTACTTTTAAATACTAATAAATTCATTAACTGCTTCGATATGCACAGGAGAAGTCGACAAAGGAGGGTTTAAATGCTCCACTGCAGCAAATCCTGGTGGCACTAGATATGTAATCTAATAATCCATTTAAACCATTTTTCACATGTAAAGTCAAGGTAGTTTGATTATGGAAGCCAGGATAAAAAATAGAAATGAACAAACCTATCAAAAACAATGAAATGGTCAACTACCTGTCATGAAATGTGTAGTATTTCACCTGTAAAAAAAGAAGAAGCAGAGGTCACAGGGGAAACACAAAGCATAAAATATAATCAGCTGTGTGTAACTGCGGCTTTAATGTAAAATTGAGGTGATATTCTCTCACACCAAGCTTGGAGAAAAACTCAAAAGCGGCCCGGAGTCGCTTCTTGGCTGATTCCATAGGAGTTCCTTCATTCCAGGGCCGGTGGAGGGTCGGAGACCCAAAAGGATCAGCTCCTAATAACAGAAGATAACAATTTAAAGAAAGAAGATAATATCTGTTGGCCTCAATTTTAAAATCAATTTTTGTATACATATCTTAAAAGATGTATAAACTATAATAGCACCGAAGACAATAGAATAAGCGTTAATGTGTGTTTAAAAGAGCCTATTCACACTGATGACAATATGATGAGTGTTGGGCCTGATGTTTTAGTACCAGTGCCACAGAAGGAGTGCCAGTAACAGACTGAAAACCTCAGCCAGTCCTCCATCTTTCTCCCCATCAGCACCTGCACAGACGAACACTGATCTCAGACCAGAACCCTCAGACAACACTAACTCCGTTTTAAATCATGGCGCACACACAAACACTACTCAATGCAAAGAAATATCCTATAAATGTATCAATAAAAGTTTTGATCCTAAGTGGATATGTATCAGGTCAGAATGTTTGAAAAAAGTAGAAACCACATGTGGTTCATTCTAATAAAAAAAAGCATGATAAAACATCCACAAACGATGAACAATTAAATAAAGTCAATCAAAAAACAGAAATGCAGAAACCACACATCATCACATATATCAAACTACGTCACCTCAGTCAAAACAAAATTACATGAAGTTAGAAGGAAAAAAGGAAAGAAAAAATCTTCAACACATGTAGAGAAATTGGGTCTAAACACCCTTCTGTATCATGCAGTATGTATTATAATGAACATCATATTGTGTGTGTGTGTGTGTGTGTGTGTGTGTGTGTGTGTGTGTGTGTACGTGTACATCTACCTCCTCTGCATTGTATTGTTTGAAGCACATGACATCTCCAGGCCCATCATTGGGTGAGAATGGGATCTTGGGAATGCCTGTGTGCACCATAAACGTTGAGCAATATCAGTATATAATATAACGGTGTATTGATCTCCTTTAGTCGTGTGACATAAGGAACACGTGCTATTAAAGTGACATGGATATGAGAGCCTGTGTATCAAAATAAAAAAATATTCACACATTCACAATTGTATGACAACTATTTGAAATATAATAATAAACTTATTCGACATTCCTCGACTGCATGCAGCCTACTGCTCTGTCTGCTACACAGACACCCCAACCTGGTTGTTTGTTTGGTCAAACTCTACACATGATGTGGACACTTTTGCACAACAAAGCCCTCATTGTTCGCGAGTGGCCCGCAACACTCCGGACACTTTTTGTCAACAACCAGACACACACACACACACACGTTGTAAACGGCTTTGGAAGTAATCTGATTTACCCACGAAGAAGTCCTCCTGCGCTGCCATTTATGGATCTCAACTTCTACGGTTCCTGCAGGGAGACTGCAAGTTGTCCACGTCCTTCCTCCGAAAACAACGAGTGCAGTTCCCAGTTTAACCACATGGTGTCACTAAATCCCTTTTTAAACCAGACCCTGGTATATGGCCATATGCAAATTACATGAAGCCTATATGAGTTAACCAAATATGTACATATACACATACACATATATATTGATACATTGTGTCCTATGTATATCCATTGTTTCCTAACCACCAAATAATTATAATTATTAATATCAATATTAATATTATTTATTATTAAAATGATCGTTGTTGTTTTTATTATTATTAGCATTGTTGTTAATGTTGTTCGGGGGTTAAGTAAGAAAAATATCCTAAAATATGGAATTTTAGCGTATTACTTTTACTGTGTTCCGTAATAGAATAGATATTTTTGACAATGATTTAATTATATTTCAATTATTTTGGAAAAATAAAATTTCCATTTGACTCTTTAGTATCTCTATGGACTACTTAATGTTGCGAATTCATACTGTACGTATCTATACAGTGTAATCTGTAGGTTTAATTAGCCATATTTTCATCATACTTATTTTACAAGTGAAATCATTCAATTTACAATAATTCTGAAAACCAGATATTGAGTCAAAATCAATGTGTATGCAGTCTTATTTTAAATTGCATTGTGGAATTTTCAGGAAACGTGTGCTTTCAAAATACAAAATTTTGACAGAAGTTACAATAAAAATAATAATAGCATATGTTCTAGATTTGTAATGTGCAGGTCAAAATCAACTGTCAGCATTCAGTTTTTATGCATCACTTGTAGCTGGAGCAAACCTCCAGTGGACCTGAGATCTGCTCCATCACTCAGTTTGTTGGCTTTAAGACTTTTAAACCTTCATCCCTACAGCAACACCTCTACGTTCTCCACAGTGATAATAACAATGTATTTTCACTTCTGCTACATTAACTTCCCTGTACTTTCCTCTCATGACCTTTGTGCGAAGAGAATAACTGCGCCATGAAATGACGAATGCCAACCGCAAACACAAAACCCTCTGATGCATGTTCAATACAGTGTGTTTATTTCAATTACAATGGCGCTTTTATAAAATATCTGATGCAGAAACATCAACAGAAATGTAGAAATGAAAACGGAATACCATACACACGTAACCCATAAATACACATTTACACACTTTAGAAAAGTACATATTACCCTTTAGAAGCCTTTGGTCTGGAACATATGCCAGGTGGAAACAACAAACATTAGCAGAAGAAAAGTTCTCTGTGCACCATTGGAGCCCTATCATATTTCATATCAGTACAGAATATACAGTGCACACATGACACCATTCGCCGTCTCCCGTTATCAAACAATGTGTTGCATTCATAACCCTGTGTGATCCCGACAGATGTCCATTTTCAAAATGCTAACATTTTTGCATAAGATAAAGATAGAATGGAAGGCAAATCAAATACAACCAGGCACTGTAGAGTGAGGCACTTGAGCACCTAACACCTCTGGTTTGGCATCATGACGTTTGGCACATGAGGGTGGCGTTGCACTTTGAATTGTGTGTGTGTGTGTGTGTGTGTGTGTGTGTGTGTGTGTGTGTGTGTGTGTGTGTGTGTGTGTGTGTGTGTGTGTGTGTGTGTGTGTGTGTGTCCGTGTTATGTGTTAGAGAAAGACAGAGAGATAACAGAAGCCCTGTCCAGGAATCTTCTCACAGCCGTCGTTGTCTCCTTACTGCTTGTCCATCGGAAAACAACTAGGTGAGTTACATTCATTCTCCTCATATTTACACTTCCACCGTATAAAGTACATACTCTTGTAATTCAGTTTTTTGAGCAGCTCTCGCGCCGAGCCTCGAAGTGCAAGTCTGAAGATGTTGACATTGACGGTATTACTGAACCACTGACGAAGGCCTCCAGTCTGTCCAGTCATGTTAAAGTACTCCAACGTTATTCTTATCCACCATGCAGCCCTGGCTCTCTCTTGGTTTCCTTGGGCTTCCTTAGATCCTGGTTTGATCCTGGTTTGGACCGGGAGAGCTGCTATGACGTGGAGGAGTCTGGCTGGCTGAGGTCCTTCTTCGTCATTTTGGTCGTCTTCTTCTTCTTCTTCCCGCTGCAGGGCTTGCAGACACAGCAGAGGATGCAGGGCGAGGCCAGCAGGAGGAGCGGAGATGTCACCAGCACGATGATGCTGACCCCCACCAGGATCCCCACCACCTGAAGGACAACACAGTGACATCCTTGAGCTACACATATAAATACTTTATATTTACAATGGATCAAGTAATTATGTGTGATGTGAAAGGCGTTGCTCTTATGAAGAATTATCATCCAACGCTACAGATCAGTTAAGTTTAGCATCTTTCAGCCCATTGCTTTGATTTTATGATCACCAACTTAACAGTTTTGGTCTAACCGCTCATCCATCTTGTTTCAAACTTCTGTCAGCTGTTGGCAGTGAATTATATAACCCACAGTACACTAGCTACCCTGCACTAAACAGTAAAGCGACAAAGTAAGCACTTAACAGCAGCTAAAAAGCCAAACCTTTGCCTCAGGAGTTGGTGGAGACCAAAACAGGGCTTAAAGGAGAGTGAATATTGAACTAACCTTCGTCAGGTGCAGCATTTTAACACAAATACATCTTTACATAGTCATTATTGCAAATATTTACACAGTTGCTGAGAAGATTGGCAGCCTCCAACAGCCTCTACATTGTATTTTATAACATGTAAGATACAAAAATGTATGTAATACTATAATACTTTATGGTATTGCGAGGCGTTGCTTTATGGCATGAATAAAGCGCCAGTTAGTGGACCTGAAGCTTCCTTTTGAAACCAAGGACAGATGGTGGGAATGAAACAGTGATGGAAAAATCTGACACAAACAATGAAGGGTACTGGTTGGATTATGGGTAATCTACTGTAATCATTCAGAAACATTCAAATCAAATCAGAGCCTACATAGACCATGATCTCATTACAGGATATTACTATTCATTTGATATTGAATTTTAGTTCATGGACACCTCCTGTCCACAGGTTTTATTGTAAGTTTTGTCAAACAATGCTTTTTATTATTTGGACTAGGCTCCTTAGTTTTAAAGTAAAGGAAATCCTAATACTACACAACATACAGTGATACATTAGACAATAGTATATTTCCAGCATTGTGGCCACAGTTTGTGTTTGGCCCTTTCCTCCTTCAACATGAAAATGTCCCTGTGCACAAAGATTATAGTTTTCCCAAGGTAGGTATGGAAGGCATTAACGAGCACAGAGCACTGACCTGAATCCCATCCAACACCTTTGGGCTGAACTTGCATGCCGCTGTTCCAGTTACATTCCTGGCTCATGCCTTATTGGCCAACATCAGTGTCTGACCTCACTAATGCTGCTGTGGCTCTCTTCTATAAGCGTATTTAAGCCATGGTGTGGCTTAAATGACATACTTTCGGCCATGTAGTGCATGGAGGTGTCAGCAAATTCATAAATCACATCATATCAAATAAAAACATGTAAAAATGTGCCATGCAAATGCTGTACACGGTGTACTTTAAATGCACCGTCCCCACAGCAGTGTATGCTGGCAGCTAAGAAGGAATTCGGGACCAGCAGATTGTATAACTAATAAAACCTGTTTGGCAAGATGTGTCACCAAGTTTGTCATGAATTGTTCGTGATGTTGTTCTTCTTCTTCTTCTCTCCAGATACAATGCAGACACACCGAGACACAATCAGTTCAGGAGGTTCACAGCAAACACAATGATAATCATGTGATAATTGCATCAGAGCAGGGGAAGTAAAAAGAAAGTAGGTTTGGCGACCGATCATTTTGTTGAACGGACAACATCATTACGGGGCAGGAATTTGAGATTAGCGCTGGTATTAGTTCAGTTTAATGTCTGATACAGAAAAAATTGGGCACATTAGCAGAAAACAAACCACTTAGAACGAGCTAACTAGACTTTAAAGGTCTTTAAAGAGAAAGTTGAGTGTTTTGCACGTATTTCAACTTTTGTAAAATTTTCAATTACGTGTGCCAAAAAGATGCTGTCACGGAAACTTTACTGTCCTGCGTAGGTTCCTTCAAAGTCCTCACTGGAGACGGCGACTCATTGATTTGACAGAAAAACAGTGTTAAACAAATCTTTAACATCTAATCCTGGTAGAGGGATGGCACAGTTTTACCAAAATCAAACCCACGCACGCAATAATTGACCACACACAGATGACTGCAGGTTAATCCATTCAGACAATGACAGCATCATCTCAAGCCTGAAATGAATACTGTATGTATGGTCTGATGTCTGCCGAGTGACCTCACCTGCGTTCTGTTCCACATAACCGAGGCCCTGGAGTGTCCCAGCTTGTTTCTGCATGGCCCCTTATCATAATGCCTCAGGAAGATATCCCCCTGCAATAACAAAAACACACGTGAGGACATGAAATCTACTATCTAGCAATCACCAAGGACATTTAAACACAAACTAAAGATAGTGAAGCAGAGAGTTCGGCTGTAAAAACAGGTGGCATGGCCGTATAGTTACATTTCACCCAGTGTAGGTAACAGGGGAGACTCACATCCAGGTTCTGCAGACAGTACCAGCAGAAGGTGTGTTTGCAGCTCTTGCACAGCATCTGTGCACAGCCCTGGTTCCTCTCGATGTAGATACCACACATAGGGCATTGCTTGATGGGCATGTCAGAGTCGCTGTTGGAGCGGGCCCTGTGTATCGGGAAAGAGACACATATATGCAGTCAGCTGGGGCACAGTGGAGTATGAGGCCACGAAAGCCTCCGGGCAGAGTGGGAATTCTTTATTTAGCAGCAGAGTGAAGGGTCAGTGCTAACTTTGAACTGGGTTCATTATTTGGTATTTAAAGGTATGAGGTAAGTATTCTGTGCGTACAGTACAGGGCCATAGCTTCCACTGAAAAACCCTGTAGTCATGTTTGAGGGTTTAAGCAACCTGAGGAGTTTACATATCATCTCAGGGAAATTGCACAAGGCTGATTCTGTCTTTTTTAATCTCATTATCTTTACATTTTAATTTATTAATATTGATTGGCCACCTGGGGACACGACAACAAGCTGTGAACACAATTTTGACATATTAACGCCTGATAAAGTTGTTGGGGCCTACTGGTTAGCACCAATTGTCTATTTACGTGCAAATCCAGAAGAAACAAGAGCAACATTAGTATTCATCAAAAATAATGATTCTAAGTCTGAGTCTGAGTCTGACCAATATTCACTGTCCTTTTAGCTCTGCATTGGTCGCCACCACCTGAGGGTGGTGCATCTCTGCAAGATGCTAACTTTGTCTGTTGGCTATTTGGTGCTGGGCAGTTAGTATGCAGTGGGTTGATATGATCGGTCTTGCTGATATGAGCTGAATGTTATGATTGAACCAAAACAATTAGCTCAGAGATGCTAAAAAAACCTCCATAGAGCCGAGGGGAACTTCAGAGTCAGGTGATACTTTTCTATGGGTTGGGCACCACAAGTGACTCATTTTACATTATACATACGTTTTTTTTCCCTTTTGAAAATCAAAGAATTGATCGTAGCAGGTTTAAAGCATAGGTCAGTGATGTAAGGGATTTGATGCTTGTTGCTGATGGATTAAGAAAAAAAAACCAATATAATCAACATTCTAGAGTAGAGAGGGCTAAGAAAAAACAATTAGATCATTATGTAGGGAGATACAATTAATTCAATTAAAAAGCCAAATCTCATCTTGAAAATAATACTTTTTATGTTGGCTCGTCAGACTCCTTACCGCACTGTTTCTAAACTACTGGCTATGGCCCTGGTACAATACCATTGGGCTTAAAGACTAAACCTGCAGGCTGAGGAAAGGCATATCATGCTCTCAAGTTCAAACTTAAAGTTGATATCCCTTCATTCCTCTCAGGCCTGCACCATCCTTTACAACACACTGCAGACACCACTGCCCCACTGCAGTGCACAGGCTCCTTCAGTACAGGGAGCTACGTGGCTTGGTGCCCACCCTCCTCCTCCCTTTGGCACAGTGACAATGGAATTCCGATATAAGTCAGTGACTCCCCAATGACATCAGTCAGTCCGGCAGAGCCACAGCTCGAAACAGGATGTAGCTGTACAACGGGGACTACACAGAGGGCACTGCTGAGGAATAATGAGCTATTCATCCTGAATTAATGTTTATTGTATATTCAGCTCAGGGCCTCTGCTCGGAGATTAACTACACATCATTTTATAATCCATTCAATGGAAGTATCCTGCCACAATAACTGTCAGGTTTTTTTATATTAAAGGGAAGGATGGGATTTTCCTCATGAAATGGCTGGCCCACTGACCTGCTTTCACGAGAGGGCGAGGGCAACATCATGGGCTGGTGCTCCGGGCAGGTATGGCCTCCCTGCCAGGGCCCTCTGCACCCGGAGCAGAAGACGATGTGACAGGTCGGGCAGGGCACGGTGTCGGGCTTTCCCTCAGTGCTCAGCTGCACACTGCACACCGCCTGGCATTCAAGCACCGGGCACCAGGCTTTACTGGGGTCCAACTTCACTCCTGCAGGGAGCAAAGACAGGATGTGAATAAGAATTTCTGAAGTAGACATCAAGCAAATGTAGATGTTACGAACAAAATAAACACCTGTTTTGCTATTCTCTGAATCCCAAGTAATCTGTATCAGTACTATAAGTTCAAACAGTAATTCTACTGATCTGCAACAAACAAAGTTAGTGCTGAAACAGTAAGTCAATTGCTCAAGTACTCCCTCAACAAACGTTCACTGTTTCCATCTTCTCATATGTGAGGATTTGGTGTTTTCTTTCTGTTTTATACAATTGTAATCTGAAAATCTTTGTATTCCTAAAGAATCCTTGTAGTCCTAAAGAAAACTGCAACACTGTTTACTGTTAGCTTTAAGTATTAAATAGTAAATTAACACGTTACAACTTGTAGGATGTGGGGGAAGTAAAAACACAACATGTATGGATTGCTTCTTCACACATGGTCCACACTATAACAACAAACATAACACATTACTTCACTGTCTTACTAGCAGCGTGTCACTCCGCCAACCTGCTACCACAGTTAATAGTTCCCTATCTACACACAAAAAATAAAGACAATATAAAAATAGTAAAAAAAATATACAGTAAATATAGGCTATTATTCAATCATGATTATCATCCCAATAAACATTTGTAAAATAAATTCAAATTAAATCACTTTCCTTTAATACCAACTGCATACGTATAATCTGATTTAGTAGCCTTCTGATAGCACAACACTTTCGCCACTCTAGCGACTCTTTGATACTGTAGCCTATTTGGTGACTTGAGCTCAGTGCTTTTGAGCTAAATGCTTTCATCAGCACATCGCTAACATGCTCAAAATGACAATGCTAACATGATACTGGGTGTTAGCATGCTAAACACAAAGGACATGTATAGATTGGTAAGTTATACATTTTTATGCGCATTACCAGTTTAGAAAAACTAAAAAATCTCGAGACACACAAAAACACAAAACTAGCTGTCGACATTCGAGTGACTGTGGCTGTACTTCAGGTAAAGCTGTGGTTTGAGCTTAAAGCTAAAACGCCCACAGTGAGAATGTTAACATGCTGATGTTTAGCAGGCAATGGTTACCATGTTACTCATAAATAAACAAGTACAGCTGAGCTAATGGGAACGTCGATAGTTTTACACATATGAAGGACAGTTTAAGAAGAAAAGTCCGAAAATCACTAAAGTTATTACAATTTGTCCTGAGGGGGAGGTAAATATACCAAATTTATAGAAATCTGTCCAATATCTAAAAAAGATTCATCATTCTGGACCAAAGCGGTGGGCCGACTAACCAACAGACACTGCAATCCCTGGTTAGCATGACTAAAAACATCTAATAAATCCATTGTTGTCCTTTCTAATGGATTATCTATTAGGTTAACAACTCTCTAACTAGTTTACGGGGACAGAAGGAATGCGTACAAATAATAAATCTGACATGTTTTACAATCATAACAAAAAAATTGAGCTTTCATGCTCTGATACCCTCACCAGCTTTTCTGCTGCAAAACAATTTACTGTACTGTACTTTGCACTTCTTTATACTTCCAATATTATAATTGGTCTGAATTATGGCCAGAGTAAACAATACTGTGCAACTGGAAAAGACCAATAAAGCTAGAAGGCAAACCTCCGTTTGCAATTTGTTAACTTCAACAGAAACCTATTTCAACAGTTTCTTTCCTAATATTCCAAGGCCTCCAGTGCAAGACAAAGATATACACATTTCACAATAGTTTCCACAACAAATGGCGCAAACATCTACATACAGGTCATATCATTTACCAGCACTGAAACGATCATTACTTCAAATTGAACAGAATGGTGGCATGGACTTCTTGCAGCATTTGTTATTGAATTCACTGCTAGTAAAGTTTGGTTAAACTGAAGGTATTGAAGCTACAGTGCCAGTAACCTCCGTGGTGAAACTGGACCACAGCAGAATAGAAAAAGAGCAGGAGGCCCCACATTCTCCCAGCCATGTGAGGCTCAGCACTCTGGGCGGCTGCTCTGGTAATGACACACCAGCTGAAGTGCGACCTGAAATAGCCCAATGCCTGACACCGGTCATCAGCATGATAACACCTACCTCGCTCGAACTTCAGACGCTGGTACAGCTCCACCTGGTCTTCTGGGGCCAAGCTAGCTATCTGCAATCACACAGCACAGAGAGAAATGAGTTTTATTTACTTTGAATGAATTGTTTGCATGCAAGATGTTCAGGACATCTAGTATCTTTTTTAAACCCTAATGGATAAATGCAAAAATACATGGTGATCAAGGTTAAATGAGGTTGTGTGGTTGCTGGAAAGATCATCCAGGAACAACTGGTCACCTAGCAACTGCAATTTTCTATAACACGAAAGTAGTGAGTGAATAGCCACTTAGAGAAAAAAGTTAGTTGCAATATATTTAAATGGAAAAAAATCTGCAAATCAGCAATTATACTGCCATGTAGCATTAAAAGCTGCAAGAAGACATCTGCAGCTTATCAACAAGAAATATATTGCAAAGGTCAGCAAATACTCTAGATAATTGCTTAAACCAACATTAGCTTACAGTAAGAAATACCAATCAAAGCTCAAGAAAATTATTTATTTCTTCCTTCCATCTTTTAAAATGAAAGACTAAAATGCAGAGCATGTTATTTGCGCCAATTCATACTGTTTGCAGTCTAAAATTTGTCTTATTTGTATTGGATAACAGGGGATAGAAATTCAACAATCAAACCAATTCTAATCACACAGAAGTCCAAATAGCACTAGTTAAAGAGTACAAAAAAAGTTTATTTCTGTAGTTGTATTAAGAAAAGAAAAACATTACAAAATGAGGAACTGAGAAGCAGAATTTTCCATTTGTGAGTGAATCAGCATTATAAGCCTCGTCTCTGACATGTTTACTGACTGGTATCTACGAATTTTGACAGCTCATAGAGTTTCACTTTCTGTCTGACTGCTCGCATTATCTCATTCTCACAACACTTAATATTAGTTAATCCAGCCCACACAGCTTTAAAAAACACAAGAGGGAAAATCCAACTTCATATTTCTTGAGAAGTTTGCTTGCAGCACTCTGGAGTAAAACTGCAGCAAATTTATTAGAGAGAAATTAAACTGTATATTCCCAAACCACGTTTGCATAAAACAGGGTTTTTAGTTCAGGACCTGTTTGTGCACCCACAATGTTTTTTTATTTTATGACCTCTGAATATTTTTTATTGTTTATCACTCATGACCTACATATCATTGGGTCTGAGCAGGGCATACCTCAGAGTCCAGTAGCACTCCGGTCTTTAGGCAGGCCATATCTGGGCAGGTGATGCATGCCCCCCCACCCTCCATGATGGCCAGCTGAACATACTGCTCCAAACACTGGAGAGGGAGAAAACAACACAGCAGAATTAGCAACATGACAATCCTCTCATGACAAATCCAATAAGCAAATAAAGCAGAGGAAAAGAGGCAGGCCAAACTAAATGCAACATTTTCATAAATTGCATAAGTTTCTTATCAACGTTTCTTATCAAGTCATATGTTGCCTCAGCTATGAAATATGGAAGTTTCGGAGGAACTTTGTCAACATTGTTCAAAGGTAGATGGTGTTTGATAGCAGACAACACAAAACATTTACGTGTCCCTTGGATTCCGGTGGAAAAACGAATGGAAAAGTGTTTTTAAGATCCATTTTTACGTGTAAACTTGTGCTAGTCATGTGCTTTCTCATAAAGCATGATGTACTGTTCATCAGAATACTGAGCTGGAATACAAATAAAAAAAGCAATAGTCTGTGTTCAGGTTGATAAAATAAAGTTCAACTGATAAGCAGGATTTACAGTATCCCTTTCCCTCCTTCATCCCCTGTGACACTTTGTATGTGTGTGTGTTTTATCTCTGTGACCTTGTGCCTGCAACAGTGACAACTTTTTACCTCGGACAGAGATTAACACCTGCCACTGTATAGCCACCTCTCTGCGTCAGGTCATAACACCAACATCTCAGTTTCTATATGTCAGGCATGTATTGGACTGGAACAGTGTGGTAGTTGACCTCTGCCTCTGTTTGGAATGATACAGCTCTGTATTCTAGCGATAGCACTTCTTCTCACCAAAAATAACTAAAAAAAGGCTCCCAGGAAATGTTTGCGAGATCCATGAAGTTGCCAACAGCTTTGATTAATAACATGAATTTCCAAGGACACGACAACAAAAAGTGAATGTGAGGGAAAGGCAGCCCTGTGTTGAAACCCCTTCCTTTCTCTAAAGCTGCAACATGCCAGATTTGGCATTAGAGGATCTATTTTAAGATATTAAAACAGGAAGTTGTGCTGCAATAAAAAAAGGGAGTGTCCCTTTCCAAGTGATTTAAGTGTTGGAGATTTGCCTAAATTGCCCAAAGAAAAGCCTGGTGTTGGATCACTTTTTGTGTAATCCTAAAAGTAAGAATCACAAGCAATATGAATAGGGGATCAGCCTGCATTGGCTCTAAATATAGCCTGGAGGCCCCCTGCCCTGTTTCAGTAACAAAGTATCACTGGTTTGACTTCCACAGCACTGGCTATGTTTGTCTTTTCTTACCGCTGTGCAGAAGACACAGTCACAGCCCTGCAGCTCCCTGGTGGCTGCCGACGGATGCTCGCTTAGGCACAACTTGCAGAAGGCCTCGGGCCCAGGCTGGGAATTTTTAGAACCGGCCTCGGGGATCCCCGGTGTTGAACCCCTGCCTTCCCGGCTCAGCGTGGGACTCCTGCTGGCCATGGTGGAGCAAAGCGGGCAGGGGAGGGGGGAATCAGGCTACTCCTAGCCCTTCTGCTTGGGACGTAGAGGAGCTACGGCCTCCATGTTCCTGGAAGCAAAACAAAACAGCACTGATATATTTGCCTCATCAGTGTAGGTTTGACACTCTTCTTCCTCTTTGCCACACAGTTCACACAACACTGTTCCCTGCCTCCGGAACCTGTCATCTCTTCTGGTGACTCTTGCACCAACTGTGATGACCTCACCTCTCCCTGAGGCTCTCCGCTGTCATTGTTCCGTTACCTGGGAGATGAATTAGTCACTGTTCAAAGCTGCACGGTGCGTAAAGCCAAACATAATTATGTGTAATTACTGCAGTGTTATTGATTACTCATCGTGTCATTTTTACAGCCAAAGTCCAAGGTCTGTGTTTACTGAGTCTACAGTTATTGACCGGCCCCTCATTCATTCTGACAGGAAGAATTGATTGCCGATCGTTTTTAGAAACATGGTAAATACACGCCTGTGTAGCCACAGTGGGTACTTGCAAGCTATTATGTTCAACACGTAATGGTTTTAAAACTTTTTGACTAAAACATACTTTAGTGATGTTCAGTTCTTGCAGAATGATGACAACAATTTGACAATGTTCTTGGGCAAAAAACTTTAATAAAACGGGTCAAATGTATATTTTTAATTTGATAACAATACGAGTCTACAGCCATGCTAGCAGCTCTACCGCCATATGTTAGCTTTGAGCTAACATATGTCCTGCTAACATGCTAATATTATTAGAACTAAAAGGCCGCTGAGCAGTTTTAATGTTTAGATGCTCACATCTCAGTTTAGCATGTTTAAAATGCTAACGTTTGCCCATGAGCATTACAGACTATACAAATATATATTACAGCTGAGGCAAGATGAAAAGTCAGAAGATCCCCAGAGGTATAGCAATTAATATGGAAGGAATTAATTCATGGAGGGATGCAGGAATTTGTGCACCAAATTGCATGGCTGTTTATTCAGTTGTTGAGAAATTTCACTTAGACAACAAATGTTAATGTGAGGCTGGAGAAAAGATCAGGGGATCATGAGGATTTATCCTGCCGGCCCAATGAATGTCTGCACAAAGTCACGTTCCAACCCATGTCATAGTTGTTCAGTCTGGACCAAAAGTGGTAAACCAACAGACAACAAAAAACTAAAAAAGTATTTTACACAAAATCTGTTAAATTATAGCATCAAGCATGAATGTAATCCGTGACTCCCACTTTTTGGCTTTCAGACATCATGCACTAGTTGCCTATTTTTGGGACAGCAGGACAGAGGTTGGTGGGTAATAAAGGCCTAATCTGATATTAAAGGGAACCAATGAAGCCAAACCAATGAAGCCAAACCCATAGAGCTCCCCTTTGGTTCTGCCCAATCCCAAAAAAGTATGAGAAATAATCAACCCCATAATCTGGGATTTGTGATTTAATCCTGTAGATAACAGTGGTTGGACACAGAAAAGAGGTCACAGAGGAAACGGTGGCGTTAAAAACACACTCTGCAGCCGGAGTGGCTGTAGAAATCACACATTATCCAACATGCAGTGTTCTCTATTTCATCAAGGCTGGTGAAGTTGGCAGGAAAACTTTTGGGGCAGCTCAATCAATACAGCCACCACCAACACCACCACCAGTGTCCTACATTTTTCAGTGAGTGTTCTTTTATCATGTGCTACCGATCGGCAGTGGCGTACATGCAGTTGGCTGATAGTGGAGCTTGTGTAGCAGGCAGCGTCATGGTATTTCTGCACAGTCACGGTGCATTGTCCTGCACTGCTTTAAGGGAGGAGAGCTGAGCCGGCTGCAGTCGTCATTCCACACACTCTCAGCCTGTCCTGTCCTGCCCGAGCACTGGCAGCGCCATGGTTTCTCATGGGAAAATGACAGGTCTCTTTAGTCAGCTGGCTTTGCTGCATGGAAACCCCAGTGTGTATTTAAAAACAGTGTAAAGCCTTTCGTTCCTGACCAACTTCAAAGTTTAGAGGAATTTGAGATTATGTGTGAGCATTTGTCAATAGCTGAGTCTGGCGGAAGTGTGTTTTATGTCAGAACAACAGACGAATCAGTCTCGTTCCACCTTTGATGTGATGGATTTAAGGCGTTTTGATTGACTGTGAACTGTAGAGTACATCAATAACTTGTGGCTTTCTGATTCTTATATAATACAGTGAGTTTGAGGATTAGGCCATTTTCTGAATGCTGTTTCAGAAGCGTTTCCAGCATGATTGGTTTAATCTAAATACTTCAAATGTCAATGCCAAATGCTCAACAACCAGAAGCTTCCATACAAAACGCATCCCTATTAGTATTTGCCTTCAAGAACCCATCTGGACTGCAGTCCCTGCCCCCTGAGCGAGCAATTACAGCTGAGAATAAGTTAGAGCTATTTATTAATCAAAACGCTCTTGTGTGCTAACCATTCCTATTAGGTGTGGAGTTGGCAGTTCCGTGATTAGCAGTCCACACGGATCAAGGTCTAGATTGCATTCCAGCCGGGGGGGGGGCATCAAAGCATCACTGTTGACACCAAGAGGCAGAAACTGGAAAAAGAAAAAGATCTGCCCCAGTGAAAAGCTGCTGCTGCTCTTTTACACAGGCTGCCACTGTGTTTGAGGCAGCTGGGACTGCGTGCTGGGGGAGTGTGTATAGCTGAATATATACGGCATCATTTATACAGCTGCAATCTCTCCCTCATGTCTGCCATTCTGGTTTTCTGGCCACCTATAGCCTATAGTTTTTAGGGAAGACAGCCAAAAACAAGAGCATATAAAGTTGAAAAACAGCAATAACCAGAAATTAAGATAATGGGATGTGCAAACCTTTATTCACCAGTTTCACCAGAATCAGTGAGGTGGATATTGACTTGGATTGCAGTTATTTAAAGGTATATTCCTAAAGGTATATTCCTTGCTTCCTATGCATATTAGTATGAGGTTAACATTGTTTATGATAAAGGTAACAGAGTGATGTATAATCTGTTACAGTGCATTTAAACAGACCACATCTGACACACCGGCATCTCCCTGTCAAGGTTGCATTCTCGTACGGGTCAAAATCCTGACGCATTAAGGGTGGAAATATGTCTTAAGGTGTAGACAGTTTCGGTTAATGGATGGTCCGTGTGATGCAGACAGAATAAGACAGTCTGAGCAGAGGAGAGACGGGGAGGACGGGACATACCTCGCCTGTAGGACCGCTGGGTGTAGGAGCTGCCCGAGTCCAGATCCACAGCCGCAGTGCTCTCACTGTGGCACGGGCACATGTGTTGATAGAGTCCGCTGTTAACCTTCTGCTGTCACGGCCGAATTCTACTGTCGACCGGTTACCGCCTCCCGATTAATGCTTAATGAAAAACTAATAACATGTTTGAGCGTCCTGCTCGCTCCTAGTTGGCCTGCGTGTGTGTGTGTGTGTGTGTGTGTGTGTGTGTGTGTGTGTGTGTGTGTGTGTGTGTGTGTGTGTGTGTGTGTCTGCTCTTGCGTTTTGTTTCCATCCAGGAAGCAGTGCCTGCTCTCTGCTGAGCTCCACTCCTGCTGGTTATTTCAGTGTAACCACGACGCATTCAGGTGCAGTCGTAAAAATGGAAGTCACGCCATGAGCTGCCCAGGAACTGTGGTAAAGGGTTATCAGACGAGTCAAATTGTAAAAAGCAAATACATCAATGACAAATACGGTCGATTAGATTATTAAAATGTCAACTGATTGGACGTTAAAGGATGTTTATTTATTTAACTAACAACTGTATTTGTTGTTGTATTCATCTACTGTGGCTTGTCGGATAACAAACTAACCGGCGTTTTGCGTTAACAGATGATAACAACGTTGTTGTGTTGGCGCCCTCTAAGTTCAGTTCTGATAAATGTACAACTCCTTCCTGTAACTGCTTACTCCGCAGCATTATTGCTCGCACAATTCTCGTGTAGAATGAATTATTATTAGCCGTCAATCCTATTATATTTGATCATATTTATATATTAATTTGACTATTTTAGGCGACAACAATAATTTATAGATAAAGACAAATTTATAGAATAATTATATTCCTGGCAGTGTGGAGACCTACACATTCATAATGGGTAATACAAATGACATAATTGTGCGGAATGAATAAAACTGAATATGTACTGAAAAATGGATATTTAACATTTTGAAAAGTCTGAGTAATAGAAAGAAAATGGTGGCCTTTTTGGTTTACTGGTCAAAATGTTCTAAAAGTGGTGAGGGGTGGCTTTGGGTGGGACTCATGACCTCAGTGTTTCTAAAGTCCTGGTTACAGCCCTGAAGGTAATAAAGAATATGGTCAACATATTTGACATTGGATCAAATTTCTGTTTAACCATAATATTAACTCACAAAAAAGAAACAATATACTTTAAATTACAAAATGTTATGCTAATAATGTAACTGCCTAGAAAATGCATGAATACTGCTTATTCTGAAACAATCTTTTATTTATTTCATGAATGTATATACCAATAAAATAAAGTCACACCTAAATTACAAAAGGCTTAGCAGAACTTACAGGTATCACTTGCTAACACTAAAACTGAAAGTTATGTAATGATGTTACAGTTATGATACAGTTACTTCCTGTTAACACACTTGGCTACTTTGGATTGGACAGAGCAACAGATTTTAGGAGAGAGGGGCGAGGAGGAAATGACATGCAACAAAGGTTAGTTACATGTAACAATTCTTAATTTATGTGCTTTTATATTGTTTCCCATTTCTGCTTCTCTTTTTATGTCAGACTTTTTTTTTTCTTCCAATATATAGCATATTGTAATTGGTTTCATAGTATGCCTCACTTAAAAGAAAGATTTAGGGAGTACCTTCTCATAGACGCACTACTACTAGTTTGCCTATAAATTACGTCACTGATATCCATCATTAGGACAACCCCTTGCCAGTTCAGGAATATGATTGGCTCCCTAATACACTTGTGAATGCCACATTGGCTGATATGTATGTGTATGTGTATATCATTCTTACTAAATATTGCTTCATACCTATTCAAATTATTTTTGTGTACTGTTTGTCTTTTTAAATTAATTTAGTGATGATCAGCTGATTTTTTGTTTTTTTATTTATAATTAGTTTTTATTACAATCTCATGGTATTTTTTGAAGTACGTTTCTGTGATTTTTGTCTGAACTATATCTGAATATTGTTCTTTTTGCATTGTTGTAATAAAATTTGGACCCTTTAAATGTCACAAGATGAAGTGTGCTGGTTTCACAATAAAGTTGTTTTTTTGTACTGCATTTGTTTTGCTGGTGTTTTGACCTAATAAGACAAGTTCCCTTTTCCATTGAAAATTGAAGTAGGCAAAGTTGTACCATAAACTCCTGCTATGATCATGGCACAAATAGAAGAGAATGATTTGCTTTTTGATTTGCAAGAGACTTGACTTGGATTTTATCCAAAAGACTTGAAAACAGCTCTGGCTCTTTATATTTGAAGACGATAGTTAAGTCCGTTTTTCCTCACCATATTGCAAACTGTATCTTTATTTTGACCATATCATATTTCCTCAAAAGTATGTTGTTTTCAAGATTTTATTATTATTATTATTATAAAGTGGGCTTTGTGTGATCTTAATTGCAAAAATTAAGTTTGTCTGTACTGCTACAAACTCATCCTGCTTACTCCTGTTGCATCATTTCCTCCTTAGATGCTTCAGTGCTAAACAGGTGTGTGACATCTGATGTCATATACTATTAATCTTGTTTTGCTTACAACCAGTTTTGTAAATCCAATATAATGCAAAGCATTTAACGTTCCTAACGTCCCCAACGTCGTTAAACTTGTATTAAGCTTGGATTTAACGAGGGACAGTGAAGGCACCAGGAGCACAGCGCTAAGGAACCATTGGGACGAAAATGGTGTTACTGTTCTGTCCGTTTTCTGCAGACACACTAAAAACTCTCGTGTCTCGTGCAGAACTTGTAAAATGTATCACATAGGACCAAAACAAATTCCACGAGACACTTTGCGTGCCACTGGGACTTTTCCAAAAAAACTGCTGTCAACGAAGCTATTCAAGCACTGATGATAGCCATGCCTAGACGGAAACCCCAAATCAAAGTGCGCATGCGTGCGGGGGTTTCCGGAGAAAATCTGTATATCAGTCGTTGTCAGCCACGAACAAGATTATAATGTAACTGGCGTACAACACGTATGATGAGCAACGAGTACTGTTAATGACAGTAGTATTACAAAAGCGAGAGAAAGACCGTTCGATCAGGTGAGATTTAGTATTTATAAATATATAAAAAATTAACTTTTTCCTGAACTAACACCTGTTTGAAGATGTGTTTTCCCCCTTTGTTTCTGGGGTATATGGCTACATTACATCGGTATTTGTGTTTGGACAGAGGATTTACTTTTTGTTGTATCAGCTGAATATCATAATGTATTAGTATATCCATAATAGACAACTTCCTGCAACGGGATGCGACTCGCGGCAGCTTTTCTATAGCTCGCAAGACTTATGCAGTTTTTTTTTACGTGAATTAAAGTATCCAAAGACGTCAGTTTGAGCTTGTATGTGGAATTAACTAATCACGGGATTGAGCGCGTGAACACAAGATAAAACTAAAACTAATTTTGTTTTGTGTTAAAACGTTTGGCTCCAACCATTGACTGTCTGCATCCAAACACACCACAATTTCCGCATATTGTTTGTTGCTGTACCGGGGAAAGACTGGCCAGCAAAGTGAAAGTGCACGTGACCTAAAAAACCTGAGCAGGTGGTCGCGTGGTGTGAGCTGTTGTTTGTACAAAAACAAATAAACCCACTCCGTCCAGGTGTTACCCTCTGGTGTGTTATGACTGTGTGAGACTTTGAAGCTAAAGGGGATTTCGGTCCATCTCTCTCCTCTAGATGATGATGAGTGGCAAAACCTCCATCATGCAGTGCATCATCCAGGTGGCGCAGAGGGTGGCGCAGAAAAGCTGCAACAGAGCCTGCCAGCTGTTCTGCTGCCCCATAGACGCTCTTCTGTGTGAGAAGGTCTCATGTTGTGATCGCCCTAAAGAGGATAAAACTACACAAGGTAAGCTCTACATTTAATGTATAGTTTTTATCTATTTATTTTTACAATAAAACATTCAGGGTCTTTATTTAATCACCATATATCTATTAGTTTAATCCTTTGTTGGTCTTATTTATTTATTTTTTTACAATTGAAGGTCAAATTATTTTTCCTCTTCTTACACTTTAAGTAGAAAGTTAGTTTTACTTTTACTTTTCTGCAAAGCAAGCTTTTTCCATTATATTCAGGAACCATAGACTTTGTGTTGGTGACGCGTTTCTGCTATTACATCACTCTGGAACAACAACTTCCCGTTCTCATATTCTCTTCCCTTTTTATCCCTTTCTTTCCGTCGGTCACACATAAAACAGTCGCAATCCAGAATCTGCCGTCTACCATTTTGATAGTGAACATCAGCAACTCCACCTTGATCGACTGCGTCATTGGGAACGACACCTACCCATCGGCTGTAGCTGAAAATCAGCCTCTTATGCTGGAACCTGAGCTCAAAATGAAGGGTGGGTAACAGCCAAACCTCTTTTAACATTCCTATTATTATTATTTTATTTCCTTTGAATAAAAAGCACCTTGAGCTAGAATTTACACTATGAGTTGTTGTCTTTTTTGCATATTTTTGCAGTAGTTCCACTTGACCTATCTCAGCACTCTGAGAAGTTCTGAAAACTAATTTGTTCATGTGTTTCAAATCAAGGGAAATGTAGCTGCAGCTGTGGACAACAGGGGGCAGCACATACCTCTCCTCCTCCTCCTCCTCCTCTTCATCTCTGTCCTCCATCAGCCGAGTCTTCGAGCATCAACATCCACAGCTCCCGTCTTAACTGTGTCATCATCGGAGACAACAACTACATGTATGCTGACCAGACCCACCCGACTGAGTAAGAGGAACCGGAAGTGTGAAGATTTGGCCCCACGGAGAGGACCTGCACACACACACACACACACTAGCAACACTGTCATCTATGGTAGGATCACAACTTAAACTCAGAATGAGTTTTCAATCTCCAGACGACTTTTTTTTGGTTCTCAGTCACAGCTTGTTGTTATTGTTACGGGTGTCGACACCGTTGGCTATAGACTGGATATTCTGGCTCTGCTATGCTACTCCTGTAGCATAATTTTTATAGGGCCATATCTAACAATTATTTGAATTGTCTTACATTATCCTCATATAATTCTCTAAAGTGGAGGGGTTTCCTGTGTTGCAACACCAGGTCTTCTGCTCCTCCGTCATATGTGGGGACATAAAGCTGGGAGAAATTTTACCACAATCATTTCCTACATCGATGTGACTTTTTGATGATTCACCTCTCTGTGATTTACTGTTAGGAAAGACAGCTGGTTGTATTGTGTGATTTAAAAGTATTCAAATACTGTGTCGGACAGAAATCCTTATCATGTTATGATAAAGGCGTTAACTTGTGTTTAAATGTATGGCCCATGGTCAGTTACAGTAGACTACTTAGTAGTGTAGTGTTGCCAGAAGTCATTTTGATTTCTTGCATTCATGCTGTGCATAAAATATGGAATAAGAGTACTTTGAATCAAGGTGCTACTATTGTGTCTGCTGATATGTTTATATATGATATGATACTGTTACCTAGACACAGTTTACTACTTTTTAAGTACTCCTGAAATATTTGATGAAATTAGTATTCTTTTTCTTTATTTTGCTTTTGTATTTTGTTGAATACTGTATGTTTGAAATGACAAACAAAATGTTTATACAATAAATTATTATAATGATGTGTCAAAGGACTGTTGGACTCATTTCTTCTTCTTCTTCTTCTTTCCTTCCTTCTTCTTCTTCTTGCCTTTCTTGTCATCTTCTGCTTTTTTAAAACTGCCGAGGCCCCGGCGGACCATGCAGCCTCTCCACCATGCCTGCAGCTGCAAGGTCAAAAGGTCACACAGGCCAACGTCAGAATTAGGGATCGGTACACTACATAAACTAGAGCCACTGATCTGATAGGGCATGACGGTAACTTCTGACTGGATGTTGTTACCTTGGTAGCAGCTCTGGCCTCCGCCTGCTGTAGTCGCAGCTTCTCCTGCTCCTCCCTGTCCTCCATCACCACCTGCTCCATCTCCCTGAACTGAACACAATTCAGCACTCATTAGTGTTTGTCTAAAAGTGAATGTTGGGAATCCAGTTCAGCATGGGCAGATGTTCACCGCGTCACGTTCTGCCCTTGGAGCCGCTCACCTTCCTCCTCATCTCCAACAGCCTGTCCATATTCACCGTTCTTTTGCAGCACACGCTGTTGAGCTTCTGCTCCTTCTCCTGCAGCATCTGCTTTGTGAGCTGCTGCCACTGCTTCAGCTGCTGCTGCAACTCCTAAAACGGCAACCATAGCAACAGTTATAGTGACGGTACCACATACAAAAGTTTAGGGGCTGGTGCAAAACACGAACAACAACCTCACCCTTGTGCATCAGTTACAGAATTTGCTCTGATGTTCTTAGAGGACAAAAATGTCTGGGTGGAAAAAAAAGCAATAATATTTTTCACTTTCACTCAGTAAAATCTTTGAGCCAACTATTCATTTTCAAAATTTGAACCCTTGATTTCAATTGATTGCATCAAACAGGGCAGTTCTCCCTAATACAGCAGCAATAACCCTACTGGAAACCAGGAAAATAGCATGTGAAAAATGGCTCAATCTGGCAGAAAATGGTAAAAACTACGCTAGATCCATAGAGTATATGGGCTAGATTGGAAGCCTGGTACAATAGAATGCATGATTTTATGTGTGTGTGTGGGGTTTTGATGCGTTTCAACGTCGTGTTCACGGGCTAGACAGATTAATAGAGGAATCAACTGTCAGCAGTATGGACAGTATGGAGTATGAATGATTGAGAGCCTGCAACTGACAGTAGCAATACAGTAGTTAAAATACTACAGTAGAAGAACTATAATAATACTACAACAGCTACTACTTTTAAGCTTAAAATGTGGTGATCAGTGTTACAGCGCTTGAGGCAAATTAACACCTTCTCCTACCACGCATTAACACTCCATTGCCTCTGTTGCATCTGCTGAAGCTTTCATGCTAAAATTAGGTGTTGAGTTTCTCTACCAGCAAGGGGACGACTAGGGGGTGTTTCTGTGTCATCAAGAATATTCAGCTCACTGTAAGTTTCAGAGGTCTATTACAGAACTGTGTACTTAGTTAAACTGAATGCTCTGTAAAAAAAGGAATGCAGGTTCTTATGGACATTTAATTTATCCTACAAAAAGCAAAAACTGGATGTATGATTACGTGAAGACCAGACTTAACTGACAAATTAACCACATATCCTCATAGCAGATACAAGACTGGTGCTGGTGCATCAATTACTGCAAGTAATAAATACCTATGAAGTCATTGCTATGAACTGACATCTTCAGTTTGTTGGCAGATGGGGCGCATTTTAAGTTTAATTACAGAATTACTATAGTTTTAGTTCACATCAGGTGATCTGTAGAACTCAACCATAGAAAAATAATACTTAGGATTTTTAAGTTGTAAACTTTGATAAATAGCTTTTATTCTCAAGTTTGCAAATACGGCTAAAAGGGAAGGACTTTAATTTCTATCTTTCACTCAAGTCCAAACTCTCACAGTTTTAGCAGTTAAATATACAGGCCCTGGCTGGCCTTAGGTCGACTTTAATCTTAGGTACAGTGACCTCTACTGACATGAAGGTGCATATATTAAGGTCACAGCAACTGGGTTTTAGACTAAAGAACAGGTGCAGTTTAAGCCACAGTTTCTGAGAACACAGCATTTCGCATTTAGGTGTTTAAACTCATCTTAAACCTTTAACCACAGATAAGCTAATGAGCCCCAGAAATCAGCAATTACACAATACTTGTAATAACATTAGTCTGTTGTTAATAGTGATGTTGCTGTACCAACCTTGTGACGATTTTGCAGGAATTTCTCTGACTTTTCGTGAACTCTTCTCTCCTCCATAAGCTGTATCTGCAGCAGCTGGGAGAGAAGGTGAAAACATGTTTTGGACAACATTTAACTCTGGGGTCCGGGTGTAGAATTTTAAACAGGCCCTATTATGCTATTTTCCGGGTGCATATTTTTATCTCAAGTTACAGTTACAACATGTTTACATGCGTTAATGCTCAGAATCCTCCTTGTTTTTCTCATCCTGGCTGTCCAGCAGCACCTCTTCTCACCCTCTCCCTGAAATGCTCCGTTGTAGCGCTTGCTCCTCCTTCCAGAAAGCAAAGTCTGCCCTGATTGGTCAGCTAGCCCGCTCTGTTGTGATTGGTCAACGTTTCACATTTCAAAAAACTCTTCCTCCGGAGCTTCGGCTCCATCTCTCTCTTTTGTTGTTTGAGGGCCAAACTAGCTGGAAGGAGTTTTTACGTGACTTCCGTAACATTATGACCTCATAAAGTTACGGAAGTGAAGGAGAGAATTCAATGGAGCCGTTTCAGGCAGCTCAGGAGCAGTGATTCTGAGGGGGGAGGGTAACTCCTTTTAGGCGTGGACTTCAGGTTTTACACTCTACGGACCTTTTACATGTAAAAATATATATATAACACACTAAAGAAGAGGGAAAAAGTTGAAAAGCATAATAGGGCCACTTTAAGAAAAAAATTTAAAACACTGATCAGTATGCTGAGAGAGGTACGGTCCCTTCGGTTTTGAACGGAAAGGGCAGAGAGAGCATGGCTTAGGTCATGTCTGCACCCTGAAGGAGGATCAATTTGAAAACATCTCCTTCTGGTGGCTTGGTTGCCGGTTGGGTGGGACTAACCAAGACAGGATTAGAATGGATGGACTGTGGGACCCACCTCCCGCTGGTCCTCCTGCTGCCTCTCAGTCTGGCTGGTCTCCCTTTGCACCTGCTGAAGCTGCAGCACCATGCTTTTCTCCTCAAGCTTCTTCTTGTCTGCAAACCTTGATGACGTCTCATTCAGCTGATACTTCATGTCTCTGGCCTGCTGGGTCATGTCCTGGGGGGAGAAGTATTGGATGTATTGGGACACCTTTGACACCAATTTACAGACAAACATTTTTTATTTTGTTTCAGGATTCAAATGAACAGATTCTCACTCACCTCTAAAAGCCATCCATACAGGCAGTTATGGTTTTTGAATGTGCTCTTACTTTCTCACCTTCAGTGTCTCAGTTTTTTGTTGGAACTCATCTTTCTGTCTCAGTATAGATTGCATTCTTTGCTCCAGCTCTTTCTTTGCCTCTCTGGGTGAAGAAACACTTGCATTACTGATACTACACAGACTTCCTCTCTCCTTTTATCCCTCTTTCCCCTTCTTCCGGCCTTTCTTTCATTAATTTGCTCTCAAAAGTCACACTACACCATGTCTATAAAATTACTCTTATTAATGATTAAGATTAGTGATGATATTGCTTCTGAGTTATGCACTGATGAACCTTCTCATGTCCTCAGCCTTCTTCTTCTGCTCCACTTCCTCCACCACCTGCAGCAAAGAACTGATTCTCTGCTTCTCCTTCAGCTCCAAATGCAGCTTCAACACCTGCTGAGAGACGTACTGACTGCCGAGAGAGACACAGACACAAACTCAGTGATTATGAAATATTATCTTTTCTGTCTGTTTGTCAGTACTACCCACCAGTCTCTCCTCAGCTTGGTCAGTCTGGCTTTCTCCTAAACACACACACACACACACACACACACACACACACACACACACACACACACACACACACACACACACACAAAAGTTGTTTTATTCAATAAATGTATGCAGTAAGATCACGAAATGGAGAATAAACAAGCATGTAAACATTCACATCATCATCATCTGATCAAAGCAGCTGGCAGCAGTTTGACAGATGTTTATCTGGAGTGTGAACAGAAACAGGGGATAAACACAGTCACCTGTGCCGCTGCAGAGCCTCGCTCCTTGTCTATCTGCACTGCCACAGTAAGTCCCACTATGTCCAACTGGTCTGAACAGTCCTCCAGCACAGCTGCCAGTCTCAGACTCTGAATCTGGGATAAAGACATCCTGTGGAGAGATAGATAATTTTTTTAATAACGTTTTACCAAGACACGTATTGTTGATGATAAGCAAGGTAAGTTAGCTAGCTAGGTAAACCATTGTCTTCAAGTTGCTGCTAGCATGATGCTATCCCAAAACTAGTGAAATGTGATGTTTCTATAGCTCATTAATATGCCAAATCTTCCAAAATACGCTAAATATAATTGTTAATTTTCACAACGCATGTTCTTTAATCGATAAGGAAAGTCAAATCATACTAAGAGATATTTAGTCCGGTGAAGCCTACAGTAGTAAGCTGTAGCATTATGCTAGCTAACTTTCATGGGAAAAGACAATATTTACTGTGGCAGTCACTTACTTTAATTATTTCCGCAACTGTCCCTCTCCGTGAATAATACGGTTTCCTTCAAACCAAACGGCATTATGTTCTACAACAAAGTTTGACAGTTTACATGTAACTATGGTAACACACTTTTTCCCCCGCAACTTTATTGAAAGAGAAATAACATGACAAAACAGCAGCATTTCCGGCATTATTATAACTATTATTATTATCATTATTATTATCATCATCATCATCCACCTAAACTTAATTTCACGGCAAAATTAAGTATAAAATAAAAATAAAAAAGAAGCAAAATTGGGTTTTAATTAAAAAAAACTTTCTAGCCTCCATGACGGGTGAACTTGTTGTTATAGTAACAGTAGAAGACATGACGCTTATAAGCAGACGCCAAACGTCTAAATCTCTTATTCTGAGTTGTTTTGAAAGTGCAGGACTGTCTAGCTGCAGAAATGTTGAAGTGATAAACTGTGAAAGAATGAATTCTGCCTCTTAGAAACCTTAACAAAATACCTATGTTCTCCCTCACCTCTACACTATTGTGTTTGACAGTAATACAACTTTCTTGTGGTGTAAGTTAACCTGCTCAACTCCCAATGTGAGAGGACATGAATGAAAATGACTCGAGTTAACTGACAACTACAAATGGACACTGAACACATAGACCCCTCAGAGGTGTAGGTGAAGGGAACCTATGATACAGTACACTGAACTGAATACAGAAAAACATTAACATAACAAAAAGCATGACAGTGTCAGCATTTAGTTGTACATTATTATTATTATTAATTTGCTCTGTAGATAGAATAGAAATGATCATCGTCATTCATGGCAAAAATACTTGGTTGGCTTCCCCTATTTGCCGACTTATTTTCAAACTTTGTCATCATTGGTTCAAAACCAATGCATTACTTTGCATGTAAAGGAGTTAGATTATGTTACTTGGTTGAGGAAAAGCCAGACTGTGATGGAAACTTAAATTCTCTCCATTTGTTTTGGGTTCTTTTGTCCATCATAATTTCCCCCTTTTTTCAGTAGATGCTATTCTGTTACAAGTAATACATCAATAAATACCCATAATACTGTAAACCTGCAACAAAGCCCAAGTAAGACTGTTTTATCTCGCTGAACCAGCTTTTTTCTTTCTAATTCTGGGTCTTCATCTTTCACTTACTTTGTATACCAGATGGTGGCAATAGAGGAAAGGTATCTGGGAACTTTGGGTATGAATATGTAAAGCAAACCTTATCTAAATCTGTCCATTAGTCAAAAATAGTCTGTAGTCGATAAAAGTTTAGGGTGTAATTGTCCAAGATGTTGAAACTAAAAAAGAACAAATGTCAGAGGTTTCATCAAAAGTGTAAACTACCTTATTCTCTGACCAAAAACATCTATACCAAATTTCCTAGCAGTAACCACCATCATAACCTTATCTGAAATAAAGTGTTGGATAGAAAGATGCATTAACACCTTAGGTGAACTGCTTCACTCCACTTGCATTTTGAGGTTTTAGATCTAAACATCATATCAACCAGAATCTCATATCTCAGAATTGTATTGTAAAATTTGTGACACACAAAAAACAATAATCTGTTTTGATCAATTGTATCCATTTCACAACAAAACTGCCAGTTTAATGGTGAATGGAGGCTGCAGTTGGGCACTGTTAGGTTCAGTACTGAATGAACTCAGAACGCAGTGCACAGGTTAATAGGTTTTATTGCAGACTTGGTTTTCAGAATGGAGATAATAGCAGATTGGTAAAAAAGAAAGAAGGTTTGTGTTCCTGGGGCTGGTTGAATTGATGGAATCCAGAACAGCAGGCTAGCAGAAAGAGATTAATCATATCACAAGGAAACAGAGAGTAGTAAAATTCTAAATTCCTAAATAAACCATACACTTCTAAGGCCTGAAATATAACAACCACATAGTAGACGGTACAATCTGGTGAGGATTGTGAGGAAAGCCAGGGTTTAACATACTGCAGCAGTTGATTAGATGATGAGAGTCAGAGCTTAGGAGCAGCAGAAGCCACGCACACACACACACTCCGATGTCAGTAGCTGATGGGTTTTTGCAACAGTCCCTGAAAATATTCTAAAATTTACTTATACATCTTTGGCTCAAGTTCTACAATGTGGTCCATAGGCTGCTTCTCAAGTTTGTTGTGTCAACTGGATACTGCCTCCAGACCTCCATTGCCCCACAGCTTATTGACAACCAGATATCTAATTACTTGAACCCTGTTATCTATTAAAGGGTCTCCAGTACCTGGTAGATTGAACACTCATGGGTCTCAGGCTGTGACAATTTGGATCCTGCCCTGGTGGAAGATTCCCTCTATCATCATCCTGACCTGTCTGCAGGAACATCAGGAGCCTTTCCAGAATCAGAATCAGAAGTACTTTATTGATCCTCGGGGTGGAAATTGGTACATTACAGATGCTCTTATATTTTTAGAATAAAGAAACATTAGAAAATTGTTCTATGTGAAATGTATATTACGTACATAATGCTACAATATACAACGCAATATATCTAAGAAGTGGATAATAAAAAAAAAATGAGGAATGAGAAATACAGGAGATATGTGCATCAAACAGTGTAAATAAGAAAATAAAAATGCAGAGAAGTGGGATCTATTAAGTGCATTAAAAATAAATGCAAGAATACTATAAATAAGAATTAATTTAATCAGGAATATTACTTGGAATAATAATAAATTCCAAGAGAAAGACATACGTTTAAATACAGCACAAAGCAGATACTTTGATCAGGTATTGCATTATAGTTTATTGTTGTAGTCATCATTTGTTGCACTCTCGGCGGGGAGTTACAGCTTAAAGGTAATACAGACTGAGGGTACAAGCTACACCGTAGTACATGCATGATGCTGTCACACTGTGAGGTTTTCATCCGTGGGCTTCCCACTCCTCCCCTAAACACACTGTACCGGGATAGTTTCCCACTCAGAGACACAGGTCTGCAGCAGTCTCACCGTCAAGATACCATCGAGGCAACACACACCTGATCTACAAACAAAACGTTAGAAACAAAGTATGTACAGTTACAGTAGATGACTGTTCAACGTACGAGCGTGATAAAAGGCAGTTCTTAAGGCAGAGATATCTTAAAGAGGGAGATGAGGAATTGGAAGAACAATGGAATCAAAATCCTGGCAAAAAATCTGGTATTTCCTTCTGCCAATAAGTCTCTGAATAATGGAGGGAAATCATAAAGGGATCATGTTAAGACATAGAGTATGTGTGTGTATATTTTTGCTGCCTGTACAGTGAACCGGGTTTCATAAACTGTGCATCTGTACAAAAAGGTATCTTGATATGACTAATTCTCACAATACAAATATAAAGAAAATAATATGAGTTAATATATACCACATATTTATATACCCAAAGGTACATTTAAAAATGAATAACTATGCAGATGGTTTAAACAAATTATTCAAAGGCAAGAATGAAAAATATCCCACACATTGTTCTGGAGGTGATTATGTTTCCATACCTTCTCCCCTGCACTTCTGAGTCATTTAAGTAAGTTACAAATGAACAAACAGTAAGAATGTCTTTTTTTAATTTTTGCTTCTCTCTATTGGCGATCAGGATTTACAAACATTTGAATTGACAGTTGTGGGAGTGTTTTCCTGTGTTACCAACAGGGGCTTTGAAGTTTGAAAGGTGTGGGCATTTACCCGCAAGAAATGTTTTACTAGAATCAGTTGCATCATGGGAAATGTTTTTGAAGCTTGACCCATATAGTGACTAATGGACACAGAGACACACACACAAAAGGGACACTATCTCAGCCTCTGCAGCTTCATTTTCCACCATTCTTTTTATAATATGTCACTCACAAGTCCCCTTACTTTATGGAAGTGCAATACTGAAATCTCTGAAGTGCCAGACCACTGCCAATCAAATCTGATCAAATCTTACCCACAAAGACCTGATGAAGCAGATTAGCTCAACTCTTTATAGAAAACTGAGCTGTGCTTATTTTGTCTTGAATATTCAATTTGAAATATCAAGATTTGCAAACATAAATCAGGGGGAAATTACTTTTCTTTTGATTGACATAAAGAGTAGAAAGATGCTAATATTTGGCACTAAGTCTGCATGAAAACAGATTTTAAATGTGTTGAAAAAAAACAAACTGATGTGAAAACAAAGACTCCTCAAGAAAAACTGAAGCCTGCATTTGAGTACGCTTGGTGTGGGGGAAAGTAGGGGAGAGTCTCAAAATAATACTCCCAATAAAAAAACAAAACTGATTGTGCCTTCATCGAACATTCATTTACTGTACGCACATATGTTTAAAAAAAAAAAAAAAAAAAAAAAAAAAAAAAAAAAAAAAAAAGAAAGAAAAGAAAACCCATACAAAATGTACAGTTTAATATTCCATATTTTGAGTGTCTCCGTTATAATATGGTCTCTCTGCAGGCCTTGTGTGTTCTGCAGTGCCGGTGACTGAGGAGGTCAAACACACGCAAGTCCTTCGTCTGTCTTGTGCTTATCGATTTGAACGTGAGTTGGGTTGGATTGCGCTGTTGTTCCATTTGAGTTGAAGGGAAGTCATTCCACTTTGACATCACAACAATTCTTGTCTCTTGGCTCAAAAGTCTGTGGCCAGAGATTAAAGGATCATCTATGATATGGAAATAGAAAAAAAAGATTGGCAGATTTACAGTATGCTGTTGTTTGAAGGAGCTGTACACGATCAGGACACAGCCACAAAAAACACACTGTCAACCACTGAGGTTCATATTACTCGGACTTTGAGCTTTATCAGACTGAAGTGTACATGTACAGTAAGATCACATCCAGTGTTGAGTCTTTGTAATTGTGCCGTAGGAGCTGGAAGCAGCCAGAGAGAGAGAAGGAGATTCAGATCTCCTTGATTGTTCGTTCAGAGGGCCGGTAGTCCTCCCTTCCTTTCGGGGAGGACAAGTAGAAGGACTGGGTCTTGCGTTTTAGGCGGGCCCTCTTGGTGGCCAGCGACAGACTGTGCTTGCTGGAGGCGATGATGTCAGAGATGAACTTCTTGCAGTCCACGCACACCTCCATGGTTGCCCAGTCCTCCGTCAGCTCCGATGGAAGCTCCAGTTCTTCGTGGGACTTCAAAGAGCCGTGCTTCGTAAGCCTGAACGGAACAGGAGGACAAGCTCGGCATGAACAGGATCACTATTGTTTGTGTTTCTACAGTTTCGTTTCTTTTGACTAATTGTTCAAACTATGCAGTTTATGTGGGCATTGACGCATTTTGTAAAGGATCCCTTCAACCTAATTACAAAAAAATGCTTTTTATTTAATTAACTGATGGCATTTAGCATGTTTTTTCTTACTTTAATTTTTTTCATTTGCATTTAAAGCACTTGTGTTTATGAAAGATACTAAGTCAACCCCAAATCCTCTTACCTGTCATGCTATTTATCAATCTAGATTTTTTTTTTTATGTCAGTTGCTGAGTTTGCCGGTCCCTTTAAACACCAATATCCTAGTAAAAAATTTGTTTAATGCAATTTTTCCATTATTTCCAATCAGTTAATAAAATTAATAAAAATGTTATGTATCTTTTACTAGCTCTGATCATAGTATTTTTCAGCCACTAGATGTCACAGTGACGGTGCACTATTATCTAAAGATACAGACTGGATATCAACAGCAGCTACTGATTGAATGCCTCTTTGTTTTTTTGTGTTTTTTTGTGCTTTTTTGTATTTTTTTGTATTTTTTTGTATTTTGTGATTATAAGCATATATGTTTTCAACTTTGCTACATGTTTTAGCATTTGCATGTGTAATATATTTTACTCATTAACAGTTTGTGTTTTTGGTCTTAGGGGCCCCTGTATCAATATCACACAAACTCTCCACAAAATAATTAGTTATGATACAACATGCACTCCTGATAGTCAGAAGTATTGTGCTCATAGCTCTTACTTGGACATGGTCTTGTGAATCCCGTGGCGCTGTGGGCTACTGGACGATTTCTCAGATTTAGCAGCAGCTGCAGCTCCAGAGGCTTTTCCAGCTATTTTAGATGCCCCTGTTGTTTCTCCTTTCAAAGTGGGGGGCGCAGTTGCCCCTCCCACGGCCGACGGCCCCGGCCCTCCAGCCACAGACAGCCCTTGTCCTATGGCAGCGATGGCACTTACCCTCTCCCTGGGGAGAGTGTTGGTCGAGCCGATGGAGTAAATTGGCAAACTGGAGTAAGGTTTGGATGGCAGCCGCATCTGATGGAGAGGGAAGACATGAATGGTAATAACAAAAAGCTAATTGGTAACTGAGAAAGAATACTGATGAATATTATAGGTGTACATTTTTCATAAAACTTCACAAACTCAAAATCCTGCCATAATGTTTTATTCACAGTGAGTTTGGACAAAGGTTTACCTTTAACAGTAAGTGCCCTTATTTTAAAATGAATTTGAACTCACTTAACTGGACTCACATTGTTTAAAAGTAATAGGCAAGCTCTCTAAAGTAGAGTAAAATTAAACTTTTTTTAAATGGCATCACATTACTGTCAGCTGACTGAACAAATAAAGTAATAGGATTTCATGCTGTACCGGCAGCTGATTGGCTGATTGATTTATCCGCTTTGACTCACCTTTTTGCAGCACTGCGCACACACAGGCCTGAAAGGGAGAAAAGTTTGGAGGAAGTGATGAATAAAACCGGTCACTCATTCGTATCATTTTCATTTTGAATAACAAAAGATAATTATCAAAGGTGTTTTACTTTTTGCAAAACTGGCAGATGTAGGACCAGGTGAAAAAGGAAAACCTTTTGCTTCGACAACAGAAGCAAAGCTGCAATAAAAAAACAGATAAAGAACACGTTGAAATAACAAGAAATTAATGTTAACGTCCACAATTTGACCCAATGTAATTAGTTGATAGATTTATTTGCTACAACATTCATTAAGGATGTTACAACTGCATCTTCTCAGTGAATTATTCTGTACATGACACAGACAGAATGGGTCGGACACAAAGAAGAAGATACCTTTCCCTTCTTCATAGCGTTGTAGATGTCTTTGTACTGCTGGAACTTCTCCAGCTCTGCCTTAACCAGCACCTGTCTGATGTGCATCACCTCCTCCACCGTCAGAGACAGACACTCTACAGGGAAACAGAACTCCTCCTGCAACGACACACACATACAGAGCTGTGGGTTATCCCTGGCCAAACGCGGATCCAACACTCAGGGCTCTGTGTTTATCATTCAGTGCACAAACAGCCATCCCTCTGCACCTTTCAGAGCAGTCTGCGTGGGTCCGGACTGCTTAAAGTGTTCTCATTGTTTGCTGAAGAAAAAAAAGAGAGGGCTCATGATGCGTAAACAACTGGAGTGATGGGAGGACATGATTGCAGCAGAGTTCCTCACAATGCTTGTCTCAGAGGAGCGTTCCCACGGAGACTGTACAGAAATCTGTCTGTGTTTGTTCTGGAATATAATTTCAAGACACTTTTCCACCTGAACACAGACTGTTCATTTGTATCTGGTGGATCAGCTGTGTTTGAGTACTCTCAAGTCTATCGCTGTGAAGATGTCATTGCCGCTGTTTTTTTTTTTCATTTACAGCAACAAAATATTCATGGAGTTTATTGAAGGACGCCGAGGCATCTACAGACACATCAGGGTGTGTGAGATTTGTTTGTTGTTTAGACTGTAAACAATTTCAGATGGAGTTAAACCTCAGAATTAT